>NC_138824.1:78067606-78783356 GCF_965183815.1 Platalea leucorodia
ACAGAATGAAATGTAAATTTATTGTGAGTTTTATGTACATTTGTGTTCATAAGAAGTGAAGTAGTTTTACAGACGTTATTTTTGAGACTGGAAAGGAGAAGAGCAATTAATTCCTTGAGATGGTGGATGAACAAATGTTATTTAGAGAAGTCCACTTAAGGAAAGTCTACTAAATATAACATTTTATATATATATATTATACTAAATATCTTTTCAAACAGTAAAAAATACATCCTTTGCCTACCTAAGGTTTTTGAATAAGAGAACCATAAGAAAAAATATAAAGTTCATGGCAATAAAGAATGTGAACACTAGGGAATACAGAAATTATAATTAATAATTCAAAATAATATACTAAAGGCTAAAACTCCTATAAATTCCTTTGAAAATATACAGAAAAATAATGTTGGGATTCATTGCCCCTAACCTGGAGGCTAAACATGACATATGTATGTTAATCATTATAGACTCCCTTAATAGTAGAAAGAAATGACCACTTCCAGGAAGCCATTCTTCCCATCCTAAAATATGTGCATATAATCATGAAGATTAGTTCCTCATGCTGACTTTAAAGGGAGTCTAAGGTGACCATCTAATTTTTAGAAATCTAAAGACGGATAGAGGCACAGATTTAAAAAAAAACCAACAAAACCCGCCCCCCCCCCAAAAAAACCCCAAACATAAAACAGTTTTTCAATGATAGCTACATGAATTAAATAACCCAGTTCTCCCTGTTCTTCAGTACAACACTAATATATCAGATGCTTTTAATAATTGCATTGACATTGACATAAGCTTCTCAAAACAAGTTGGTTTATCTCTCGTGTTCCAGATTCAAGATATCTATATATTCATCTTCATTTCTGAGATAAATTCAAAAATCACAAATAAATCATTGGATTTTGAATCCAGCTACAAGAAAGAAACCTACTTTTGTGAAAAAAAAAAAAAAAAACAGAAAAAAAAAACCAGCGCACATATCTGGATCAAAAACTGGCATTCTAAGCCTTCCATTTTTCCCCCAAAAGGTAAGTACCTTGAAAAAAAAAAAATCATAATTAAGCACAAGATCTTTATTTATACTTCTATACTTATGGTTATTTATATGCATGCATGTTGTGGGAATCAAGACATCGTTGAACCTTTACAGAAGGAATAGATTGAGGAGAAATAACAGGTGGATAGAAGGCACCCAGGCCTGTTTGATCTAGTAAATAAAATAGGTCATGCAGGGATAAGCATATATTCTGGTTTCCTGGTTCTTTGAAACAAATATCAGAACAGAAAATGTTAGAAGGAATTACATCTGTGGAGTTCTGGTCTTGGAATCTGTGCCAGGATGAAAACCAATACGGCTTTGGACACGCTTCTTTGATGAAATGGTAAGACTATGGTATTCCTTAGATCACTCAAGGTTTTATTCACTGTCACTTGAAATGGGGAGGCCCTAAAGAGTCTACTAAGCTATAATTCTCATTAAGAAACACTCACTGGATTGTTCCTCCTATAATTTACTTAAACATAATAGTTCTAATGTAAACTTGACAACTAGCTGACCACCAGTGTAATAAAATTACATCAATGATCTTAATGTTTCCTTGATTTTCTTGGTCAGTGTGCGTCAAACCATTGTATCTTCAGTTTATACCAATATTCTAGTCTCTGAGACAAGGACTGTCTTTGCCTGTTACATTTGTGCAGCATTTAGGAGGAATAATTTATCATTTCAGACTAAGATTCCTTGACACTATAGCAGTGTAAATTATTATAACTTCAGAATTCCTTATGAAACAATATAAAATTGCTGGCAAACTGTCTGTCCTTCAGTGCCTATGGGTATTGAAGAGATTCATGTGAGGAAAGGCTCAGTCAGAGAATTTCAGTGATTTACTCAAACAATGCAAGATTAGGATGTAATTGCTGCCAGAACATTTGGCAAATGTGGCAAATTCATGCTACTTGTTCTAGAATAAACTGGAATGGTCGCTGGGCTCCTGACTTGATTTTTAGAAAATGAAATTAATTCCTCTTTAAAAGGCTAGTATGTAAGAGTAAAATAATGTTAGAAAAATATTCTGGGTGATGGGACTTTTGGAATAAAAGAAGCTTGTTACTGACTTTGAAATACCTAAAATTACCTGAAGAAATGAAAAACTAAAATTAGTAATGCATTTGAGCTTGTGAAATCAAGTAGTGTTAAAAATATTTGGAATATAATCTAATAAATCTTATAATAGGTGACTTCAAAACCACAAAAGACTGAAGGAATTTCCATAAAGTGCTAGAATTAAAGGGCTTAACATTAATATTTTATATGGACTAAGTTTTTTGCTATATAAAACGATGACTATGGCCACATTTTCTGCTAAGGGATGTTTTAAGCAGCTGATCCTCTGCTTGCTTGTGCCCCCGCCCAGACCTGGTACTTCCTGCTTGCTGGCACGTCCAGAGTGGAGTTTTCTGGGATTGACACATGTACACCCCCCCACACACCTGGTTTTGGGAAGATACAGATGCTCATACCCCACCAGCAGCCAGCACCAGGCACCCAGGCTGTGTCTGCTGCACTGCTCCAGCTGCCAGTGCGCTCACCCTGCTCTGCTGACACCACTGGTCCGAGGAGCCTACAACCTCATCCGACACTGGTCTCTAACCCCAAACCCACTCACCACCCTGCCCCCAGCCACCAGCACCTCATTCCTACAGCACTCACACCTGCAAGGGACAGCAAGTGAGGAGGCGCAGGAAGAGCTACCACAGTATTTAAGGAGAAGACAGGCCAGGCTGGGGTCATGAGGAGCAGGGCTGGGTCAGACAAGCCTGCTGACTGGCCATGATCTGCACACAGTCGGACCCTCTTATACACAACCCTGTCCCCCGTCCCCCTGTTCTCCCTTTGCCTCCCCATCCCCTTCCCCTATGCACTCCCTCCTAAGTTTTGCATAGTCCCACTAACGCTCCCTTCAAATATCCCAAATCCCCATGTGCTTGTTTCCCCTTATGAATTACAAACCCCAGGCTGTACCTCTCCAAAGCTGTGCCTGGAGTTTCTCAATGGCCCATCATCTGATGGCTGGGGATTTTTCATCCTTGGTACCGTCTCTGCTGTCTCTTGTCTATCAATCAGCTTTGTGTCTGTGTGTCTTGTTTATCAGTTCCCCCTTTACTTATTATCCCCTTTGCACTGAAGAGGTCTTTGATGGAATCACCTCCGTGAAGCAGATGCTCTCACCTTCCACATATGCTTACAATTTCTTTTTTCAGACATATAATTTTATGGGATATTTTGAATTTTGAGAAATAGTAAAAAAAAAAAAAAAAATTAATAGATTTTTAAGTTTACTGTTTACTATATATGGTTAACAAACCACAGAAGAAGTATGACTTTTTCTATCAGTCCCATCCAGATATCCAAGACACCTTTCTTTAATAGCCTAGGGTATGCAAAATGTTACGTAAGTTCAAGGTTAGCAAACTGCTCATTATGAATTATTGTAGACTGTAAAAAAATATCCAAAGACTGTAAGCAAATAAATTTTATGTGATAAGATGAGAGAGAATGTGTTCTTTATGTTGTTTCCCCCTCCTTCCCAAAAAAATTCTATTCTGTTGACCTAGTAATTTCAAAAGTCTGAAAACTAAATTCCATCCTTTTCCTTTGCAAAATCTTACTCAAATACTTTTGAGTCATATTGAAGATATAGCAGAATTTAATTGGGGCATAGCTATTTTTCTGAACTTCTTCATAATCACTCCTTAAGGAGCTCCTTAAGGAATTCTCACAGATGAAAGTTCAGGATTTTGATTAAAATAGGGATACCATAATAGTTAGCTGTATAATACTTTTCATAGTGAAATTATGATTTAGATGTGGCCTTTAGCCACTACCTAAATGCATATAAAATATGGTAATAAACATGTATTATAAAATGTTATCATTTTTATAAATACTTTGGTGATTTTCCAATCTTGCCATTCAAAAATTAATGCTCTTGTGGAGCAGAACAACTTAATTTTTATGCATTTAAAATAAAAGGATTAGGTAAAAAGATGTAGTCTACAGGAATCTTTTATGACACTTTGGAATGGAAAAATATTTCCCTTCATTTCCATCCCATATGTATACTGTAAAATTCTTACACATATAGAAGCGTACAGCAATCATAATAGCAGAAAATACAGCTGGTATATTTGTATCAGAGTAGTTTAGAAATATGACAAGACATGAAAACTACCTCTCTATGTCTAGAGTGACCTATAAGCAATAGAATATATTTTGCAGTCAAAATGTTTTAACTTTATAATAATCCCTTTCTTTTCTCATGTGTGTTGTCTTGGGAAAAACAAAAACGTTGTCTTGGGAAAAACAAGGTATATGGGAAATAGATCTTAGAGGATACAGTTACGGAAAATTTTGTGTTCTGAATAACTGAAAGGCCATATTAGGCTAATTCATAGATGTCTTTGTTTCTGAGTTGCTGCCCTCTGAATTTAATTCCATTTCTTGGGAATATTTTGTATATTGAGCTGCTCAATCTTGTCCATTGCATGTTTTGCTCAGTAAAGAGAGAAACCCTCTGTTCTTTGTGATGCTTCAGCTGTTGTGTGATTCCTCATTTGCAACCCAAAGTTCCGTAGGCTTTTTTGGCTGATGTCTTATACTCTGCTGCAGCTACTTGAATATGTATGCTACAGTGTTTTTCACTATCGCTAGATAATTTTCTCTTGCCTTTCGCATATCTCTCTTTTTGTTATCTCTCTTCTAGTGTTTTGCATTTGCCTGGCTAGCTCTCATTTTGTTATCTCCTGCATATACTCTTCCAATCTCCACAGGTAACCGTAATGTTAGTGTAACCAGTTACCTCTATTTTTGCAATTTGACCAAATAATACTGAAACAGTACTGAAAACTGAAATGATTTTATGATTTTTAGTATTTTTTCCTCTTAATTGATCAACATATTAAATAACACTATGAAAGCATTTAGCCTTGCAAAAAGCACTTCATGTTTTAATTCACTTTTTTAGTGAAACCTTATACTGTGTGTATAATAATTATAGTAAGTAATGTAATACAGTTGGAAAGTCTTAGGGGTTACCAACTGTTATGGGGCTGGGGGCAAAGGTAGGCTCACCTGTCCCTGGCCAAATGTTGCATCTGCTGCAGTTCCACGTCCCCAGGTCCTCCCAGCAGCGAGGGTGAGCACATAGTTTCAACACACACACGTTCACATGCACAGCCACCTGCACTACAACAGCACAGCTGACCACAAAATTAACACAGGCGGAGAACAGCACCTTTATAGGCATCTGCATAAACAGAAACAGCACAGATGTTCTAGTTCTGTTTCTCTTCTCCAGATGGTCAGGACTGAAGTCCACTCTAACACACACACACACGCACACATTTCTCCAGGAGCTGGTCTTCGACATGCAGTCTGTCTAGTACCTGGCCCTCTCCCAGTTGCTGGTAGCCTGGACCTTCAAGCTGTGGGTATTTCATGGTGCTCAGACCTCCTCTCCTACTTGCTGGCTTGTCCATCTGGAGGTTCATGAGCATTCACACACACTCAGAGTAGACAGGGCACCCACACAAAAGAGAGGTAGGACTAAGATCTCATAAGAAAGTGGGACAGACTGCACTGACCAGATGCAGGGCTCTCACTCAAGTGTACTGACCAGCACCTGTTTACATACATCTGGTGCCTTTTATCCCTTTTTCCCTCTGTTTTTCAGCACTTGTTCCTCCCTGATCCACCTTGTTGCCTCTCTTTCCCTGCCTTTGATCCTTCCCCTAAACATCCCATAATAAGATTTACTCAATCCCAAAATGCACTTCCCTCCTGCATCCCATAATAAGTCCAAAGTCTCTTTAGGTGTTAAACCCCTTTAGTCTGGCATGTGTTCTGGAGAGGGTTTTTGGTTGACTCCTCTTGCTGGATTACTTGCAAAGAGAGAATTGGTTTCCTTTGATGGTCTTAGGAGCAGCTAAGTCAGTATACCCAAATTTTCACTGACAAAGTTTTAACTAATAAAGTTATTAGGGTTCAGCTACCTATTGTTTCTCCTGTGATGCTTGCTAGGTCTCTGGTTTTAATTTCATAGAATTATAGAATCATAGAATCATAGAATGTCCTGAGTTGGAAGGGACCCACAAGGATCATCGAGTCCAACTCCTGTCCCTGCATAGGACAACCCCAAAAATCACACCATATGTCCGAGAGCGTTGTCCAAATGCTTCTTGAATATTGTCAGGCTTGGCACCGTGACTGCCTCCAGGGGGAGCTTGTTCCAGTGCTCCACCACCCTTTGGGTGAAGAACCTTTTCCTAATGTCCAACCTAAACCTCCCCTGGCATATCTTCCTGCCGTTCCTCTGGGTTGTATCATTGGTCACCAGGGAGAAGAGATCAGTGCCTGCCCCTCCTCTTCCCCTTGTGAGGAAGCTGTAGACCTTGATGAGGTCTCCCCTCAGTCTCCTCTTCTCCAGGCTGAACAGACCAAGTGACTTCAGCCGCTCCTCATATGGCTTCCCCTCTAAACCCTTCACCATCTTCATGACTCATTTGTTTAATGTTTTGTGAGATCTCCTAACCAAGGCATTTGATATTTTCAGGAGTCTTGAAGCATGTAAGTCTCCAGGATACTTTGAAAATGTTGGCCACTAATGTGAAGTATCAGGTGGTATTTTGAAGCTTACATAAAATAAAACTGTTTTCCAGAGAACCATATCAGTATGAGCAGTGAAAGCAGAAGACAGTGCTATAGGATTGGACATATTTTATTTTATTTTTTTTCTGTGCATGTGTTTGAATGACAGATAGCACAAAGCTGCTGTATTACAACCAGAGAAGTACTGTAACAGACCAATCATTATTTCAACAATAAGGCTGTTGCTAATGGAGTTTCTGGCATGCAGCAATATATAATACCAACTGTTTTGTTTATTTAAAAGGGCCTACTAAACGAGTTTCAGCAAATGGAAAGGGAAGCTTGTGATGTCTGAAAGCATGAATAAAACAATGTATTTTCCCCTCTTTCTGCAGTCAAGAAATATCCTAACAATATTTTAAAAGCTTGTGTTTACTTCAGGTTCTTCAGAGTGTGAGGACTTGAACACTCTCAACAACGTCAGCAAGACTGAGGCAGAGCAGAGAAACTTGTACACACACTTTTTAGGGCCAATAATGTGATAAATCATTTTAATCTTCCTCCATGTTTTTTTTCTTTTTATTCTTAAATGAGTTTTCAACCACATGCTAAAATTAATATTGATAGATTTCTAAAGCTTTTGTTGGTCTCTCTTAACAGTGCTGCCATCCTTCTTCTCTGTGTTGCTAAATTAACCCATGCCATTTCTGCTTTTAGCTGCCAGTTGTGCTTCCAGGGTTGCAGACATAGTGCAGTGATATACTTGGACAGATGATGGTCAGGGCCTGAAAAATCAAAAACATCAAGTTTAAAATTTGAGGACAAAACATAACCAAAACATATGTAAAACATAAAGGGAAGGAAGACAAAGAAAAAGAAAGAAAATAAAATATTTGATTTCATCATATTTTGAAATCAGTAGCGATGTAATTCTATGCTTAGATCTGACATGCAAATGGTATATGGGATGGAAAGGCCCAAAATCAGGAGCACAAGTAGTGTTCTTCCCTATCCTTCCAGTTCCAGGGAATGATGAGGGAAAAACCAGGAAGACTCAGCAGATCAACACCTGGCTCTGAGCCTGGTGTCACCAGTAGAATTTTGGGTTTTTTGATCATGGGTCGGTGTACATGACACCAGGCCTGCTGGCGACAGATGGGAAATGCTTGTCTCAAAAGGGCAGAAGGATCTTTGCGCAGGAGTTACCAGGGCTTATTGAAAGAGCTTTAAACGAGATTTGAAGCCGGAAAGGGATAAAACCAGGCTCACTAGAGATAAGCCTGGGGGCAGCATGCCAATGTTTGAGGGACAGTGTGCTAGCGAGGTCCTTCAGTCTGCCATGTCAGTGGAGATAGGGGCTGGAGATCCATATGGCAGCAAAGATGCAATGGTTATTAATGTGTTAGAAACCAAGGAAGTGCCTGAGAACGGTCACATAGGAATTAGGGCTTCTCCCCCAAAAAGGTGGTGGGATCAATAGCTCAACTGAATTGCACATACACCAATGCACGCAGCATGGGCAACAAACAGGAGGAGCTGGAAGCCATTGTGCAGCAGGAAAACTATGACATAGTTGCCATCATGGAAACATGGTGGGATGACTCATACAACTGGAGTGCTGCAATAGATGGCTATCAACTCTTCAGAAGGGATAAGCAAAGAGAGGTGGTGGGGTAGCCCTGTATGTTAGGGAGTGTTTTGATTGTCTAGAGCATGACAATGGTGATGAAAGGGTCAAGTGTTTATGGGTAAGAATCAGGGGGAAGGCCAACAAGGCAGATATCATGGTGGGAGTCTGTTATAGACCACCCAACCAGGATGAAGAGGCGGACAAAGTATTCTATAAGCAGCTGGGAGAATTCTCATGCTTGCTAGCCCTTGTTCTCATGGGGGAGTTCAACTTACCAGATGCCTGCTGGAAATACAATACAGCAGAGAGGAAACAGTCTCGGAGGTTCCTGGAGTGTGTGGAAAATAACTTCCTGACACAGCTGGTGAGGGAGCCAACTAGGGAAGGTGCCCCACTGGACCTGCTGTTTGCGAACAGAGAAGGACTGGGGGGTGATGTGGTGGTCGGAGGCCATCTTGGGCATAGCAATCATGAAACGATAGAGTTTTTGATTCTTGGAGAAGGAAGGAGGAGGATCAGCAGAACTGCTACCTTGGACGTCTGGAGGGCAGACTTTGGCCTGTTTAGGAGCCTAGTTGAGAGAGTCCCTTGGGAGGCAGTCCTGAAGGTCAAAGGAGTCCAGGAAGGCTGGACATTATTCAAGAAGGAAGTCTTAAAGGCACAGGAGCAGGCCGTCCCCATGTGCCAAAAGACCAGCTGGCGGGGAAGGCCAGCCTGGCTGAACAGAGAGCTTTGGCTGGAACTCAGGAAAAAAAAAGAGTTTATGACTTTTGGAAGAAGGGGCAGGCAACTCAGCAGGACTACAAGGATGTCATGAGGTTATGCAGGGAGAAAACTAGAAGGGCCAAAGCCCAACCAGAACTTAATCTGGCTACTGCCATAAAAAACAATGAAAGATGTTTCTATAAATACATTAGCAACAAAAGGAGGGCTAAGGAGAATCTCCATCCTTTACTGGATGCGAGGGGAAACATAGTGACAGAGGATGAGGAAAAGGCTGAAGTACTTAATGCCTTCTTTGCCTCAGTCTTTAATAGTCAGACCAGTTGTTCTAAGGGTACCCAGGCCCTTGAGCTGTAAGACAGGAACGGGGAGCAGAATGAAGTCCTCATACGCCAAGGGGAAATGGACCTGCTACACCACTTAGACACACACGAGTCTATGGAGCTGGATGGGACCCAGCCAAGGGTACTGAGGGAGCTGGCAGAAGTGCTCACCAAGCCACTTTCCATCATCTGTCAGCAGTCCTGGCTAACCGGGGAGGTCCCAGTTGCCTGGAGGTTAGAAAATGTGATGCCCATCTACAAGAAGGGCCAGAAGGAGGATCCAAGGAACTACAGGCCTGTCAGTCTGACCTTGATGCTGGAGAAGGTTATGGAGCAGATCATCCTGAGTGCCATCACGCAGCACGTATGGGACAACCAGGTGATCAGGCCTGGTCAGCATGAGTTTATGAAAGGCAGGACCTGCTTGACTAACCTGATCTCCTCCTATGACAAGGTGACCCGCTTAGTGGATGAGGAACAGGCAGTGGATGTTGTCTACCTGGACTTTAGCAAGGCCTTTGACACCGTTTCCCACAGCATTCTCCTGGAGAAACTGGCTGCTCACGGCTTGGATGGGTGCACTCTGCGCTGGGTTAAAAACTGGCTGGATGGCCAGACCCAAAGAGTTGTGGTGAATGGAGTTGAAGGCAGTTGGTGGCCGGTCACAAGTGGTGTTCCCCAGGGCTCAGTATTGGGGTCAGTTCTGTTTAATATCTTTATCAATGATCTGGATGAGGGGATTGAGTGCACCCTCAGTAAGTTTGCAGACGACACCAAGTTGGGCGGGAGTGTTGATCTGCTGGAGGGTAGGAAGGCCCTACAGAGGGACCTGGACAGGTGGATCGATGGGCCGAGGCGCAACAAGGTGCAACAAGGCTAAGTGCTGGGTCCTGCACTTCGGTCACGACAACCCCATGCAATGCTACAGGCTTGGGGAACAGAGGCTGGAGAGCTGCCTGGCAGAAAGGAGCTGGGGCTGTTGGCAGACAGCCGGCTGAACATGAGCCAGCAGTGTGCCCAGGTGGCCAAGAAGGCCAATAGCATCCGGGCTTGTATCAGAAATAGTGTGGCCAGCAGGACGAGGGAGGAGATAGTGCCCCTGTACTTGGCACTGGTGAGGCCGCACCTCGAATACTGTGTTCAGTTTTGGGCCCCTCAATATGGGAAGGGCATTGAGGTGTTGGAGCGTGTCCAAAGCTTGTGAAAGGTCTAGAGCACGAGTCTTACAAGGAGTGGCTGAGGGAGCTGGGGTTGTTTAGTCTGGAGAAAAGGACGCTGAGGGGAGATCTTATCGCTCTCTACAACTACCTGCAAGGAGGTTGTAGTGAGGTGGGGGTTATCTCTTCTCCCAAGTAACAAGTGACTAGAGGAAATGGCCTCAAATTGTGCCAGTGAACGTTTAGGTTAGACATTAGGAAAAACTTCTTCACCGAAAGGGTGGTCAAGCATTGGAACAGGCTGCCCAAGAAAGTGGTTGAGTCCCCATCCCTGGAGGTATTTAAAAGTTGTGTAGATGTGGCACTTAGGGACATGGTTTAGTGATGGACTTGGTAGCCCTAGGTTAACGGTTGGACTCAATGATCTTAAAGGTCTTTTCCAACCTAAATGATTCTATGATGCTATGTAAATATGCACATGATTGAATAGCTTGAGTTCAAGTGGTTTAGTTGGTTTTTTTTCCTGAAGAGGTGGGAAGATATTGAAAAAAATACCACCACTTTCTCACTATTGACAAGGATAAACTGACTATATAAATTGGTATGTTAAGAAGAGGTGAGAAGATGCCAATGTTTTCAGGCCCATAATGGGCACTAACACAGTTATACCAGGACACTTGATCCTAATGAGTTACTTTGAAAATCCTACTTAATAGTTGTTTTTCATTTTCTGGAGATTCATCTCTGCACAAATGTCATCGGTAAGGGGTAATGACCTGCCTTCAAATGTTAGATTACTCACGGCAGAAAACTATTCTAAATCATTGTTAGGAAGAGATTATAAAGAAGCCCTGGACACCACTCATCACTTGATTTGAATATCTTCTTATTCCCCTTCTCCATTCCTTGATGCTCCATTTTACCACTCTTCTAGTTCCCTTTCTCTGCCCCAGTCTCATCCCGAATAACTTACCAACAATTACTTTTCCCCCTTTGGTCTCAGTTTTGTTGCACCCATACCGAGATTTGTTAAGCCTGACACCACTACCTAGGCAGTCTCAGCCTTATGTGGTTTTACTGACAAGGTGTCCTGGTTTGAGGTGGGATAGAGTTAATTTTCTTCTTAGCAGCTGGCATAGTGCTGCGTTTTGGATTTAGTATGAGAATAATGTTGCTAACACACTGATGTTTTAGTTGTTGCTAAGTAGTGTTTACACCAGTCAAATACTTTTCAGCTTCCCATGCTCTGCCAGGTGCACAAGAAGTTGGGAGGGAGCACAGCCAGGACAGCTGATGCTGACTGGCCAAAAAGCTATTCCATACCGTATGACGTCATGCTCGGCTTATAAAGCTGGGACAAGAAGAAGGAAAGGGGGGTGTTCAGAGTGATGGAGTTTGTCTTCCCAAGTAACTATTATGTGTGATGGAGCCCTGCTTTCCTGGAGATGGCTGAACACCTGCCTGTCGATGGAAAGTAGTGAATGAATACCTTGCTTTGCTTTGCTTCTGCGAGCGGCTTTTGCTTTACCTATTAAACTGTCTTTATCTCAACCCACAAGTTTTCTCACTTTTGCTCTTCTGATTGTCTCCCCCATCCAACTGGGGGGAGAGTGAGCGAGTGGCTGTGTGGTGCTTAGTTGCTGGCTGGGGTTAAAACACAACAAAATGTTAAACTGGTCCCTGCTGGTTCTGCAAGGCTCTGCATCCCAAAACCGAGACCCCCCCCATCCCCTCCAGTTACAGATTTCATCCATCTCATGCATGACCCCCTCCTTTACCAGCTGTGCAATCTGGACATTCCTCGTGCTGCTGTCTGTAACTCTGTGCAACTCTGACACTGTTATCTGCCATTGGTCTTGCATCTTCTCCTCCCCTCCCGCCCCCTCCCCTCCTCTCCTCTCCCCTCCTCTCCCCTCCTCTCCCCTCCTCTCCTCTCCTCTCCTCTCCTCTCCTCTCCTCTCCTCTCCTCTCCTCTCCTCTCCTCTCCTCTCCTCTCCTCTCCTCTCCTCTCCTCTCCTCTCCTCTCCTCTCCTCTCCTCTCCTCTCCTCTCCTCTCCTCTCCTCTCCTCTCCTCTCCTCTCCTGTCGTTTCCCACATCCCATTCAGTTACTTTGTCTTACAGCCCAGCCAGTGGCCTCATCATTCACCTGCAACCTTAACAGATCATGATCTCTAAATACACTATTATGTAATATATTTAAAGTATGAAATTAAACAGAAATCCGAAGTGCCTATAGGCAGCATTTCTATCAGTATTCCAGTAAATAGGGAATAATGTGCCAATGCAGAGATTTAAAAATCCATTGCTAAACTGGGTGCTAATGGATTGGCAGGAGCAGGGATGCAGAACAAGTAGCTCCAAAGGAAGGTCACAGCTAAACGCAGCTGTGGGATGACCCAGGGCTCAACACAGTGTTGGTCCCAGAAGAATAAATGACGAGAAATGTAGCATCTATCTTTAAGATGTCTCCTAGAATAACTCTTAAGAATCACATCTGTCATTTGTACCAAGAAAATTAATATAAAATATGATAAACATAATTACTAAACAGATGGTCAAATATCACACACAAAAATGTTTCTATGGACTGACCTAACAGAAGAGTATTTGAAGTGGCCAAGATTGTTGTGGGCGAAAATAACGTACTTGGTATGACATATTTGAATTGACAAGCCTTTACTTATTTATTACCAGAAGTATTAAAGCAACAATGGATCCTTACAGTAAGAGGTATGATTTTCTTTTAGAATAGCAGCTGGTTAACACTGAAAAAAAAGTGTATAGAAGTAAGTGATCTATTACCAACAGTGGTATTACCAACAGTGGTTCTACAGGGATTACCTGAGTGTTTGGACTGGAACTCACGTAGTTCAACATAGCCCTACGTTATCTGGAAAAGAAGGGTAAAAATGTAACAACAGAGAAAATGTAACAAACTTGTTTAGGATAACCATATCTAAAGATGATTGGCAGATAAAATTCAGTGTTAGGTAAGTACAAAATAATGCATCTCTGACTATTTACACACAGTGCCAGACTGTAAATCAGCTTTTACTACTTGGGAAAAATATCCAGGAGCCTTTGCAGACAGAGAACTGACTACAACAGTTGAATGCTCAGTAATGGGGGAGGAGGGAACAGAAAAAAAAAAAAAAAAAAGCTGTAAGAATGGAGCGGAGAACAAAAAGAAAATACAATCATGCCACTTGCCGTTCATTGTGTATCCATGCTTTTAGCTTGGGTCACTGTGTCCCAGGAGGATGTAGGGAGGAACTGATGGTCTTATAAAGGTAGACAAGATATGATGAGAAGTCTGTTGCTTGGAAATGGGGAGTTGGGGAAATATGGTAAGTATTTCTAAAATCATGTGTGTAAACATTTTATAAGAAATACTCATTTGCTAATTATAAAATACATGAAGTAGAAGGAAATAAATTATCAGGCAGATTTTTTTTTTTTTTTAAGAAACAAAGGTACTACTTCATCTAAGGCATATCTAACTTGTGACAATTGTTACTGGACACTGCATATGTACAAAATAGAAAGAGGTTCTCAGAAGGATTATGAAAGTCAGCAGAGGGTTGATTTAGGGCTCCAAAAGCTTCTAACACTGTGGATGCTGACATTTATTAATCTGTCATTATGCACAATATTAGCATTAAATTTGCCTTTTTGGACTCCAACAAAGACAGAGAAATTCTCTATAAAAAAGCTTCCCCTTCCCTAAAAAAATGTTTGATTACCAGTATGCCTTATATACACATACAGATAGGTATTTTAGGGAATGTACTATTATGCATTACTATGCACACACTCAAGAAGCATATCTAGTACTACTACCGGATTGGAACTTTACGTTAATTGCTAGATTGGAAGATATTTTATTAAATTTAAAAGAATTCTAACTTGATTAGCAAAGACAAGCACCAAAAAGTACAACTGCAGTTGATGGATTGAAGACATAATCAGAAATGTATCCTTGCTACAAATTAGATATAAATGCATTTAAGGGATTGGCATCAGTAGTACATTTGCCACCTTGCTCCTGGTTCAGAGATTAAAGTCCTGGCAGAAAAAAAGTTCAGCATGCAGTTAAATGTGTGATTAGGCTGTCATTTTGTTCCCATACAGCCACATGACTGGCAGCAGCCATCTAGAATGCTACAATATTGCCTTTGGCAAACAGAAGATGGGATTTCTTCTCCATTTCAAGACCAACCTTAATTGAAGTGCTATCTTAAACTAAAAATGACATTTTTTTCCTCTCAGAAACCTGTAATACAGACCTCACAGGCAGCTAAAAGAAATGTTCTCTTTGACTCATTAGCACCATCATAGAAAGACTAAAGACTGTTAAATGAAATTTACAGAAATATTAATGTCACCTAAAATTTCTTGCCCTGGCAGATCTATCCAGTCATTGGTTTATCAGAGGGAAGTGAGAAAGATTTCCAGCATCATAAACAAAAAAATGCCGTGTCTTAAATTTACCACAGGAAGGTAGGGCACTATGGATTTTTTTTCTCTTTTAAATGTTTAGTAGCCCTCATACCAGCAAGTGTGTAACATAGTTATTTTCGATATGCTGAAAAATACCATCACTGTTATGCTACTTTTTTTCCTAAGTCTTGTCCACTGAAATCCTTTTCAAATCTTCAGAGTCTTCCTGAATGTCCTCATGTCTTCACTGAATTTTCTCAGGAGAACCTAACCCCATCCAGTCTTCATGAACTTATCTAGATTGTTAAACTCTTACTGCCTGTAATTCAAAAAATTTATTAGCAATACAAGGTTTGGGGGGACAATCAATAGACCACCTGATGTACCTGAAAAAACAGGCTAGCTTTTTGGCCTGCAAGGACTTCCTTAGGTCTTAGGGCCTCTGTTTTCTCAAGCTATATATATTTTTTTTTTTTCCATTTTGTACATTATAGTGTTTGGGAAGTAACTAAAATAGAACCTCTAGTCTGCATTTTATTTCAATCAGTGTATCATCTATAAACATTCAAAAACCTCATCATTCAAAGCTTAAACTGAAAAATCTTTGAAAGAAAGCACCTTTGAAAGAATGGAAAGAATCTTTGAGATAAAAGTCTTCATAATTAAACATTAACTCAGTATCAGTAATAAAAGAGCATTTTCTTCAAATATCTTACATCCTCTGATTGTCAGTTGAATAAAAGGTTCTGGGATAGTGTTGTTCTTTAGAACAGAAATAATAAAGATAACAAAGATTTCTTTCCCCCCTTTTGATTATCCAAGAGAATTTACCCATTTTGCTTGGAAGTGAGTGATCGACTGCTTAATAACTTATCAGCCTCCTCCTTCAAAATGATTGCAACTTGTTTCACTCTAAAATGAAGTACATATCTTTAGTTTATCATTTGTATAAATAGTATAAATAAGTATGTCTTTGGTTTACAGCACACAGTAACATATAGTTAAACAAAAATGGCTTATGGGAACATTTCATAACAATGCTTTGTTCAGTTCCTGATGCTTTACTTGATTGTAGAACTACTTTATGATCTTTATATTAATCTTCAAAACCCTTGAGTACCTTCAGTGCTAATTACATATGAGACCACTTCTCAGTCCCTCAGTGCATGGCCCATACTGCCAAGACACTGTGGTAATGGGGTTCAAACTGAAATTCAACCAAAATCTCAGTACAGGGAAATATCCAACATGTCTTATTATCAGATCCTTCCTTCAAAAGAAAAGCTGGAGACAGAATATCTTCAGACTATAATGGAAGATAGGCTTTGCTGTATAATAAATTAAGTAGATCTTGAATCATAAGTGGTAAATGCTGCTTACATTTCAAGGTTGTGTCCATGCTTTACTAACAACTTCTTTAGAAATATGTGAAATGGAAAAAAAAGGAAACAAGTTGGGTGAATATTACCTAAACAGAACTGGAGTTCGTAACTTCTTAAATTGTAAAATGATTGTGAATTATAAAAAACAAGAATAACAAAAGGACACCTTTCCTTTTCCTTTCTATAATGTTATCACAACAATTACTGAAAGATTAGAAAAAGAACCAGGAATTATACAGGTATCTTAATGGTATATGTGGAGGCCAAATATAGGTAAAGATAGGCAAACTTTATTCCTGGTCCAGAAGTTGGAGAGAATTGCTGAGAATTAGGAATAGAACTAAACTCTTCCTTCTCCTCCTCTGTCTCTAATTGGTAACTTATAGCAGAATTTTCTGTGAAAGGTTGCCTTCCTAACTTGCAGCTTTTGTGAATTTGATACTTAGGTATCTAATTCTCCATAGGCATTGTGTAACTGTTCAGCTGAGGCCACAAAGATAGTTATTTAATCAGTATTGCAACACATATGTAATTCTGAGTATGCAGGTGTAATGAGCTTGATGCAAGTCACCAGGACATTTGTGGCAGAAGTGGAAGATGACTTCAGCTGTTTATAATTCACCCATTAGGCCAAGGTGAAAAGAGTTTCTGTGCCATTTCATTCACAGAAAAATAAGAAAACAATGAACTGTATCATAGAATCATAGAATGGTTTGGCTTGGAAGGGACCTTAAAGATCATCTAGTTCTAACCCCCCTGCCATGGGCAGGGACCCCTTCCACTAGAGCAGGTTGCTCAAAGCCCCATCCAACCTGGCCTTGAACACTTCCAGGGAGGAGGCATCCACAACTTCTATCGGCAACCTGTTCCAGTGCCTTGCCACCCTCATCGTAAAAAGGTTTCTTCCTTATATACAATCTCAATACGCCTTCTTCTGTTTAAAACCATTACCCCTTGTCCTATCACTACAGGCCTTGATAAAAAGTCTCTCTCCACCTTTCTTATAAGACATCTTTAAGTATTGAAAGGTTGCTATAAGGTCTTCCCAGAGCCTTCTCTTCTCCAGGCTGAACAATCTCAACTCTCTCAGCCTTTCCTCATAGGAGAGGTGTTCCATCCCTCTGATAATTTTTGTGGCCTTCCTCTAGACCTGCTCCAACAGGTCCATGTCTTTCTCATGCTGGGGACCCCAGAGTTGGATGCAGTACTCCAGGTGAGGTCTCACCAGAGCGGAATAGAGGGGGAGAATCATTTCCCTTGACCTGCTAGCCATGCTTCTTCTATGTTATGGTCCAATTTAAGAACAAAAGATCTTGATGGAAAGAATACCAATGAGATTTAGACTGGGTAGCTTTCAGTTCAGAAGGGCTTAATGTTGATGTTACTGGCCTCACCATAAAATGAAAGACGGTTATGTCATACAAAAGGAAACAGAATTGATTAGAAATCTCTAACAGGATTAAGAAGTTAAATTAAATAAAGTAAAAGCACAATAGAAGCAATTGAATCCACTGTAGTCAAATTATATTTGCTATATCATTTTAGTATCTTTATTCAACGTGAAAGAAGGAATCCTCTGCTTAATAAATAAGTTGCACCACTAATTGAGAGCCAGCAATCAATTAGAGGTCTAAAAGTATCATAAACAATTTAACAAAGTTTTGGATATTTTAATTGCTTGTGCTTCTCTTTTATAATCACTTTCAAACATAATTTCTGTTTTTCCAAGTGTCTGAACATTGTGTACATTCTCCTGGGAAATCTGAAGCCAAATTAAATTTTCAATTATAAATACAAACATCTGTGTCAGAAACACTTAAATTATATGATAATAAAAGACTTAGAATTTATTGTTCATGATTTTTTGTGTCTAGAAAAAAAAAGCAGATATTCTTTACAAGCTTTCCCCCATCATATCTAGTAAATAACTTTGCATATTAATTGATTCCTCTATACTGAAAATAAAATGACAAGTAAAAGTGATATTTTCAAGTACAAATATGACTGCCTGTAAATATTCTAAGCACAATAAAATACCAGCTACCTAGTTTCATTCCTCCTAGGGAACTTTATTCAGCATCTATACCTAGTATTAACAAACATCTGCATCATCACAAAAGTTTGGCTTAGAAAAAAAGTCAAAGGGCTCAGTTTTTAAATAGAATAAGTAAAATAACTTGTGCAGCATCAAGACAATTTCCAGAGAAAATTGGAATTTTGTATTATAGAAAGCAAAACATGGAGGGGCAGGCATTGAATAAAAGCTATTCAATGCCTGGCGACAGTAAAGGCAGGAAATCCACATCTTTCCAGTTCTCTTGTTTTATCTACAACTTTTCAGTTTTTATCTACAATTCAGATAATTTTTTTTTTTTTTTTTTTTTTTTTTTTTTTAAAGAGACTAACATGGCAAAAAAAGAGTGGCTAGAGGTGTAAAAATAAAAACTGCCTGGAGCTGACAGTTATCCTATATCTTTTTCTTTCATGGATAGTTCCAAGTTACTAAGTAGCATCATACAAATGAAGAGGTTCCTTTAGCTCAGCTTTGTTGTGCTATTTGAGATTTAGCATAAGAAATCATAGTCTCTTGCTGACCTGCTAGAATTCAATAGATAACAACAAAAACAGGAGGTGATGGGAATGAAAAAGGAAATAATTACTGCTTAAAGATCCAATATTCTCACTGATGCAGTTTCCTAAAAGTGGATACCTTGTGTTCAGTACTGCAGCCAATGACGTTGCTGTACAAAGTAGATATAATAAAGCCCAGTGAAGTAAGAAGTTTGAAATTTTGTGTCCAGGTACAAATAATCTATTTGTCTGTGAATCATTGGAGTCTTTTTATCAAACTCCCATATTTACTGTAACAGAACCTGACCACTCTAGTTTTTTATTCTTCCTTAGATTGTGACTACAGGTGGATGAAATTTATGGTCTGAGGTTTATTCATCAAGTAGCGTAGCATTGCATTAGCCAAATGATGACTTCCTGAATTATTCCTGAATATAATGAAAAGGTCTGGAGGAAGAGGAAATCTGAAAAAGTAAAAATAAAAGATGACGCATTTTACTTTTTTCAAATGTAATGGAGTAAATGACATTCTGAAATGTACTTAAAACTAAGGGAAATCTAAAAAACCATAAAATTTCAAGAATTAATTAAACCCCTCTGTGCATAAAGTAATATGTTTTGCTCAAAGTGAAGTAATTCCCAGATAGTTTCTTTCATTCTGCCAATGGAAAAAACAAACAAGTTATTTAAACAACTTGAGTTATAGCATTGCATCTGCACTGCAATCTGTCCAAGACATTTTTAATTTTTTTTTTTAATGTAAGCCTAAAATACATCATTTGGGGTAGGTAACTTTCATTAAAAAAAAAAAATTACATCTGAAAATGTTTTTTGCAGACACGTAACCAAAAGTCTTTTGTCAGGACCTTCAAACATTGGGCAGCACAATGCGGGCTCAAAAATGTTTCTGGCTGCCATAGACAACTTCTACTCCTCAGCATCCCTGTGGCCTCCATGCAGTGTTTGAGGTCACTTGACAAACACAAAGCCAGATCTTTACTTGTTCATATGATAATGGTAATGAACATATACATTATGTGTTGCTGCACATCCCATTATGTGACTGTGAACTTCTAATTTAGCAGGAATACCTGCACTTTGGGTATATGATTTTGATGTGCTTTGCATTGCATTACAAGGACAAGTCATTAAGCCTCTTGGTTCACTGACTATGCCGAGACACGGATTCCACTATAATACATATTAAAATCATAGAATAGTATCACCACCAATACCAGGATTGCTGACTGAGACTGACTGACGCTGATTGGTGATGCTGACTGAGAAGGGATTATTGGAACTGGCATAGAAGAATGCTTGTACAGATACTGGCATTAGCAGGCAGCTAGGAAAATACTGTCTGAGAAACTTTGCAGAGTAGCTCTTATGTACACAGAAAGTGTATTTAACCACATCTTACATTCAGGTAGAAGACAGACATAAATCCTTTTCCACTTTCTTTTTCTTCCAGAACAAGAGGACTCCTTCATTTAAATATAGATGAAACACAGTCACAGCTCCTGCTAAAACTTTTTAAGATCATGTGTGAAAATATATTTCTATACAGATGTTACCATACCATGTTGTTAACATAACATGCGTCAGCTCCATCTATGAAGTATGAGCTATGAAGGCCTGTGTAGTCATGGAGGGTTGATTACTTGCAGATTCCTTTCTGAAAGTGCTTGTTAGTTGCCATGTTGAGTCTGTAGGGTTATACAAGGTCCTGTAACTCTGAAAGCATATGCTCCAGATAGTTCCGTTGCTGTGATTATGGGCTTTAAGTCTGCATAATTAGCATTCACTTGAATACAATCTTGTGCTGTTTATGAGACAGAAAGCTACAGCCATAATTGCCTTGTATTACCCCTTAGCAATATCTATACACCAAGTTCAGAGCCTTAGCCATGCCTGAATAATGGAAGATAATACTAAAATAATTAGCCCCCTGATCTTGCATTAAATAGCATATCTTGAAAGCAGTTCATGACCTGCTCCTTTCCTCACATGTATTCCAGTAATTAACAAATCAAACTTAATGTCATTGTGGAAAAAAAAATTAGATATCATCTTTCTGCTCATGATACCTTTGTAAAGGTAGCAGGTGAAGATGAGTAGCAGAGTAGAATGACATCTCTTCAGGGTAATTACCCTCCCCTTTGCTAAAGAAGTGCTCTATTTTCAAGTCTACATCTTTATTTCCTGCATTACCTACAGCAGTTGGAATGGTTTTACTCTTTCACTGAAGTCTTTTTCATTTGTTATTTGTTGCCAGATCATATCAGAATGTTAATAAGGATAATAATGACAAAAATATGTTAAAAAAGAATAATTTGATTATCATCATCCCTGTTAAGTTGTCACTAATACTATCTCTGTACAATAAATACAAGTAAATAAAACCGCCCAGGTACTTTCCTACGCTGCCAAGACTAGGTGGCATGATCCAGCTTGTGTCCATATGGCTAAAGTTTCTTCCCTCTCAGAGCAGGGTGTCAGAGTTCAAACTCCTTTTGAGAAAAGCCTGTGGCCTGTGCAGTTCCCTGGGCATTGACTTGTGCCCACACTGCAAAGTGCTTGCAACAGTTTCTACCTGGGTAAATGACTGGAGGCCTTTGTGGCTACTTACATCATGCTCCTAGCACATGATGCATGCCATATGTTAGGGCATAAGAAATGCTGGAAGAAAGCCTGAGGACTGAGTCAGGTAGAGGGACTGAGACTTGGCATCATCTGGTTCTTATTCCCTGCAGGAACAATTGCCTGGTCTTCTCAGAAATGGAGTTATCCCATTCCAGAGGGGATCCTGACAGTCATCTAGCGTGAAAGCACTGTAGGCAATGGAGTGAGAGGATGAGAAAAATAAGGTCCAAGCTGACAATGTAGGAAAACCCACAAGTAGAAGTAGTTGATGAAGTCATGTGTAGGATGACAACTGCTTCTTTTTTTTCATATTCTTATGTTTCTGTCTCAAAAGTGGTAAGCAAACTGGTGTTTAATGAATGGAAGCGCATAAATGGCCAACAAAATGCCTCCAACTCCTTTATGTTTGGGATTTATTCAACATTTAAGGGTCAAAAAAACACTGTGGGCTTGAGCTTACAAAGACTTCAGATGGACATCTCCATGATTGCAAATTGTTGTTCAGAGCTCATAACTAATGCTTTTCTCAGCAGCATATGAAGATTGCTTTCCAAGATGCTTTATTCATGCTCCTTTTTTATTCTTTTTAAAGAAATTCAGGAAGAGAAAATTGCTCTCCAGCTTCTGTTCTATCTTTTTGCCTATTTGCTGCTAAATAATATTCAGAAAGATTTGGAAGTTGGTTAGTCACCTTCATGAAAATGTGTGAGTATCTATTTACTCATGTTGTGCCAAAGTCACCCAGGCATCTCTTTTCCTTTTTGATCTACTAGCACTATTGATTATAAAATGTAATTTCATGACCAACTTGAGAGGTCTTTACCAAGTTGTTTTACTGCTTAATTTCTTCCTCCCCCAATGTTCTAATTTTGCTGTAGTTAACAGATTGACTTCAGTCTGAGTCTAATTTTGAACGTACTGTGATACAGGGACAAGTCTTTCTGTGATATATATGCTCTCCTCCAGGAAGTGAACTGTGATCACAAAGCATCTCTGAAGTTAGGTTGCGACCAGACACTTTCTGAGACACAGACAGGCACTACAGTAGGTGATGACATCTGAACATTACACAGTGCTGAGACCAAAAAGTGTCCTCCTCTGATCTTGATAAGCATTATCACTAAACCTTTGAACAAACAATCAGTAAGGCCTGAAAAGCTGTAGATGGAGGATGTAGATCTCTCTTTCGTTTCCTGCTCTTCAACCGATTTAATATTACTAGAGACTTTCCTCTCTAGTGGAAGTTGCTGCGCAAGATGAAAATGGAGAATTATGACCCCATTCTGGGGAAGTATTGCTTTAAGCCACGAAACCCTTTATCACAAATTAACTCCTCACCTGGTCTCCTTCCAGCCACCTCCTCCAGTTCCACAGACAGTTCACATTCATCAGCTCTCTTCCTTTTGGCACCTTGCTGGCAAAGATACCCAGTCCCAGACCTTTTCTCTACTCTCTAGAGGCAGGGGAAAACTGCGTGCAGGTAATACTGTGGCAATTTCCAGGAAGAACAAGAGGAGTGGAGGCATATGGGGTGTGAAGAATTGTTTCAGAAATACTTTATTATTACTTTATTGTTACTATTATTATTGTAATATCACTTTGGTTATTCATCAGACACTGTGATTATTATTCTTACTAACATTGCAGGAAATCACTATCTCATTTTTATTTCACAATAACTATCATTCTTGGAAAGACAGAGTATCTTTCACTTACTTTACTTTGAAAATGTGTAACAGCTTTTAAGAGGGCAGGATCACGGGAAATGGATAAGGCCACATTTTGGGTGTAAGCCTGTAAGGAACTTCAAGTGAGATAGATATTTCTCCAATTTGTCTCAGCTTCAATTCTGGTTTTTTAAGACTGGGAAACATCAGGTTTTCCCTCAGCTATAGACATCTTTTCAAAATTACTTTTTTTTTTTTTTTTAATCTTCTTTCTATGAATCACTGCAATTAAATATTCATTGCACTATTATAATATTAAATAGGGAACTCTAATTAACAGCTAAATTACTTCTCAGTTAGTATACAATATAATGCAAAGATACAGTGAATCGCAAAAAAAAGGAAAGCCCACAGAGCAGGAAATAAAATTAAAAAAAAAGAAAAAAGGAAAATAAACCAAAACCAGCATACAGTTCACTAATAGCATTTTATGTACAGATGAGTTGGATTCTGTAACACACTTTTTGAGACAAAATGTGTAAAAGTACTGAAAACCCCTATCACTGCAATTGGCTAAATTATTTTTAACAAATAATAAATCCACCAAAACCAGATTGCTCCAGAGGCTGAAATAGTATGTGATTCACCTAAATTAAAGCAGTTATTTCTGCTTTAATGAAACTGAGGAAAGAGCAAAAATTGCACTGGAAATATGTTTAATAAAGGAGATGATTGAATCTGTTCCTCTCTAAACATTTTTTGAATCCTTGCCTTTCCTATTATTCTTAATAAACCATAGTTATGAAGAACATTGAATTATGATACATCTATCCATACAAGTAAGTGCATTACACATCTAAGATTGCATTACGACTTAAGGTTCTAACCTTTCCAACAAAATACAGAAAAATGAATGCATGATACAACATGGAAATACATTGTTTCAACCTCACTTGAAACAAAACAAAGCAAAACAAAACAAAAGTTACCCACCCAAGCTAAGATTCATATATTGTGTAATAATTCTTGCTCTCGGTAAGATTGTTATAACTTGTTCTAGCAAGTAGGCTAAATCGATGGAGTATGAAGCTCTGAGACACAGCATATTCTTTCTTGACCTGAAAATACTTGGAGAGAATAAAATACTCCCAGTTATGGTAGAGCATCACTTACAATGTTAACACTTAGCAGTACATTTTGACCTGTAATGGAGTACATGTGTGAGTATATATGTAGTAAATATGATGATCGAGTACATTTTGCTGTGGAGTTACCTTCTCTAAGCAGAAATGAAAAGACAAAATATGTTTGGTTACAAACCCTGCAGAATCAGAGGGATTGAACAGACACAAATGAAGGATAAACTGGACTCCATAGCTACAGTCTCACTGGGTGAGGAGTCTGTCCATCCAGCTATGTCTCTACTGCCTTTTTAAACAGTTAAACAAACTGATTCATATTACCGAGTATTAAAAGCAAGAATAACAGCAAAATCCTAAAAGCATAGCAAGGCAATACAGAGAAGCAAGGACAATATAAAGGGAACACGTCCTTACAAATAACTTAAAATCTATTAAACAATGAAAAAATTTCAGAAAAAACATTTGTTTTAATGATAGCACTGCATGTGAAAACTGAATTTGGGGGGCAAAACATGCACTGATTTTTTCTTAAAAATTGAGGATTGACAGCATTTATTCTTTAGGGATACGGTGGATTAGATAGGTAATTTACTGTTGCTACATGCAGCTGGAAGATAAGACTACCCTAAACAGGCAGGATGTGAATACCATGCAACCATGATCATGAAGAGCCATCTATTAACTGGAAATTATTAAATTATAGCAGAACTCTAAACATGCTTTTCACCAAAGAAGGCTGAAGATCCCTTTTTCACAGAACATACTTGGCATGGTGAATGGTAGAATGGAATAAGAATTAAGTCAAAAGGAGATTTTTGTTCAAGCAAACTACCCAAGAACCTAGTACCAGGGTTAATATTGATAATCTACAATGAAGCTCCAGAAAATGTCTTCCTAGCTTCACTGACTTGCATTTTATAATTTAAATCAACTTTTTTTTCTTTCTTTGTCTCCCCCCCATCTTATGTGAAAATCTTCACTTGGTCATTAGCTTCCTATATAAGGGGACTAATTGGCCATTGCCCTTCTGAAGTTGTGCAATGTCACTTATGTAATGTGAATTAGAGAAGTGATAACTCAAGTCCAATGACCATTTGTAAATGATGAGACAAACAACAGGAATCCAAGATGAGATGGTCAGACTTTTCAGATTACATGATGTGATTTCTGCAATGTAAAAAAACTAAACAAACAAGGTCTCTGAAAACGGTGGGAGTTTCAAAAGCACTGAAGGGAATCTCAAAACAAGTTTAAAGGATGTAAAGATGGATTATTGCTGAAATGCTTTGGCTGCACAGAACTTTTTTTTTCATTTTCTGGAGATCCATCTCTTTGCACAGATGTCTTCAATAACAAGCTGAGAACCACCCCCAAATGTTAGCTTCTGCATTGTAGAAAAGTCACCTGAGTCGTTTTTAGGAAGAGATTGAGAAGAAGCCACTGCCATTAGGCTGGATATGGCCACCAACACTGGTCACACCAGGTGGTCCTTTCCCAGTCAGAGAAAGCACTCTTTCCCCTCTGGTCCTCCTGACTGGAAAAGTGTGTTCGACATATGTAGTATGGTGAGAGCAATAGGTTGAGTTTGTTGCCATGATTTCCATTGCAAGGATCAACAGTAGGACTGCCCAGTGGGTAGCCCAGGACATCACCATCACTTGATTTGCATTACTTCTTATCCCCTTTCCACTTTCATCTTTCCTTGACCCTTCATTTTGCTACTCTCCTGCTTCCCTTTCTCTGCTTCATTCTCCTCCCAAATAAACAACCACTAACAATTACTTTTCACCCTTTGGTCTCAGTTTTGCTGCACCCATACTCAGATTTGGTAAGTCTGACACCACTACCTAGGCAGTCTTGGCCTTATGTGGTTTTACTGACAGGGTTAAACTGTTCCCTAGTGCTTCTGAAAGGCTCTGTGCCCCCAAAAGACCCCCATCCCCTCCAGTTACAGATTTCATCCATCTCTTGCATGACCCCCTCCTTTGCCAGCTGTACAATCTGGACATTCCTCACGGGGCTGTCTGTAACTGTGCAACTCTGACACCGTTGTCTTGCATCTTCTCCTCCCCTCTCCTCTCCTCTCCTCTCCTCTCCTCTCCTCTCCTCTCCTCTCCTCTCCTCTCCTCTCCTCTCCTCTCCTCTCCTCTCCTCTCCTCTCCTCTCCTCTCCTCTCCTCTCCTCTCCTCTCCTCTCCTCTCCTCTCCTCTCCCTCTCTCTTCTCCTCTCCTCTCCTCTCCTCTCTTGTAATTTCCTATGTCCCATTTAGTTACAGTTTAACTCAGGCTAGAGCCTAGTAATGACCATCATCCACCTGCAGCCCTCACATTCGTTTTGACTTACCACATGGTTTGACATCCCAGAACTTTCCTGTAAATGATCAAAAAATTAATATTGTTCAGTAGTATAGTTATACATTTCAAACTTTCACATGTATATAGATCCCACTAGTGAGTTATATTATATTTAAATAAAAATATAGAAACTATTTAAATTCCTAGCATTGGTTACAAAGAAGTTACTCCTTCTTTACAGTCATGCAAGAGCTATGTATTAACTCTACATGCGAAAATATTGAGCCTGTAAGTTATAAGCATTCTCTCCAGTGTAAGAAGAACCAATCTATCAAGCTTAACTTAAGCAAAAAACTCATGACACTTTATAAACTACAAACTCACTGTGACTCATGATAAAAAATTGTTAAGATGGTGGAGAGTACAAGAAGTCGTGAAAGACCGCAAATGTCTGGATGCCTACATTGGCTTAGGAATTGCTTAGCTATTTGATTGACAGGTGGTAGGAAGAACGTACAAGAGCAGAATCACGCTGTGCTTGCTCTATGTTCCTCTGCCTAAGCAATGGCTATTGACTGCTTTTGGAGATAGAGCCCTAGGCCAGGGGAACTTTGGGTCCCCTTCTTGAATTAACATTTTCAATGTGAAGCCCACAGCCATTTGAGACACAACCAGTTATTAAGCAAAAACTGATTAAAAGCCAAACACAATACTCATGCAGTCATCCCCCATGGATGACTATCCTCAGAGGCATTTTTTTCCTTATTCAGCCATCTAATTCTGTGTGAAATTACCCATAAAGATGATGTCCACCTCTTCGTCCCAGCTGGGCAGGCAGTCCTTTACATTACCCTAAGATTTGTCTCACCTCCCTTGAAAAATTCCATTAAAAAAATTAAAAAAATGTGTTATCAATTTAGATATTTTTATAATAATTACTCAGAAAAAAATCACATTATCTATTACACTAATACCTTCATATTTTTGATGATTTTAATTTCAAACATCTGCTTAACTAAATATATTTATTCTTTTGAAATATCTATGTCTCTTCTCAGCTTATTAATAATGTTCATTCCTGCCCTTGAAATGCACAACACATTGCCAATTAGCTTAGAAAATTTGTTGCTGTTCAGGCATGTGTAAACACAATAGCTGATTTCCTCACGTCCCAAATCTTTGTTTGTCTCTTTCATACACACAGACACATACATATATATACTCATGCATTCTAAATACTAGATATCAAGAAAAATGTTAGTTATAGTATTTTTCATATGATCTTAAATAATAGTATTTATATTATGTATTTATAATAATGAATGATAAATTCAATTCATCAAAAATACGTCATTGTAATAAACAGGATGGTTATTCTATAATATGGAGAAATTGATATAACAATGCAGAAAAACATACGGTATCACTATTATTAAATCTTCTTTAAATAACTTCTTTATACAGTGATTTGCACACAAAAATGCAGTGTTATATTTGGAAGCCATGTGGAATGTACAATGAATCACGACCCCCTACAGCCAGTCGAACCACATTACACAGACACAGATTCCCTTATCCTGAACGCCCATCTGACCTACTTAAAACTCATTTACCGTGATGCAAAGGATTACAAATGTGTCTAAAGTATTCTGACTTGAAAACTAACAAACTTAGAACAGTTTATAGTCCTGTACCCTCTCCTTTTAGCTCACGTATATTCTTTGGTTGGCCCTTAAAACAGAGCTCCATTAATGGGTACGTATTATTACATCAAATAATACAAATGTAGTTTTAGCATATAAGAACGATTAAGGTGAAACGTTAGGGGAAACGAGTATTGGTAGCTGAATATGAATATGAAATTGTAGTGGAAAGCCACCAATTTTTTTGCAACTGGGGACAATAAGAGCAAGATTGCACTTCTAAATGCTGGGAACTGACACACAAAAGGAGCAGGCCTTCAGTTGAGACATGAAGTAATAGAATATAGGAGCTTTTAAAGTAAAATATTGATTTTCAAAACCTGAAATTATGCACATCAATATATTTTCTAGGGATATGCATTAAGAATATTTCTTTCTTTCCAGGTTATGACATCAGTATATGAGTATGCTTTGAAAGTATAAATCAAAAGTTCTCAATGACGTGGTTTTCCCCGCCTCATTACTTTGAAGTATCTACAAAAAATGAGTAGACATTTCACTAACAAACTCAAATCTAAACAGAATTTTTTTTTTACTTTTTTTTAAACTTTTTTTTTAATCTTATGACTTTTAGCAATACAAAACATCGAAACTTTCACTTATGCAACCAGTTTTTCATTTTGGCAGTTCTTCATCATAACTCTGCTATGTATGGATCACAATTTTTCCTCTTTAAAATGGATATGATAGCTTTTGAAGAAAGGTTAAATCAATCTGAATAGTAACGAAAGTCATTTAGATTCAGATATCCAAAACAGAAAAAGAGACATGTAAGAGCAGCTTGTAAAGTATGAGGGATTGATATCCTGGCTAGCACAAGAAGTTACATTTGTGAGACTTTCAAAGATTGTAACATTTCTTTTGTAAATAAATGATATAAGACAAATGACTGGTTGAAACATACATCCTGGAAAAGATGCATCCAGTTTGCCTGGCTCTCTTAAGGGCTGATCTTGCAGCTGCAATGAGCTGACAGTAGCAGCACAAGCAGTTTTTAAATTAACAGGAAGGGCGTGGGTGGGGGTACAAGGACTACAGAAGAATCCATTTTCTGGAAATTACAAATTCTTTCTACTCAATCTATTACTGAAACAAGCCATTATTCCAGACATCCACAGTCTTTAAAACATGTAATTTTATCAGTATTTACCATTCCTGTTTGCCTATTGATGTTTAGCATGCTTTTTGTGATTCCTTTTTGGCAGAATGAGTGAATGTCAGCTTTCATTTTGAATTTCTGCCCCCTGTAATCAGTATAATACATATGAATAACCAAATTTGTTCTCTCTTTCATTCGTTCTTACCGAGACTGTTCTACTTTGTTTATATAAATGAATATTCATTAGGTCAGAGAAAGAAACTATAGTTTACTTGTAATGGCACTCACCTTGAACATAAAAGGCACAGGTTCAAAGTTACTGTTTGAAATCAGACAGAGCAGGAAGACAAACTTAGGTCTCTAGTGTTCCAGGTGAGTCACATTTACACCTTTGGGTTATTGAAGGGTTAGGTTAGCTCTCGTTGCCCACCTCTTTCTATCCAAAATTTCATTCTGAACTGGAAAATACTTCAGAGAAAAATTGTGTTGGAAATTGAATATATATTGTGTAGAGTTCTATGTTTTGATGTGATGCAGTATGTTACCGCAAAAAACACACTAAAAAATTCCTCACCAGCATTTTAATTCTTATCTCATCCTTTCTTACAAGATCCTATTATGATAAAAAGGTGTGCTACCACTCTATATAGTCTAGACAATATCTTGTAGATAATTCTTGTAGTAGCTTTTTAATTGGTACTCGGCAAAAAGGAAAATATCATATGGAAAAACTTTCAGTATTACATGTTGATTAATTTTCTGCAAAGAAATAGGACCACCTGAAGAAACATTTGCATGGTAGCCCAGCTCATTCATTTATTTAGCCCTTAATGGTATATCTATGCCTTAGCCCTTAACAGTATAGCTATGCCTTTGTCCGGTGCTCACCTGATGTGGTTTTCTCCTAGTGTTTTTTCAAAATCGCCCATGAAACATCCGCTTGTCATGCATACCCAGTACATACTTTAGGAAGTGGAAAACTTTGCTGAGATTATTTTTTATTGAAAAATTGTTTTACACTTGCGCATGAGAAGAGAAAGGATAAAGTTTTATTTGCAGGGAAATTTTCTGGATGTCATTGTGAGGATTCTTGAAATTAAGAAGAGACTTTGTTGTCATCCTTCACACATTCCCCAACCGTACTCACTCCCCTAGCTTCTCAGAGAAACATAGCAAGGCACACACTCATTTCTTGTAGGTGCAATTTTCTTGTATCCTACTCTTGGTAATATTCTTCATTGTGTACAATTTTATTTAAGCTGAAATAGTAAACTACTTTTATGTCCTTCCTGTAAAGTTGTTTTAAATTAAATTTCTCTTGAGTTCTCTATGCATTTTAATCTTGGGAGTATTTTTGTTTGTTTGTTTAATTAGAAAGAACACGAAAACTACTGAAGCATTAGTCTATCAGTTTCTGCTGAAAATTAGAAAAACAGGATTGTTTTACAGAATCTGATTTGTTCATATTGAAGACTCATAAGCAGGCTCTGTAATGTTTAAAATACTTGATATTCTTTGCTACTTTCTTCTGAAATAGCATTTTCAGTTTTACTGTGTAAGAGGATTTTGGTTTGTTGTGCATCAATATTAAAGCTCAGAACATGAGCATGAACATATCAATCCAAAGAAAAAGGTTGTATAGTTCAATTGCCTTAGATGTCTACTTTTTCTATTCCTCTCAGAACTGATTTGTTCAAACACTTATGAGGTGATAGAATGATTATTTTAAGTGTAGAAGCAAACCCTATTCCTGGTTAGATAAGCATAGTACCTATTACAGCTTATAAAAACTTTACTAGGATAAGAGAAAGGCAAAATCGTCCTTCAAAAGTATGTGTTGCTTCAATCCCAAATGCATACTCAAGATTATTCTTGGCAAGCTAGATTTCTAAAAGTGTTCAGATCTCAGAGTTTCTTTAGTCCTTCAAGAGAATTCTTAACCAGATCCAGTGCATATGTACATTATATGAAAATATACATTTAGACAAATTATCAATGCCCATGTCTTATGTAAAATTCTGCCCCTATACGATTTTCTCCAATGTGACAGAATTAGTACTTATTCAATCTAGTTGATTGTCTCTTTTTTATTATTTATTTATTACATATTTTGTAATCACTGAAAATCAATAGTTCTTGGGTGGTCTGTAGAGTCATATTTCAAATCTACAGTACGTTTTATATAGCATATAATTTTCACAAAAAATTTATCTGGTATGAAAAAATTTCTTACCCTCTGTCTCTTTCAGGAGTTCTTCAGTTTTATTATCTTCTTACATAGTTATCTAACCAATATTAAGGTTCTTCTTTATGACCTGTTTGTAGAAGCAAATGTACACGCACAAAAAAATTGTGTACCCCAGTGGGTACCTATGCCATCATCTACTTCAAGCATCTTGCAAGATCAAGGATTTTAATTCCCGTTCTTGAGATTGAATCATTGACAATTGTTCACTAAAGGTGACTGAAACCTTTACAACAGCTTGAACACTTGTCCCAGCAAAAGCAAAGTTATCACTGATGAGGAAAATCTACTTGATAAATTATTTAAGTGAATTGCTTTATTCCTCAAAGTCCATTTATTTTCTGATATATTCATTAAAACACTGACTCAGACTTCTACAATTCGGTGTTTTCCTTTTGATATTTTTAGTTTTCCATTTTGTTAATCAAAAGAAGGTCTGCCTTCTTCAATCAGTGACCTCACTTAGTGGCCACACGCAACATATTGTCCCATGAGAAACAATTGCTTACAGGCAAGAGAAGTTAAAACTGCTTAATTCAAGCTTTAACATCAGTTAAAACTGAAGCCATCAAAAAAAAACAAGTGTGATGTTGCCTGCAGTATGTTACCCTCTCAGTACTGTGCCCAAAATTCGAAAGAATGTTAAATGACTGATGAATACACTGCTAGAATAAAACAGATCTCTGCTGGAATAAAGCAGGGCTAATTATAAATATACCTTTTCTGTAATACAAGGGTGAAAAATATTGACATTTAGGAAATGCTTAAGATGATACTAGGGGTGAGATTTACTTCAAAGTCAAATGCTTAAATTTAGAAGTCTATATGGGGATACCTATATATATGAGGTATGTGTTTAAGAACTTTTCATGGTCAATGGAACTATTTTCTGGACTGCATCTAGCTATACAGACCTGGGGGGAGGTTTAATTTACATGCCCACATCTCAACATTTATTGTGGTTTTGGATAACTTTGATTGTCCTACCTGGGGTTCAGGTTCACTTACAGAAAGGTATAGGTTACCTTGCAGTCCTGTGTCATATCCTCAGAGGGCACTTGATACCTCTGTGTGGATAATCTGAATTGAACCCTTGACCTTGATTTACTTCAATGGGAGTCTGGACACTAACTGGGGTAAAGCCACCATCTCTGTAGGTATTGGGGATATTGTAGAAATTTGGGATGTGAATCAGAAGGATTTAACGGCTATTACAAAGATTAAGAACAATGTTATATGTGATATGTGATAAAACCATAATGGAACCTACTTCCAGGCTGGCTTTAAATCCACTTACAGTCTTTGCAGTAATTTAGTTGACCTTCTTTCCACAATCACTAGTCAACTTAGAGAAGGAGGTGTCCAACTTGCGTAGAATTGATCTGTCTTGGTAGGTGTTCAGGGATGTCTACTTCTCCCATTCAGTTTAGAAAGGTATGGCTGATAAACTGAACGGCACTTTTTGTTTTAATGATTATATCTCAAAGTGACAGTACACATTAAGCTTCTAAATTAGGCCCGCTGTTTTCTTTTTGTACATATATATACACGCATACACAACAGTCCTCATGTGTCCTCATATTTGTGTGCATATATATACAAATATATATATAAATATATATGTAAAAGGTTTAAAATGTACCTTTGTTAACGTGTCATTATTATCTTGTCAGCATATTAGATTTAATAACATTCTTACCACTTGAAATTAGACAATAACAGAGTTAATTTACATATATCAGTCCAAACTGAGTTCTGCCCTTTCATCACCTGATGATGCAGAATACTCTATCAATATGGCAAATGGCCGCTTATGGACAGACTATGGCGTCTTCTGGTTGCTAATGCAAACCTTGTGAGCATTTTTAAAGAGAAGCAATCTGTGCAAGCCCCAAACTCAAACACTTAACCTATTTTATAGTGACAGTACCATGTGTGTTACATTTTTCATCCCCTTTTCCCTTACACTGAGGATAATACTTAACGCTACAGATTCTTCTATTCATCGTTACTCCATAGGCTACCCAATGGTCTCCCAATTTCTGTTAGAATGCAACAGAAATTTATGGCCCCAGTGTGCTTCTTGTCTTACTTCCCAGCATTTCTCTGGGATTCTGACAACGTGTCTTTTTCCTTGCTGCCTTAAATCACACCATTTCCTTGATCTTCAAAAAACCCAAACCAGAACAAAACAGAACTTGGGAGGGACAACTGCCTTATTAGACTGATACATACACTCCCGAATATTGTAAATGTTGGGTTCAAATTCATTGCATTTGAAGAGGCTCAGAGGCATTTTTTGTTTGTGTTTTTTTTGTTGTTTTTGTTGTTGTTGTTGTTGTTGTTGCTGTTTTGTTGTTGGTTTTGTGTTTCTTTGCTTCCGTTTTTGCTATGTGTATGTGAGCCAAAGGGCACTATCTCATTAATGACTTTCTCTCTCTGTGATAGTAATTAAGGGTCACTAAGCCTATCCTGCAGTCCCTGAGCGACAACGAATTTCAAGACAATCTGAATGAATATGTTAATATCTGATTAGATAGAGGACTTGACCTTGATACAGAGAGGTATTTTCATGTTCAGTTATAGCAATGCTGATAGTTTACTGTAATTTTCTTGTAGAAATACACAGCATTTCACATCATTGAACTCAATAATTAGAGTTGTTTGATCTCTAGAAATATGTAACCCCCCCACACACCCCTCTGAACATCATTCACCATTCAGCATATTCAGAGTTTTATAATCTTAAACAATTGCAACAAACTGTGGCAAATTTAAACCATTACCGTAAACTGTTTTCAAATTAAAATATAATCTCATCCTTACTGACTTAAACAAAAATAAAAATAAAACTAAACCAGGATATTTTTCTAAATGATACTTAAAGTTCCTTTTTAAAAGACAGACAGACTATATGCAATGATTATCATTAGCAAGTTTTTCTGACATTTCTTCATATTTTCTTTCCTCAGAAAATGAAAAAGTTGATGAGCTTGTCATAGCCAAAGTAAAGCATTGCTCTGTCCCCTCAGTTTTTGCAAAATGTTGAAGCCATCACTATTGTCACAAAGAAGAAAGACGTTGTTTTCTCCTACTTTCTAAAATAGTAGAGGAAACTAACCAAACCAAAAACAACAAAAGAAGCTTTAAAATCTGTTCTCTATCAGCTACTTGGTGATCAAGGAGATGATTTTCTTCTACCAGAGAGTCATGCCCTATAAGTAGTTGTTTTTAATCAAAAAAATAGATGCCTCAGATTTTAACAGATGAGGCACTTTATATTTCTATGCTAGTATTTTCTTAATATAAAATTATTAGGTACATGCCATATTCATTTTTGAGCCCTGTTATTGTGAATTTTTATGCACATGATTCGAGCACTCCAAGTAGTCTCAATGACTTTGCTGGGAGTACTTAGAATGCATACAATTAAACACACAAGATCAACCTCCAGGATAGTACTTTGCATTGTTTCAATCAGCTTTCAACATTGCTGTAGCTTTTGAGCTCTGCTTATACCTAAGACTTGGTTCTCTTGCAGGTTTTTTTTTTCTCAAAATTTGCTGTACATAGAACTTTTCTATTGCTACGTTACCAATAAATAATCTGCTTTTACATTTCTATATACTTCTTCTATATTTTTATATTTCTTAGAATCTTCTTTATTCTTAGTGATACAAAGACAACACAAAGTCTAAGGAAACAACAGCATAAATACATCCCACAGAGAGAGCCTTTGACCCTGTGGTTTTAAACTTTTGATGCAAGGCAAAGAAGTGACAGAATAAAACTAATTTATTCTTTTTGCTTTTCAAACAGCAACCAGATTACACGTGGCCAAGTTCTAAATGCTCAGCAACATAATATAGCAATAAACATGTTTGCTGTTTGTAATTATTGGAGAAGTTTGTCTTTCCTTTAGTCACAGAGCATATATATGTATAGATGTTCATATATTCATATATATATTTGTGATTATTTATCCAGGAGAAAACAGTATTCTGGTTACTGGATTTCAGTCATACAACTTGAAATGAACTGTTTCAGGAGATGAGCATTAATGATTACTAAGGTATAGTAACATAAGTGCAAGTGCAAAATAAAATATTGATAGGTCTTAAATTTCTCACCCTTATCAGATTTAGGATAAAAAGTTTCGTACTCCTTTCCAAATAAGTCACTAAACTTATTAAATTTAGTAATTAAATGCTCTGACACTTTCTGAACATCATTCTGTATTGGTCACAATCAATGTGACTGGTCACAATAAATGAACTTGAACTTGAACTTGAATCTACATTTAAAGATGTAGATTTTGCAAAGATGAATAAATAAAATCACAGAAGAACTTAACTCTTTGTAATACCTGCCTGTATCTTAGGCACTTATTTGTATGGTTGCCAACTAACTGGCCGTGTCTTGAAATGTGTCTTCTAGAGCCTTATTCTGACACAGTAAGGAAGAAATATTAACCATCTTTGTCACTTCAGTCAGCTTGGTCACACAAAACATTTCAGTCCGACATTTTAGTCTCTTTAGTCAATCACATTAATTAGTCACCTCAAACACACGGAAGCGTAATGCAGATTCTGTGGAATTAAGAAGGTGTACTAGAAAGAGTGTAAAATAGACTATTCTATGAGTTTTCTATATTCTAATTATTTATTGAAATACAAGACCATAATTAAGAAAGTGTTCTGAACACTTGATACAGCTATACATAGAACTAAAATTTTCAGTGGCTTTTTCACAGTTATACGAGAGAGCAACAGTTTCTTAACAGCCCTTTTAAACCACTGGATAGTAATCTTTATAAAGCTGTTTCTGAAACATGTCATATTTCAATATAGTTCTGGAGTTACTCTGCTTATCCACAGAGAATGCATGAAAAAAACATTCATAATAAAGACTTTGCTTCTTAAAAGAGAAGAAATTTCTTTGTTGTTTGCAACAAAATCTAATCTTAGATATGTTTGTATGATTCCTTTTATACCAGTAGAAGCATTACATGTGCCTGTAAGACCCAGCCTTGTACCAGATTTGAGACTATGGATTTGATTTTGCATTTGTTAATGGTGGTACCACCACAGCATCAGTTGTTGTCAATTGCACATTATCTCTATTAAATTGTCTTCAGAAATACCAAATAATAGGCCTAATTGTACTGCTATCAAAGTCAACATTAAATCATTACCAACATAATTATGGGTAGGATTAAGTGCAAGAAAGGACGAAACTTTCCTGCTTTTCCTTTTTTAAAAATGTGCTTGTGTTTAATTTAGAAATAGTATTTATTAAAATAGAGCCAAAAAAAGGACTCCTTTTCCTCCCAGAACGATATTAAAAAGGAGGTGCTATATAAGTCATCACATATTCCTTTAGAGTGCAAGGAAACCATGACTCTCCGTAGAAATAATAATACAAAGAGGAGCAAAAGATATATATTCTCTGGGTTTAATGATCCAGCTTTAACAAACACAAAAGTTAACAGAAGGGCAGATCACCTCATTAGCATAGTTCAAAATTTAAAGACTTTCTTTCACCAGTCAATTTATATTTTAGGAAGATGCACAACTCTCTTTTCATCATAAGAACCTGTCCTGGTTTCAGCTGGGCTAGAGTTAATTTTCTTCCTAGTAGCTGATATAGTGCTGTGTTTTGGATTTAGGATGAGAATAATGTAGATAACACACTGATGGTTTAGTTGTTGCTAAGTAGTGCTTACGCCAGTCAAGGACTTTCAGCTTCCCATGCTCTTCTAGGTGCACAAGAAGTTGGGAGGGAGCACAGCCAGGACAGCTGACCCCGACTGGCCGAAGAGCTATTCTATACCATATGATGTCATGCTCAGTATATAACCTGGGGGAAGAAGGAAGGGCAGAACATTCGGAGTGATGGCATTTGTCTTCCCAAGTAACCGTTACGTGTGATGGAGCCCTGCTTTCCTGGGGATGGCTGAACACCTGTCTGCCGATGGGAAGTAGTGAATGAATTCCTTGTTTTTCTTTGCTTCTGTGAGCGGCTTTTGCTTTACCTATTAAACTGTCTTTATCTCAACCCACAAGTTTTCTCACTTTTGCTCTTCTGATTGTCTCCCCCATCTTACCAGGGGGAGAGTGAGCGAGTGGCTGTGTGGTGTTTAATTGCCGGCTGGGGTTAAACCATGACAGAAACAAGTAAGAAATATGACTCACACAGTTCTACTTCCAAAGTAAAGAGTCATGGTGTCACATAAGCTTAGAAGAAAAATCAAGAGGAAATCTTGTCCACTCCTCCCTGACAAACAAGGTCCCATGAAATTCCCAGGCATCACTATCCTTAGAATTGGAAAGTTATTCCTTTGTCATCTTCTTCTTCTTGTTCTTCCTCTTCTTCTTCTTCTTCTTGCTTCTTTTTCTGTGTAATTTGAGTTTCTCTTGTTGCAAATTGATCCATACTTTTTGTCATAGCAGCAGTAGACATCAAGAATATGTAGTTACTTTGTGAATATCCAAAAAACATTATCATGTTTCCCTTCCCACTTTTCTTCTTTAGGCTAACTAATATCTTTGCCATGAATTGTTCCTCATCTGTTCAAACGTTCTACAACTGATGTCCAGCCTGTTGTTCACTCAGCTGCGTTTACAGGGAACAAAAGTGTGGAATTTTATATATATTTTTACTGAATTGCATCTTAATCTTTGTTTCCAGCCTTTTTCTTATGTCTGTCAAGACCTCTTTGCGTTGCAATCCTGTCCTCCACCATCGCTACTGTCCTTCTTAGTCTGCCTTTACCTAGAAATTTAGTACAACAGAAAGCAAGTCAGAGATAAAGCCAGCAAAATGAGATCCAAGACAGAATCTTGAGTAGCATCACTCAATACATCTTTTCAGTTTTATAGTGAGTGATTAGCAACTCTTCTCTGTTTCCCTCACTTGCTTACAAAGATTAACATAGAATAGATCTGAAATTCAAAATATGTGACAACTGTTTCTTCTCTACCTCAAAGATTTGTTGTCTTGTCATTAAAGGAAATTAAATTAAGTTGGCATAATTTGTTCTCGACAAACCATGTTGATATTACTTATCTCCTTGTTATTGCTATATACTAAAAATTATTTTCCCAGTTGTCTGAAAAAAAGTTTTTTTCTCTAAACTTTCTAGTGTTATGGGCTATGGCAGGTGTCCCCAAACCTTGTTACTCTACAGTTTTCTCATTGCTTTATTGTTTTACATTAATCACCACTAATGACAAATACAAAGTAAAGCACAGGTAAAATCTGTGCTCAACTCGTGGACCACTTAGCATCATCTTGTAACAATCTTATATACACTTTTTGTGTTATTGTTTTCCTAATAACCTGCAGTGTTTCTTAGGAAAAGCATCTTATTTTTATGTTGTATAACACATATTATATGAGGATGCAGAGATTTGACGTTACTTGCTTAACTGTTTGGAATATATCACTGGTCATATATCAGACTGTCATATGATGGATGGGGATTCATCTCACCTAATTACAGAATTTTAAAAATGTGGCAGCCAGGCTCCCTCTATAGGCACTGGAGAGAGAGGCGCCTCTCGAGACTCCACACTTTCGGATTTAAACCTCAATTTCTCATCTCCACTGAACAGAGAAGTAACTTTTACATGATATTTGATGAAAAGGTCAGAGAAATGAATGTCAAGATGTCATGTGAAAGGTAGCACTTATCTCAGCTGATACAAGATCTAACTGTTGGTTGGAACTAGATATACCATTTAGGCATTGCTAGCCTTCATGTGTCATTTTGAGGGAACTTGTAAGGCTTCATCAAGTTTCATTAAATTCATAAAATTATTCTTTAACATGATAAAAACGCAGATATTCTTGAAATAATATGAAGATAATATTTTCTGACAATTCCTAAAGAATATCAGATGTGAACTAAATTTTTAAAATACTCAGAAAACAGAAGTTCTCACTATTTATTGTAACTGCATGTGTATTTTATGTACTCTGTGTTGGAAATTTGCTCTTACGTTTGCAGTTCAAATTTTTATGTCCATTCATGTGTTTGCATTTTACAAGATCTGTCCCTACTCGAAAGAACTTTGACCTTTAAGTGTCAATATTAGTAAACTGCAAGGACTTAAATATAAAATTTTTAGACATCACTGCTAAAAGATTTGTCTATGCTCCTTACAGAGCTTCACAGTTATTTCATTGCTTTGGAATGAAGGATTAAAATACCCTCCATCTTCTCCATGGCACCATTCATTTGTGTTCAGTAATAATCTGAAGCAGTTCTGAGGGAATCATGCAGAATACTCTTAATCATGACTTGCAATTGTCTCCAACATGCTGTCATATTGCATTCCAGAAACTAAACAAGAACAGAAAAATACTGTTCATAGCGTTGTCCATATAGCACAAGAAATGGGATTTCCTTTTAAGAGTGTTGGTACAACACAGCTGTTTACTGTTTAGCTGTGATTTGATAGGGTTGCCAGGGTTGGAAATACATGGAATTATTTTAAAATGAATACTGTAGGACCACATTTTAATATTATAGTATAGTGCATTTTGAATCTACTGCTGTAGAAATTCCTTTCATACATGGGAATGTGGGAGTCTTGAAATGCCCACTAGAGTTTAATTCAAGATCCCCTTGTGATGCTGTGCCAGACTCCTCTGTTCCTGTTCCTTGATGCATTTAGTTTTGTAAAACTTGCAGTATATTATTAATAAATTATATAAAGTAAGAAACAGAGGAAAAAAGCTATTAAAACATTTATGCCACATGAAACTTACACATTAAGTAGATAGAAGCATCACAGAGTTCTGCTTAAAGTGATTTTTTAAGGTTTTCCCACTAGACGAAGCTTGAGAGAAAACTAATAAGTAGTCCCGTATTTGAATCAAAGTTTTCTGGTAGCTTCAGTTATCTGCTTTGCACTAGTTTTTGAAATATTTACCAGTCTGTAGCCTTCATGTTACTTAGAGTATACAAATAGAAATGTCACCCAAGTATCTGATATGCACAACACTGGTTTTTGAAACTTGTAATAGAAAATGCTTAAACTGCATAGTCTTCAAAGTATACTTAGATATACTTTATTCATTTTTACTAATTCATTATTAAAATTTGAGCCAAAATTCACAGGAGGGAAAACAATCCCTCTGGTATGTGTTGTTGCAGGTAACTGTTTTGGACATTTTGGTTTACACATGTCTATTAAGGACTTGATTCTCTTGTTGTGTAGTTGTTTCCACCTGTGCGAAGCAGATATCGACTGCTATCACTCTGATTAGGAAGTACTTTTCACAAGAGGCATGCCAGCAGAAAGCAGACATATATTACTGGTATAAGGTCTGTTGAATTAAATGAAACCACTCCTGGACTAAGCAACTGTTGGCTATGGCTAAAGGTGTCAAAATGTAGTTCAATCTGACTTAAGGTTTCTTTCTGTGCAAGTCTACATTTACTTTACATCACCAGATCCATGTATATCAGCCTGAGAGTATAAGCAAGTCTGGACTACATTTTTACAAATGGTGCTAATAAAGAAGACATAATCCATCACAGGAATGTAATGTCTATTTTCCCTTCAAAGACTTTTTGATCCAGTTTTGTAGCCTTTACTGATAATGTTAAAGAGATCTTTGCCTTCATAAGGAGTGAAGAATCAGAGATAGTTATTTATCTTGGTCCAACAAAAGATTAACTTTGCCTCTAAAATTACTTTCCTTCTTAATTTTTTTTTGAAGGAATGTTAATTAAAGGAAATTAAAAAAAAATAAATTACTGATTTACTGATCTTAAATTCAGGCTGATACCTTGGAGGATATGCAATATCTTGTAACTAACAGATTTCAAAATTTGACTTAAAAAGCTGGTACCAGAATAAAAGTGTGGATCTTCTGCTTGCTAGAAAGGAAAAAATATTGTACTTTAGCTAGACAACTATTTTACCAGCAATGTAGTTAAACAACTTACTACTGTGTATTTCATATCTATGGCTTCTAAGTTATCTTTAAAAGCATCTACAATTCAGCAGTCATAAGATTTATCTCTGTGTGTGATAATAAAACAAAAAGTTCACCTTAGTTAATGGCTATTCTCCCTCTGTTTTTGTAGAGGCTGTCTGAAGACAGTGCTTATCTGAACATCTCTTTTCAAGGAAGAGTACTTTTAAAAGGGTGGAGTTACCTGTGATGTTGAGCACAGAAAAACATGGAGTTCTAATGCAAAGAAGAGCAAAGAAAAAGTGCCAGCTAAATCAGTGTACAGCCAATGCTTACTTGTTTAAAAGCACTAACTCTTCTGTGCAAAAAAATGGTGAAACATGTCAAACTCAAGAGCTTTTAAGGTTTTAAGAAAGAATAAATTACTTGAGAAGGAGCATTTGATTATATAAGTGAAGAGGATATTACAGTTCTTATACAAAAAAAGGGTTAGGACACTGTTAACATCTGGCTCCACAATTTTGTTGGGTTTTTTTTTTTTCACTAAAGAACTTTTCCCTTTGAGAAGCAAGGAGATAGAAAAAGTCAGTTTGGTAAAGGCTGTAAAAGAAGGACAGTGAGTTATAACTCATTAGGAGTATAAAAACCATCCAGGCTTGTGACAGGATGATTCTATAACCAAGAAGGACTTTTGCCTGAATGCTCTCTCCTAAACAGCTCATATGGTGTGAAGGAGAGAGACTTTTTTTGCTGGTCATCTTTGCAGGCTTTTGGGAGAAATGCTGAAGCAAAGCTCATTCCAGCCATTTGACAGTGTCTAGGAGCTCATTCACAACACTTTTAATTTTATAAGTCTTTCCAGCCCCCAGATGCCCTGATTACTTTTCAGCAACATTATTCCTTACAGTTTTCACTGCAGCCATGTGTCAGAAATCTTTACTACCTTCACACTTCGGAAGACCTGAACAAATAAATTCCCTGTCTTCTTTTTTTCCACCTTACAAAAATAAACTTAAAATACACCCTTCTTAGTGGACCCTGTTTCCATGGAAGATTTTGACTATCTAACCCCACCAATTTAAAAAATGTTTTAAAAAATTCAGAAGTTTGGAATAAAAAAAGAATGGCACGGACTTCCTAATTTTGCTGAAATAAATAAAGGAACCAATCTCTTTTTAAAAGGAGACCAATGTTACAGGCCTGCACATGTTTGTGTTTAGAGTTAAATCTGTGTATAATTATCAGTTCCATTGAAATCATTGATGCTATCTAAGTTCATGATAAAGACCTGAGTTAAGACAACAGTTACAGAAAGCCAGAAACAGGAAGTTTGAAGACGAACTACTGGACAAGTCATGTAAATAAAACTGAAGTATATTGGTTGATCTAAGTGGGTATGGTATATAAGCAAAAGTTTTTCTTGTTACTGTGGAAATAACAATAAAATGAAACATTTTAGAATGGACTAAAGGCCTTTAAGATTTTCTCATGCTTATTTTTATAATTAGATTCTTATGTTTACTAGATAAAGCTAGGTATACAAATGAGGAACCAAATCCTTCAAAAGCCTTTGTCGTACCCTTAAGAATCAGGTTGCCTTACTCCAAACAATTGTTACAAGTCTTAAATCTAAATAGCTGCTTATTTTCATATCCTCGCATGCATTGAAAGCTGAATGAACATAGGAGCCAGGTGCTGATCTTTTAAGTAATCTGCATATAATATTGTTCTACATTGATAGACTTACTGTGCAGAAATATAACCTAGCACTGTGAGATCTTGTATGTCTACACAGTGCACTCAAAAGCAGGATAGCCACATTAGCAAGAACACGCAGCAAAACTAACAGTCTATTTCTAATCATCAGAACTAATTAACCTGTGGAAGGTACTGCAACAATTCAACTGTCCTGCTTCTGTGGCAGGTTATTCAGAGGTATCTCTGTGACAGTGCAGATAACAGAGGCAGCCAACTGAGGCAGCAGTTTTTGCAGCAGTGTCTGGCTTCTCCTTTGGGAAGAGAAACGGGCTGACATGAACCCCATGAAAGTTCATGAAGGTCAGCAAGAGGAAGTGCAAAGTCCTACACCTGGGAAGGAACAACCCCATGCACCAAGGTATGTTGGGGGCCACCCAGATGGAAAACAGCTTGGCAGGAAAGGACCTGGGTGTTCTGGTCGACATGAATTTGAACATGAGCCAGCAACGCGCCCTTGCTGCAAAGACGACTAATAGTATTCTAGGATGCATTAGACAAAGCACTGCCAACAGGTCAAGGGAGGTGATCCTTCCCCTATACCCAGGGGATGTGATGCCACACCTGGAGTACTGTGTCCAATTCTGGGCTCCGCAGTACAAGAGAGACATGGATATACTGGATAAAGTCCGACAAAGGGTCACGAAGATTATTAAGGGACTGGAGCATCTCTCCTATGAGGAAAGGCTCAGAGAGCTGGAACTGTTCAGCCTAGATAAGAGAAAGTTTGGGGGGATCTCATCAATGTATATAAACACCTGAAGGGAGGGTGCAAAGAGGACAGGGCCAGGCTCTTTTCAGTGGTGCCCAGTGGCAGAACCAGGGCCAATGGGCACACATTGAAACATAGGAGGCTTTATCTGAACATAAGAAAATACTTTTTTACTGTGAGGGTGACTGAGCACTGATAGGGGTTGCCCTGAGAGGTTGTGAAGTCTCCCTCCTTGGAGATATTCAAAAGCCATCTGGACATGGCCCTGGGCAACCAGCTCTAGGTGGCCCTGCTTGCAGAGGGGAGGTTGGACCAGATGACCTCCAGAGATCCCTTCCAACCTCAACCAGTCTGTAATTTTGTAATTCTTTTAGGAAATCTTCTAATTTTTATACAAATGCATCATTCCAGAAGTGAGATCACTACATCCATTTGAACATATTGAAAGGACAACTTCTGATTGTTTCTGGTTTGTTTTTCCAGATCTACCAGAGTTGTGTACTATAGGTTTATGAACTATATCATGATCAAAGGCTAAAGTTTGGTCTGGGTTTAAGGACAGGAATGTAACTCCACAGATAAAACTATCTAAGTTTCCGCATGCTGTGAGAATTAAAATTCAAGCTTTATTTTCTGCATTCATTATTTCTTTTTAAACATTGAGTATTGCCTCAGCTAGCACAGCTTTTTGATGTAGAACATTTAGCTATAGGCTAAGTGTAGTAATTTGCATCATACTTTCAAGCTCAAAATGCTTCCTTTTCATTATAATAAGGAATGTTTTTGTAATTTTAAAAATATATACCAAACATTTATTTTTATGAACTTTTCACAAGGTAAATCTAATTAGGACAATGAGAAATCAAAGATTAAAAAAAAAAAAAAAAAATTGGCTTTTTTCAGATAAAGCACTCCGAATCTTTTACTTAATATCATAAGACTTTCTGTGAAATTTTATCCCAATTTGCTCCTCTTTCTCTGTCCTCTAGTACCCTGTTGTGTTCCATCTAATGTCACAAGACAAGTCATTTTGATTATAAAGATGAGATGTCAAATGGATCTCAAATGCAGACCCTTTTCTAATGTAAAACTAACTAAATAAATATCATGCATGTCCATTAATACAAAACACTATTATTGTATCATTTATTTGTAATTTCATCAGAAAGATAAAAAATAGCCTGATCACATATAGCAAATGCAGTATAACACAGAGTCTTTATTTTTTTGTATATTTTATTTTTCCCACTTGGATTTTGCCTGTGGTAGGAAAACTATTTTGCCTGTGTTTTCTTTAATGTATAAAATCAGGCTATATTTCTGGGTCACTGGCTCTCTTCTTTTTTCTCTATCTACCTTTCTCTTCCTTCTTAATTCACCCTTCCTTGTCTGCCACTATCTAGTTTTTAAAACCAGATGATTCTTTACCTTTTAATAATTGACAGGGGCATGCAAAAGACTAACAACATCTTCTGCCATTGTAGAAGGAAGCAAGCAATCAAGAAAAGGGAAATGTAACTATGGTATCACTTTCCTTCTTCAGTTACTGTAAAAAAAAAAAGTGGAATAAATATAAACACCTGTAAAACTGAATATGGAAAAGTAAACATCTCTGCTTTTTACTTCTGTAGTGTTCTGGGGAGGGGAATAGGTCTGCAGTATTAGATATACAGCTGTTTCCTCCTTTTGCTTCCCACGAGACTCTGTAATACATTTTGTCTCATCAATTTAACACGGTAGAGAACTGAATACTCAGTGCTTAGTTTTACTTGTTTTTTAAACATTTTCCTAAGTGGTGCCTAGTGCTAGTACACATTTTAGATCAACTAATTGCAACATCTCTGCTTATGACTGCAAGGCCAAAGTTGTGGCATGTATAAAGCCTGAGCAATTGTGCTTTGCGACTGAATGTAGGGAAGAGTTGAAAAGGTGAAAATCTATCTCCAAATTAGGTTTAAAGTGTGAGTCTATAGTACAACAGTGCCTTCATCTGTTCAGCCCTCTCACCCCTATGTATCCCCTGTTTTGGCATGTGAATTGTGCACAAAGCCTACCCTCCATTACATTACAGATCCCAAATTAAGTTCACATGAACTGAAGAGATGCGAGTCAGCTCTTTGAACCAAGCAATGAAGTTCAAGCCACCCATGTACAATCTAATTATTCAGGATATACAAGGCAACTCATCTGAATAAGGACATCTGTTGAGAGCTGGATTTTACTGATCAGGACTATTAGATTACCTCTCCAGACTGAAATCTTTCTAACTAATAAAATTCCAAGAATACCTAGGGACCTACTTATAATATAAGTAATCATTTGATTAGTTTAGTCAGCTTTAGCATTGCTCTTTTTTGCAGTCAAATTATATTTTAACCCACTACATATTTACATGATCCATTTTTTAACATGCTAATTCCTCTTAGGGACATGATGAACACTGGCAAAAAATACAGAAATGCAAATAATAAGTACATGTGCATGTATGGAACAACTTGCATAAAGGACAAGAAGCATATTATCCCCAGCATCTCAGTGCTGATTTGGACATCAAAGATAAAGTTGACCTGATTTTCATGGAAGATTTTACAAGGAGATGGCTATTTTAAAAGCCAGTAGGACCAACAAGATGTGCTACTTGTGTTATAAGCATAAATAAAACTGTTTTTCACACATCAATAAAGCAAAATAAAGCACAGAACTCACTTATTAACACTGTTCAGCAGCAGGAGTAGAAAATCTTGTATTAGAGCTTCTCTCTCTTGCCAGTATTTATATTTAATTTGTGTCAGAAATAATATGGACAGCAGGACCAGGGAGGCGATAGTGCCCCTGTACTCGGCACTGGTGAGGCCACACCTCGAATACTGTGTTCAGTTTTGGGCTCCTCACAACAGCAAAGACATTGAGGTGCTGGAGCGTGTCCAAAGAAGGGCAATGAAGCTCATGAAAGGTCTAGAGAACAAGTCTTACAAGGAGAGGCTGAGGCAGCTGGGGTTGTTTAGCCTGGAGAAAAGGACGCTGAGGGGAGACATTATTGCTCTCTACAACTACCTGAAAGAAGGTTGTAGTGAGATGGGTGTCAGCCTCTCCTCCCAAGTAACAAGCGATAGGACGAGAAGAAATGGCCTCAAGTTGCACCAGGGGAGGTTTAAATTGGATATTAGGAAAAACTTCTTCACTGAAAGAGTAGTCAGGCACTGGAACAGGCTGCCCAGGGAAGTGGTGCAATCACCGTCCCTGGATGTGTTCAAAAAATATGTGGATGCGGTGCTTAGGGACATGGTTTAGAGGTGGACCTGGCAGTTAGGTTAATGGTTGGACTCAATGATCTCAGAGGTCTTTTCCAACCTTAATGGTTCTATGATTCTATGATTCTATTCTCCACAGGCACCTCAAAAATTCATGCACAAGAAATGAACCCACTCCCACCTTAGTGTCACAGCTACTAAGGTTTTTGAGCATGAGAACATTAGGTAGGAACTCTAGCCACTGAATGCTGATAGTAGCAGCAGAAGAGAGTAAAAATAAAATTTTCTGCTTACAAAAAACTGTGCAAAGCCATCTTCCTGTGCAGGTGAATGGCATTTAAAAGTCATCCAGACATATCTATTTAAGGACTGATCTAAAAGACAAAATATGTACAATGGGCTAGGCAGGAAAGTAACTTATAGTATATGTCTTATTGGCTTTTTTTTCATAATTTTAATTATTTTAAATAAATAAGGTGTCAATCTTTTTTAAAATATCCATAACTTAAAGAATATGAATTAACTCAACTTTAGATGAATTGCAGTAATGAGAGCAACAGAAACTATTTAAAAGCAGTTTCAAAACTTGCAGGGAACATATTTAATTACTATTGTTTTCTAATTTCAATTAGCAAATTCGTGTACTCAGGCCTACACTATTAATTCATATGAATAATCTTTAGACTGTTAGATTGAAACACTGCCTGAATGTCCTTTGAGTGAAGAGTAAGTTAATTTAGAATCATTCAAGAATTCATCAGCTAAGTTGGTTGTTCACATTTAAATGTCCATACATCTCTGATTTTCACCAACAACTTACACGGTACAGTACACTTGACAGTGAGCCAACACAATAACCCTCTTGAAGATTTCTGAGATATATTTTGTAGCCAGAAACTTTATATCAATAATTCATACGTAGAAGAACTTACGTACCATGAAAATGAATACCACTTCAGCTGAAATCAAATGTTAAGCCATCTGCAGAAGAGATGTGTAATTTCAATGTTTCTACTGTTATTCAACAACACAAATATGTGCTCATGACAAATGTGCAAGCTTCGAAAAGATTTAAAAATAGCAATTTCATTTTAATTTGTTTTCATAGTCTTTGAGAAGGAAAGGGAGGTCTCTGGTGACTGGAGAAAGGCAAATGTCACAGCCTTCTTCAAAAAAGGCCAAAAGGTCAATCCCAGGAACTACAGGATGGTCAGCCTCATTTTGGCTCCTGGGAAAATCATGGTATGAGTCCTCTTGGAGCATATTTCTGGGCACATGAAGTTAAACAGGTGATTGGAAGTCACCAGCATGGATTTACCAAGAGTAAATTGTGCTTAACTAACCTGTTTGTCTTCTATGATAAAATGACTAGATTTGTGGATATGGGAACAGTAGTGGATGTTATTTGCATAGACTTTAGGAAGATTTTGACACTGTCATCCATGATACTGAAGTTGAGATGTTACAGTCTGCATGGCTAGACAACCAGATGGATCAAATATGTTTGGATGATGGGGTTCAGAAGGTGGTTAATGGTTCATACTTTACCTGCATGCCTGTGACAAGTAGACTGCCACACGGGTCTGCACCAGGACATTTCCTCTTTAACATCTCTATCAATGATAAGCAGGAGGTGACAGAGCACACTCTCATCAACTTTGCAGATGATGCCAAATTAGGGGTACCAGTCAATACACTCAAGGACAGGGCTCCAAACAGGCTAAAGAAATGGGCTGCCAGGAACATTATGAAATTCAGCAGGAACAAATGTCAAGCTCTCCAAATCCCAAGAAACTTTTCCCATTACAGGGAAAAAAATAGCCCCTGCAACAACACTGTCTGGGGATGGAGAGGCCATGAAGCACTCTGCAGGAAAGGCCTTGGGGTGTAGATGGGTAGCAAGATGAACGTGAGCCTATGGTATGTGTGCTGTCACCAAAGGCAGCCAGCAATCTCCTGGGCTGTATGAACAGTGGCATAGCCTGTAGATCGAGCAAATGGCTTGACTCCCTCTACGTGGCACTCATCAGACGATATCTAGATACTGCATTCAGTTTTTCCCAGTTTTTTTCTGACAGGAAAGATATGGACAAACTGGAGGGAGCTCAGGAGAGGCCCTCTGAGATGGTGAGGGCTGGAGCGCCTGCCCTGTGAGAAGAGACTGCAGGAGTTGGACTGGGTATGCCTGGAGAAGGGACAGCTTTGGTGCATCTAACAGACCCCACAGCTGACACACAGATCATCAAGGAGATGGAGCCAGGATCCTCACAGAAGGCCAGAGAGGGAGGGCAAGAAACAACAGGTGTACATTAAGACAAGAGAGTTTCAGACTGGATATAAGGAGAAACTTTTTCCTTGTGAGGGCAGCGAGATAGTGGAGCAAGCTGCTCTGAAAGCGGTGCTATCTCTGTCCTTGGAGGATTTAAAGTTGCAGCTGGACCATGCTGTGAACAGCCTTGTCTCACCCCATAGCTGGCCCTGCTTTGGGCTGTAGGGTGGCCTAGAGATCTCCTGAGGTCCCTGCCAGCCTCATTTATCCTTTGGGACCATAGATATGCATTGGAATTATTCTGTGATACTGTATTGTGAGATAAAGAAAAATGACACAGGGAACCAGAAAGTCACTGGAGCTTAAAGACAGAATAAATAAGACTGGAAATATGGTAAATGACATGCATAAATGATTATTTTCATGGCATTAGAGTGAGAAATGAATACAGATAATTACATTTAGAATTTTGCAATATATATGAAGTACTCAGCGCTCACCCAAAGAAATACTGCATATTTTCTAGTGTAAAATGTGCTCTGTGATTGCAGAAAATTATCTTCCTTTCAATTTCAGTTCAAAGTTATACATTATGCTCCCATATGGAGATGTGCCCAGTGTTGAAGACGTTGTAGGAGTATATGATTTCTAAAAAACATTACTCTGTTTTATCTGGCACAGGTGCTGAACTTTAATTGGTTTTCCTCTGTCCTTTTTAGTTATCTAATTTTTGTAACTGAAATTTGAGCTACATGACTGTCTGAAGACCAGTGGACCACAACAGATTTGGCCCTTTAAAAACACAGTAGTTTATTGCATAAGAACTTGTGTTATTTTAACATGGAGAGGAAAATATCTTGGCAGAATACCGAGATTGATTGATCCTGGAAAGATTTTGGGTTTTCTTGTGAACAGTTGGATTGGTAACACAGACAGATGGATTGTTACTGCAGAGTTGGTGTGTTGCTAGGGAGAGTTGGAATGGTATGCCGGACAGGTGTCAAATTTGTGAACTGGTGTTCAGAATAGATGTTGCATTATCTACATAATTATATATATATACATATATATATATATATATATATATAAATGTCCATTGCTAACTTAACACATTTTCACTACATCCAGAATGTAAAGGCCACGTTACTAAAGGCACCTTTTGACAAAAAGGAGGACAGAGAGAATTCAGAAGATGAAACTGTACATGCAGGCCAGGAACTGCACCAATTCCAGTATGTACTGAAACCCTGCTCAACTCTTATTATGATGTCTTAACTATCATTTAAGGTAGTATAGCTCTCATGCTGCATGTGAATTGACTTCACTATCATAGAGCTCCACAACCAAGGCACAAAGACTGATTATTGCATTCTATGTAGCACTACAAAAGGCAAATTTTGGCTGAGGGTGGTGATTGCTCCCTGATAATGAGAAATAAAACCAAATCTTAAAACACCTTCCCCCCTGCCCATTCTTTCTGGGCTCACCTTCACCCCTGGTTTTTCTACCTCCTCACCCCAACCAGTGCAGGGGGGATGGGGAATGGGGGTTGCAGTCAGTTCATCACACTTTTCCTCTGCCACTCCTTCCTCCTCACTCTCTTCCCTTGCTCCAGCGTGGGGTCCCACCCACGGGAGACAGTTCTTCACAAACTGCTCCAGTGTGGGCCACTTCCATGGGGTGCAGTCCTTCAGGAACAGAATGCTCCAGCGTGGGTCCCCCACAGGGTCACAAGTTCTGCCAGCAAACCTGCTCCAGTGTGGGCTTTCCACAGGGTCACAGCCTCCTTTGGGTGCATCTACGTGTTCCAGCGTGGGGTCCTCCATGGGCCACAAGGGGGACAGCCTGCCTCACCATGGTCTTCACCACAGGCTGCAGGGGCATCTCTGCTCCTGTGCCTGGAGCACCTCCTCCCCCTCCTTCTTCACTGACCTTGGTGCCTGCAGAATTGTTTCTCTCACATGTTATCACTCCTCTCTCCCAGTTGTGGTTTCACAGTAGTTTTTTCCCCCTTCTTAAATACATTATCACAGAGGCACTACCACCATCGCTGATGGGCTCAGTTTTGGCCAGCAGCAGGTCTGTCTTGGAGCTGGCTGGCACTGTCTCTCTCAGATATGGGGGAAGCTTCTAGCAGCTTCTCACAGAAGCCACCACTGCAGCCCCCCTGCTACCAAAACCTTGTCATGCAAACCCAATACACCAGTTTCTAATAATTTGTTAATTAAAAAAAAAAAAAAATCTGCTTAATAGCCACACTTACATTTTTCTAGCCTACCATAACACTATCTAAACAAAGAATAATTCAGTAAGTCTATGTGTAACTAAATATCCCTCAACGCTACAACTAGGTTATGCCATTGTAACACTAGTGTTCAGTAACTATCCCCTCTCAAAATACAGATGTTGATTTCTGTGTATTCAAGGACATTGTATGTTTAAACATTTTCATAATGAAAAGGTAAAATGGCCCACGTAACCATACACTGTGCCAGATGATATACTTTTACAGAAAAAATAATGTGTCTTGCTCTTCTAGCAGTTTACAGAATATGTTGAATTTTCAGACTTTTCCTTTCAGCCTTTTATTTAAAAGCTTTTGGTTTTTTTTAGTATTCTTAATCTTAGATTGTATTGCTAGATATCACACTAAACCACAAGAAGAGGACAATCTATAATATTTGTTAGGTTATTATACTGTATTACCTTCACCACCCCTGACCAACTTTACAGAAAACCTGTAAATTCACACGCTTCATTAAGTATAACAGCTTCTAACTTTTTAGACTATCCTGTGCACTCAGCCTTAAAAATAGTAGCAAATGCATCAGTTGCATTGAAAAAAACACAACATTCGCATTTGCAGTGTTTGTTTATATAAATCAGTTTTTTTCTATGTAGTGACAAAATCATGAGAACAGAATAGCACCTGTTCATTCTAGAAAGAAACATGATACCATATATATATATGTACACCATGAAGTCATACCAGTAGGAAATTGGATAGTTACCTATTTTTTCCCCAATAGTATTGGATCATTTCATGTAAAGTATTTGAGCTAATGTTAATTTATGAAAGCCATCTATACTAAAAGAAATTTTCCAGAAGTACCCAAAGGCTCTGAGGAACAAATTTCTGATTGTTTTAATGGAGTTTTTTAGCTTCATTTTGGAAATTTCCTTCAAATATAAGAGGAATGTAGTTTTAAGTCATTTAAACAGTCACTGTCTTTACTACTATTGGGAAAGTGTTGGGTAATTATTCTCTGTCTATGCAAGCTATAATGCACTGTTGCACTTTCCTACAGTTCATACTGAATGGTATGATAAGTTCTTTAGCCATTTTAACAAAATTTAATTAATATTAGAAGTATATTCAGTGGCCATATCCACCTACATGGCATGAAAACAAAAGTTCAAGGGAAAAGTTCATAGGACAAATGTGCTCCATGTGCCTTCTATAAGCACAATATGTTTCAGCAGCATGATGAATATTTTTCTCAATATATATTTTATCAGTGTAGGGAAGAAGTAATAGAAAAGATTTCATAAAAGATTTTTTTATTTTAAAAAAGTGAAAATACTGATGCCCAAATTATGTCATTTCTTGCAGTTGTTGAGGAAGGTATCTGCAGATTTTGGTTTCAGATCAAAGGAAAAAAAGTCTCCTTCTAAGAACAGATCAAAGAATTTCTTCCTTCTTATTTGACTACCTTTAAAGAGAGTGAAAAAAGTCCCTGTATAGAAGAAAATAGAAACAGATGGAAGAACACTCTCAGAAACCATTTACCCAGTTTCTAGTGGGTTCCCATCTGCCCTAAGTTCTTTTACCTTCTTATAATAGTGAACAGAACAGAAAAACAAAACCAAAAAGCCCTCACAAAGTTGAGTTTGAAAACTGCCATGAAATGAGTCAGTCATCATCTATTCATCTAACCAAAATCACATTTGTTATTGTGAGTTCTTCCCAATCCGTGTTACACAGGTTGCAGTTCTTGAGATTTCAGTTACTTTCAACTTTTTCATGGCCACAGATTTCTGTTCCACTTTTTCCTTTTTTGCTAGGAAATATTTCGATAATTATGCCTATCAGGTTCAGTTTTCTTAGTGACTCAGAAAGGTCAAAGCCTTAGCCACAGACATGAAGAAAAAATATCTGTTGGTATGAATACACTAGAATACCACAATAATCACATTTAATTTTGCTGCTTGTGTTCTGTGTGATTATGAGAAGCTGGCACTTAACTAAGTAAGTTGCAGTATGAGCTACTCACAGATCCGAATCTTCTGTTGCTGAAATAAGAGTTGCTGCTGAAATTAGGTCATTCACGAATTAATATGAGTCTGGAAATATGTTATTTTTGAACAATAGACGTAAAGTGATACTTCTGTCATGCCAGGACTCGTTCTGATGTTGCTGAAATATTGTTTCACTGACTGACCCTTTCTCATTTGCATGCCAGCATTTATGGTGATACTATATAGAAATACCATAAGAAACAGCCCTTCCTGTAGTGTTTTGATGACTAAGGGACTGGAGCATCTGGCATATAAGGAGAGGCTGAGAGAACTGGGACTGCTCAGCATGGAGAAGAGAAGTCCCAGGAGGATCTTATCCATGTGTATAAATACCTCATTGGGGGAGTAAGGAAGACAGAGCCAGGCTCTTCTCATCAGTGCTCAGCAACAGGACGAGAGGCAGTGAGCACAAACTGAAACACAGAAAATTCTGTCTAGAGTGTAAGAAAACACTTTTCTAATGTAAGTGAACACCGGAACAGGATGCCCAGAGATGTTGTGGGGCGTCCATCCTTGCTGACAGTCAAAACTTGACTGGACACAGCCCTGAGCAGCCTGCCCTATCTGACTTTGCTCTGAGTATAGAGTTAGACTAGAAGATCTCCAAAGGTGCCTCCAGCCTCAGCCATCCTGTGATCCTGTGTGTTATTCTGCATTCAAGGTATAAGATACAGAAGGGAATTTCACCCTAGCTATAAGCCAAACTGACATTTCAACCCTCTTCTGCAGGATGGGCTTACACAGTCATTTTACTAACATCCAGTAACTTTGTAAAACAACAACAAAAAAAATTCACTGTTAAATCAGCTTAATTATATTATCTTATTTCCCACTGAGTAGGTTAAAAATAAGCATGGAGCCCCTGCAAGATCTTTCAGAATTTCAGAAGCATTCTTAAAATTACATTGGTCATTGATTTTTAACAGAAAATGACTATTTAATTCTATTAGGCAATTAAAGAAAAAGTTTATTTCCCAGACCATAATGTGCTGGACAGAACAATGTTCTGCATGCCCTCTTAATTGCAAACATCAGCTAAGAATATCATAGTATTTTATTTCAGTGGATGCAAGAGATTAATACTTAACATCGTATATAATGTCTGAAGTATTTTGATCAGTAAAAAGACTAAAACTTGCAATACAGGCAGTGCATTTTCTAAGAGCTATGGAATTGCATGCCAAAAGTTTGGGAGGATAGTAAAGAAATGGGGCATGGGAAGAGAAAAGCAGAAGGGAAGAAATACAGTGTCTGTACAGAACTACAGCAGAATGAGGCCATATGTACAATCTATGACTCAACCATTCCCTTATTTCTGGAGAGTAGTACTATGTTAATGTGACAAAACTTTTGTGCTAGCTGATGTACTATCTTATACTAATACCCCATGGAGCATTAGACCAATAGTCTGTCTCATTTAGGATCATTCAGGATAGCACATCATTTTGAGAACAATAATGCTATTAGCAACATGATAACATAACGTTCTCCTGCTACAATATCTTTTCAAGAACGGAGGTATTGTTACCCTTTCAAGTGTATTCCTATTGCATTTTAAAATTTCTGCCTGATGTACTGTATGTAAGGACTATTTTTGATGAAAGAAAACTTAAATTGTCTGTTTCACATATAGTATTGGCTTTGTGTAAAATTAGCTATTTATAACCTCAACTGTGTTTCTAATGGCAGAACTATGTGGAGTTCGCTGCAAATGCCATTACATTTTTCATTTATCCTGACAGTATTTTAAAGGCTGCATTTGACATGAATCATCTGAATTTGTATTTGAGATATTTCATTTTCATTATAGCTTTTTACAGGAATAGATGACAATGTCACCCGTGTTAGTTGCTTCCTGGAAACAGTATTATTTAACATTTCTGTCTTGACAGCCTTGTTTTTTACTTCAGTCAAATTAGTTATCACATTTAACAATTATTCCTATTACAAGTTATATTCAGATCAGGTACACATGATGAAATTGGAGAACGTCACCTGTAAAAAGACATGTTGTTATTAAACTGAAAATTTACATAGAGTAGCTGTACAGTACAGAAAAATGTGTATCATCCAAAAGAGCAATTTGTAGTACTTAGAAGTATCAAACAGCTGCTTAACTAAAAGCTTGACTCAAAACCCTCTGAAACAAATGGAAAGATTTTCATTGATTTCACTTCTTTTTGGATCAGGCCCAAAAATGCAGATTTTTAGCTGAGAGAGACCAATCATTCTTTAAACGGGATATTATTTTATCAGGAAAAGAAAATGCCAAATGGAAAAAAGCTTGTAAATAAGGAAAAAGAAAACATCACCCAAACAAAAACTTGTCACTATGTTTTAATCATACTTTACACCGCATGTAGCAAATAAAATAAGCTAATGTAATTATTTAGTGCTGTAGTTTAAATGACTCATACAAAACCTGTCGGAAAACAATAATTTCACTTACAACATTCAGAAACCATGAGTTTTTGCAACATTTCAGAGAAGAAAAAAAAGATGACAGAAATAAAACCATTTTATAAAAGATAAATCTCCTTTTTACATTATTTTTCATAAATTAATTCATTTATCATTAAAAAATATCTACTCTGTACTGGAACTGGAACTGGAACTGAACAATTTTTATTTATAGACTTAATATGGGGAAAGAAAAGAATATGTGAGTTATAGTTGCAATATTAGCATTTTTAGTTTGTCCCTTTCATCATACACTCACATACACATACACATAATTTGTCAAACACAGACTGTATCCTCAAAAGAAACTATGAAAATCCTACTCTTGGTTATACTTAATCTTGCTTGCTCAATAAATTACTGATAGCAAAAATGAACAATCAAAACCAAGTAGCTTATAGAAAGGGTTTTTAAAGAAAATATTCTATACTTTAATATTCCTAACTACAATTCAGAATATTTCACAGCTCTCCAAATTCTTATCTCTACTTGATCTTTGACTTGGGTGATCTGTAAATCTCTCCAAGTTCATTGTCCTGTTATGGTTATGCCCAGAGTATAATCTTCTATGTGGAGCTGTATGAAGTTTGAATGAACTGAACGCTATCTTAGCAAAAACGTTCAACTTATGACATTCAACCCCTGCTAAGAATAAATAAAATCTGAGTATGGAGCTTCACGCTGTCATATAGCTGGACTGCTTTTTTGTAATAATGTCATTTAAAATGAACATGTTTCTCTCAGCAGCAGTGAACTACACGCATATTCTTTCACTAAAATCTTACTTATGCTGTTATAGCAGACAGCAGTCACTAGAGTACAGAAAGGCACAGAAAAGGGAGACAGTCTTCCCTGCCTTCCCTTGGGTTCTCCTTTCAATGAAGAGGATGAAGAGAGAGCTCCATGGTTGTGTGTCTCTTTACAAACACATCTGCTTGCAGAAAATGACTGGCTCATGCTCCATTGGTCACTAGCAAAAACATTACGCTTTATACTTGATATTGGGTTGATATTGGGTTTGCCTGCCCAATTTTTCAACCAGTCTGAACCATTTGTACTTCTCTTGGGAATTGTATGGATTAAAATAGTAGCAAAAGATCAGACTTGTCAAAGCCAATTTTTTCTTTTTTTCAGAGGTAATCATGTTCCAAGAAAACTTACATGTGAAAAAGTTAGAATTTCTATTTGAAGCCACAGATTCACTTCACTTCACTATATCCCAGTGGTCACGGTAGTAATTTATGACAGTTCCGGGTTAGAATCTGTCTGAGCTAATTTCAAGACATGGTCTTTTATTTGGTGAAAGATTTTGAAATATGTTTGTTTTGTCACAAAGGAATTTATTTGAAATAAATCAACTTGCACATGGTAATAAAGTTATCTCTGAAGTATCATTCATTGTAATTTGAAAATTGCTTTCAGCAAGAAATAGCACATCATGACACAGCATTTTCAGAAAGTTGTTTGTCTTGTTTCTGTATGTTAAGCAAGCTTATGTTTATCAGTATATTTAAAGAAGTATAAAAACCTGTAAGCTACTGATATAAAGCAGTTTGAAAATGCAACTGCTTGAGAGAGACATAGTAGTAACTCCTGTATTACACATGAACTTATGCAGTGAGTGGGTTTTCTTTTCCTGATGATGCAGAGTAGGACACTACCCTCTCCTTTACTGTACACAGACTGCAATATGTAGATAAATGTTGCTTAAAAAAGTGACTGTAATTAAGCCATTGTATCTGTGACAGAAAACATGGCTGATAACTATGTTGGAATGCATTATTAAAAGTGCCCTCAACTGAGCCATTGAATCTGTCATAGGAAACATGGCCAACAACTAATTTGGAATGCATTATTAAACCATACTGTCTTACCAGTTTCAATATTATACCAAATTTACTAACATGGACAAATTTGAAGTGGCAAGTTAGGAAGTGGGTTTGCAGTATGCTAACTATTCATGTGTTATTACCCATATGCAGGGTCGTCTTCTCAGCATTATGACTGGAACAGGGATAAGCCATGCCACTTTTGTCTTAGGATAACAGGTGTAGACTGGGGCAAGCAAACCTAGGCCAGTTTTAGGTTATGCCTTATGTTGTTTGTATAGCCATGCCATTAAAAAAAAAAAAAAAAAAGGAAAATATATCAACAATGTAATCACACAAAACAAGGAAGCAAAGTCAGTAAAATTTTTAACTTAAAAGTTGTTGGCTCACTGTGGGACTGTGTGTGCATAATCATGAGAGAGCTTAGTAACATGTTGACATGGACCACCTGGACCATCATGATTATAGGAAATAACTTTTCTTGTGATCTCCTGACATGGGATACATGCACTCTTTGTTCTTCAAAGCCAGTGCAACCATCCTTCTGCAGCTGAGATTATTTGTCATTCAGAAAAAAAGAAGAAAAAAAACCCTCCCCACCAAAACCAGCCTTTTTGTCTTAACAGTGTTTTCAAGGACAACAGTATATACATGCTTACAACATTGAATTAGTTCTGGTGTGATATGAGGATATATGTGATTGTCAGTCTTACTGTCCAGTCACAATTAAACAGATTGTACCAGCCTGCAGGTAGTTCAATAACTAATTTAATTTCCAACTTTATATCTCTAATTATATTGCATTTAACTTCAGGAGCTGCAAAATTTTTCCACAGCCTTGCTATGCATGCAATGCATTTGCAGATCCTTCTATTTTACTACAGATGATAGGCTAACAAAGCTTAGACTCGTTAAGGAAAAAGCAGCATGATCCACAAAGTTCAGATGCAAACTTCTCCAACATGTGTCAACGATTAGAGGGAAGGTTTTTGTCTCTCATTAGCTTGTTTTTCTAGGCCATCATGATGATCAGACACAGAATGCTTCAGCAAACCAATTACTCTTGATTTATGGGATTTATTGAAAACAACACATTTTGCTCGAAAGTGTGATGTAAATTAAAAAAGTAATTTATTCATAATGGTCTTAAACTGTTGAGCAGCCCTAAAATCTTAATTATTCCTAGTGTGAAGGGAAAAAAAAAAGTTTAAAACTTTTTTTAAATTGCAAATTCTGTCTCTTTCTGTCAAAATTCCAATAATTTCAAATAGGAGAAAACTGAGAAACGAGTCAGTGGTATCAGAAATCTTAGTATATAGATTTTTTTTTCCAAAAAAGTAAACCTCTTCAAAATGCTAGAGCTGATTCCATCAGTTTCTGTGAATCAGTACACTGTTTGAAGTAAATGTTAACTAAAAGCAAGCCCTACACCCTTGTAATAAAGGTAGATTTTACCCTTAAATGTTTATGTAAAATATTTAATGAAGATAGGAGAGCGATACGTGTGCAAATAAGGATGGAAAAATGCACTGTAAATTAAGTGAATAGACATCTTTCCTTTTAAACAAAGCTCATGAAACAAGGTACTGCTTATTTCTCCCTCATTTGGAATGTACCACCAGCTTCATGAACAACACAGCAGTTTATTTTTTTCCAGTTCATTTATACTCCCTCCCCTGTTATGAAGAGCTCTGTGTTTAGAACACAATATACAATATTTTCTTAATTAATACATATTTTATTGGACAGATTCCTAGAAGCAGACTGGAGAGACAAGGCTGTCAGTTTCAAAATGCCACATATAATTTAACAAGTGGGTAGTTGTTTGGGATACTGGCAACTAGCCAGTGAACATTGTGAATATTTGCATTTGGCACAGGGGCAGGAGGTAATGAACAGCAGATTTCAAGACTATGAGAATGGTTTTTAATATTTAATGGTTTGTAAATGTTCTAGAATTTATTTATTATTGGTGGAGTAGCTTAGTTTGGCTAGTGGGGTTCATGTATTTTTATAGTTGGAAAATTAGTAAAAACCTTTATATCACTGTAGATGGAGATAATTTCATCAGAGTTGTGCATTTTTTTTTCCCAGAATGTTCATGTACATACATTTATGGTATCTTTTTCTCCCTCGATTTCAAGGCAGGATTCCCAAAGCTAGGAAGAAATACTGTCCTGGCAAATTGCATAAGGAAGAGAGTCTTTTTGTCTCACTTGTCAGTGACCTCTCCCAAACACAAAGTGTCCATAATAGCCTTCTAAAATAAATTGTATTTATAAAAACTCATATGTTTCTTGGGTGTCACCTTTACACATGTAAGGTCTATCTTAGGTTCTGAATTGAGGTTGCTTTTCATTTAGCTTTATTTTGTTTACAGAAGTGATTAACAGGAACTAGAGCATCTGGGTTAACAGACCTTTTTACCTTTTTACTTGGAGAAACTATTATAGCAACATGATTTTTTGAGTCATGACATTCATATACTAAAATAAAGTCAGATATGATGTGATATGAAAAACTTTATAGAAGCACAGTCCAAGGGTAAGCTGTAGAAATCACTTGTTATTTTGCCTCTCCTGCGAATTGCAACCGTCGTAATTCCTGTGAATAATACTTTATATCCTATCACACAACTATATATATTTTGAATATACACACAAGAATCAATGAGGAAAAGTTCATTTCTTGAAAGAGAAATGTAATCTATGAAATCTTTGTATTTTATCTCAGTATTTTTCAGCCTCAGTGATGGAAAAAACAAATATTTCAAGTTCAGAAAGAGATTTATGAAAAAAATTAAAGAGCACCTTTTGGGTGATTTTAACAAATTAAACCATTTTAAATTATTTACAGAACGTTTGCACACAAGGACCTTTTCCATTATACCCTGCAGTTCCTTAAGTGATTCTCAAACTCTCTATACTTCTGCCTACTGTGCAGTGAGTAGATGATACCAAGACCAGCTGCAGAAAAATCAGCTCCTGCAGTTGTAGCTTGGAACATTGTGCATACCATTTAACCTGCTTCTCTGGCACACTCCTTTGCAAAGAACTTTACGCAGACCTGCTAAATGCATTGCAGAAAGAATTATGATTTTTATGTGCATATATACATTTTTTGTATCATGCCACGGGGGTTTTTATCTTGGTATATTGCATGTGCCAAATTACACTGCAGTAATTCCAGAGTTATGCTGGTGAGTTCAATAGAGGCAATCCAGATTTACAATGGGATGACTGATTGGAATCTGTGTAATGACTCCTTTCCTGAAAAGCTCTTAGTTTGAGGCAAGATTCAATACTAACTTCTGTTTAGATGGAAACTGAGAAAATAGGATAAACACTACCTTTATCTCCTCCTGTATATAGACCAACCATACAATAGTTTCCTCCAGAAAATTATTTCTTACAAACAAAATTTTTTAACTATATTAATTCCCTCTATCATTTTATATTATTTACATTAATTATCTCTCATTGATAGAAAGGAGGGCTACAATTTTATTTAATGAATTCTGTCTCATATCGTTAAGCACATAAACAAACAAGATTTCTGGTAGGGGGTGGATTCTGGTAGCCCTCCTCTTATAAGTAGTGTTATATATAAACACAAGATAAACACAACAGACCTATTCCATCTACATAAACTTGAAAGACATTTCAAGATATTAAAACCACAGTTACTTTTGTCTAGAACAAGTAATTAATTACAAATTCATATTGATTTATGTTACCTAATATTCATGGAAACTCTTTTAATGCTTTCTGTTAGTAAATTAAGACTGCTATTGATCTTACCAAAGACAACATGAATGCAATTAAACTTACATAGCTCTGTTTTGGCATGAAAATAAAGATATTTTAACTGGATATGCATTCATACCAAAGCAGATTTTATGATAATAGCAACATAAATAATATATAAGATTTACAGATATGCATATCTTAAAAATTTAGTCCTTTTGGCACAGCTAGTGCTACTGAAATTAAAGAAAACATTTTTAACTGTGAAAAGAAAAACTGTGTCATCTGCATGAATTCCCAGTGTGTATTAATAAGCCAGTATCATCTCTTCCTTGAGTTAGTGGAGAATTGTAGCAAATACATTTTTGCTACTGAGGAAAAGTGGAAGATTTATCTCACTGCCTTGAACACTTACGTTTCCTTGTGGTGTTCACTTATTCTTCTTAATGGAGATTTAGACAATGTCTTTTACCAAACCATTGGCTCAAATGTGAGCAAACTCATTCTGTTTGTCATACCCCAAACCAAAGCAGTCCAGTAGTGATAACAATGCATAAAGTGATGTTGCTATATAACTTTTACACACAAATGAGAGACGGCATTGTATGAGCATTCCAAATAGCAAAACAACAAGTTATGGCTATGGACCTCTGAAGACATTTCCCAGGATGTGAATGATATTTGTGAACAGGCACACAAAACAGCACCTGCAAGAAATTAGTTTCTTTACACTTAAAACCTGATGCTCACAAGCAATCTAATCATCTGATTTCCTGCTGTACAGTATCTCAGAAAGAGATGCCGAAGCTCAGTCACACAAACCCACTGTTTACCTGAGGGTGTACAAATTAGGTGCTTGTGCCTCAAAAGTGATCAGGGTAAAAGGGCCACAAAAATGATCAGAGGGATGGAACACTTCTCCTATGAGGAAAGGCTGAAAGAGCTTGGGTTGTTCAGCCTGGAGGAGAGAAGGCTGCGGGGAGACCTTATTGCAGCCTTTCAATACTTAAAGGGGGCTTGTAAGAAAGATGGGGATAGTCTTTTTAGCAAGGCCTGCTCTGACAGGACAAGGGGTAATGGTTTTAAACTAAAGGAGGGTAGATTTAGACTAAACACAAGGAAAAAAAATTACAATGAGGGTGGTGAAACACTGGAACGGGTTGCCCAGACAGGTGCCCCATCCTTGGAAACATTTAAGGCCAGGCTAGATGGGGCTCTGAGCAACCTGATTTGGTGAAGATGTCCCTGGCAATTGCAGGGGGGTTGGACTAAATGACCTTTAAAGGTCCCTTCCATCCCAAAGCGTTCTATGATTCTATGATCTAAATCAGTGCATTTATTCTATCAAGATGATGGCATTAAGTATGATTGTTAAAGAGCAGGCTGATTCAGAGACAATCTGCTGAGAGAAAGACTTCATCCTGAATAACACACATACACATGCACACTACTTTACCAACAGCAACAGGGGAAGGAGGAGAGAGTTTTACACCTCACTGAGACAAGGAGAGATATTTCAGTAAAGTATGCGATGACACAAAGAGGCATTTGAGCCATATAAGTAAGGATGAATGATCAGAAGACATCTTGGATATGAAAGTGTTAAACTAAACCTGGAGTGGAAGATTAAAATCTTCCGGGGGGGGGGGGGGCAAAAGCAAGACAGGATATTTCTAGCTCTTCCAAGCAGTACCCAATCTGAGGTGTAGTGTATGGAGAAAGAGGGCCAGGACCCTAAACAGGCATGCATTAAGAAAGATTACAATTGGTCTTTTGGAAAATATAAGCAGAAGATCTTATAGCTTATTTAGCCTAATTAAAATTCAGTTGGTCTAAGCTAACTGATAGTTTTGTGATATAAGTTATGTAAAACTCATATTTTGTAGCATCCAATTAAAACAGTTAGAATTAAATGATCAGTCTACATATGTGCAAATGTGTAGACATTTACCAACTACCATGATGTATTTACATCAAGTATATGGATCAAGATTCTAATCAATTTGAACTAAGCAATTGTAAAATTTATATCAGTGGTGAACTCTTTGATGCCTGCCAAAATGTAGTTCATTACTGAATTGACCTTGCTGAATGCAAGACTTGCTATAAGAAATTATTCATTTTATACCTGTAAGGAAATACCATTCTACAAACAAAAAATGTCCTCAGTAACTCATGTAGAATAGCATATACAGAATTATTATACACAGTATGGACAGATTCTTAAGTAGTTTGTCTTTAGATATTATCATTTCTCAGAGAACTTTAGCACTAACTGTTTTAAAAGTTACATGTCTAATTTTTGTTTTCATGATCCTAATCATCTGTGAAGTAACAATATCTTTAATGTAAATATGCTCTTCCCCCTTTCCTATTGCATCCCAGTAGTATGAAGCAGTAACCAGCAAACCTACTATCTGTAAGAAAACTTCTTCCACGATTCAGTTATATCAAACATAACATCTTTCTTTGAACCCACATGCATCTGCAGCTTTTTGTTTATCATTGGCATAAGGGATTACTAAATATCTGCATATTCGGTTTTACTTGGGTTTTTTCAAGTATGACAACACGAAGATTTTGCATATCGAAGTTCTGGAACCATGACTACCCTGGCCCCAGTCTTCCTCTTTCTGATAAATTAAAGCCTTCCAATTTCTTTTCTAACCTATCAGATGGGAAATTGCTGTTAGAGACAAGACAAATCCATTAGAACTATTAAATATTCTGTTATGGATGCCCTGTGTTTGTTAAATTCAGGTTCTTACCCCTCTACCACTTAACTGAAGGTACTGCTCTTTTTCTTTTTACCTTTATTTGTTAGAACATTCAAGAGGCATTGTTCACCTTCAGCTCCCTCCACAGTTTCCTGAATTCCTCTATGAACTGTGCAATGAGAGTAATGTCCACATTGCTACTGTGTATCATCAGCAGTACTCATTTACCTGTCACACCCTGAACGTCATTTCTGTGTTCAGAAGTGTCCTTCTCCTGGCTGATATTTTCCTGTTCCTTCCAAGGCAGCTAAGGGTGTTTATTTTCTTTAAAACACAGCACAAGTGGCTTTGCAATTGTTCTTCTATTTGAAATCCGATCGGGTAGGTTAATCAGCGAATCAGTATCACAGACCTATGCTTTTTATTTATATTCCTTTTCTGTCTGTGTATTCAAGCCCTCACCTTTGATTTAAAAGCAGGGAATAAGAAAGACAGTCTAAACTCAGTGAGGTTTGCATGCATACTGCTCTTTGCATGAAGACTGCTTTTCATCTTTGGCCAAATCACCTTCTCAGGTTATAAGACTCACCTGATCTAGGTTAATAATTGGTTAAAAGTTATTTCTTATAGTACTGAAATTCCTCCTCCCACAGGTTCTTATAAGTTGCCTTTTTTACAAATATATTTCTTAGCGTTGGATAACGATTCAATACTTGTAGATATTTAGGTATATACAGCTTGAAAAAACACCCTTCATTGTGCAGTGAGACTATAAAGTTAATTTTCATTTCCATTTTCTGAAATTGTCTGTTGTCTTTCTTAAACAGATCAAAGAAGGCAGTTATTTCAGAAATCACTCTGCAACTGTACTATATTATAAAATGAAAATTAATGTCTTATTGATTGATAATGGCAAAATAATACCTAATATTTCTTCTCTGTAAATTACTAAAAAAAATAATGTTGAATACACAATGTTTCTGTTGCAATGTTATAATTCAGGGAATGTAAGTAAGATGAAATTGTGAAACTTTGAAGCACTAAAGACTGGCAGGTTATGTTCTATACCTTTGAAAAAGCATAAAAAGTACTTAAGATTAGTTGAATTTAGAAATGCCAAACAAAACATATTGTATCTTTCTGTGTAAGGTAAAACATCATTTGATGGTGTGGAGAGAAACTTTATTTGTGGGGGTGTACTTATTTTTCACTAAAAGGAGTCAACCTTAAAAACCTGGTTAGTCATCATGGTACCTATAGACAGCAATGGACTCTAGATTAGATATTACCACTTTATAAAAAAGTATTCAAAGGCACAGTTGCTTATCTCTCAAAATGTCAACTCAGTTTTCCCCAGCAGTCAAAAAGACAACACAGTGTGAAAAATCATTAGGAAGGGAACTGAGAATAAATCAGAAAAGAATTTTGTGATGTTAACAGTAACTGGTGAGTCTACATCTTGAATATTATGCACAGCTCTGGCTACTCCATCTCAAAAAGAAAATTCTTTAACTAGAAAGGTACAAAGATATCATTAAGGATGATGAGGCATTCTGTGCAAGTGAATTATTTTAATTTGGTAGACAGACTAAATGTTCTAGAAATCAGATGTCCTAACTGAAGAGCCCAAGAGCCAAGGAAGTCTATGTATCCCAAGCATATGCAGAGAATGAACAGGAAATACTTATTCTCAGAACAGAACTGGGAAGACATCTTAAAAAGTAGAAAATCTCAAGATAGCAAAAAAGAAGAGCAATTCTTTTTTTTTTTTTTTTTTTTAATACAGAGGATGACTGCATTGTGCAATGCATTGCTGAAATATACCAAAGGCAACAAAACATGTCAGATATTAAATGAGAATATCTATTGCTGGACATCATGTTTAAACATAATAGTCTAGAAGCAGCCTCCAACTTAAAAGGCTTTGAAATGTTGATTCCCAGAAGCTGAGTAATATACTAGGATTACTTTTCCTTAAAGCATGAGCACTTCATACGCTTTACACTCAGAACCATCATGCCAGACAGGGTGGTCTTGTTGTCAGACCAATCCAGATACTCTTAAATATTCATGACAGAATGTTTCATTATCTCAGTTTGGCCTGAATTTCTACTTATTCCATTTGTCATGAACTTGGGTAGCTCAGACTAGTTGGAGTACATGCAGCTCCTTTCCCTAGAAAAGAAACTCAGAATGAGATAACGCTGAACTGATGAGAAAAGTTCTTTAAAGCTCTGCTGTCCTTTTTTTTTTCCCTTTTCTTAAGAAATTATAAAAGTATTTGACTCAGAAAAGAAAAACAAAATAAGAAGCAAGAATTTCTTCCTGAAGTAGGCATGTTTGTATCTTCTAATGGAATATCTTCGCCATATTCAGAAGTAGGTAACTCTCTTTCCAATAAGTTTCTGTAAGCCTTGATATATCCTGCTGGTAAAAGGTATAAGGCAATTTTGATAGGCAAAGCATTCAGTCATTGCAACCAGCAGCTAATACACATGGAGCAATACAGCATCTTTAGACTGCAGAAATGGTTAAGATAGCCAAAGGAGAGCAACATTTGCATTGCGTTCATACACAGATGTTAAAATATGTATGGAGGAGACAGATTGCATATTCCAAAGTATTGGAAAAAAATCAGATAACAGCCTGGCAAGGCTTCTTAGAGTGCAGAAGGTGTATTGCTTTCTGTGAAAAAACCGTATGACTCATACAATTGATTACAAACATAATTTTAATTGTTTTTTTTTTTTTTCATTTACTTTCATATTGCAAGCAAGAAAAGAAAACACTCACAAAAGGCTATTTTCTCTCAAGTAAATGTGTGATCTTGGTGGATTTAGTTACTTAAACTGGTAGTAACTGTACAAGATAATGCATGATCCTACTAACAATGGCAGGGCTAGCATTAAGATTGCATTAAACTGCCACAGACTGCCATAGCACTGGAGACTTCATGAGAAGCAGCAGCAAACTGAGAAAGTGACCTACATTCATACACAAATTAGGTGATCATTGATTTGATAATACTTTGCTGATGTAAACTTCAGACAGGCTTAAGTAGATCCACCCTTAAGACCTGAAGAGCATACATGTCTAATCTCCAAGGTCTCTTCTAGAAATCATCTTGTGAACAAATGGCATGTTTGATCATATCTCAATGAAGAATCTAAATAAATCTTTAAAAGTTGTGATTTTGAAAGGATCACATAATCATCTGTTTGCAGAGAATATCTGTATCCAGCCAGAATGTCTACAACTAAGCTACAGGAGGAAGTAAAGGATAAGACTAGGTACTAAAATGTTTTCAAGAAAAAAAAATATTGTAGAAGAACAAATTTTGTCTCAATTGTTTTTAAATGTCCATGACAGAGAAGTGTATAAAGCAGAAGTAATCTGTGCCCAGCCTTTTTCAAATAAAAACTTCACATTCCACCCGTATGATATTTCCAATAGCATCAGGAAGTTTGGACAGTTTTTAAGGACTGTGTCACAAGGAAGATGCTGTCCATATTTATACAGACAACTTCTCTGACAAATCCACAGCATGCAAAAGTACTCATAAATCACATTCCTAATTCTAGTGGTACAACTCATGAGGACACCCTTCCATGGGCTGATCAGAGCAGTTGTGATGATTATAGTCCAGAGACCTGAAACTGTCAGAACATATAACAGATAAATCTTTCCTTTTTTTTTTACAAGGGTAGAACAGCCTTACTGCATGACTGGATCATATTCATCCGAATGATTTATTCTTTAGATCAGCCTGAAAGGCTTGTCTCTTTAGTAGGGAAGGAAAATTTTATCTGAGGCCTCAGTTGTGGGAAGAATGTACTATCTTCCCCTGAGCTTTGTCACGCTGAAAAGTTAGAGCCACACTTGCAGGATACTATGGAAGAAGTCTGAGCTAGGAAGGACCAGAGTCTGACAGTTTCCTCAGGAAACCACAATTAGCGTTAAAAAAGCACATGAGGCACTTGAAACTTGAAACAGATGCACTTGGGAGTTAATATTCATCTGAAAAAAATGAAAGTTGCCCTTGAAGTCCATATCTATACCCTATACATACATATTGGGAGAAGGGGAATGTCTATACCACTTTTTGAGCAGAACATTTCCTCAGATGTTTTACTATAGCAACCATGAATTTAATGGAACAAAGTGTTGCTTCTCTGTGTTGGAGGGGAAGTTGCTCTGAAACAAGATTAAATTACAGAAATCATCAAATCACTATAGCTAAATGAAATTGGACAACACATCTTGTTTGAGTATCACTTAAAAAACAGGAATAATTAAAAACATTTTAAAAGAATAATTGGTATGCATATGATATTTGCATTTCCTATTGACCTTCACTTGCACAAACAGAAAACCTTCTTCAAAATGGTGAAGGTCTCAGTTCAATTTGCCTGTTTATAAAATCTAATTTAACCAAAAACCTGCAAGAGAGCAGAAGCTGAAACAAAGTCTATTACTGATTGGTTTAATGTGAGGAACCTGAAATTGATGTTGACATTTTTCCAGCCTGGAGCAATCACTACACTGCATCTCTTAATTGGCTACCCAAGCCTCTCTCTTTCTCTAACACAGGAGTAAACTCATGCTTGCAGGTGCAGGAATCTCCTATTGTAAATACTTAAATGGACAAACCAATTGAGCAAACAAAAAGCTCCTCATCCTGGATAATCCAGTTAGTCTTTTAGATAACTGTTGAGCTTTGCAAAAATTCTTGGTAACCTTCTCCTTTGTGTGAGACCATGAAGTATGACATTATTAGCTTAATGTGCCAGCTTGGAAAATGTATAAGGCATTATGGTACAGTCACAGTATTATCTACTAGATTGAGCCAGGTTTATTAACAGTGACAACCATAACAACAATAAAAGGCATGCAAAACCAAAATCAGTTATCAGAAACTTATGGGAGGTTTGCACTCATACTAGATTTTTTTTCTAAAAGATTTACTTTTAGAATTTTCCATGAAAATGACCTGGTTCTTTTATTGGCTTCACTCAGTCTCTCTGTTAGAACCTACAGAAGTTCAATAAAATATTATTTTTTACATAGAGTGCCTTTGTGTGATGACAGTGTCTACAGTCATTGTCAGACAACATTGGGAGTTGCCACCTGGGCACACTGCTGGCTCATATTCAACTGGCTATGATGAGGTTTGGGAACTGTCCCTAGGAAGAAGTTCAGCTTCGGAATTTTTCATCTTATTGTCAATATAGATCTGTGCTCCAATAACAATGAGAAAAAAACCAATTAAACAAAAAAGCCTACTATCTCCTTCCAATACAAGGCTTATTTTCTGGAAAACGAAGTTCTAAATAGCTTTGTGATAGCTGCACTAGGAGAAGTACAGAGATACTTAACTGAATGAATGTTTGTGTGAATGTCCACTTATATCAGGTGTAAGTCATTTGGAGAAATATTTTCTGTCTAATCCTAAAGTGTGGGTTTTTTCCAGAAGCGTATGGATTGATTGTTGGAAATTATTACTTTAAAAATTTTAATTTATGAAGGTGATTAAGTTTAGAAAGTTACACCAGGCAGTGGGGTCTAAAGAATTTTAAGCTGTCACAGTAACCATTTTTTTTTTTTGTTTATAATAGGAACTTTTGTAACAAAACATTTGAGTTTTACCATTTCAAAATTAGCTTACTTAGTAAATTAAGAAATGAACTTACTGCACTAAGATTACAAGAGGCAAATTAAGTTTTCTTTGTTCCTGTCTGGAACTTTTCTTGGCAGCACTTTCTGTTCAGAGCTCTTCAGAAATTTACATTTCTTTGCAACCTCTTAGAATTAGGATATGGGGATTTTCAGCAGATCTGCTTCATTATTCAGATATCACAAAACTTATACAACGTGTGGAAGAGACAATCCAGACTTTTTATTAAAACAATTGCCAGTGTGCAAATCAAAATAGAATTTCAATAACTTAAGCTCTAGCTATATGATAGATCTAAAGAAATAACCATAAACAGAACTTCCGCTTGTAGTCATGTATAGTAAAGCTGTTTTTGACTGTGTCTACTGAAAACCTTATCAACAATCTGACAGAAAACAGGAACACTGGCAAAACATAGAAAGTTTGCAGACGTTGCTGGAGTGGTAACTAAAAAAGGCTGGTTATTTCCTCTGGCTAAGACAATTAAATGAAAAGACATACATCTGGGAACTAAAAATAGAGGTATCACCTGTAGAAAGTGGAACTGTGTTTCAGATATCAGCAGGAAAGACGTGGTGATTTTGATAAGTGAGATGAGGAGAATGGCACCATAATAAAACAATCTAATTCAGTCTGTAATTAGATTTTGAAATTACTGAATGCACGTGCCTTAGCAAAGTGATGCAGACCACTGAGACAATGAATAAAAGGTATTAAAAGGAGCTGTGTAGAAAGCTTTGCTGTGTATGTAGGCAATTCACAATTTGTTAAACCTAGAGCCAGCCTTTGAAACAGGAAATTTCCTTTAGGAAATTGTAGTATTCCTGAATAAGTGTAGTGCAGTAATAAACCATTATAACCACCTCCAATATGCAAAACTCTGAATCAAGGCTGGCTACAATTCTGAAAATGTGGTTTTGATTCACCAGGTGTCACGAGCTTGGAACAGAAATCACTTGGTAAGAGATTGTTAATAAACAAGAGTTCACGCTAAAGTAAAATAATATTTACCTCTGTATTTTTCAATCTAATAATCCATAAAAGAAGGGTAAATTGTGTTGTTTAGCTAGTAAAGCAGAATTCAATATAAGCACTCCATAGCACAGAGTTTATTTCTTCATTATAGCTATTTGGATTGTTCTCTCACACTTGTTCTTCCTTCAGCAAATTCAACCTCTTCTGTAGTCTCCCAGGAAAATCTTAGAAAGATATCATCCTACAAGTATGACTGAAAAGAAGCCTTCAGTGTTTTTTTAATCCTTTTGACATCTGTGACATCTGTTTCACACCCTTTCATTTAATAAGCTGTGAAAACCATTGACCTAAATGTGAGCTATACACACTTGTCTTGGACCATGTTAACAAAACAGAGGTCAGTGACTCTGTCAAGAATTTTTTCTCTTCTTACCACAAACCATCACTTCAGCTAAAGCACTTCCTTTAGAGCATTTATAGATATACACAAAATAATTAAATTTGTATATATATGGGGAAAAAAACACCCCGCCACACCCCCAAGTATTCTGTTTTCTCTTGCTGTAGTTTAGAATTTTTGTCCAAGCCAGTGTTAAGCTGGAGGAATAATAAAATTAAGAAGTTTACAAATTGTTTTAACTCTTGTAGTTTGGAGCTCAATTTTTGCATTCTTAGATGCAAAGATTTCTTTCTGATTAATTAAAAACACTTTTTATTTCCTAGATTATCCTCCATTTATTACTTAATGCAGTCTGGTGGTTTTTTTCCATAAAAATAACTGTCACCATTTTATATAGGTGACATAGAAGGGGAGATACAACAGAAGAATCTTTCAGAGGTCAAAAGTGGAACAGGAAGGAGATAAGACATGCAAAGGCAGTTGGTGGGGAGGAACAATCATCACTGTGGTTTTTCGTTCTGGAAGATATACATACAATAACGTCAGATGGTAATGACTACTTTATGAACTTCTTGAAGCTACTTGCAGTTGGAATGGGCTGGTGTTCTTAAAACAGAAACCCTTTTAAAAAATAAAAGTTTGACACACCTAATGGCTTGTTCCTCCTTCACCCCAAGGTTTAACGCACAGGTCTATCATTTATGTAGTTCAACTAAGTAGAGCAGAAGTCATGAGAGAGATTCAAAGATCCTGACATTACATTACATTCTCAATTTCAAAACCAGCCCAACTCTTCTCAAGCCAAAAGGTGTCTAGGATAAATTTTCCTGAGAATACTTGAGATATTAAAGAAATCCACAAATCCCTTGCATTCTCTTGAAAATAATTCCAATAGTGAACAACAAGAATCCTCACACATACTGTTTATTATGAATAGTCTGTGCAAATTTCAATATCTTTCCTTTATGTGTGAGATTTTAGGTATTTTAAACTATACATTCCATAGCAGGCTTCTCATAGCCCATATTCAAAAGCAAAACTGGTCAGCTTTTCTTCTTCACACATACCCCTCTGGTGAGTATATCATGGCAGGGACTATGCCATGATTATTCTGATAAATCTGTATTGAAAACATCTCTGTGAACTGAAACCTTTAATTGCAAACACAGGAGAAAATAAAATAATCTTTGGATACCAGACCCCAAGTGGATTTCATTGTGGTTTTTCATGGTGAGGTAACATAATAAGACCATCAGTGTTTCATTAACACTGAAGAACTCTCAGACATGCTGTCACAAGCAGCATCTTTTCTAAAGTACAAATACATTTTTTTTTAAAAGCATTAGTATTACTTAGCTTGGTCTGATGTACTAACAGCAAAATATTTCTTCCTGATGATTTTTTAAAGTCATAATAACAAAACTTAATAATAAATAATGACACAGAAAGCTTCTACAGAGTAAAATAACATTCAGCGAGCTCTTACCTTTCACTTTAAAGCTTTGTATTCACCAGTGCAATTGAGAAATCTAGCAATATTTTAATGAGTTTACATGGGGGAGAAGAGCAATATCAAAATCAAAGGCTGAGATTCAATTCTACTACAATTTCACTTTCTCAACGCAAGCCATCCAAATCTGATGAGTTTACAAATTTGGCCTGGAAATATTGTAAACAAAAGTGTTCCTTGTGACACAGGCAGTATTATCAACCTTTTTGTAAACTCAGAAAAGCATCTCTGGTTCTTCTATGGTATCTTCTGTCAAAAGCCTCTGTACTTTTAAAATATACTAACCTAACTTGCCTGAATATTGCAAAGGGTTTCTTTAATTTTAAATGTAATGGAAAGTTTGAATTATGTTTCTTTTAATTCAAATTTGGTTGGAAGTTGTTCTTGAAAGTGGAAGCACAGAGGAAATATGAGATAGAGATGTCAACACAACATATTGAATTGACAGTTCTCTATATGTACTCTCCTCTTGCAAGTCTTGATTGTTTGCAAGAATAGGAGTTTTATGGTAAAATTTGTTGAAATGTATAACTCCTGACTTTGTTATCTAAGGCCATGGTAAACAAAAAAAAATAAATTAATTGAATATAGATTGCCAATTCACTTAGTAAAGTGACAGAACATGTAGCAAATTACATGACTGATGTGAAAGTCTTCTTTGATTTATGTGGCACAATAATTTGCCTGTGTCAGTCTACTGACTGGCTCTTCTTTACAAAAATTACAAGTTGGAGTTTGCAGTTGTATCTTCATCTAAAAGTAAGAAGCTATTTTCTCATCTTTATAGTTGTAAAAGACATTCTGAGTAAATATGAATCAAGAATAACCAGAGAATTATATCTGTCAGTTTTAACCTGAGACACTAAAACCTAGTTATTAAAATGTTATCTCTTCCCATACTTCAGTAATTCTTTGATATGCAATATTAACTTATCTTAGCTTCTGCAGATTCAAATGTAAATGTTTTGAACCTGAAATTCTCCTCAGACAAACTACCATTCTGTTCCTGTACCATCCTCTTCACCTTTTAGCTAAGGATAAGGTTTTATGAAAAAGCTGGGCTTGTTGACAAACTCAATAGTGACATAAGAGGCCCTTGATGCTCATCTGACTATGCACTGAAGCCATTCAAAGACATAAGGCATCAAAAGCTAATATTATAATAAAGAGTCAATAGTTTCTTGAATGTTTTGTGCCCTAAATCACTTTCAGAATCAAACCACTGCCAGTGCCAGCAGGTGGAAAGGGGTAAGAAAGACTATGCAACAGTGCAGAGAAGAAGAGCCAGAGGGACTGAATCATTCAGGAATTACTTGCTTTTGAATCAGTGCAGTTATGTGGCAAATCACAATAGTCTGAAAGGTCCTAGTTGGAAAATTAGTACTTCTCCAGTGTGGATTAAAGAGAGGCAGGCTTTTACAGAATGATTCAGATCTCAGGCAATCTCAACCACCTCTGAATGAGCCTGTCTCTTTCCTTAGAGAGCAAGATTACCACATGCAGCTCCTGAATTTAGTGACTAAGATTGGGTTGAAGGAGTTGAGACCTGCTCTCTGCTTCTGACTTTCAAAGTGTTTTACTATCTGTGTTATCTTTTTCTTCTATTATTTGTTTAGCCTGCAGAAATCAGGCTTACTTTGAGATGGATTCACGGTTAAATGAAAGTAATTCTCCATGTCTTCACCAGAGAGAAAAACAGAGAATATTTAGTGTTTCTTCAAAATTGTCATTAAAGTCAAAATAATGTTCATGACTGCAGAAAATCTCACACTCACTATAGTGCTATAACCTCTTTCCTTTAACAAACAGTATAATCTAAATGAAGAGTTTCAAGTTCAAGACTTAATTATTGCACCTTGTTCAGCAATTAAAAGGGAACTGCAAAAGAGATACTCTGGCGTATGCCACAATTAAACATGCATTTTACAATAGTATTTTTGCTCCTAATTCTTTCTTATAATGATGCTGATCAAAGCAAGAGTAGGAAGTGAAAATTGTCTTTAAATAGAGGTCCCTAACCTTTAGCACAGACAACTTGCAGCTTCTTTAAATCAAGTCAAATCTTTATGTGACTAGAAAATTAATCATAGCACTATGTTTTTATGGATATGAAACCTAGCAGTGGTGCTGTGGTGCATAATAAGACAATCTTAAGACTCTAGCTTATACACAAGCATCTTTTCCATCGCAGATGTTTTATGCCTGTGGAGATAAGTGCATTGACAACCATATTCTGCTCTAAAAGCTTTGAAATTAGAGCCAACGACAGGCAACTTTAATGGCTCTGGGATAGTTTCATGATCACACCAGATAAGAAAAAGTGAACACATAATGACAAAATTGCACATCCTTTTCCTGTTGGAAAATAACTGTTATATATGCACACTACATTTATTTGTTGGAAGATGCTTCTCTTAAGCTCTGTTTCAAGAAGAGAGTGGTTATATTTAATCACTGCTGTGGTTCCAATTTGAGATTGTTACTCAAATATCACAATGCTTCCACTGAGTCCTGCAGCAGCTTCTGCTGGAAATGCTCAGTAAGAGTCTGGTTTTTTTTCTGTACATTGAACTCTGTCAGAGTTTCAGTCAAACCCAGAACAAAGTTCAATTCAAATATCAGTTATCTACATCCATATACTCACCTATGCAATTTCAGCAAACTCTCATGCTTCTTTTCTTTAAAGATACTCAGGGTCTTTAGTAAAATCTCTTAGCTTTAGTTGCTGCTATACAGTCTCAAGATCTTTTGAGAGTTTACCTCTCAGCAAGGCACATATCAGTGATAGAGCAAAATTGAATGTTTCTGTGTTTTATCAACATCCAAATTAACCTTTATCTTCTATTGTACTCTGATACAATAAAAGGGGGTTCTTGTGCCTACAGGGTTCATACCATAAGGACTACCAAAGAGATTATCTCAGGTGAAGTTGAAAAGTATGTCTTTTTTGTATGATGATGATGAAGCAGAGGAAGAATGTGGAACATTTCTTTAATTGTATAATTACAATTATCATCAGAGAGTCAGGACCTCAGGAAACTTTTCTTCAAGCAACAAAGAACAGGCAATTAATGTTTTGTTGCATGTGAACTGTCCCTATGTGCCACTGTTTACTTCTCAGTGCCAGCAATATCATAAACTACAAGGTGTATTTTTTGTTTGATATAGCACATTACTAGAGCCACTGAACCAAAACATCATGAGCTAAGCAGTCTGCAGTAGACTTTACTTGTTATCAGATTCTTCAATTTCTTCCAATTACTGAACAATCACTTTCTAAATTTCTTTTAAAAAAAAGTTAACACAAATAAACTGTTACTTAGACCAAGTTTTAAATGTCTGTCTAATTTTCCAGGTACAGTCTTTCATAGCCCTTGGATCAAACTGCTGTGACAAAAATCACAAATTCTCTCTAACTCTCCTCAACATCACCACCATACCACCAGCTAACTGCAAATACAATAGTCAATGTATTTCATCTAGGAATAAATGGAAAGCCTGTAACTTTCAAGGTCTGGATTTTCTCTTTAGAAACATTATGCAGTGGCAACAGCAAGGAGATTTCTAGTAGAGATTCAGGAAAAGAACCACAACATTTTCCTTTCTTTTTGGATGCCTTGTAAGAAACAATTAATCACATATTTTTCTCTTTTTTTTGTTTTTTGTTACGTTCAGGATAAAATAAATAAAAACTGTCAAAGACAATCCACACGAGTCATACAGTTCATATGAGAGTAAGGAGGCAATAGAAGCTAATTGGCTAACCTACCAACTCAAGACTCAAGACAAGATACCTTTATTTGTGATTTTATCACAAGATCCTTAAGTAATTTAGCCTCTGTATCATGTTTTTGTATTAAAAACTGGCATATTAATTATCATTTTACAGGATTGTTACGCTTTCATCCTGACAGTGAAGACCTAAATATTAATTACGGTTAAATATAGCCCTCACATCAGTAGTGTCCAACCTCACAATGATCCAGTCCCATATACGGTACACCACACCTTAGCTCAGAGGCAGTAGTACCAGCAATACAAGACAGCGTGAAATCGTACCAGCCATTTTGTTCAGGTTTATGCCGATACATGTTCTGTATAGGCATAAATATACCCAGAGCACAGTACAGAAATGCAGCTGATGGTGGAAATGAATGTGAATAGTATCACTAAAGCAAGCTACATCCAACTTATGCGGATGCACAACACCACTAAATGCACAATGTTTGGAGGGGAAAGTGAAAAATACCCTACCTAACTTGAAACTGCCATTAATATTCATAGCAGAATATAACGATGCATAAAACTAAACTTTAATCAACACCACACACCTTTTAGTGTCAAGTGACCCTGCACAGAAAAAGGAAACCATGCCCTGAATTGAAAACAAAGCTTCCTTTTATCTTGTTCATCTTCAGACCCACTAATGATCACTAAATCCTAGGCAACTAATGGTGTGAAACAATTTAAGTGCTAATCAGACATCAGTAAAAGGAAAAGTTTACTGACAACCTGTGGTGGTGATGTCTAATCTGTGTTCATTTGTGACCAAATTCTACCTTGACATTCCAGTATTGTCACTGAAAAATTACAAAAATCTCTTGTGTGCAACATTAAAACATCGTTTACATTGTTTTGAGGGCTTTGTGCCAGATCAAGCAAAAGGAAAAAAAAAAAAGAAAGGAATAAAGCCCCAGAAAACCTAAGATGGCATAAGAGGAAGTTAGGAACTGGAATGTGTCCCTGCAGATTTTACAACCAGGCTATGAAAATCATTTAACTGGAAAGTAGATTTTCATCTGGGTGATGTCAATCTGAGTTGTGGATGTCAGATTTTCAAATACTGATTAACCACAATAATATGTTTTGTGGAAACTTATCAGTTTGACAAACTTCTGAGTAAATCCTACTTACACTTACCTACTTATGAATCAAGTACCTGTGATATTCCTACTAACTTGCACCATGAGCTCAACAGGAAGCTTGCACTCTTAAAGCTGACAGAAGTAGAGTGGACACACCAAACACATGTACAGTGATTCTGTTTCAGGGCAAACTGTAGTAAATAGAATAGCCCTCAAGGTTCTTATAATATGTTAGAGGTCATTGTAACTCCAAATGGAAAAAAAAAATCCATTAGAAATATTTTTGTTAAAGGAAAAAATCATGGAACATTTAAATATTCTTATTTTTCATTCCAGATCAGAAATAGTTGTAAAAACTTTGGTTAAATATCAGAATTTTCTACAGATTTTTGAGTTTTTCTAGCTCTTCAGCAGAAGTTTTCTAATTTACAAAAACAATAATATCTGCAATCGTTTGTATATTAATATATCTGTATCATTTACCTGAATTGACAGTTTCTCCATCAGAAAGCAAAACCAGAAAAAAGTCACCCTTAAAAAAAAAATTATATTCTGTTTATCATACACAAAGATCAATGCTGTGCTACTAGAGAGGGAAAACTATTATGGCAGTTACATCTCAGAAAAGAGTTTGTAGTCATCACTAGCATTTCTTTGCAGTCACTAGCTTAATACATAGTAGCAACCCAATAATTAACAAATCTCAGGTATTAACAGAAATGGGATTGAGAACAAGGTAGAGGTTTATGCAAAAATTTTGGTTCACCAGTATCTGTCCTGGTCTCTGATATGTAGAGCTCTGGTCTTCACCTCTCAAGAAATACATGGTGGAGCTGGAGAAGGTACAGAAAAGAGCAACTAAAATGAATAAGGGGATGAAGATTTTAACTTTCAAGAAGGGAATAAAAAGGCTGTGACTCTCTGTAGAGAGAGAAGGGTGACAGAGGGTATGACTGAGGCTTACAAACCCAAAAAGTCAGTGAATAAAGTTAATGCAGAACTGCTATTCATCCAGTATCACAGCACTAGGAGTAGAGGACATGCATTGAACCTAGTAGGAGATCCATTTAAAATAGATTTTTTTTGTTGAAAAAGTACATTTTTAATACAGCGTGCGTTAAACTTTCAAAATTTACTGTTACAGCAGATTGTGGAAGCAGGAAGAGAAAGTTCAAAAGGGATTAAATTTCTGAATAGGAGATCTGTAAGTAGACAGTAAAGGGAGAATGTAGGAATGTATTGTCTATTCTATCTACACTATCGATTGTAAGCTCAGGGTAGTTGAAAAAATGGCTAGAAATTTTTGGTGTTCCTAAATAGGTCCTTCTAAATGACATTGTTGCAGTCAGTCTATTGGCCTAGGTGGACTGCTATTTTGGCCTAGCAGGGCACTACATTTCTTATCACAAAAGTGAAAAAAAAAAAAAATGAAACACAGAGAGATCTTTCCTTGAACTGCAGAAATGAAAGAGCATGCATTTCCAAAACCAGTTCTAGTAGTTTTAATTACATCCTTTTGAAAGTTTTTTCATAGAATCATAGACTATCCTGAGCTGGAGGGGACCCACGAGGATCATTGAGTCCAACTCCTGACTCCACATAGGGAAACCTAAAAGTTAAACCATATATCTAAGAGTGTTGCCCAAACTCTTCTTGGACATCAACAGGCTTGGGGCCATGACCACTTCCCTGAGGAGCTTGTTCCAGTCTTGACTGCACTCTCAGTGAAGAATCTTTTCCTAATATCCAATCTGAACTTTCTCTGATGCAACTTTAAGCTATTCCCTTGTGTCCTGTCACAGGACATCAGAGAGAAGCTATCAGCACCTCTGCCACTGCTCCCCCTCATGAGGAAGTTGTAGACAGTTCAGCTGTAAACAGAACAAACCTAGTATCCTCAGCTGCTCCTTGTAAGTCATGCCCTCTAATCCTTTCACCATCTTTGTTGCCCTCCTTTGGACACATCCTAACATTTTCATATCGTTCTTATATTGTGGAGCCCAAAAATGCAGACAGTACTCGAGGTGAGTCTGCACAAATGCCGAGTATAACAGGACAACCTCTTCTTTCAACCAATTAACTATACTGTGCTTAATGGACCCCAGGGTATGGTTGGCCATTTTGGCCACCAGGGTACATTGTTGACTCATATTATGCTTAACATCAGCCTAAACCCCCAGAGCCCTTTCTGCAGGGCTGCACTTCAGCCTCTTGTCCTCCAATATATACGTACATCCAGGATGACACCCTCCCAGGTGAAGAATCTGGCATTTGTCCTTGTTAAATTTCATATGGTTGGTGATTGCCTAGAGGTCTCAGCTATTAAGATTTCTCTTTAAGGCCCCCCTACCTTCAAGGGAATCAACAACTCTTCCTAATTTAGTATCATAGGCATACTGAGTCTCCACTCAACTCTTGTGTCCAGGTTATTAAAACATTGAAGAGAACTGTTCCTAAGACTGAGCCCTGGGCAACACCATTAGTGACTGGCCACCAGCCAGCTGTTACCCCATTTACTACAACTAGACGCTTCTTCAGCCAATTGTTCACCATTGTATTGTGTACATGTCTATCTGCATGCTGGACATTTTGTTCAGAAAGATACTATGACAGACAGTATCAAAAGCTTTGCTAAAATCCAAAAAACCCACATCTGCTGCCTTCCCTTTGTACACTAGGCATGTGACCTTGTAATAAGAGAATATTAAGTTAGTAAAGCATGACTTTCCCTTCATGAATCCATTGGATTTTACCAATGATGGCATTGTTTATCAAGTGTTTTTCAATAACTCCAAGAATAATCTTCTCTGTCATTTGACCAGGCACCAAAGCGAGACTGGTATTGTTGGTATTAATGAAACTGTTTCAGAGCTTCACATAATACAAGGCACTCTAGTATGTATAGTATACTTCCCAGATCCTGAGGGGAAAAAAAGACACCCCCCAAAAAAAAAAAAATCCCAACACTCACCCCCCTAAAGTTATAGAAAAGAAAACTCAAATAAAAAACAATAAAATGGAACTGAACTAAAGAATCTCTTTGCAGTACTGAGATACCTGAAAGCCTGATTGTCTTTCGGGCTTTCAAGAGGTTATGCTATTGGAGCAAGGTTATTTAATAATATTCAGTCTAGCTGTGATGAAGCAGAAGGGTCAAAGAAAAAGCAAACTAAAAATAAAATAACTAAACACAGGGTTCAAACAATTTAAAGGAGAAAATGGGAAAGATTTAGAGGTTCACCTACAGATTTTTGTAGTCACCTGTGTTTCAACACTTTCATAATATTTCCTGCTCTACTACTCATTTTTTACTATTCATTCATTAATAAGGTTTCTTCTTCCAGTACTTACAGATATGGTATTTAATACTCTTAAACAACAAACTGTGAGTATTTCTTCTATTTCTAATGGAAAACTTATCAAATTTTAAATAAGTTATCAATTTCAGATAAATAATCCTTTTTTTTTTTTTTTCTTATTTAAAAACAATATAGCATGGGGCTTCCACTGGAGCTGACAGATTTTATTTTTCTTTTTTCTTAAAGAACTGATTTCCAAAAGAGATGTAAGCAGCATTCAGTCTGGTGTTTTATTTGGCAATATCTTGCACCAACAACAGAAATGTCGTTACTGTTCCAGCTGAAAAAGAGCACCAAAAAATTAAAATAAGATTAGTTTTCAGCTAATCAATGAGCTGATTCAGCTCACCATAGACCTGACTTCTAGAAATCAGAGCGTGGTAGCTCAGTAGTAGATCCTGAAACCCCATCTGTTAACATACTGTGGTGGGAACAAGCAGATTGAAGGGGTACCAAACATGAAATGAGGGACAAGGACAGGAGATAGAAAGGTAGGCAAGCAGAGGACAGGGTACTGACATACAAATCTTAGATATAAAATTTCAGTCATACAATAAATAACAACCATACTTCTCTGCAAAGAAAATACTACACTGCTTTTAATTGTTAAAATACACAGGTCAGACACTATCAGACTATTCATAATACTAAATTGTCTGAATCTGTTACTAAGGCAAATTACCTAACCATAAGCACTGGATATCTTTAGCCATAAGCTAGACAAATGTTTGTTGAGAATGGTAAAACTATAGTTAATCATGCTTTGGGGAGGGAGGGTGAATCAAGTGTCCTTTTGAAGCCCACTCTAATCTTATGATTGCACTGCTTTATTCTTTTCAAAATACTCCTTTTCTTGAAACCTTTTTTTTTTTTTTTTTTTTCCCTGCTTACCATCTGCAGACACTGTAAAAGGTGAAGAAAAGCTGGTGGTTTTGTACATGAGGGAGAGAGAGATTTTAAGCCATTCTTCATTGGACTTCCAGTTGTAAAATTTTGTTTGTCTTATGGCTTCAGTGAGAATTGCATATTAGTCAATACATTTTAGGACATCATTAACTTAAATAAGTATTGGACATTCATGTGTAAAGAAGCATATATACAGTCTTGAATAAAAAGGAGTTCATTGCAACTCCTTGTTTCTGAAAGAAAATAAAATTGCATTTTACTTTTTACTTAGAATGAATTGAAGAAACAATATTATAATGAATGTAATACAACCGAGAGCATTCAAAAAAATATGCCTTCTACAGACTGACTAAAATGTTATTTTACCGTAATGTTTCTGTGGTTCTGTGTGACTGTCACTGTTTGGCCATTATCAATGGTACTATATTTCAACACAAAAGAATGCATCTGGGAATACCTCAAAATTATGCAATTTATACAAAAAATACAGTATTTATTTAATTCTAGAAAATACTGATAGTGACAATAGCAATCCTTCATTTTAATTACAATGACCTTCCTCAAATATTTATGTAATCTTTCAAAAATTGGAAACTTGATAAGCATGATAGTTGTGTATTTCATACTTTACTTTCCTCAGGGAGTGAACAACACTTGCTTTTCCAGACTGATCTGATTAATGAAGATTTTCTTGAAGTAGATTTCACTAGAAGTTGGGAATAGCAACTTTCTGGCAAACACCTGTTTGTCAAATCACTTCCTTAAAACATTAATCTTCTGTTGAAGTTTTTTACCTTACCTCAGGAACAGCTTGTAAAGCTGAATGAAGACAAACTGAAACTGCCATAGGTGACTTTCAGATGTAAGGAACACAAAGAACCTGATAACAAAACGCTCTACTTTTACTTTTTCTCAGTTTCAGTTCTTTCTTGGTATTGTCTATGGAAATAAATCCCATTACCTGTCTCTTTCTTCAGCCCTTAATTCAGAACACTAACTGTCGAGCAAAGCAAACACACACAGGTTTTCAACTGTTTTTGTTGCTGCTTTTAATTCTACTGGAGGATAAAGGCTCTTTATTATTACTCTGGAATCACTATTGCAAATGCAATTCAATCTTCCCATACACTCATACCACTAGCTTCACTTTTGTTCTGCTTCAAAGGTTCACAGAAGAAAGAGAACTGAAGAATTGTGCTTCCCCACAATACCGTAAGTAGTAGTCTTCAGATCACAGAGAAAAAGGAAAAAAAAACTCAACAACAAAACACCAAAATGCTAACCAAAAATCAGACAGGCCTGACACAATTTATTAGTCAGCTTCATATTCTCAAAGCAAACCAAATCCCGTAACTAAATATGCTTCAGAACAAAGGCTCTGACACCCAATGCTAAATTTTTCAGACTGTGATGTATGATGATGGGAGTGACATATACTTCTCAACACTCCCCAAGTACCGTTGGAGAGGCACATTACTAGAAAGTTGGGGATCAGTCTTGGTACATCAAGCCAAAGCACTGGTTGCACGTGGAAGTAAATAGAAGATGGTGAAGCTCCAAACACCATGGCATGTATGACCAACTGTAGCCCCAGCATGGCCAGGCACTAAGGCAGTCTAATTTGAAATGACATAGGCACTGATAACCATGCAAGAGAAATTAACAAAAAGTCATCTAATTCCTCAGCTACCATTCAGAGCAGCAGATAATAAAAAGCAACCCCTCTGCAAAGTATTCAAAATGTTGTTTCTGTGCTCTGTGACAAACACTTAGATGTGACAGCCATGCAAGATGCCAGCAGAGAGCATGTGAAACGTGAACATTAATTCTGATTTACAGAAGCATGTTCCAGATGGCGTCCCTTTTGTTTAATTTTGTTTTGTAAAGCAGAACAGAACCACAGCCACTGGATGGCTAAAGAAGTATATTCTCAGACATTTGGGAAAACAAACAAAGTACAAATTGAGTGGCTGGATGGAAGAGAAGAGAATTGCATCCACTTACCCACCATTAGTAAATCTGATATGATCTTTGACTGCACAACTATGTAATTTTTCCATAACCAATGGCTATGTTATCACTAGCTATTAAAGAGTATAAATCAGAATAAGCCAGTGTTGGCTAAATCAAGGAGGAATATTTATAATAATATTCTGGATTTTTATAGTTTTCAAGATAACTTTCAAGAAAATAATGACTATTTATATGTATAGTTAAAAAAACCTTCAGTTTGAAGCTCAAACTCAACAGAATCAATATCTAGCAGGCAAATTTCCTGTTCAAGTAAGAAAATTATTATTTCTGCTACTGCACCTAAGATGTGAATAATTCCTTGAGCTTTTAAATGGAGAAACACATGATCTGAAGATAGAACACTTGATCATTTTCTAAGACAGGATTCCTGATGCATGCAAAAGAGATGTGTCAAATAATTTATTTCACAGGTTTTGTCATATGTTTGGTCAGGTTTTGTTCTTTTAATAACTAATATGATTTTCTGAAGAGTTAACATGTTTACAAATAAAGCAGATAATTCATGTTCAGACAAATTTTGTTTGCTAAAATCATGTTATTGAGTATGATAATTAAAATATAATGCCCATGAATTCTTTCTGACAGGCTTTTGCTTTACCATATATATTTTTATATAAGAACTACATTTTTGATCAAATGATAGATGACAAATTGCTTCCAGTGATTTGTCAGAAAAGGGACTACACGGGATGATAAAGCCAGCATTGTCTGTGCAGAAGGTCAAACTTTTAGTACAGTGTAAGAAATACATAAGTAAAAGTCACTGAAAATATCTCTTATTCATCCTTTCTGATAAACTTAAAACTGCTAATAAGGGACACTTAGTGTAAAAGACAACACCTTGTAATACACAGAGCATCTTAGACTTCTTTTCAACATGAGCTCATTGAGCCAAAAATATTAGCATGACAATATCTCAACTTTTGCAGATATTCAAAGGTGTTCTCTGATTGCAAGTCTCTTTTTGAAAGATACAGAAAAATAGTGTACAGCTTTTGTTACACAGACTTCAAGACCAAGTAAGGAATTATAGATAGTCTGTTCTGTTGTATCATGTAATAAATGATCTGGGCAATTACCAAAAAGCAAATAATCATTTTCATTTTACTGTGGGTATTGTGAAGACAGAATGATGTTTCCCAAAGTCAATATTAGCCCTGATAACTACAAACAAGGACATAGTGTCAAAATTCGAAACATTTGATTTTACTACACTTTCATATACCTTAATACTTTTCCAAATATTCATAATGTAATTTCATTACTGCCTTGAAAATTCAACAGACAGTTCATCTTTTAGTTACAAAGTAATGAGAAGTTATCAAAATATTTTGATATTTTAATGGCTTTGGGCATAAGTGACTACAGACCTGTAACAAACAAAACCAGATCCTGAAATTCCTTCTCATAAAGCTGAGTTTTCTTAGGCAAATTTTATATCTTATTCAATATCATATATTTTGTCTATCATAACTATATGAGATAAAAAATCATTCTCAGAAAATAAGTCTTGGGAATAGAAAGTAATTTTATCTTCAGTCATTTTTTATAATCTCAGTATTCTTAAAATATATTTCACAGTTTTTTTCTTGTAGTCCAATGGCAAAGAAATTTCCATATAGAATTTATAAATTCAAAGATTAATTAAGTTCTTTATACACATTACATAAATGTGAGCTATAGACTTTTGTGATCATACATACAGGAGTTTGCCTCAAAAAAGGCTGGTTTTGGAAAATGAAGTATCTATAATGAAGTATAAAGTGAAGTATCCATAAAACACAGGTCCAGATTTAGTCATCCAGAAAACTGCAAGAGGAAGATGTACCTGCAATATTTCATTCACTTGTTCCTAATTCCTTGTCTCACTCTATCCAGATGCTGAACATCATATATTGTCTGAAGAAGAATGCTGGATGATTTCTCTTTGAGTTTTGGTGAATCTTTAGCTTTCATAAACCCGAATCTTAAAGGAAGGCAGTTTCTGTGTTCAGTTCTACTGTACAGTTCTGAGGCATTTTTCTAACAGTCATCTGGGCTTCTCCAGTCCTGTCAGTAGCTTTTTAAAGCACAGGTCCTCTCCCATTTAAAGAAATTTTCACCCAATTTCAGCCTGCCTGGAAGTGTTGAAGTCATTCTAGAAAGTTCATACTTGATAAAACATTTCAAACCCTTTGCATTCACATTTTACTGAACTTGCAGTGAAAGTGTAGTTGGAATAAAACATACTAGTACCCATATGTGGCAAGCATTTGCTACTTTAAATAGATTTTACATTCCATGTAAGTTTTCCTTTGTTCAACATTTCATTACCATGCTGCTGAGCCCTAAAAGCGAGGCCTGGAGCATTACGACAGTTCAGCAAGCAAAGTCTGAGATATGAAGTCATATTATTGGTTTATGTTTTAGGTATGAAAATAAGTATAGATGAGAACAACTTAAAAAAAAAAAAAAAGGCACAGATTTCTTTGTTTAGCTTTTCTTTATTTTAACTAGTTTTAGTGGCTAAAAGTAACTTGCTTTTGTGCTCACAAATATATGTCCATCACGTTTTTTTGAAATAATCTTCATCTCCTTCACAAAATCTCTCTACATCAACATAACCATTTATATGAGAATTACAGCACACATCCATTATTAGCTATATGACTCAATTTACCCAGTTTAAAAAAATAAAAAATGTAGTTTTGAGTACCTCACCAGTTCCTGAGTCCCTCTACTACTTTCTTTTTACTTATCCTGTTTTTTCTACACCTACACAGTAAACAGAATAAACACAACTGTATAAAAAGCATAATGACAATGATAATAAAAGTTTAAAAGTACTGCAAAATGTTTAAAATACTATCCTGAAAATTAAATTATCATAGAATCACAGACTCATAGAATCGTTTAGGTTAGAATAGACCTTTAGATCACCAAGTCCAACCATTAACCTAGCACTGCCAAGTCCACCACTAAACCATGTCCTCGAGCACCACGTCTAGCCATCTTTTAAATACCTCCAGGGATGGAGACTCAACCACTTCCCTGGGCAGCCTGTTCCAGTGCCTGACTACCTTTTCAGTGAAGAATTTTTCCTAATATCCAACCTAAGCCTTCCCTGGTGCAACTTGAGGCCATTTTCTCTAGTCCTATCACTTGTTACTTGGGAGAAGAGACCGACTACCACCTTACTACAACCTCCTTTCAGGTAGTTGTAGAGAGCAATAAGATCTCCCCTCAGCCTCCTCTTCTCCAGGCTACACAACCCCAGTTCCGCCAGCCACTCCTTGTAAGACTTCTTCTCCAGACCCTTCACCAGCTTCGTTGCACTTCTTTGGACACGCTCCAGCACCTCAATGTCCTTCCCATATTGAGGGGCCCAAAACTGAACACAGTACTCGAGGTGCGGCCTCACCAGTGCCGAGTACAAAGGGATGATCACTTCCCTAGTCCTGCTGGCCACACTATTTCTGCTACAAGCCAGGATGCCATTGGCCTTCTTGGCCACCTGAGCACACTGCTGGCTCATGTTCAGGTGGTTGTCAACCAACACCCCAAGGTCCTTTTCTGCCAGGCAGCTCTCCAGCCACTCTTCCCCAAGCCTGTAGTGTTACATAGGGTTGTTGTGACCCAAGTGCAGGACCCGGCACTTGGCCTCGTTGAATCTCATACAGTTGGCCTCATCCCATTGATCCAGCCTGTCCAGGTCCCTCTGTAGACCCTTCCTACCCTCCAGCAGATCAACACTCCCACCCAACTTGGTGTCATCTGCAAACTTATTGAGGGTGCACTCGATCCCGTCATCAATAAAGATATTAAATAGAACTGACCCCAATACTGAGGCCTGGGGAACACCACTTGTGACCGGCTGCCAACTGGATTCAATTTGATTCACCACAATTCTTTGGGCCAGGCCATAAGCAGCCAGTTTCTCCAGGAGAATGCTGTGGGAAACGGTGTCAAAGACCTTACTGAAGTCCAAGTAGACAACATCCACAGCCTTTCCCTCATCCACTAAGCGGATCACATTGTCATAGAAGAAGATCAGGTTGGTCAAGCAGGACCTGTCCTTCATAAACCCATGCTGACTGGGCCTGTCACCTGGTTGTCCTGTATGTCCTGCGTGATGGCACTCAGGATGATCTGCTCCATAACCTTCTCCAGCATTGAGGTCAGACTGACAGGTCTGTAGTTTCCTGGATCCTCCTCCCAGCCCTTCTTGTAGATCGACCTCAAATCTGCTAACCTCCAGTCAACTGGGACCTTCTAATCTTTTCCCTGCATAACCTCATGACACCCTTGTAGTCCTCCTGAGTTACCTGCCCCTTCTTCCAAAGATCGTAAACTCTCCTTTATTCCTGATTTCCAGCCAAAGCTCTCTGTTCAGCCAGGCTGGCTTTCTTCCCCGCCAACTTGTCTTTTGGCACATGGGGACGGCCTGCTCCTGCGCCTTTAAGACTTCCTTCTTGAATAATGTCCAGCCTTCCTGGATTCCTTTGACCTTCAGGACTGCCTCCCAAGGGACTCTCTCAACTAGGCTCCTAAACAGGCCAAAGTCTGCCCTCCAGACGTCCAAGGTAGCAGTTCTGCTGATCCTCCTCCTTCCTTCTCCAAGAATCAAAAACTCTATCGTTTCATGATTGCTATGCCCAAGATGGCCTCCGACCACCACATCACCCCCCAGTCCTTCTCTGTTCGCAAACAGCAGGTCCAGTGGGGCACCTTCCCTAGTTGGCTCCCTCACCAGCTGTGTCAGGAAGTTATTTTCCACACACTCCAGGAACCTCCGAGACTGTTTCCTCTCTGCTGTATTGTATTTCCAGCAGGCATCTGGTAAGTTGAACTCCCCCATGAGAACAAGAGCTAGCGAGCATGAGAATTCTCCCAGCTGCTTATAGAATACTTTGTCCGCCTCTTCATCCTGGTTGGGTGGTCTATAACAGACTCCCACCATGATATCTGCCTTGTTGGCCTTCCCCCTGATTCTTACCCATAAACACTTGACCCTTTCATCACCATTGTCATGCTCTAGACAATCAAAACACTCCCTAACATACAGGGCTACCCCACCGCCTCTCTTTGCTTATCCCTTCTGAAGAGTTGATAGCCATCTATTGCAGCACTCCAGTTGTATGAGTCATCCCACCGTGTTTCCATGATGTCAACTATGTCATAGTTTTCCTGCTGGACTAGAGGTGAAAATTGCTCTATTGTTTGCTGTACTTTTATTTATTATCTGTAAACCATGAAGGACTTCCATATTGCTTACTAGTCATATTGATGACAGAAATTAAAAAAAAATGGCAATGAGAATGATCTACCTCTTCGTCTTCTACCTGGAAGACTACAATGCACTTTCTTGGCACACAATGCCGTATTACCTGTAATCCCCCTGCTGCCTTATGACACCTGAGATCAGGTCATTCTGAAGGGCCTAGCTGTCTATTGAACAATAGCTGAATATTTTTTAACTTATCCATGTAGGAGATTTTCTAGGGAATTTGGAGAAGCAAAGAGTTTCTATCCCACCTGCCTCAGGACGAGGTTCACCCAGCCTCATTTGGCAGACAGTATCTCCAAAACAGTCTTCTAATACCATAGGAATGCATCAGCTGAAAAGTCAGCATTTCACTGGCTAATCCAAAAGCCCTAGATATGTTGAGTATCCAGCCCCACTCTTGCAGTTTTGAGTGTGTATCATCAAAAGACTTGCAGTTTACAGGAACCATGTCATAAGTTGTCATGTTATCTGAGAGCAAACATACTATCAGACAAGCAAGATTTGCGAAAGAAAAATCTATCAGTGCTTAATAAGCACAATCATGCTGCTTCTACCCATAAAATCCATACAAATTGGAATTTGAGATGCTGGGAGAATATACTGATGGATCTATCACTGTGTATCAGCCCTTTCTCCTATACATTGCCTAGACATCACAAGTTTGTGCTGGCAGTTAAATAATTACAGTCTAAGTGGACCTTTAGTATGCCTCAGTGAAACCATTCCCAGGAGAGGATGAAAGCTGTGAAGACTTAAAATTTGTTTATAATGATCCTGTAGGACTTTACAAAGACAAGGAGAAAATGCTTGAATATCCTAGGGGTAGCAGGAAGGAAGTTAGTGGTAAATGGAACAAGTCACAGTGTGAAGCATTTCAGCAGTCTTTACCAACTGGTGCATTATCTCTATAAAGGTTTGAAAAATACAAAGTCTATGAAAAAAACAGTACTAAAGTTCTCTTGTAAGTCATTCTAGAAAACCATTTTCTCTGAGTGACTTCATGTAACTGGCTGTGCCTGAAGAAGCACTGTGCAGCATAAAACTGGTGCAAATGGAGCAGTACATTGTGCTTTCAGCCTTATAATTTGGGGAGAAACAGAAACACACACACACACGATACATTTCAGTTGGTCAGCATATCATGTTTGTAATATACTCCTTTTGCAATCACTATGCAGTCAGATTTGGCAGTAGGCTGAAGTCATATATAACTCTGCAGTAGGTTCTACTTCATCTGTGTTTTAAGAACTGAGATTTATATTTTATAGCAAATTAGTTCTGTCTAGAATCATAGAATCACAGAATCATTAAGGTTGGAAAGGACCTCTGAGATCATAGAGTTCAACCTGTTAACCTATCTGCCTGGTCCACCTCTAAACCATGTCCTCAAGCACCACATCCACATGTTTTTTGAATACTTCCAGGGACGGTGATTGCACTGCTTCCCTGGGCAGCCTGTTCCAATGCCTAACCACTCTCTCTGTGAAGAAATTTCTCCTAATATCCAATCTAAACCTCCCCTGTCGCAACTTGAGGTTGTTTCTTCTCATCCTAACACTTGCTACTTGGCAGAAAAGACCGACTCCCATCTCACTACAACCTCCTTTCAAGTAGGTGTAGAGAGCAATAAGGTCTCCCCTCAGCCTCCTCTTCTCCAAGCTACACAACCCCAGTTCCGCCAGCCACTCCTCATAAGACTTGTGCTCCAGACCCTTCACCAGCTTTGTTGCCCTTCTCTGGACACGCTCCAGCACCTCAATGTCCTTCTTGTACTAAGGGGCCCAAAACTGAACACAGTACTCGAGGTGCGGCCTCACCAGTGCCGAGTACAGGGACACTATCGTCTCCCTGGTCCTGCTGGCCACACTATTCCTGATACAGGCCAGGATGCCATTGGCCTTCTTGGCCACCTGAGCACACTGCTGGCTCATGTTCAGGTGGCTGTCAACCTGCACTCCCAGGTCCTTTTCTGCCAGGCAGCTCTCCAGCCACTCTTCCCCAAGCCTGTAGGGTTGCACGGGGTTGTTGTGACCCAAGTGCAGGATCTGGCACTTGGCCTTGTTGAATCTCATACAATTGGCCTCGGCCCTGTGATCCAGCCTGTCCAGGTCCCTCTGTAGGGCCTTCCTACTTTCAGGCAGATCAACACTTACACCCAACCTACTGAGGGTGCACTCAATCCCATCATCAAGGTCCTCAATAAAGATATTAAACAGAACCGGCCCCAATATTGAGCCCTGGGGAACACCACTCGTGACTGGTCACCAACTGGATTCAATTCCATTCACCACCACTCTCTGGGCTCGGCCATCCAGCCAGTTTTTAACCCAGCGGAGAGTGCACTTATCCAAGCCATGAGCAGTCAGTTTCTCCAGGAGAATGCTGTGGGAGACAGTGTCAAAGGCCTTGCTAAAGTCCAAGTAGACAACATCCACAGCCTTCCCCTCATCCACTGAACGGGTTACCTTGTCATAGAAGGAGATCAGGTTGGTCAAGCAGGACCTGCCCTTCATGAACCCATGCTCTCTGGGACTGATCCTCTGGTTGTCCTGCATGTGCCGCACCATGGCACTTAAGATGATCTACTCCATGACCTTCCCTGGCACCGAGGTCAGACTGACAGGTCTGTAGTTTCCTGGATCCTCCTTCCGACCCTTCTTGTAGATGGGTGTCACATTAGATAACTTCCAGTCATCTGGGACCTCTCCGGTTGACCAAGACTGCTGGTAAATGACGGAAAGTGTCTTGGTGAGCTCATCCGCCAGCTTTCTCAGTACCCTCGCGTGGATCCCATCTGGTCCCATGGACTTGTGAGCATTCAGGTGGAGGAGCAGGTCAGTGACTGCCACCTCTTCGACAACTGGGGCTTCATTCTGCATCCTATCTCCATCTCCCAGCTCAGGGGCCTGAAAACCCTGAGGATGACCAGTCTGACTATTAAAGACTGAGGCAAAGAAAGCATTAAGTACCTCAGCCTTCTCCTCATCCTTCGTGGCAATGTTTCCCTCTGCATCCAACAAAGGATGGACATTCTTAGCCCTCCTTTTGTTGCTGATATATTTGTAAAATCATTTTTTGTTACCTTTAACTGCAGTGGTCAGTTTAAGTTCCAGTTGGGCCTTTGCCCTTCTGATTTTCTCCCTGCATAACCTAACAATATCCTTGTAGTCTTCCTGAGTTGCCTGCCCCTTCTTCCAAAGATGGTAAGCTCTCCTTTTTTTCCTGAGTCTCAGCCAAAGCTCTCTGTTCAGCCAGGCCGGTCTTCTTCCCCGCCTGCTCGTCTTTCGGCACATGGGGACGGCCTGCTCCTGCACCTTTGAGATTTCCTTCTTGAAAAACGTTCAGCGTTCCTGGACTCCTTTGCCCTTCAGGACTGCTTCCCAAGGGACTCTCTCAACTGGACTCAAAAATGCTTCAAACTAGTTATTTCTTGTGCAAACTTAAAATGTAAATACTGAATCACAAACAGAAAACAAGCAGAAAAACAGAATGATAAAATATCACAGGGTATTCATTTTAGCAATATTTCCCATGGGAACAACACAGTAGGTGTTCCTAACTAAACTAGAGTAAAATTAGGATAACTGTCTCACGAAGTTATTGAATCAAATAGGTGCACACATCATTAAATCAATAAAGACAGTGTAGTACAAACAAGATAGAGAAATAATGTGTGAATACATACAAAGGCAAGTCAAGGCTATAAAAATGATCCAATATTCAGGCAGAGAATTGTAATGATTAAGGTTTTTCAGAAGGACTCTCTCAACTTGATATTTCTCCAGAAAGGAAAGTAACTGTGCTGTGTGAAAGTTTGCTTAGTAGCAGTTTACATGTGTTTCAGAGCCTGAATGCAATGTGTTGGTGATCTTGTTTTTTATTCTGAAAAGTATACAGCAGATGGATGCCAAACAGAACCAAGTTCATTTAAAATAGATGAAGGATGATTTCAAAAGTAACATGCTCTTTTCATAGAGCATAGCATGACTATTTGTGTCCAGGTATGAAGATATTTCCACATAGAAAGAAAAAAAAATTGCAATAGTCTGAGACTCTGTAAGGAAACTTTCTGTTCTTGGCTGTTCAAGAATTGCTTTGAATACTGTGATGATACAAGATACTCAGTTGAATTCTCATGAGCCAGTCTCTTTTAAATGACTACAATTGCAGGACTGTCAATTTTTATATAGGAAGGGTCTGTACTCCAACCATAACGTGACTTGGATTATAAAGTCAAGTACAAATTTTGACCATAAATTTAAGTCCAGTCAAAGGATTTTATATTTTTCTAAAGTATCATTAGTAACTCTTAAACTAAATTCTGTAATTCCTGATTACAGAAATACCAAGGGAATTAAAAACAAGCAACAAAAAAGCCTTCAAAATCAAGAATTTGTTTGAACACAAATAAGAGTGTGGGGATGCTCTTTGATCCATGAGAGACTCAGGATTTTACCACTTCATATTATGTATGTCAAAGTGGATGAAGAACAATATTTTTAGTTATTGAACTTGAAACTAATTGCGATATAGTTAAGAGCATACGGATACAATATTAAGAGTAAACAGCAGTATAGAAAACACTGATCTGTCAAGAAGTAGAGCTTAATTTTGTCTGTTTGTATTCATGAAAACAAAAATTTTAGATAAAAATAGGATTTGTCATTTAACACCTGCTGTTTGCCAAAGTTTTCCTGAATTATGTCTTTTTAAGGTATGGAGATCTTACATTAGAAAATCTATGTTCCTTAAATAGAAATCTGAAATGATAAAACTGCTTGCAGGCACAAATTCTTTCATGTAGATTCCCTGGTTCCCTTGCTCTAATGTTAATGTATTGGGATATTTTTCCAAAACATATTTATGTTTTAGGCAGCTATTAGGTTCTTTAACTCTGTCCCTGCTCCACAAATATATTTTAACTACCATTTACCTCCTGATATATGCTTATAGGAATCACATTTTTCATTGGCAGTCAATATATTTCTGCCTTCATGCTAAGAAATCAATCCCAAGAGAGCTGAAAATTAAGCATTCTCCCCCTCACTTCACTGGTGGACCCAGACTGGTAGGCTTTTGCCACTAACATAACTAGATTTCACAACAGATTAGGAATAAAGGAATACCACCCTCAAAGCTGACATCATAGCAGTCAGAGCACTTTGTTTTGGCTTTGATATTAGATATCTGTCTTCCAACATCTGAAAAATCCTATTTTGGGTTGGTATACCTCCAAATATTAAATTTGATAAAAAAATGAAAAAGAAAAACATCGGAGTTAGTGAAAGTAAGGATTTCTCATACAGAACAAAAAAAAGAAAGCTTGCGAATACTTACCATGGCAAGTTTTATGTGAAATAAACCTAAACCTTCAGGTCTTTCCTTTTCTATCCTCTTTTCTCTTTATCCCATTTCAAAATAGCTTAAAGGCTATCTTCTGTCCACAAGGAAATGTCTTCTCACTTCAATTTCTATATAGACTTTCCAAGCAGTGATACATAATTTATAGGTCTCACAAATATCAACTGAAAAACCATTTAATATAAGGCTTCTTTATCTCTTAATCAAATCTAGTATATCCTGTCAAGCTTTTTAAATTAGCTTTGATTTTTGTTAATTCAGGGAGATTAAGTCCCCTTCAGCAAAATGCAGGGATAAAAAAATCCATAAAGGTATTTGGATTTATCTAATTGTTAAAGAAAGAAAGGTTGAATTATTAATGTCTTACACACAACTAATTAGAATGCCCTCTATATGCAGAAGTAAGAAGGGAAGGGCAGGGCAGGGCAGGGCAGGGCAGGGAAGGGAAGGGAAGGGAAGGGGAAAGGAACGGAAGGAAATTATTGTATTTTCTCATGTTTTGCCAAAATGCTGTCACTTAGTCTCACTTGCATTTTTCCATTTACAGATTGTTGATATTTAGGATGTTGAATTTCATGAGAAACATACAGGAGCTATTCCTCAATAGCAGAAAGACCACATTTGGGAAGGTAAAACAGCTTTGTTTTTTGTCAGCCTGAACTTTGGTTATCTGGTTCCTCTAACAGTACTCGTCTCATGTTTAGTGTATTCATCTTGTACATTAGAGGACTGAAGATCTTTCTCTGCCTGAGAGATTTAAACCTTTCTCATCTAAACCAGAACTGGTGGTACATAAATGTGTATTAACATAAAAAAAATGCATAATAAAGAGAATTATCATTGCAAAAATAGTTTTGAAATTATACAAATATTGCTCCAATTCTTTATCAATATGCTGTATATTTCTATACATTTATATGAGGCTTTATCAATATGCTATATATTTATATGAGGCATAAGTTTTCTCAAAAATACCTCACTTTTTTAAACATATTTTTATTATACTCATTCTGATTTGTAATTTCTTTGCTTGTATTTTACAGGAGCTATTTCAAAGCTATTTGCATAAACCGTGTGTTACTTTTATGAGTCTGGTGTAACAGGGTCCAAATATATCTATTTTATTATAAGGGAAGAAAGAATACTAAGTTTCTTTATTATTGTTGAAATAGAATTATGAAAATAAATCCTCTGTTTATTCACCACCATTTTTTGGAAAGTCAGATAAAAGGTATTAAGGAACCTAAGATATTTTTTTCCTAAATGCAAACAAAAATATCTGTCAGGTATCACATGTCTCATTCTCACTTAGATCAAAGAATAAATATCACAGGTATAACAATACCATGCTCACCCAGCAACTTGTGCCAGGCAGGTGCTTCTTTCTCTCAGATAGCGGTCCCTATATTATAAATGCTGAAGTAGAACAGAGAGGCTGGAAAGAGCCTCTAGAAAGATAATTATCCTTCTATTTCAAGTTTAACTGTTAAATTTAGCTAGAATTTCTTGTAGAAATTGCATTCATATCCCCCACCATTCTGCACTTCTGTGTTGGCATGGCTCTTATACAAAGATTCTAATTAATGTTTTATCATTGAGAGGGTTTCCATTTGTTCTATTAGAACACTAATCATAAGCACATATCCATACAGCATAAATTTGTCCCCACGTCCACTTGGAGATGTAGCTATTTAAACTGGATGCAACCCAGATACAAAGAAGATAATTTTTTGCATTAGTAGACAAATAGTTCCATATTATCACTATTGTCTGAAGCAAGGAAGAAACAATCAAAAAAACCCTCACTTTGCTTTGAGAATGCATCTTCCGGAACAATTTTCACCTTTTCAAACTACCAAGTATCTTATTTCTCTGAATTTTTTTATTAAGGTCCTTAGATTCCCCAAGCAATATTTCACTGCTTTATATTTCTGCCATCAGAAATATTAATTAGCTTCCTCATATTCAAAGAAACTCCTTATCTTCATGTTACATCTCAAAATGCTGAGTTATTAAACATAAATGTGATATCAAATATTGGGCAGAACTCAAACCAACCTATTACTGAAGAATGTGTTTTTAGTTATATACTTTCTCTTTGCCCCTGTTAATTGTGTTCTTATATAGATTATATATACATGCGTGTGTGTGTATATGCGTATAATGGCACAGTTTCAAAAGGAGGAAATAATTCCCAATTCCCTCATCCAAATTAGCATAGGAAGCAAGATATTGACTTTCAATCTACTAAGCCTGAACAAGAACTTCACCTGCGGTCTCCCGTTTCTCAGATAGGGACAGCAGCAAGAACACCTCTCTATCACAACACAAATATCCAATCTTTGAAAAAACACTGTCAGTGAAGTCTACATGAGAAGAGGGATTTCAAATTGTGTATTTCAAGTAAATAGAAGAAAATTTTCACAAACATCAGCCAAAAATAGAGGAAATGAAGAGAGGTGAAGTTACAGAACTTGCCCTTACCAGTTAGTTAGCCCACTAGCTGCTTATAAACAACCACTTTTCAGCTTGCTGGCTGTTATGGATTCCATTCAACAGGCCCTTCTTCACTGGCACTGAACAGAGAAGGCAAACAACTAGCAAAGGTACTAGTCTCCTTTCCACGTAGTCTGGCAAGTCCAAGGACAAGAAGAAAGAAGGTGGCGGAGAAAGATTTCCTCCTAATGCCTTCACTTGTAAATACAGATATTCAATAATCTGTGTAAACATTATTTGTATATCATGCATAGGAAAAATAGAGCTACAGGTAACCATATTTTTCAAATTCCTATTCATTTTTCATTAGCTGATTTAGGACCCAGAAGGGGTACAGATAGATGTTTTTGTTCTTGTGACTCTGCTAAGACCTGTCTTCCTCCTCTAAAGGGCCCAGTTTACCCTAAACATAACCCTGTGCTGCCTCAGGTCACTCATGTACAGTCCTGTGACAAACAACTTTTCTGTATTAGAAACATGGTACATTTTTAAGGCATATGATCCCATGACCTTTCATTATCTAGAATACATGACTGTGGAGATTCACTTCATTTCTCCAGAAATTCTGAGATGTCAGATTTTTCTTTACTAAAAAGAGAATTTGTAGAATTTGTTTATATTTTGGAACTTTGTATAACTTCTTTGAATATTCTGAATTTGAGCTAATTATAATTAAAGTTCCAGACTGTGTGCACAAGTAAAATAACCCCTAAGTATTTTCAAATGTTATATTGTACATGCAAAAGACCTAATTGGCAACAGTCCCATGCAAAAGTGAACCATGGTATAGTTATGATGTAAAAATGTTGTTATTCATGTGGATTTACCTATATATCTCATAGATGGCTTTTTTTCATGCCTGAGAAATACATAATATAGTATACTCTTGCTTATCTAAAAGGAATAAAAGTTACATATGACCTCGTCTTCTCATTTTCTCTGTATAATCAAATATAAATATCAGTGACATCATCTTGCTATACCGGTAACTTAAAAATATTATGCATCCTCTGATTTTTCAGAGACATGGAAATTAATTTTTACCATGGAAAATTGTAGGATACATTCAGCTTTAAAAACTGTTCTCTGTTTACAGTTTCCTATTTTTCATTTTGCATTATGCATTGTGATGCCCCTAAGGAGCTGCAGCATGGAAGCTGACAAGACCTTACCTACTGTGGCTACCTCCCTACATAATTCTGCAGAGCCATCTGAGAGAAAAATATATTTGTAGCCTTTGTGAATTAAGGAGCTGAGAGAATTCAGACACCTAGACAAGAATAAAGAAAAATATTTTTATTTCCCAAATCCCACTTCTTCTCCTGCAAAAGAAGCATTGTAACAAGTGCTATACAAAATCCCAATTTTGCTATCCTAAGAGAACTTTACTCAGTATATATGTCATAAGAACATATTTCCCTATTCAAATTCCAGAAGTTCATCAGTATAAATCAGAGGTTTCCAAACTGTTGTCAACAAAGACATGGTAAACTATCTTCTTCAAGGAACCCTATTAAACAGTATTTCTAGTATTGCCTTTAATTAAAAAGATACATAGTTGCAAGGAGAAAATTTTGAATATTGATTATTTTCTGTTAATTTAGGTCTGGTAACCACTTCTGTTGACCAACATATAGCATCTATCTTGATTTACACATTTACATTCCACTGAATTTTCCCCCCTCCCTCCAAATACCATTTTTTTAATTTGGAATTTTTCAATACTTTTTAACTAAACACTCAGCATCTTAGCTCATATTTACAGCTAGCAGTTTATCAGTGCTCTCTAGTTTTACCCATATAGGGAGCTATATGTGTGCATTCACTCTCCATTGCAATCTCTTTCCTTCCTGCTAATTTTGATGTTATTTCCATCATAACAAAGCAGAATTTTAGATCCAATATTAAATTCTTTAACCTGTTGTCCAGGTAGAAAAATCAGTGGGGTTTCTGACTGCTGTGTTCTCTGACAAATCTGTTACTTTGATGCTATAAAATAATAATTTTTCTCCATCATTCAGTTTCATTTCAATTTAATCAAATGGTTTCTTATTTTTAAATCATAATCCTAACATTTCTAATTTTATAACTGAATCACAGAGTTATAAAAGTAGAGAAAGTCTCTTTGGAATGTCTCTCTGCTTTAGCTGGGGTGACAGGTACTATTAGGACAAAATTGTTTATTTTCCTTAAAGACCTTTTCCCATGTTCCTTGACCACGTGCAAAGTGGAATAAATTTATTTTTTGTTCCCCAAGAAACATAAAGGAATGAAGAAATATACATGAAATTGTTATATATTTTCTTGTTCAGTATATTCAGCAGTTTTATAGAAGTCCATTGCCAACCTCAGATTAGTTGTTATGTGAAATTATATTGCCCTTGACACTGATTGCTGCATATTAAGCTTTAATTCTGCAGAAACATATGCTAATATAATGTAATAGATTGGGGATAGTTTTATTGATTTCACAAAGCAGGGGTTGTCTCAAATTAATTTCATGATTTTTAATCCTACCTCTGTTGAATGACTACATCAAACATCATACATCGTATAAACACCTTTGATCCACACTGTGTTTCTCTTGAAATAGCCAGAGTTTACACAATACAAAATCTTTGTTCTCTTTATGTCAACTGCAGGAGGACAGTCAATACCTGATTTCGCATAAAGTTAAAAAGTGATGAACAAACAATATTTGATCTTGCATAAAGCCTGACAGTACCAAGATAACCCACCATAAATTTCTGAAAGGATTTGAACTGTCAGAGTGCATTTATATCAGATCAGCATTTTGTATCATGCTGCTATGACACTTTCGATACTGTACTGGAAACTCTAAAAAACATCTATTGTAAGACTGAATCATGACCTTCCTGCTCATGAAGTTAAGCTCATATTTATTTTCAGAATCAAATTATTTTACATATTACTTTTATAAACATCTATAAATAACTTTACTAAATGGCTAATAAGCAGCTAATAAGGTTCTTCTGTTTGCTTTGTGGGAACAAGGAGTCAAAATTATGAAGGCTCAGCATAAGGGGAGGGGAGAATCAGGCTAGAAAACGCTCCTTGAAAAAACCTTCCTTTTCTTTACAAATAAACCAAATCTTACTACCATAAAAAGCCACCTGTGGAGAGGTAATAATCTCAGATTTACAAAAAAATCTTTCCAATCTGAAAAGAGAAAAAAAAATATTCATTTTTTATATAGTAGAGCACGTTCATATAATTAGTTATTGTTACACAATAGGCAGGGCAGGCGAGGTGGAGGAGTTGCACTGTGTGTAAGGGAGACGTTTGACTGTACAGCCCTTACAATTAGGGATGATGTGATTGAGAGACTCTGGGTGAGCATTAGGGGGATGGAAAACAAAGCAGATGTTGTAGTGGGTGTCTACTAACGATTGCCCAGCCAGGATGTAAGCACTGATGAGTTATTCTATACGCAATTAGGACAAATCTCTGGATCGGTAGCCCTTGTCCTTATGGGAGATACCATACTGCTGTCACAAGCAATTCTGGGAAATTCTTGAAGTTTATAGGAGATAACTTCTTGTCACCAGTACTCAGTGAGTCAACTAAGAAAGATGCCATCCTAAACTTGTTATTTGTGAATAGAGGAAGACTTGTGGGAAATGGGATGGTAGGTGGCTCTGTTGACCACAGTGATCATGAAATTGTTGAGTTTAAAATTTTTGTAGCAATGAGAAAAATGGTCAGCAGAGTTACTACCATGGATTTCAAGAGAGCAAACTTTAAGCTGCTCAGGGAGCTACTTAGCAGTGTACCCTGGGAATCTGCCTTTGAGGGTTTAGGAGTCAATGAATCCTGGTCGATTTTTAAGAGCTGCCTTTTAAAAGCAAAGGAGCAGGCAATTCCACTGTGAGTGGAGCAAAGCAAGCGGGGCAGAAGACCAGCCTGGATGAACAGGGAACTCCTCATGGAGCTCAAGAGGAAAAAGAAGTTGTATGATGTCTGTAAATAAGATCAGGCTTCACAGGAAGGTTACAGAGCTGTGGTTCGCGTTCACCAGTGGTGTTCCTCAGGGTTCAATCGTAGGGCCAGTTTTGTTCAATATATTTATCAACAATCTGGATGAAGGAGTTGAATGCACCATTAGCAAGTTTGTTGATGATACCAAACTGGGAGCTGCTGTTGACTCTCTCGAGGGACAAGAGGCCTTGCAGAGGAATCTAGACAGATTGGAGCATTGGGCAATCATCAATGGGATGAAATTTAACAAGTCCAAGTGCCGGAGTAATGGCAGGCACAAGTATAAATTGGGAGAGGTGTGGCTGGAGAGCAGCCTTGCAGAAAGGGATCTGGGGAGAGCTGGTCAACAGCAGGCTCAATAGGAGTCAGCAGTGCGCCCTGGCAGCCAAGAGGGCAAACCCCATCCTGGGGTGCATCAAACACAGCATAACTAGCTGGTCAAAAGAGGTGATTATCCTGCTGTATTTAGCATTGGTGCAGCCTCACCTGGAGTACTGTGTGCATTTCTGGGCCCCACGATTTAAGAAGGACGTGAAGGTCCTTGAATTAATCCAGAGGAGGGCAACAAAGCTGGTGGAAGGGCTGGAAGGCATTTCCTATCAGGAGCGGCTAAGGACTTTGGGCTTGTCTAGTTTGGAGAAAAGGAGGCTGAGGGGTGACCTCATGGCTCTCTACAGCTTCCTGAACAGGGGAAGGGGAGAGGGAGGTGCTGATCTCTTCTCCCTGGTATCCAGTGACAGGATGCGTGGGAATGGTTCAAAGCTGCACCAGGGGAGGTTTAGACCGGACATTAGGAAGCATTTTTTTTTACCGGGAGGGTGGTCAAACACTGGAACAGGCTTCCTAGAGAGGTGCTCGATGCCCCATGCCTATCAGTGTTTGAGGCATTTGGACAATGCCCTTAATAACACGCTTTAACTTTCAGTCAGCCCTGAAGTGGTCAGGCAGTTGGACTAGATGATTGTTGTAGGTCCCTTCCAACTGAAATATTCTGTTCTATTCTATTCTATTACATTCTACATGAAACATATGAGAAAAATCTAACTTTCTGCCTTTAAGATTAAAGACATAAACTGCATCTGAAGAAATATTAAACATACTTCTTATTTTCTAATCTTGAAGAAATCCTCTTCAGAATTCTGCAACTCTTAATTATCTATTCACTCATATCAAAATGACCACTGCTGTGCTAAACCTGTTGAGTTCTTAAAACCCAGCTGAGATCATCTCAGAGTAACATTAAATGAGATTAATAATGATTATCATACATTTTTTATATAATAGATTAGAGTGAAAACATTTATTACATGCCCATCACAGAAAAGCTACATTAGGTGTATATATCTCTATTTATCTTAAATATTGCTACTGAGACTTTCTGTTGCAGACATTTCACGCAATATGAGAATATTTTTCTCTCTGGTTGCACTATTGTATTTTAAAAGGTCTACTGAAGCTAGGGATTATTTTTTTTAAGCTGACACGGGCAAGCAAAATTTTCTAAGGAGCTGTGCAGGGAAAAAAAGATTTAATCATTTAGATTTACTTAGACATTTAGATATTTTCTAAGCCCGTATCAACAAATCTAGATAAAGCAGTCACAATTTCTTTCTCAAATGATTTAAAAATAAATGTGTCCTATGACATCTCCACATAGTGTTACACCTGCTCAAATGAGCATGGAGCTTTCATGCAGCACGGTTCTTTCTTCAGTATAATTTTTGACTGTTCTTAAAAATATGGTCCCGCAGTCACAGCCTGGCTCCTACTTATGGGGAGACACAAGAATGAATTAGTAGTACTGCTTTTGGGAAACAAACGTAACTTTAGTGTTGACATCCTATTTATCCCCTGTTGAGAAAGAAAGTATCTGCATGTATTTTGTGTATTGAAATGATGAATTATAACTGTTAAACAAAAATGTAATGCATTTGTTACAGCCACCAAGTAGACAAATTATCATTATGCTCTTGCACAGAGTTTCAGTGACACACTTATGTGCGCTTGAAGTTTGCGACCTTGAAACTTCCTCTGAAGTTATGAGTCACGTCTGTTGGAAACTTAGGAGTGAAGGAAAACATGTACATGAGTAGGAGAGTACATCCTCAAGTACGCCTGGAGGAAACAATAATTGTTCCTCCTTTTGCACAGAGTGTTGAGAACATTCACCCTTTCCTGGGCTGAGTAGAAGCCCGCAGCCCCTTGCTTCCTTCCTTGCTCTCCTGAGACGTGTTTGGTGAGACAGACAATATGAGTTTAAACTTTGTCAGCTATTCCTGGTCAAAGGGCTTTGTTCCAAATGATTAGGGAGGGTCAAACAACATTTCAGCCATTGCCTAGGGGTGCCAGGCCAAGAACACAGCTAATGGAGGCAGCAGCCTGGGCAGAAGGGCACACAGAAGTGGGGCCAGAAGCTCTGCTGAGGGCAGTGCACACAGGTTCTGCAGTGGTGGTGACACAGCACAGGCATGGTCCCTGTCATGAGCCCTGAAGCAGCTACCCCTGGCACAGCTGAGCCTTGAGCGAGCTCCTGAGGGAGGATACAGCTCTGCAGCTCCAGGCTGTGAGGTGTCTGATGCCTCTTGCCAAGGCAGAGGGTTTCCTCATCCACAGGAGGTGTGTACTGGGGGACCTTCTGTGTCACCAAGGAAAGGAGTTGCGGGTGGAGGTCAGGAGGCTGTATGATGCCATATAGATGACAAAAAGGAGAGTGACCCAAGCTTTTCTGAGATCCTGAGGGTACAAGAGCCTTAGTCACATAGATGTACCAAAGGAGGGGCAGGCAAGGTCTGTGCCTGTTGGGTTGGGAAATGAGATTAAAGGCTGGAAGCTTGTGACTTCTGGCACCAGGAAGACAGCTCGTGTTCCACCTGCAGATCTGCAGCTGCTGAATAGGTTCAGTGCTCTGGTAGCAGGCAAGGAGCTGGGAGCTGTGTTCAATGAAGAACCAAACTCAGCTGAGACTGAGCCCCACAGCGGCACCAAGAGGAAGCAGTGAATGGCAGCAGAGAGGAACTGCCTGCTGTGGAAGATGGATGTTCCAATCTGCTGACCTGTCAGGCAGTTTGGCTGCTTGACAGGGGCTTGGGTATTGGACACTGCGGACAGACCACCAATGTTTGTCTATCCCTTGTACTGTTATTGCCCTTGCTGTTCTTCCATGTAGGTGTCAACAATATGGCTAGGGGCAGCCTGGATCATACCAATTGTGCCTACATGTCTACGGAGCCAGGGGTAAAGGGCACAGGGGCCAGGTGGTTTTCTTCTTGATCCTGCCAGCAAATGGGTAGTACTTGAAGAGGAGTGGATGTATCCTGCAAGTCAACAACTGGTAGGTTCAGCTGGTGTCAACAACAGTGATTCGACTATTATGACAATTGGACCATCTCTGAGGATCAAGGTCTGTTACGAAAAGATTGGATCCATCTGAACAAGTAGGGCAAAAACATCTTTGTCAACAGGCTCTCCAACTTGTTGTGGAGAGCTTTAGACTAGGAACAATATGGGAGGGAGATAATGGCCCACAATCTGGAGGGAATGGTAGACTCAGTGGGCTAGCAAATGCAGTCTCATGTGGACAGGAGAGACCTTGTAATCAACTGAACAGGGCAGAAGGGGCCCACCCCAAGAGTGTGTACACAAATAAGGAAGAGGCCAGCACTATTAGGAAAGCTCTCATACCTCTTCTGGGAAATCATCCTGACTGGGTACCTTTCTTAAGTTCTGTGCACTAATGCCTACAGCATGGGGAACCAACAGGAAGAATTAGACGTATGCATGTGGTTGCAGGGCTACAGCCTCATTGGGATCAGGGAGACATGGAAGGACAGCTCACATGACTGGGGTGCTGCATGGATAGATACAGACTCTTTGGGAAGGATGTGCCAGGACAACAAGGATGGAAAGTTGTCATTTCTGTGAGAAAGCAGAGAGTATGCATGGAACTTTGCTGAGGGAAGGGTAATGAGCCAGCTGACAGCTTGTTGCTCAGCATTAGTGGGCAGACCAACATGGGTTACATGTGCTGCATTTTTGCTACTAGAGCTTTTGATCAGGAAGAAGTAGAAGAGGACTCCTTCATACAACTCAAAGAAGCCTCAAGTTCACAGGCCCAGGTCCTCATGGGGGACTTGAAATACCCCAACACTACAGAAGGACACAGGAAATTCAGGAGTTTTCTGGGCCTTAATGAGGCCACATCTGGAGTGATGTGTCCAGTCTGGGCTCCCTGGTACAAGAGAGACATGGACACACTGGAGCAAGTCCAGCAAAGGGCCACAAAGATCATTACGGGACTGGAGCATCTGACATAGGAGGAGAGGCTGAGAGAGGTGAAGCTGTTTAGCCTGGAGAAGAGGAAGCTTAGGACCATCTTAACCATGCTGATATTTATACCCCTTCAGTATAAATATCCAAAGGGGGGAGCAACAAGGTGGAGCCAGGCTCTTTTCAGTGGTGCCCGGTGAAAGGACAAGAGACGATGGAAACACAGGAAATTCTGTCTGAGCATAAAACACCACTTTTTTTTACTGTGAGGGTGATCAAGCAATGAGTGTGATTGAACTGCACAGTGCAGAGGGATTGTGGAGTCTCCATCATTGGAGATACTCAAAACACGACTGGACACACTCCTGGGCAATGTGCTCTGACTCTGCTGTGAACATAGGGCTGGGCTAGATGATCTCTAGAAGTGCCTTCCAGAATTAGCCAACCTGTGATTCTGACAGTCTGACCTAGCTTACTGAGGGGTCAGATGAAACACAAGAAAGAAATGTCACCCTATAGCAAGGACTAGAGGATACCTTCCCCACAATAGTATGCTCTTGGATCATTCAGCTATGTCATGAAACCTCAGATTAAAAAATGAAGCCAGGATCCCTAGGGCATACAAACAGCTAACTGAGAATGGCAGACTCCTGCAGAAGTTTGTGGGTGTGCATATTTCCCAGAACATTCTGGAGTACAACAGATACGAAAGAGACATAGACATGAGAGGGTCAATGAAGACAACAAAAAAATCTTAAGTTGCAAAAGTGAGGAGATGATGAATAGAAATTTGTCTTAGACATGATGAGTTTGAGGACAGAAAAGATGGCAGAGGGACAGATAGTACAAACTGAAAGGAAGGGAAAAAAGATGAGGAAGAGTTTCCACTCTTGGAGATGATTAGTAACTAAAGGTGTAATAACAACTGAGATTACCATAAAAGCTTCCTACTGCTGACCAGCAGTGAGGATGATAAGGTGGCAAAACACAAGTATGAAGGTGGAAAGCCATTATTGAATGGGAATGAAGAAAGTAATGTAGATTGTCAATGGGCATCAGAAGGGGGATTTGGTCAATAATATCAACAGAGAGGATCAAGAAAATGATAGTAGAGAACGGGGATCTGAGGTAACATGGAAAAAGCAATATGAAAATTTCAATAGTTTCATGGAGCAGAGATAATAGAAACAGGTACAAGAGAGAGCAGTGGTCCATGAATGATGACTTATTCTAAAATGTTGCTAAACACAGACATGTTATTGTCTTCTAGGATAGTAGTTTACTTACTAGAGAGTAGTGTTCAAGCTGGATAAGCTATTCACATTTGGACTGATGGTTTTATCAATGTCTATTCACATTTCATTACTAGTGTACCAATATTAGCTGACATTGTGGACAGATGCATGGAAAGATGGACTAACTACACTTACCCATAATGTTGACAACCATTTTCCAAACATTAGATTATCACTGCTATCAGTTTCAAGAAAATATGGACTAAATAAATATGACTATAAACTAAATACTGCAAGAATTAAAAACTGGCCACCAAGTTTACATAAAATAAATGTAAAATTTTGCTAGGAAATCTCCATGGGAATCCATTTTCATTCACTACTTCTCTGTGTACACACTGAAGCATTTCATTTTCCCAGTGGGTAAACTAATTAAAATCACAGAATAATACCAACTCTTGAGCACAGAACTGTGATAACTTACTCTGGAAAAAAAAAAAAAATATTGATACACATTGCTTTAAACAAAGGATGCCAAAAAGAAATGAGAAAGCCGAGCATACACAGGTCTTCTGATTTACAGATACCATAGAGATCTATCCTTATAATTTCTTTTTGTCCCTTCTCTTGAGAACAGTCTCATGATATAAATATCAAAAAGGACCATGTATAAGATCATCCCATTCAGAGAGGCAGTATGGATAATCAATTTACAATTAAAGAAATAAAAATTGTAATTACTAGATGGGTCTTTTAGAGGAAGCATTTGGATTATTCACAGACAATTCTTTTCTACAGTTCATTCATCACCTGTTCAAATGTCCAGAAAATTTATGTGACAAATCACGAATGTGCTCGGACCTTGTGTTATATATAGCTGATACAGGTCTTTCAGTTATTTTGTAACAGAAGTGCTCTAAATCTGAAAATATTTTGAAAATAAAAGAGTCAAAAGAGGAGGAAGATTTTGTTTATCTAGAAGGTTATTTTATTTCATATTTTATTAATATGAGATTTTTACCTTTTATTTCAAAATTACAACTAGAATGCCAAGAATTAGAGCTGTCAGTGCTAATTCTCAGGAGTGTGCGATTCAGGCTCTGTGGGAGGCAACACAGAAAGTAGTCTCTCAAGTGGATTAGTAGATGACAGAGGAAGCAACAGCATATACAAACACAGACCAGCAGAGAGTTTTAGAAAGAGTTAGGGTAAATATGTGTACTCTGTGAAATTAGGTGATGACACTTAAACACCAATTTACCTGATAGCAGTTTGCATTTCTGCAGGTTCTTCATGGTGGAGGCTATAATCAAGGTCCTAAATTCATCAGGCTTAATTTTGCATTTCTGAAGTGGCAAAGAGGGCACTTTTAAGAAGATATTATCACTTGAACAGCTTTTTTCTGACCTTACTGCTGTTAACCATTGTCTCTCACTGAGACACTATGGCCTATTTAATCAGTGTAGAATTTACCTTGAGTCCATAACAAGACGATTTACTTCCTATTTGGCTCTATTCTGAGCACTCAAATGGGACCTAAGTGTCCATAGACCTTGTACTTGCCCTTTGAAAAGGATGAATTCACTGTCAATGAAAAATAAAGATGCCCATTAGACAACCCTCTAGTATTAGAAGATATTCTTCTTGAAATCATTACACAGGGTTGAGCTGTTTATATAGCCGCAGCAGGAGAGTTTTCCTAGCATTGATCCATTATAGGTTACTGTGAAACTTTATGTCAGTGCATGTAGCTTTAGGTGCTCCCATAGCCTTAGAAAGTGTTATGTCCTAAAATACGCAGGAATATTAGCAAAAGTCCTACATTTTTTTCTGTCTAGGTGGACCTTTGTAACTGCACCAATTTCCACAGACATTAGTAGTACTCTGAAAGTAATAAGGAATCAAAAGATTGGTAGATATAACTATTTGGAAATTTAAGTACTTCAAAGCCATAATGCTTTATTCTTGGAGACATAATCGAAAAGCAGAGGGTATGGAGGCTCCATCTGACCCCATTCATGTTTATTATTATTAATACTAGAGTCCTTTGACTTATATTCCAGAGAACAAAAAGCTTTTCCTTTGTTGCTCTCTATATCTCATACTATTTGAAGTGTCATAAGGGAAATCAAATGCAACTAGCCCAGCACTGAAATGTAAATAGAGTTTAACAGATCAAATTTATTTCACTGTAGTCTAGTAGGACAGGAAATGAAGGTAAGAATAATACAGGGAATTTATACATGTAGAATGTGTTTACCCAAACTTAAATACATCTACAACTTTGGCATACCTATCTATGAGAAAAGATCACCCCACACTGACCACATAGAGCTTGTGTATAGGATGTGTATCTCCAGTAGATCCAGCATCTCTTGCATAGTATCTCTTCCAGGATCACTGTCTTAGTGTTGATTCTAAGATATAGACACATCTGACATGTCCTGTGCCAACCTGTGAAGATGCCTTAGAAACCTCAGGATATCTAACAAGGGACTAGGTATCACCCCAGGGTAATATCCTTTGTTATCAAAAGATAGAAATAGGCATTCCTCATTGTAAGGGATAACACTACAGCAGGGAGGGTGGATAGAATCTTAAGCAACTCATTTAACCATTGATTATAGAAAAAGAACATAGCATGGGCTCAGATGTGGATGCCTACATTACAGATATCTGAGTTTGGCTGATAAAATTACAAACTGCATACTTTGCTATAACAAGATCAAGAGTAGTTGTTTTCTCCCTCTACTGGGCACTGGTGAGGCTACACCAGTAGACTGTTCAGTTTTGAGCTTTCCTGTGCAAGAAAGACGTAGATAAACTGGAGATTGCTCAGAGGAAGTTACTAGGGTGTTCACAGTCTAGCTGGCATCTCCTAGGAGGGGAGGCCAAGAAAGCTGGGCTTGTTTAGTCTGGCATAGAGGAAGCTAAACTGTGGTCTAGCACAAGCCTGCGGTTATCTGAAGGGCAGTTGCAAAGTTGTGGAGGTAAATCTTTCTGGTTAGTGCAAAGGGCACTAATAGAAGGAGCAATGGCTGCAGATCACAGCTTGGGAGGGTCAGGTGAACATCAGAAAAGAAAATTTTCTGTGCACTGTGCAGCACTGGAATGGCTTGCCCAGAAGGGCTATGAAGCTTCCCTCCTTAGAAGCCTTCAAGATTAGATTAGTCCAAGCCACACTGAATGAACCAATCCACTCTTGGCAATAGTCCTGCTTCAATCAGAGCATTGGGATAGTGATGCCCAGAGATCCTCTCCAGCCAACATTTCCACAATTCTGTGATGTTTAAAACACTACATATTAATGTTGGATAAGATGAAATAAAAATTATTGATTTCTATTTTGTGTTCAATCTTAATGGTGAAATCTTGGCCTCATAGAAGGTCAGTGGGAATTTGTCCCTGACTGTTGTGGGCCTGAGAGGCAATGTTATTTGTTACTGAGGAAGAGCAGAATTGTGCTTTAACTTATGTGATGGAAAAGACAAACTCAGAGAAAAACTGGAAACCTTAATAATGGCAATCTTTCCATTCTCAGTCATACTTTGATAAATGTCAGAGACAGGTGCTATACTATATAAGAAACAAAACAAGTAGTAGATTTGTTTGACATAAATAAGTATCAATTCAGCACCTAATCACTACTCAAATGTTCCATTTTATGAATCTAATAGTTGATCTGCTCTTGCATACTATGTGTGTTGGAAGTGTGAATTTTCCAGCTAAATAAAACACAGATATGTAAGTCTATTTTCTGTTCTCTGTTCTAACACAATTAAAAATAACTAATACTTTAAATCCCAGCTTAAAAAAATCCCATAGGTTTATGCATATTAACAGCATTATTCATTTAGTACCTGGAAAGTGCATATTTAACTTCCAACTAAAAATACTGAAAGAATCAACCCCTGAAAAATATCTAAATATAGATTGCTTCATTACCTGTAAATCAGTCTCAAAAAGGATGCAGCATGTGAAATGCTAAATGAGAACCAACTGGTTAAGTGCTGTGCCTCTCGCAATCAGAAGGAATAACAATTACAGCACCAACTGCTAATCCTAAGAAATCAAAACACATTTAGGCATCCACTAAATTCTATTATAAAGTGTAATTATTATTATTAGACTTCTTTCAGAAAATGAAGGGATGGAAACATCATGCAAGTACTTAACCTTTTTTAGTTGCTAGGGCATTTTTCTTTACGGTACTACTAAATATATTAATCTTTAAAAAGAAAAAACCCTCTAAGTTCTGAAAACACTAGCTGATGCTTCTCTTTAATGTTTAATCAGAAATGTTTAGATATTCTAATTTTTTTTCCTGAAGTGTATTAGATTGAAAATGAAGCTATGTTAAGCAGATAGAATGTGTAATAATGCTTTGTAATTAGCACAATCTAGAGCTAAATGTATTACAATACTGATGTATGTATTTCTCATGTTTTTTTTTCAAATACCTAACATATTCTGTCACTACAGTGCAAAGAAAACAAAATCATGGCCATGATGTGTATATAGAAACTTATAACTTTGGGGATGTATATATGTATTGAAGACATAATTTTGCTAACTATATTGCAATCATATTCACAATTTATTTTTTTTTTAATCCATATTGGAAATTAAATAGGTACAAAGATAAATGAATGGATGCTACAGCTATAAATCCTGCCCTGGGACTCAGGCATACCTCTTTTCCTGCCTGAGGAGTATTGGTTCCTGTGATTCCTTGCATATCACAAGTTTTCTTTTCTAGCCATTTATTTATGCAGCGAGTTATCTGTCCCCTTACTGTTTTGTTGTGGGTTAGCTCCAGTGGGCAGCTAAGCACCACATGGCCACTCACACACTTCACCTCCAGTGGGATGGGGGAAGAGGAAAGGAAGAGTAAAAACAAGAAAACTTGTGGGTTGAGATAAAAATTGTTTAATAAGCAAAGGAGAAGTGGAAGAAGAAAGAAAGAAAACAAAACAAGTCATGCAAAGGCAATCACTCACCACCTCCCACGGGTAGACCGATACCCAGCCAGTTCTTGAGCAAAAGATGGCTAACCTCCCTAAAACCCCCTCTTTTCCCTTCTTATTGCTAAGCATGATGTATGGCAGGGAATACCTCTTTGACCAGTTCAAGTCATCTGCCTGGTTGTGTGCCCTCCCAAACTCTTGTGCACAACCCCCCACCTCCCAACCATTCCCTGGTGGGGCAGAGTGAGAATCAGAGAAGGCCTTGACACTGTGCAAGCACTGCTCAGCAACAGCTAAACAGGAACGTGTTATCAGCATTAGTTTTGTTCACCAATCTAAACCACAGGTCCCTACAAGTTGCTATGAAAAAAATTAACTCCATCTCAGCCAGACCCACTACACTTCTCCACACAGACAGCCAAAATGTTATTAAAAAAAAAAAAAAAATTGCCATATATTTTATCTTCTGTGCTGACTATAACAGTAATTTCTTTGAGAAATCCTACATGCTAAGAAAAAGAAATCCAGCCCCTCTATTTTCTCGTGAATACTTTACTATTCCTAGCCAAATCACTCCTCTGAAGATATTTCCAACATTCATCCAACAAATGGCTTCTAATAACTTCCTCACTGGGAAGTGAATCTATGTTGTCTGGCTATTGATCCCTTTTCTGACCTGCATGTTCCACTGAATTATTGTCCTGGTTTCAATTGGGATAGAGTTAATTTTCTTCCTAGTAGCTGATATAGTGCTGTGTTTTGGATTTAGGATGAGAATAATGTTGATAACACACTGATGTTTTAGTTGTTGCTAAGTAGGGCTTACACTAGTCAAGGACTTTTCAGCTTCCCCTGCCCTGCCAGTGAGAAGCTGAGAGGGGGCACAGCCAGGACAGCTGACCCCGACTGGCCAAAGGGCTATTCCATACCGTATGGTGTCATGCTCAGTTTATAAACTGGGGGAGCTGGCTGGGAGGCAGCAACTGCTGCTCAGGGACAGGCTAGGCATCAGTTGGCAGGTGGTGAGCAATTGTATCATGTATCACTTGCTTTGTATATTATTATTGTATTATTATTATTTTATTATCATTATTATTATTATTACTACTACTATTACTACTATTTTATTTTACTTCAATTATTAAACTGTCTTTATCTCAACCCACGAGTTTTCTCACTTTTACTCTTCCAATTCTCTCCCCCATCCCACCAGGGGCAGGGAGTGAGCAAGTGGCTGTGTGGTACTTAGTTGCTGGCTGGGGTTAAACCATGACAATTGTATTTGCCTTGAGAGTCTGAGCTTTGTAGGGGTGGAAATGAGATTCCGGTGTTTTCCTGAAACGTTGTAATACTGACAGGCTTTCCTTGGGCCTAATTTGTGATGATTACCTTCTACAATCAATCCTGCCCATCTTCCTGAACTGATGTCTGCCATTTGTTGCTTTATTCCATGCGCTTGTTAATAAGTTTTATTCATTCAAAAATTTCTGTAATTCTCAGCCTGTCAGCTGCCTGAGGACAGCCTGGCTCTGGCAGCAGAAGCATGTTCTCCTGGCTGGCAGCTCTGCCTGGAGCTGTCAGGGTGCTACTCTTCACTGACCAAAAGTGATCAGTCAGTCACTTTTTTTTCCCTTTACACGTGGCTGTGAGTTCATTACATGGCTCTACAAGATGAAAGTTTTACTCCTAGCCTGGATTTGATCTTGTCTCTCCTGCACCCAGACCTGTGCGCTTTGGGCATGCTGTTCCTGAGCCCTGCTGCTGGCTGTTTGCTGCCCATCTGGAAGCAGTACTCCTTGTGTGCAGGTCTAAGTCACTGTGCCTGGTCTTCAGTGTTTAGGGTGTTATCTTTTCTCGTACTTTACTGTATAGTCTAGTAGCTACTGTCTAGTAGATTTACGCAAAGTCATGTAGAGGACACATAAATGCAATGAAAAGTGAGGGAGAGATAGAAACAACACCCAGTGTACGCAAGCTATCTTAAAGCCTAATTTGCTTTTCTGACAAGTACTTCTTTTAGGGAAGGATAAATTAGGGTTAGAATAGACTAGACTAGACTAGTTCCAACTGGAAAGAACCTACCACAAACATCTAGTCCAACTGCCAGGACAGTTGGAAGTGCTTGAAGGACATACATTAATTTCAACACTTTTGAAAGTCAGTACTTCTTTACTATTTATTATTTTATAATATTTTCCCAGTCTTCAAGAATCTCAGCAATGTAGTGGACCGTCCTGAAATTCTATAACATTACCTGCAGTAATGACATACTTCTTAGTACACTATGACAAAGAATAGTGTATATTATTACAGGAAATCTGTTACCTAATATCGTTATCTTGCATGCTCGGTGTCAGAACCAAGTTTTAAAGTGTTTAGATTCCCACTTTTCTCTTATTGATTCTTAAAAGTTCATTTATTTTTTTTTCTTTCCCAATGGAATTCCTGTTCTCTCTGTATTTTAACTGCTCTGAAAACCAGTTTGCATTTTACCTATTAAGTGATAATATTTCTCTTTTTAATAACTGGGTTTATAATAATAGAGTTTGTTATGGAGGGAAGCTACTTGTTACGACAACAGTAAGAATTTAAGATACTTACTGTCTATTAACAGATAATAAATTTATTCAAGTGATTCTATTCCTATAAGATTTCAGTTAACAGAAGTGCATAAAAAATCTTATCAAAGATAGGACAATCATTCTGGAAGGCCAGAACTTTTCTTGGAAACTGTAATTACTTAAATATTGATTGGGATAACAGATATGAAAGTTTAGGAAAACCTGATTCTAAAGATAATACAAGATTGTTTCCTTGCATAATTTACTTAAAATGTATATTAAAAACAGAACAGCAACCAAAAAGCTATTCTGTGTTTTGTGCCTGAAAACATCTCTTGTTTTAATAACAACAGAAGAGGAAGACCCATCTATTGTATGAGCATAGCATACACTCGATGTTTTTTAATAAAAAAGACTGTTATTTGCTTCATAATGCATTTACTCTTTTCTTGAAAGAGTAAAATCAATAAAGCAATACACACATGCACTTTCATATATGTAGGTAGCTGAGAGTATATCCAGACTACTAGCTAGCATAAAAATATTTCATCTTCAGCTTTGTCTTAACTACCCTTGTATAAAAATGTATGAAGCATAAGTCAGTTAAGGCAAAGGCTCTCTGGACATTTTTGTAACATTAAAGCAGATTCTATGACTTGTCTCCTCCAAATTCATCTTGTACCACTGTTTTTTCTGTTCTCCAGGTTTTTGGTTTTGTTTTTTTTCTAACCTGGGTTCCTGACCAGCTTCTCTAGTGAGAACTGCAAACAAATGTAGTTAACACAAGGTTGGAGCCCTGGGAAGGCAATTATGCTATAACTTGCTTGCATAATAACAAAATAACTAGTACTTCATTGTTTGGAATTTTGAGGGTGGTGGTTTGTTTGTTTGTTGTTTGTTTTTTTTTTTTTCCTAAGAGTAACAAATAAGTGTTGTTTATTTAGCACTTTTCTTCAGCGCTGAAGACATGGATAGGGTGTTTGTGAAATAGCGACAATGGAAAAAACAAAAGACCAACATTGTGGTAGTAAAACTCCACACTAAAGAATGATGCAGACAGCAACTGCTCCAGGGGAAGCTCTTGAAAAGCATGGACCTGAATCTCCTTTGTTTTGCTCCTCAGCAAGCCAAGTACACTTACAAGTGCCAGGTGGACATAAATTTTTTGCCATTCTAGCCTTGGGAATGTCTCATGACTAGATTTCACCACTATAAGATTATTTTTAAAAGTATTAAGTATTGGAGAAAAAGATGTATTATTTCTGAAAGTTCTGGAAATCTGAATGACAACTTTCAGAAGCCTTTCTGGATCAGTCTGTGGTTTGAAAGAATTGTTAGCTTTGCCTTCAGGTCAATTGGTCTGAGTCCCAGAAGAGCAAGGCCTTGGACTGTCAGTCTCAGACCATCGATTTACAACAAGGCATGCCTGTGACATTTCCAGTGCAAGGAGTTCCCACTTTCCCATCAGCCCTTGGCTCCTTCTTGCTGGTCATGGAGCACCACTTCTCAGTTGTTCTGACACCAGTATTTGTGGGATGAAGTAACTGATCTATGTGAAAAAAAAAAAAGAAAACCTTTTTGAAAGAGAGGTGGAAGTGGAAAATCTCTTTTTAAAACATATCAGCCCCTGCTTGTCTCCTAGGTTGAACTCAGAAACAGTTGCTTTGGCACAACTGGGAGGTGTCACGCAACAGTGGGAGTGAGAAGCCAAGTGGTAGGCACAGTGACAAAGTATTGCCACTGAACGCTTGAAATGGTGAAACTATGGTTCCCATTCATCACCTGTAACTCCTTGAAAACAAATGTGTTTGGGCTCTGGAATTTCCCAAAAAGCTTTAAGCTATTTAAATGATGTATCTTATGGAGGTTTTTAGTCAAGTGTGGTTAAAACTTTAAAGTCCCTTAAATCACAGATATTTAGCCCACAAAGTTTACTTTCTCTGCCCAGACTGTCTAAGGATATTTAAGTTCCTTAAACCATAGCTAGAGTTTTTTGGAACTTATGATCCCTGTGGTCTGTGACAATGAAATTTTCAGACTTTCTAAAGAGCAGCTACTAGGAGTTAGGAGATTTTGAGCTTTGCTGTGTCTTTTGAGTTTTCTGAACAGTTTGCGTCTGTGCTAGTCATTTTGTAAACTTTGCTGAACATCACTGTAAAGATTCTTAACCCTTCATGAGAAAAAGACATATTTGTTTCCATCTGTATTATCAGTGAAATTTTAAAAGTACCCAGGAATTGAAGATATGTATAGTGACTTTCAAAGAGTAGGTCTTAGATACCCGTTGAAAAGATGTAGACCACATGGTCATAGATATGTTTATGCGGATGATGATCTGTGGTATGTACCTATATAAAATACCAGATATAGCATTCTGTATTGGGCAAACAAATATGAAACTAACAAAAATTATTAATTTTAATTAGCTAGTTACAACAAAGGCACTAGGTCTAAAACCTCAAAGATTTTTAGAATGGGATTCCTCTCAGTCTAATCTAGCTTATCTTTTACTAATGGGACATCTTTATTATACAGATATCTGAGCCCAAATTCTGGATCTCTACAGAAACCTTTTAAAAGAAATGCCTAATTTATCTTCACTGCCACAACAGGGAAATAATTGCCTGTGTGAACCTCCAGAGTAAAATCGTATTCACCTAACTTAAGTTCTCAACTTCTGTAAAAAGTTCCTATGTAGTTTACAACTTAAGCCATTCCCTTGGTTCCCTTTTAAGCAAAATTAATTTATGCTCTGCCTAGATGTAACTTTTTGGAACTTTAAGACCAACTAGAGCTAGAGTATGTGACAGGTACTACAGAAATAAATAGTATCTTGATTTCTGCAACTTTAAGATAAACAGGGAATTGTGTTGCTCTTAGTTTAACTTATTCTGTTTTTTCAGATAAGGTAGAATAAATTGCATTCTGGCATTCCCATGTTTGTCTTTAGAGAGAGCAAGACAGTGAGCTTAATTTTTTAAACAGCTGAAACTGAGAGCCATAGTCAATCCCAGCCAGCTAATTAGCAGAAATTTCAACTTGGTTGGCTGAAAGGACCCACCATTTAGACATTGTGACTACTAGTAACAATTTCTATATAGGTCCATTGTGAGATGGAAACTATAGTCCATACAAATAAGAAAAAGAGTTTGGAATAAATCAGAAATATTTTCTGTACAGCAGTGAATTTAGTATTCCAATGATGACTGAATAATATCTTGGATAGTTTATTAACAACCAGTAATATATACAGTAAATACAAGCTCAAAGCTTCTGTAAGCTGTCCTTCAGTATTCTCAAGCATGTAAGAGATGTTATTTGTATATTAAGAGTAAGAGGGCACTGCAAAGTATCTCACCTGAAGTACTAATTAATCTTCTTCTAAGTTAGCAAATGCGATGCCCCTCTACAAGAAGGATTGGAAGGAGGATCTGGGGAACTACAGGCCTGTCAGCCTCACCTCAGTACCAGGAAAGGTCATGGAGCAGATCATCTTGGGTGCCGTTATGTGGCACGTGTGGGACAACTGGGAAATCAGGCTCAGCCAGCGTGGCTTTATGAAAGGTAGGTCCTGTTTCACTAACCTGGTCTCCTTCTATGACAAGGTGACCGGCTTAGTGGATGAGGGGAAGGCTGTGGATGTTGTCTATTTGGACTTCAGTAAGGCCTTTGACACTGTGTCCCACAGCATTCTCCTGGAGAAGCTGGCTGCTCATGGCTTGAATAAGTGCACTTTCCACTGCGTTAAAAACTGGCTGGACAGCTGAGCCCAGAGAGTGGTGGTTAAAGGAGTCAAATCCAGTTGGCAGCTGGTCACGAGTGGTGTTCCCCAGGGCTCAGTGTTGGGGCCAGTCCTGTTCAATGTCTTCATTGATGATGCGGATGAGGGGATTGAGTGCACCCTCAATAAGTTTGCAGATGACACCAAGTTGGGTGGAAGTGTCGATCTGCTGGAGGGTAGGAAGGCCCTACAGAGGGACCTGGACAGGCTGGATCAATGGGCCGGGGCCAACTGTATGAGGTTCAACGAGGCCAAGTGCCGGGTCCTGCACTTGGGTCACAACAACCCCATGCCACACTACAGGCTTGGGGAAGACTGGTTGGAGAGCTGCCTGGCAGAAAAGGACCTTGGGGTGTTGGTTGACAGCCACCTGAACATGAGCCAGCAGTGTGCTCAGGTGGCCAAGAAGGCCAATGGCATCCTGGCTTGTATCTGAAATAGCATGGCCAGCAGGACTAGGGAAGTGATCATCCCTTTGTACTCGGCACTGGTGAGGCCGCACCTTGAGTACCGTGTTCAGTTTTGGGCCCCTTAGTACAAGAAGGACATTGAGGTGCTGCAGCATGTCCAAAGAAGTGCAACGAAGCTGGTGAAGGGTCTGGAGCACAAGTCTTATGAGGAGTGGCTGAGGGAGCTGGGGTTGTGTAGCCTTGAGAAGAGGAGGCTGAGGGGAGACCTTATTGCTCTCTACACCTACTTGAAAGGAGGTTGTAGAGAAGTGGGTGTTGGTCTCTTCTCCCAAATAACAAGGGATAGGACGAGAGGAAATGGCCTCAAGCTGTGCTAGGGGAAGTTTAGGTTAGATATTAGGAAAAACTTCTTCACCGAAAGGGTAGTCAGGCACTGGAACAGACTTCCCAGGGAAGTGGTTGAGTCTCCATCCCTGGAGGTATTTAAAAGAAGGGTAGACGTGGTGCTCGAGGACATGGTTTAGTGGTGGACTTGACAGTGCTAGGTTAACAGCTGGACTCAGTGATTTTAAGGGTCTTTTCCAACTTTAATGATTCTATGATTCTTATGAAGCATATCCCTCCTTTGGTTAACTACCTTACTGTTCAAAAGAGAAAGAGTAGAATAAAGAATCCACAGGTTAAATGCTCATGCTATCAATCTAGATAGATTACCTTAACATGCTATCAATCTAGATAGATTACCTTAATAAATCTAGATAGATTACCTTAACAAACTTTTTTAAACCAAAATTTGGTTTAACTCACTAAGCAGAAGAATCTAATGATATTTGTGATACAGGATGTCAGTAGAGCAGAAGTAACACAGGATCTATGGGAGACCAGTAAAACTAAGGTCAGACAGGATACATTAGGTCACTTCAAATACTACTAAAAGCCTATGTTTAGGAGGTCAAATTGAGTGGTAGGTAACTGGTTTATTGTTATCTGATAGCTCTCTAGATTACACTATCTGTTTTAACTACATCGCCATTGATACAGATCTTAGATGCTTGGCTCATCTGTTGATAGCTTCCTACAGTTACCTACATTAGGGCGTCTGTTCCCGAGTTGAATCCTATCCCTATGATGCAGACATCCTTAATCTTCCCTTGGCGCGGCTTGAGGCTGTTTCCTCTTCCACAGAAATAGACATGATTTTATATATTTTGTATTACTTTCATCTAAATGCAAGACTATCTTTTTTTTCTTTTTCTGAGAAACAGTTTTCCCAGCACTTGATTGTGATCTTTTATTCTTTTGCTCTTGAGCTGGTGTTTGTTTCAAAAACCATTATTCTAATTTCTGTTAAAAAAGAGCTGTACAACTAATAGCAAGGAAATATTAATATAATCTTTTTTAAGCAATATTAGTATAATCTTTATTTAAGCTAATAGCACTATGTTCTTTTATAACATAACCAACCAACAGTACCACTCAAATAATTAAAAGTTCTTCACTACAAAACCTTAAAACACCTTTGTGCTTAACAGTGAACTCATTTTTTATATACATGGTGCTAAAACCAGTTCAAATATGTTTTACTATAAAACTATCTGATTCAGAGCAAGTATGGTTATTGCTGTGCTGAAACCAGGAGTTAAATGTCCTTTCACAGTTGTACTCACCTGCGTTATATTTATATCGCATACCTCATTCAACATATACAATTCTGTCACTTTCATGTGGAACATAACACATTTTGTAGTTACGCAAATTTATGTAGAAAAGTTCAGCTCAGATATTTACAAAAGGACAGAATTGGGGCCACCTCTGGGAATGAGACAAGAATCATAAGGTGAAGAGATATTGGAAGGCACACTATGAACAGAGCAGCAGCTTGGGACCCTTAATATCCAAAAGATCAGAGTACCTTAATTTAAAATATTCACTGCAGAATGAAGTAGGAGACTGGGGAATTCACGTTTATAAGAATAATGACATCTGATTTAGATATTTGAAGTTCTTATTCGTGTTATGTACTACAAGCGGTTTTGATCAAGAGTCATTCTCATTAGTATTTTGATGAAAAAAATAATGTCTTATGTTGAAAATGTGTGCTTTTTCCTATGTTTTTTCAGCTTTAATAAAACCTTCAAATTTTCTGATGAATTTTGAATTTTTTTTATTTTAGTTTATTATTTTATTGACATTAATAATTTTCTCTTTTTTTGACAAAAAAAAAGTTTCATCAATGAGTCTCTCAGGAAGTACAAGTTACAAGCTTGAAGCAAGACTATAAAACAGAGCATGTAATATGTATTATACGAACTTTCAGAACCAAAGATCTGAGAAGCATGAGTTTCCTGATCAAGTTGTCAGAGAGAAAAGTCAAGAAAGTGATTTTTGAGCCTTAGTCCTGTTTTGAAACACAAGAGCATATTTTTATTGTTTAGCTGAAAAATAAGAAAACGCCACAAAAATAATGCTCTGAAATGAATTTCTGAAATAAATATAGTAGACAACTTTAATGTTTGAGTTAGAGAGAGATGGGGACAAGAATGAAGAAGTACTACCTTACAGCTCTTAGTTAAATCAAGATTATATTCGACAATATATTCATAATAGTTTAAACAATTACTTACTGAAGAGGGATTACACACATATGAATGTGTATTATACATTATATTTGCAGTACAGTAAATCTAGTTAACTGAGCAATAATTTTGAGCAACTGGATTCTTTGCAGTCTCAGAGTTCCAAAATCATTAAAATATAGTGTAAAATAAAAACCTTAAATAATAAGGAAACAATGATACTTTGTGCTGTTTGTTAAATTTAAATGATCAATCCATGCAAAGACTCGAAGTTATTTAATGACATTTTATAAATATCACAATAATGAAACATCTCTGTGCAAAGAACTCAAACAAGGCATTTTTTTGAATCCTTCCACTAAACCATGGCATTTGTCACTGTAATTGTGACAGCTGGGGATTAAGATCCCATAAGAAAGGCAGGGCTATTTCTCAATATTCTGTGTCAGAACTGCACTGTGTCAGAACTGTTTCTCAGCTAGTTGCAGTAAGTGTGCACGTGTTAGCTGCAGTAAGTCACAGTAAGTAAAGAAGGAAGCAGAGGTTATTTGTAATCAAAATACTTTCTAGGTAAGTAAACCTTGCTGCTTCAAGTAAGCAGGAATGCTTGTTCCATGAGTGTTGTAATTGTATTTTAAACAATGTGTGCTAATTCTTCACCCTTTATCCAAACTTACAAGAATTAAGTCTATTACAGCATAAAAATGCAATAAGTGTCGCCTCTGCTATGAGCTTTTTTTAAACTGCAACAATGTGAAGGCAGTAGAGCATGAAGCAGACAAGTAGAAGAGCTTAGGAGAATGTACACTTGCAAGTGCAATCTGCAGTAATATGCTCTATAGTCTGAAATGAGACTGGGACTGCGATGGCCTGGAGGTACCTTAAGAACATGCCATGTTGCGGTGGAAAGGGCATTGCAGTGTGGCACATTCTCACCAGTGATTGTTGTTTCTGCTGTTTTGGTCTTCATGTTCTATTTGTGCATTTTTGACTGAAGTCAATAACCTATTTGCAAGTATCAGAAATTGAAAGGTAAGCAACAAGACAGGTATGGAAATTAATATAGACAAAGAGAGGTAACTAATAAAATTATTGTATGATACTCAACAACGAAGAAGAGAATGACCTGCTCTTCCTTCTTCTCTCCTTCACATACAAGGCATTTAAGTGCATTATAGGGTATTATCAGGCTCTAGTTGTATCATTTCTATGTCATTCACTGATACCTCAGGGCTCTTATATTTGTATAACCTGGCTCCTTTGCCCACACTGAGCATTAGATGCACATTATAAAGACCTAAAAAACCTGTCTAATTTTAATCTTAATTGACTAAATAGTGCTGAAATTGAGGTGAAAAAAGACAGACAAACTATTTAAGGTTTTACCAGTTCGATCCCAGTAGGAAAAAAAAATATTTCTTAACCCAAACAGATAGTCGGTCATACCACCAGTATCTTCAGGTCATGGCCCTATAACATGGTGGAGGATCATAAACTACCAAGAAGCTGTGCCTCTCCTCCTCCTCCAGCCTTGACTAATGAAATTACTATGAAATGGAAGCCAGAAGTGCACAATTACCGTATTGCTTTGACTGGTCAGTGTGAATCAGACATCTTGAGGAGGAACAGGAGGGTCTATTCTGAAACATTTCTCTTTTTTCTAGCTCCTTCCCAGTTCGTCCTTTGTAATCTACACCACTGATCAAAGTGGTTTTCCTTGCAATGAAGCACTGCTTCCATTTTGCAGAAAGAAATTAGGTTTAGAAAACATTAGTCAAAGGTCTTGACACCATATTTTTCTGTGTAGCTAATCTATTTTAGTCAGAAATGGAAGGTCAGATTAATAAGGCCATTCATATTTGCAGATTTAGTTTTTAAACATATTTGTAACTGGTGAATGGAAAGCTGTAAAATCGTCTAGTTGCATAAGTAGTCAAACCTCCAATGGACTGATTGTTTTAGCTTATGCCTGCACTACTGTAGCTGTGCTGAAGTCAATGGAATTTTTAGCTGCACAGGGAGGAGTAATGTGGTTATAAAACAAGGTATAATATTTACCCAGAATATTCACACCTTTTTCATATCTGTCAGACTTTTATTGCTCAGTTAAGCCAAAATACTAATAACAGCCAAATACATTTTTGTGTTATTTTTTCTCTTTTTGTCTCTTGTAAGTAAAATGGGAAATAAGGATGAAACTGAACTTGTAAAAGATTCCATTAATCTGTAATTTTCATCTTCATTAAAGTTCAATTTATTTTCAGATCTTGAGGGGAAAATATCTTTTTGCGTGTTTTGTCTGAACAGGACTCTGCAGGACTCTGTGCAAGACTGAGAGAAATAAGTCAAGGGTGTTTACCATTAACTTAAGCTTTCCTTAATCAGAACTTACTTCAAAACTGAGAAAATTAGAAAAAGTATTTGTCCAACTGTGTGTATAGCTCCTATTTTTTAGTATATAATTTTAACTTCTCAGATTTTTCTAAAGTCACAGAATATTCAGGTTAAAAGGATTTATAGTGGGTTGTTTTTTTAGTGAATCCTTCTGAATTGCTAGGGGATTGATTTCTCTGATGGGGTTTCTTGTCTTGCCATAAGCAACTCCAAAGACAGTGATTTCAGAGCCTTTCTAGTTCTTGTTCTGTTGTTGAAGTACCATATATTTATAAAGTTTTTCCTTGACATACTGAGAAACAAGTTGTCGTTGCTCCTGACTCATCTCTAGATGATTACTTCTCTTATGCTGTTAAAAAAACAGAAGAGTTAAAATAGAGATTTGTGCATTTTGTGCATTTAATTCTTAACTAAGTAATTTGTGTTCATATGCTGTACTTATTTTCTGCAGCATTATCTTTTTCTGTCATTTAGAACGAAATCTGGTAACCACTGCAAATCTCTGACAATAATTTTTGACTTGTTTTCTAATAAGATCCAAATGTTATGCAGCAACTACTAAAAATTACTGAAAAAGAAAGATACTGGTTTTGAGAAAGGCATTTCACTCCTTTAGAGTGGCACCATCTTAGTGAAAAGGTCTGACAGAAAAATATTGAGCTCTGGATTTTCTCTTTATGGCTCTGAGATGGTATTTTTTCAAAGCCAGAATTTTGGCCATGGAAAGTTCCCCCCCGTATGTAAATTCTATACTGCATATGTTAAGATATTTCAACTCTTCAGTGCATTTCATTTGAATAACTTGAATTGAGTGTTCTCCTGTTTACAGAAAGGTCTTTTATTTCTAAATATAAACATATTTTCTTTCACTCTCGTTTGCAATTAATATTGCACAGTGTGCCGTTGTTGATGTATACCAGTTGACCAATATTTAACCAAATGTGTTAATTTCTTTTAGAGGCCAAACAAATTTAGTTCGTTTACACAAAGTACATTTTACTAGCTAGTAGAGTTAGCAAAATGGTAGAAGGTGAACCATGGATGTATCAGGTGCCATTTCTCATTAGTCAGTAAGAATTATCTGAAAGGCATGAGTTTTAAGGCCCTTCTGATCTGGACACGTAATACAATAAATTATATAATACAAATATATTATTGTTTTTATCCTTATCTAACAAAAAGGAAGCCCTAGTTTCAGTTCTGAAGACTGTAGAGCTTTTCTTAAGAGGGTGGAGGTTGATTTATGACCAATTGCAATTCTTGCAAATATGCTTATCACTTTTCACTTGAACTCTGCTCAATAGTCTACTTGCAGTGGAAACAGATTATAACAAGCTAGTATGATGCATTTTTTCCTGCTTCTATTCATTTTCCTTTTATTTTTCCTTTTCAACACTTACTGTTGCTCCCAGACAAAATGTTTCTTCCCATTCTTCCCAATTCACAACTCTGAATTGCTGGATTAACCACTTTTTAATCTGTATAGCTGATAAGTTTAAGGACTGGTAAATTTGCAAAGCATCTGCTTGGAAACAAGCAACTAGCAATCACATTAGAGATCTGAAAATCCTCCCCATCACCATGGGACTTTTTTATTTTCTTTCTCTTTTATTGATGTGTATTAGGTCCACGTGACAAGATTTTGGTATAGGGGAGGCTGTAGAGGTGTCTTCTGTGAGAGAAGATCAGGAGCTGCCTTCATGTTGGACAAAGCCAATTTCAGAGACTATGTGAGAGAAACAGCCCTGCAGAAAACCAGGTCAGTGAAGAAGGAGGGGGACGAGGTGCTCCAGGCGCTGGAGCAGAGAGTCCCCTGCAGCCCGTGGAGAAGACCATAGTGGAGCAGATATCCACACTACAGATTGTGGAGGACACAAGAGCAGGTGGATGTACTCTGCAACCCATGGAGAACCCATGCCAGAGCAGGGGCCCATGGAGAGGAGTCCACACATGAGAAGGTTTTCGGGCAGGACTTGTAACACTGTGGGGGACCCACACTGGGGCAATCCGCTCCTGAAGGGCTGTACCAAGAAGAAAAGACCCATGCTGGAGCAGTCCTTGAATAACTGCAGCCTGAGGGAAGGACCCACGTTGGAGCAGTTCATGAAGGACTGTCTCCTGTGGGAGAGATCCCAAGCTGGAGTAGGGGAAGACTGCGAGGAGGAAGGAGCATCAGAGACAGTGTTATGAACTGACTGCAACCCCCATTCCCCATCCCCCCATGCCACTTGGCAGAGAAGAGGCAGAAGAGTCAGGAATGAAGCTGAGCCTGGAAGAAGGAGGGGGGGGAGGGAGGGAGAGGTATTTTTAGTTTTGTTTTTGTTTATCACTATCCTGCTCTATTTTTAGTTGCCAATAAATTAAATTAATTTCCCTAAAGATCATAGAATCACAGAATCATAGAATCATTTAGGTTGGAAAGGACCTTTAAGATCATCAAGTCCAACTGTTAACCTAACACTGCCAAGTCCACCACTAAACCATGTTCCTGAGTACCACATCTACATGTCTTTTAAATACCTCCAGGGATGGAGACTCAACCACTTCCCTGGGAAGTCTGTTCCAGTGCCTGACTACCCTTTCGGTGAAGAAGTTTTTCCTAATATCTAACCTAAACTTCCCCTAGCACAGCTTGAGGCCATTTCCTCTCGTCCTATCCCTTGTTATTTGGGAGAAGAGACCAACACCCACCTCTCTACAACCTCCTTTCAAGTAGGTGTAGAGAGCAATAAGGTCTCCCCTCAGCCTCCTCTTCTCCAGGCTACACAACCCCAGCTCCCTCAGCCACTCCTCATAAGACTTGTGCTCCAGACCCTTCACCAGCTTCATTGCCCTTCTCTGGACATGCTGCAGCACCTCAATGTCCTTCTTGTACTAAGGGGCCCAAAACTGAACACGGTACTCAAGGTGCGGCCTCACCAGTGCCGAGTACAAAGGGATGATCACTTCCCTAGTCCTGCTGGCCACACTATTTCCGATACAAGCCAGGATGCCCTCTTGGCCACCTGAGCACACTGCTGGCTCATGTTCAGGTGGCTGTCAACCAACACCCCAAGGTCCTTTTCTGCCAGGCAGCTCTCCAACCAGTCTTCCCCAAGCCTGTAGTGTGGCATGGGGTTGTTGTGACCCAAGTGCAGGACCCGGCACTTGGCCTTGTTGAACCTCATACAGTTGGCCTCATCCCATTGGTCCAGCCTGTCCAGATCCCTCTGTAGATCCTTCCTACCCTCCAGCAGATCAACACTTCCACCCAACTTGGATCCTGGAGATCCATGATAGGTTTATGGAATATGGGCAGATATGCTCAGTGAATGATGACTGGCAGGGCTTTTCTTGGGTACTTCTGAGGCTTTGGGGTAGCTGGTAGGACCAGACACATATTGTTATGTGCAACAAGGAAGCCCCTGGGGTCTCTGGATCTTACTTTAGGGCTTGAATTATTACTAAGGCAATCAAACCTGAGGTACTTCAGGTGGGCAGCTTTCAGGAGAAGCTCCATAACAGTGAAGTTGCCTGTGAATCCAATACATTTCACTGCTTTCTACGTGACAAAGAGGGGGAAGCTTTACCATGAATATCATAGATTGTTATGGTTTTCTAACGATTACAAATGGAAATTTGTGCAATAAAATGGTGTTTTGCAGTATGCAGATTTCAGGACAAATCACTAAGTGTAACCTATAGGAAGGCCCAGATTACAAAGCTTGTGAATCAGTGCCTACATTTTCAGTGGGCAGCATGGCAAAAGTTTAAGATCCTGAAAATATAACTCCATGCTCCTAAGTGCATTTAGAGCTGTTAAATGTTTAAAACAGCAAATGGCTAACTAAAATAAAAATAGAAATGTGACATCATCCAGTTAAGACTTACAGAGTGAAGACGTTAGAGTTAAGTGTTGGGAAAGCTAGAGCCTAAATTCAGTGAAGTTAATACAATTCTGTTTCATGTATAAAGAGTAAAATACTCAAACCAAATACTGCTTCCACTGTGTGAAGCATAGTGTTACCATCCCACTTTGAGGGGTTAGAGTCTTGAAAGCCTACTCTGAATTTTATAGCCTACATCCATTTTCAAATTAGAAACATCTAAGCACAATATCTTTTGAGTCAGGGACAATATGATACTCAGTGTGTTAATGTATTAATACAACATTCAGCGCTAGTAGTACCTCCGAAGTACAAAATAATACCATGCAGAACTTCATAAGATTATGCAATCCAGGCACCTTTAACAATGCACATAACACTCCTTAGAAATGTAGCCCAGAAAATTAGTGTGTACTTGAGTGGATGTGAAGAAGTTGTTAAATTATAGCTGCACACTGTTTTTTTAACAGGTCAGTTATCAAAAAGTACACATAGTCAAATTCTAAATGGAAACTTGTGTTTCCAAGACATGGGGGAAGGGCCAATGTATTCAAAAAATTCTCAAAAAATGGTTACTATTTTTAATCTGAAGAGGCATTCGAAGTTTCAAATACTTTAAGCTAATAGACAAGTTTAAGCTCCACAGAGCTTGTGGGTTGCTGTTCCCTGTGACATGTACATTCCTGATGTTCCATAGGACATCTTCTGCCAGAGAGCTTAGCCTCCTTCTGTGGGAGAGGTAAAGGCCAGAGTTCCTCCTTAGTGCTAGCAAGCAGAAATAAAAGCTGACTGACTGAAGCTGATGTGCTTACTAATTCAGTCTTAAAATGTGGGCTTTTATGAAGACACAGTTTCTTGCAGAACAAATAGAATCTCTTCAGTGAAGGGTGATGATTATTTCTCTTTCACTTCAGAGAAAGACTTCAGTAACTCAAAAGCACCACAAAAAGCAGTAATAATCACCCTTCACAGATGAGATATCCTGTAGATATAAAATGCACAGTTGTCACCTCTCTGAGTCTTCAGTTGTGGAGCTGACAAAGAAAGAGAAGGTCTAAGATTTCCCTTCCATGTAGACAAATCCTAATTCTTTAAAATATCTTTTTTTCTTTTTTTTCCCCCCTCTATTCTGTTGTAGCCTTTAAAGTGCAGATCTACATGCAGCTGCAGGAGGAGATGTCTCTTGTAAGGAAAAGTAAGAGATTGTCTCAGTGGAATTTCCTGTGGACATATGGAGCTTCCTAAAAGGTCTGGCTGAAGGTCTTTTTTTGCTGTGTAAGGTCTACTTTGTCTGTGTTTGATTTGTGTGACAGTCATGCCACATGGGTGGCAGAGTATCTCAGTGTTAAGGACACCTCCTCCCTTTGTCGAGATGAAACAATTTCTGTAACAAAAGGGCAGCCTGTCATCAAGATTAAAATTCTTTTGACAACCAGCATAGGCAGTGGGTCTAGATAAATGGAGGCGACACCCATAGTGTTTTAAAGCAACTTCACGGGTTCTTTGAATTGTACCCAACAGCCAGTTTCCTAACCTGGGGCCTTGCATGTGGTAACTCCCTGGCATTCTCCAGATGAAAAGGACATAACATATTAACCAGACATATGAACTTTCTACCTGCTGGAAAGACTCTTCTGCTCTGCATGGAGGCGAATTGGAACCTTACCTTTCCTGAATTAAAATAAATGAACAGAAATATATTTCTTATAAATTTATTGTATGGAAGATTTCAAACTGTATAATTGTAAGTTTCTGTGACAATACAATTTATCAACAATGTAATTAGTTTTCTCTTTTTCTGCTAATTACCAGGTACTTTCAGTCCTGAACTTAGATTAAGCACAAGATGTGGGTGAAGACCTATGAATCTTTAACCTCCAAATTCTCTGACTATATTTTTCTCTCACCCTGAGTCAAGACATTTAACATTGGGGAGTATTTTTTTAACTGTTTTATTAGCATAGAAATGTTAATCTCTCCTTCAAAAATAATTTTGTGATGATTAGTCGATGTTTGTAGGGCACTTTGGAGATTTTCAGCATCAGGTACAAATTAAGTGCTATTATTTCTTTGTCTATTCTTATAAGAGTTTTCCTCCCTTTCTAAGCCTTTGAGGGAAGTAAATAAGATCAAAGCCTTTATTAAGGAAAGTCTTTAGAAAAGACTTTAGGGAATTTATGAGGACTGTATGTTTTTAACAGCTAGATAACTCATCCCCTTAATTCTCTCTCTTCACGGCCACTGCTATCCCACTCCTTTTTCCAGTGTGGTATGAGATTGATGTAACTAAGATGCAAGAGATAACACAATGTGATGAGTTGTTCTGTATGTTATTTGAATTGTTTCACTTTCCAACAGCTTTTGTGGGTTGCTGCCATGCTTCTTGATTCAATTTGGAGAATTGAATTCAAAGCTGGTCAAAACTTAGAATTCTGAGAGAAAAATTCAGCGGTTCTCATTTCAAAAGATAAGCTTTGAAGTAATTCCTTTAAGAAGTTTCTAACATTAAGAAATATCTTCTGTTCTGAAAAATTTTGAATTGAATAAAAGTTGGGTTTGTTTCATTTTAAGTTGTATAACTGATTATGTTATCAAGATTTCTTAACTAGTCTGTGGCAGCATTACATAACATAAAATTGTAAATGACTACTGATATGCCACAGCATGATTAATAATTTAAATTGTCTTTTTATATACATAACAAAGAAATAAACATACTTGCTACTTACTTTGAAATAATCCATCTTATTTTCTTCATAAAACTGATTTCTGTTTGTTTTGAAAAAGTTTGACAGAAATGAAAAGAAAATAACCAGGAAAAAATATAGCTGTCTTCAGTTTTCTTATTTTATCTTCCAATCATTTTCCCGTGTGAATGAAAATAGCTTAAGTGGATTTCCCCTCTCCTGCACCAAAGACAAGAGTATTGGTGGCTGTAATAATTTTGTTCCTTCCAGTAATGAACTACTCTGGGGAAGTAAGAAGCCCTTGGTTATATTATTGCAAAGCTAAATAAGCTGCCATCTATGGAAGATAGAAAGTTTTCATGAGTACAGCTCCATCTTTTACAATACGTATAAAATGAGATCTGAGGAGGTTTTTGTAAGACAAGAAGCAAGCCAATGGCTCTTGAGGAAGGATGGTTACTAGTGCAACCTATTAAACATTGCTTTATACTATCAGTAAGCATATAACTTGCAGTGCTGCTGATAATTGTTTTTACTTGTAACCCAGAGTTTATTTATATGGAAATCTTGTAGCATGTTCTGGAATTTTAAAAAATGTGTAACTTCACAACAGCTACCAACTGCTAAGGAAGGGCATGGCTGTGATCTTGGAACTTGAACTAAGAAATCTTGTCTTAGTGGGAATTTAAGATTTTAGGCTTTTTAAGTCATGAAAGGATCAGAAAATAGAGGGAGAGAATGTACACTTTGAAATAAAAATAGTATCCTTTTATTAGTTTGGAGGTTAAGTTCCTCAGTGCTCACAAGATACTCAAATAGACTGCAATTGTATGTTTTAAAATGTTTCTTCATTCTCAACTAAAATACAGTCTTAAAAAGTACCTCAGGTATTCACATCTTGTCTAACTTCTGGACACAGAAGAACTGACAAGACCCTTAGCACTGAGGGTACTATGAACACCACTCTGTGGGTCTTCCTCACTGAAACAGGACTGTTAACTGATTTGGGGAAGAATCAGGTTTAACTGTACTATGCTGCCATGAGTCTCATCTTCCCAGTATCACATGCACTGGTACAGTTCAAGAGCTCTTACAACTGAAGTTTATAGTCATGTTTGTTCTAATATCATATAGCCACCAACTAACTGGTGAAGAAAAATGTGTATCAAATCTCAAACTCCAGTAAGCTATGGTTGAGGTAAGAAGTGCAGATAATACAATAGTCAGACAGGACAGGAGGTAGAAACTGCCACTTCTGACAAAGCCATCATAATAGTTGCCATTGTTATATCACGCTAATTGTTCTAGCTCCCGTTTTTCTCATATCTGACCTGTGTGTTTTCCTTTTGGAAAGAGCTCTTGTTGTGCTTGTCCTGCATCTGCTTGTGTATTCAGTGTGGACAATCCCTCTCTTTGTTTTGCCAGTTGTTTTTGGCCTCAGTCAGAGACAGCTTTTAAGTTAAATGGCCATCTGGCAACTTCACTCCTCTTCAAACTTCTCTGAAAGGAAACTCATTTAGCAGGTGCACACTAAGCCATTGGCAAGTTATTGACAAATGAAAAAAGAGAGGTCAGCCTAGACTGACATGAGCACCCTTCTGAGCAAGAACATTACATGTATTATAAAACAGAAAATTGACAGTCAGAGGACACAGTCTCAGAAGCCAGACACATATTTCTAGATGTGCTATTTCATTCTTTTTTTTAAACTACAAAGATTAGTATGTCAGAAATAGAAACCAAAGACAAAGATATATGAGTACTGGGTTTTCCATTTATACTTTTGTACTCTGCTACATAAAGCATTTGTCTGGGGAAAAAAAAAAAAAAAGAATGGGCAATAATCTAAATGAGACCTCTTCAGTTACACTGCATTTCTAAGTTAATGACTTCCAGGTATATAAACTACCTATAAGGCAGAATGTGTCCAGTTATTTATTTTATTATGAAAGATGAGTAGGAACAGGCCATCTGACTCTGATAGACAAAACTTTTTTTAGAATGGTTAAGGTAAGGAGAAGGCAAAATTTAGAATAATGGGGTTTTTTTACATAACAACTAGTATAAGAAAGAATACCTTTAATGATGCAGATTGTAGGCTCTGATCATAGAAAGTATAGTTTGAGGTGAAATGATTATGTCAGTATGCACACTGTTTTCACTGAGTGAGTCAAACTTTAATAATAATTAGGCAAGGCTTCAGGCTCTGACTTTTGGAGCATGTTGCATCAGATCCTGTGGGCTGTTTTTAAATTCTTAGGCACTAGGACTGTGATTCAGACATTCAGCTATTTGCTTCACCTAATGAAGAAAATCAGATCTTCTTGTAATAGGCATGTGTTGACACTGAGGAAGTAAAGCAATTATTGTCATGCTCTTCTAGGATGCTACAGAGACATCTAACATCAAAATCCTGCCTAATATTGCTCTCAAGTCCATGTCTAGAACAAGTATTTTGAAATTTCTGAGTTGGATGAGAACATTTGGAGCAATGATTCATTCCTAAACACTGAGTGCTTAGAATTATGCACAAATGTCTCCAGATGAGCTAAAGAGAGCAGAATGTTGCATAAAACTTCATTTAGAGTAAAATTTAAAAATATTTACACTGCACAGATACAGTCTGAGACCTTACACTGACAGGAGTATGATCAGTCATGGGAATATGTATACTTGGACTCTGAAGGATCAAAGTATATAAGCATTTTAAACTATATGAATATTTTTCTGTTTAGAGATAAATGTCATAGGCCCAGCAATAACTTCTCCTAGATGTAAGCAAACACAATTTTTTAATAGGAAAAGGATGGTACAATGAAGAAGACATTTATACCTTTCAGACATCAGCTCAAAATGAGGCTAGAAGGAGCAGTGGATAGTGGTCGGTAAAGGTAATAAGAGAGTCCTTGTGGATGTTCCTTCCATAGATGGGGACTGAACTATTTGCTCTCTGAAGGACAATGCACATCTAAATGAGTCAGGAGTTGTTCTAAACAAAAGTAGTCCCAAGGTACATATCTTGTATTTCTATCTGTACACACGAATATCTCTATTACTAATATCTTGACACCTTCACCACTAAATCAAAAGGAGGAAGCGAGCACATAAGCATGGTAGCATGTAAAAACACCAGGCATTCATGAGATGACCCGGGACCAAGTCCTATGCATGTGGCTTTCACTAGACTGCACCAAAGAGAGTTATCCCGAAGCAGTGAGAACATGAGCTCCTCTGCTCCTTTTTGGGCCTGGAGGGCCAAGGGTAATCTTCTGGAACCTACACATTTAGAAACGTAGTAGTCTGGTACGTGTGTGGTATGCAGACTCAGAAACAAAATAAAGGAAAATGAAATATCTTCAGGAATGAAACATAATTTTTTTTTTAAAACACTTTGTGAAGTGAAAGCTTCGTGAAAGCGTCAAAGAGACAATTGGAAATGGAAAGCTTTAGAACTGCAATAACTATAAATGACTTAAAGAGACATCTGGACTGGAGATATCCACATCTGAGCTAATCAACCTGGGATTCCTTTAAAGACAATGGAGAAAAAACAGAGACTTGTAGAGAACGTATTACAGAGTCTGTTCCAATATCTATTTAAAATTAAATAAATCATGTTTGGGAAGTGTTTTATTCTCTCCATTGGCTATAACTCAGAAGTGTATTATATATATTTAGATGGTGAAAATGTAGAATTTATGAATAGCCCCATAGAATAGATACAGAGAAGGAATTGTCCTCTCAGACAATAACTTGCTAGACCATTGTTCTAGAGTATTGCTGAACTGTGGTCCTGAAAACCAATCTTCTGCTGAAGTTCATAATGAATTGACTGCATAGTAGCAGTGGACTGTTTGATGATGGTCCCATTAACTGTACCATACTTGTCTTGTACTTTCTGTAATTTGAGCACATTCAGTTGCCTTTTCATTTTGTTACTGCAGCAGACAGAAAATTTTGCAAAATTTGTCTTCGAAACTTGGCTGAAATGTTTTTTGGGGGACTTATTTTAGGGAACCTAAATCTGAAAATTCCTCAGAAAGTTTCTGCAAATACATGTAACTGTTAAGGTTGTCTTAATTCTGAAACTAAGATCTGAAAAGTTCTGAATGGCCATGAGCCGCTGAAGACTACCTTAATCTCTATCCATACTAGTATTTTAGAGATAAGTAGAGCTACTATATGGAGAAAACACAGTTACAGACTCCCTGGGGCTGAATTACTATGTTACCACTTTGCTTTTTCCAGTGCCTGAGAGTTTATTGTCAGATGTGCACTATCTATCTCATGCGCTTGTGTTTGGATTTTGTGACGTACCAAGATAATTGATTCAGTGACATTGCCAGGATCTTATATGGAAAATCTTTACACTTTTAATATTTTGCAAGTAGCTGTTAGGTTTTTTTGTTCACCTCTATACTTCTTTGTTGGACATATATATATTTTCTTAAAATAAGATTATTGTATTTCATTACCAGTTGTTCATAGTAAAATACCTCTATTAATTTGTATTTAATACTTTTCATACTGTAAACAATTCTTACTAAAACTCTTGTTCTGAACTGTTAAGGATTCATGCAGCTTCAAAGAGTTAAGCATAATGATTACCACATTTTAAATTATGTTATTTTGTTTATTTGTGACTACTTGATTTATGTTTATTTGGGGTTTTTTGGTTTTTGATATATGTTAATTACTTAAATCAATAAAAATTAATAAACTTATGTGATGCATGACTTCCTTTGAAATATTGTTCAGCCAGAAATACATCTATACAGGAAAATAATGGTCTAATGGAAGAACTAGTCACTGAGTCCTGATGCAGTTTCTTGCATGAAGTATTTCTGATGGACCTTGTGCATTTCCGTGAGGCTCAGAGCGTAGCTACAATGAGAAAGCTGCCTTCACTGTACTGTAGACAGAGCTTTCTGTAATCAGTCTTGGGCATTGGTAGCAGTATAACTACACTCCTCAGAGCTTACAGTGGGCTACAAAAGCCACTGAGGAGGAGACTAAATTAGCTTAAGTCAACCTTGGTGTTGCTATAGCTGTAGTAAAGCCATAGGAAATATACATTGTTTGTACTGTTTATAAAAGGTCTTACAGTTCAGAAAAGCAAAGCATGTAAGGTATTACATGTTGGATTATACAAAAATTAATTTAGTGAAAAATATTTAGTAGACTTATGATGCTAATAAGATCATGTTATAGGGAAAGATGTGATAGCATCTAAATTCTGTGTATGAGGTATTGTCAATACAGAGAGAGAAATGTTAACATTTAAATGTGCACATTTGGTTACATAAAAATCTATGTGTTTAACTTAAATACTGGTGCATAAATGGTGTGTGAAAACATAGCAACTGTAGGAGAAATGATCAAACATTTTGGGATGGCTTTAGATATTTCAAATTATGTTGAAGTATTAGTTTCTTGTCTTAGCTTGATTCTTTTTAAAGATTTACTAAAGCTGAGATGAAGAAATGTTCACAGTCCTGTGGAAAAAAAAAAAAAAAAAATTGAAAACAGAATCCCCAAACTCTCAAATCTTCTGTATTGGTCTAGTTTGTGGACTGAAATCCTGTCCTGTGTGTAATATCATGACCTTGAAACAGTACTGTTTCTATTTGCTCTAAAGGAAGAAATACCCTGAGAAAAAAGTACCATGTACTAAGTTTCATTTTGCTAGCAATATGAATTTTCTCCCAGTACTTATTTTCTCTGCAGCTGGTAGTTCATTCTCAGGGCTTAGTTAGTTTCGCTTCATTACTGTTTGTCTTGGTTCATAGAAGTCCTTCTTAAGAGAAAAAGACTATATTATGTAAGACAATATATAAACAGAAGGCAGTAAACCTCAACTAGACCTAGACCTGTGTTTACAACAGAACTTCAGGACAATCAAATGTACAGGAAAGTTTCAGTTACCTCATTTTTAGAGTATTAACTGTCCAAACACTTGAGTGGGTATACTTTTCATCTTAATCCCTCAAGAGTACTTTGATAATGTGAGGGGGGTGGTCAGCTGAGAAGAAATATAGATCTTTGCTGTAGCATTTCCAAGTATGATTTAATATGCTTGATGCTGGGAAATTAATGTCAATAGCTTAAATATATTGTTCTATTTTTCTAATGAATCATAGAATCATAGAATCATAGAATACCAGGTTGGAAGGGACCTCAAGGATCATCTGGTCCAACCTTTCTAGCACAATCTAGACGAGATGGCCCAGCACCATGCCCAGCTGAGTCTTAAACATGTTCAGTATAGCGGAATCAACCACTTCCCTGGGGAGATTATTCCAATAATTGACTGTTCTCATTGTGAAAAATGTACCTCTTGTGTCGAATTGGAATCTCCCTGGGAATAACTTGTAATGGGTAGACTTTATATTGGTTGCATACTATCTCTGATAAAGATTGAGCTAAGACAAATCTGAATATTTTTTCTTACTGAAACCAGTTATTATTTATATGAATATACAGTCCATGTGCTAAAAATGCAGCTTTGGGAAACTTAGAGATCATGTTTGGTCTGCAAATAATTTTTGACTCAGAACAAAAATGAAAATAATTTATAAAACATTATATCATTCAGTTCAATAGTTAATCAAGCACTGTGATTCATTTCTCCATGCTTGACTATCAAGGGCAATTACATCTATATCCCTAACAAAACTCCAAAAGTAAGCAAGTGAGGGAAATAGGAAGCTCATTCAGAACTGAAGAGAATACTTGGAAACATAGAGGATTACCCTAAACACTGAACACCCAGCTCTGCTGTTTGGACTATGCCTTAAATTGTAGGGAGGAGAGATTTAGCAACTCAAGGAGCACGTGCTTGTAAAGTTGCAATTAAAATATCATTAGCTTTCCATGTGGCTTTTTATTTCCAATCTTCTAACCAATCTTCTGTCTTTACTTTTTGCTTCTGAGGAATCTTTTCTTAGTTTTACTGTAAGGCTTCTCTGTTGAGAGGGACACATTGAGTCAGGGTGAGACTGACAAACCCATGTTGTATATTATCTGCATGGAAGCAGCAAACCCAAGCAAAGGAGTGTGTGCTGGCATCCTGGATTGACTTGCACATGTGCCTAGGGAATTAAAGGAGCTGAAAAATTTTTTTCTGCTACGCTGCAAAGAAGCAACTTGGCAGCTAAAATTGCCCCTACTGTGACGACTTCTGGGAAGGCATTTCCTGTGGCAGGTGTAAACCATTGCTTGTTTCTCTCCAAGGAGCAGGTGCCTGAGAGACAATTCTGGATCTGGATGCACCTCAGATGATTAGCGCTCTCTCCTTCTCTCTTGTCTTGTCCTCTTCACTTTGGTTCAGTTCTGTTCTACTTGCTGAACTCATCTTACCTATTGCATCACTCACTGAAAGATTATATGCTTGCTACAGGGGATGTTTACATTTGTGGGGTAGAAAAATGTCTGATTTACTTGGTACATATAGCGCAACAGCACTTTCATGAAGCCTGATGAGATAAGCTGTTTTTTTCCATCCATAGCCTGTTGCTCATAAGAGCAGGGATGGACAGAGGTAATTTCCAGACATCTGGATTTGGCACATCAACACATGGCAGTGTATAATAAAAGTATTTCTATAGTCTCCATTTCTTTACATCTACTTCTATATGCTGTCCGGATTTGACATCATTATGTTAAAACACAGTCCTCCAGAAAATGAAACATTAGGACTTCCACTCGTCCTTTTTTGGGGAAGCAGTAATCATTGATTTATGTGTGAGACTACACACAGTGATCAGTGAGACGGTGTGACCTGCTGTTTGTCAGAATTTATAAATTTGTCAATAGAGAAAAATCTGAGTGTATAGAAGTGGTCTCTACAAGGAATTGTTGCAGGCAGTTATGATATTGTATGCATTTCTCAATACCATCATACCATATTATTTCTCCATAGCAATTCCATTTACAGCTCATTAAAATTCTACTTCAATGACATGCTATTAATATATTCTACTTTTGTAAAAAGACTAGGATAACTTGCATGTTTTCTAGCAAGGCATACCTGAGGCAGTTATGAACTACTACCTCAATTTGCATTTAACATTAATACAATTCATCAGTAATATACTACTGTATTTATGAACACAGAAGGATATCAGACACACAAATAAGCATCAAGCAGTTACAATGGACTTAAATGTCTATTAATGTTTCAATTTTTATTGGTAATTAATATAGTTATTAACACTATGTTGTAATTTATTGTAAACTGGTAACAAATGATGTCTTTATTTTCAGAAAAATTATTTTGCCTTAAACACTTTCATAGTGAGATCAATAGAACTGAAACAATTTGTTTACATGGGACCAGAAACCAAAGTTCTGTGCTCTATATTTACCCATTTGTTGATATTGTTTACCAAAATTTATTGCTCATTTTTTGTAATTCCAGTTTTATGATGCTTTTTGTAATTGAAAGAGAAAACAATAATCTTATAATCACTTATTGGGGACTTCTAAACTGTTATTATCCAAGACCTCTGTATGACACAAACCTCTTCCTGGTAGGAAGATGAAGTTATATCAATATTCATGGAGCTCAGGTCTTAAAAAGACATTGTGACTGACATTCATATTCCTTATTTCACAGGCTAAATTATTTCACCCCACATTTTTGTCCATTCAGTGCTGAACCAGCCAAAAACATGACAGTAATAGAAAGATTTAAAAAAAAAAAAAAATTGTAAGAAATCATTTTGGAAACAATGTGGTGTTGGGAATGGATAAAATATTTTGGTATAACTGTAGTTGCCTCTTTTTCTCATATACACATTTTTATGGCTAATTATACTTGTAGGATGCTGTATGAATTTAGTACACAAATGTTTGGACAAGAATGAGTTCTTCATAGAATAATGCTAAAATAATGTTGTTGAAATGGAAGAACTGTGTGGGGCAGTCAAAACATAGTTGGCATTTCTTACTGATCACTGTGAAAATCAGTTTGCTTACAAAGGTTTGTATGATATGAAAAAGATTAACATAGGAATCTTGGTGCCCAGAAATGAGGACTATGGTTGTGTCAAGCCAAACCAAACCCTAGCTAACAAGATCTGCATGACAACGTATTGTGGACATTGTCATAAAGAAGAAAAATACAGAACTTGGAAAATAAAATAGCTCTGTTTTGGCCACATTAGGTGAATTCATAAACGGACAACTAGAACTAGGTATTTGTGGGGGAGGCAGTAGAAACTAATGGAGGTAAAGCTGTGGTGATGGGGAAAATCTGCAAGTCCTCAAAGCCAAACCCTGAAACTATAAACATGAGTTCTCTCAGAGAGAAATCTTGATGAGCAAATAGGAGAATCTCCTGAAGACTCCCCAAAAAAGGAGCAGAAGGTTGTCAAAATATACACAGAACAGAAAGATAAGAGTGAAGAATGATGCACAAAAGCCTAGGATAATCATAATGAGGTTTGGCTTTTAAAATATTGATAATCGGTAGACATTTTCTATTTCAGCATTTCTATGCTACAGTGATATAAACAGTTTAAGAGCCAGAAGAGCCAAGAGAGAAAAACAAAATGTTCTTCCAACTTCACAGTTTAATGAAATCTGATACTGAAAGCTACTCAACACAGAAATTAAAAACATATGTAAATAAACTTACTTTCTCTGAGGAACTTTGTCAACAAGTTACATGCTCATGGAGATCAGAGAAGAGTGCAGATGAGCCATATTTTCTGTATCCTACAAACATTAGACTTTTTGCAAAAAGTATTGATGGTGTGGAGTTGTGCCTGCAGCAATCCTATATATAAAATATCACTTGCTTACCAGAAATAGGAGATGGGTGAATCTTAGTTTCTTCAGAAAGTGAAGAAAGCAGCCTATATCTGAAATTCTACCATATTCGGATTGCACACTGCATGAATGGTATCTTGCCACTAAGTGTTCAATTTGAGGCTGGGCTACTTGGGTGAAATCTCTAATGCATTTGTATGGATTTACTCTTTTGTTGATGCTCCACCACTGTAGAATTTAGCACCATGTCGTACATGTCTTTCCTTTTGATAGTGAGAATGAAGTTTTATTAAGTTTTATGGTAGATTCACTTAATGGAATCCATAAAGGGAAAAATTTAGAAGCATTGGTGACTCTTCAAGCAATATTCTTAATTTTAAAATTACTTTGACACCTCTGTTGGAGTACTTCATAACAGCAAAGTGACTATGACTCAGGTAAAGTAGAAGTAAAAAATGCTGGAAGAGAAGACCATTTAAAGATATGAGTAAAAATGTTATCTGTATTTTTCGCTGCGGATACATACCCTATTTTAACCCAATGTCTTTGGAAAAGAGCTTCTGACACCGGTATGCCAGGGAACTCAGAGAAATGCTAAACCAAAATAAGATGTTTATTTGACACTGATGTTATTTATGCATTTTAGTTTAATGGAATAATTCCAATTACTCCAATAATTAGTATTTCATAATGAAAACCATTCTACATTAAATCCAGCCTTCATAAGACCTTGGGCTACACTTATCTTTATACACTTACCTGGTGCGTTAAAAATATTAAATATTCCCCTTCTCGAGGCCATTGCATTTCTTTACCTTTCCTGTGAATAGGATTCAGCTCATCCCAACTCATCCATTTAGGGGTCATGTGTGAGCTAAGTCTCTAAGGTTCTTTCACAGTTCGTGCAGTCATGGTCAAAAAGTTACTCAGTTCACCCTGAAGTAGACAGTGAATGGCAGATTGGTTGCATTGCTCTTTAGCCAGTTTTCCTGAGCAGAGATGTGGTACAGAATGGCAAGGAGGCACTTAAAAAATGTCATAATATTTAGTTCAATTAGTTTATAGTCAACATTTGATTGTTCCTTGACTGGGAACTCTGTTTTTGATTGTTTGCCCCTTATACACAGCAAGCCAACCACTGTAGATACCGTGAATTTGCACCATTCAGCACTCTTTCATGGTTGTTTGTTGTGTCTGCCTCCTTTCTACTGTGCAGCAGGGCTGGAGGTTTCAGACATTTTTTTGAAGAAAAAGCTAAAATGCTGCAAGTCACTTGACTTAGAAATGGTCTTTAATTAGCCCAAGATTCTGTCTTTGATGAGTTTCTACTTGTGAGAGAAGCTGCTGAGGATCTAAAAATGCTTTTGGACTAACTGGCTGCTTTCTTTCTGATACACAGGAAGGTGTTAGTGATGGTATTTTTTAAGCCCTAGATGGCCTTGTTCTTCTTATGCTTCTAGAGTGAAACCTTGTTAAGATAGCCCTTTATTTGAGTTCCTTGAGCAAATGTCCTTGGACTGATCCACAAACAGACTTTAAACCAGATTCTCTAATACGATCTTTTTATAGTCTAATGTAGTGGTCAGAGCATCCATTGAGAACGTGGGAGATGAAAGCTTTTATTCTGCTTGAGGAAATTCAGATTCCTCCTGTTTCCTGGTGGGTCAGATAATCAGTAGGCTACAGGGGTTTTGGGGATGTTCAATATTAGAAGAAATCAATATTGCTCCAGCTGAAACTTCACAGAGAATACAAGAGTCATTCAGAAATAGGAAACACAAGGATTAATAGTCTTTTGTTGTCTCATTTACTAAGTATTCACATGGAAAGGGGAATAAAGCTTTACTGGCTCATCCTAGGATTGTTCATGTATTTCATTTGTGCAAACTACCAGTGAAAAATGTGTAAGAAAGTAAGTAAGCAGGGACAAGCACTCAGAATGCTTGCATCTGTAAGTAGCATCCCTAAGGGTAGATGACTATACTATATATCATAGAATCATAGAATCGTTAAGGTTGGAAAAGACCTTTAAGATCGTCAAGTCCAACTGTTAACCTAGCACTGCCAAGTCCACCACTAAACCACGTCCTCAAGCACCACTTCTACCCTTCTTTTAAATACCTCCAGGGATGCAGACTCAACCACTTCCCTGGGCAGCCTTTTCCAATGCCTGACTACCCTTTCAGTGAAGAAGTTTTTTCTAATATCCAACCTAAACTTCCCCTGGCGCAGCTTGAGGCCATTTCCTCTCGTCCTATCCCTTGTTACTTGGGAGAAGAGACCAATCCCCACCTCACCATAACCTCCTTTCAGGCAGTTGTAGAGAGATTGCTCTCTACAATAAGGTCAATAAGGTCTCAATAAGGTCTCCCCTCAGCCTCCTCTTCTCCAGGCTAAATAACCCCAGCTCCCTCAGCCACTCCTCATAAGACTTGTGCTCTAGACCCTTCACCAATTTTGTTGCCCTTCTTTGGACACACTCCAACACCTCAATGTCCTTCTTGTAGTAAGGGGCCCAAAACTGAACACGGTACTCAAGGTGTGGCCTCACCAGTGCCGAGTACAGGGGCGCTATCACCTCCCTGGTCCTGCTGGCCACACTATTCCTGATACAAGCCAGGATGGTATTGGCCTTCTTGGCCACCTGGGCACACTGCTGGCTCATGTTCAGGCAGCTGTCAACCAACACCCCAAGGTCCTTTTCTGCCAGGCAGCTCTCCAGCCACTCCTCCCCAAGCCTGTAGGGTTGCATGGGGTTGTTGTGACCCAAGTGCAGGACCCGGCACTTAGCCTTGTTGAACCTCATACAGTTGGCCTCATCCCATTGATCCAGCCTGCCCAGGTCCCTCTGTAGGGCCTTCCTGCCCTCCAGCAGATCGACACTCCCACCCAACTTGGTGTCATCTGCAAACTTACTGAGGGTGCACTCAATCCCCTCATCCAGATCATCAATGAAGATACTGAACAGGACCGGCCCCAACACTGAGCGTTGGGGAACACCACTCGTGACTGGCTGCCATTCTTCTACTTGCCTAATGTTTTGTTCATCTTTTGATCCAGATGTGTAATGGATTTTCAGAAAAGTAGTACTTCACACATCTTCACATTGAAGAAGGCGTGGGGTGGTGTGTTCCCCTCTTCCAGTATTACAACTTTTAGGCTAGGCTGACTTTAAGAAAGATCTCTTCTGTTTCTAAGCATCCAGAAGTCTTTAAAGATAAAGATAAAATGAAACACTTACTATTAGTTATTTTTAGTGCTACTGACTTTTCTGTCACCTTCTGATAACGAGAGGATAACTGTAAGTCCACAACGTCTATGTAGCTAGAACTAATCGAGCAGGAAACATAGTGTATCACAGTAATTCTGTGGCTTTATTTGAGTGTGATGGGTTGGATTTATTGCAGTAATCAGCACAAGAGTGTTTTCTCCTTAAATTACTTCCATCATGACTAAACTCTCCTTTTGTGTTGTGAAAGACTTATTTCAATGAAGAAATGGTTCTTGTCTTAGGCAACATTGTGCTTTAGTTTGTGCTAACAAGTTAAGGAGTTATTATCATTAATTTACTTACTTACACATGAGGCAGAATGCTGATCCGAACAACTTTCAGAACAGGACAGCACCTGTTGGTAAGTCTCTGCCTCTCAGTACTTATCTCATGGAGAAATATCCTGGGAATATAGAATGGGTCAAGGAAACAAAGCAAACAAACAAAAAAACCCCACCACATTTTTGGTGCAAAATCTAGTCTTGGCAAAACAAAACAAAACAAAAATGACTTTTTGGAAAAATTCTACTAAAAGACAACACCGATTTGAGACAGAGCCTGGGACAGGGGAGCTGGCATCTTGCCCTGGCAGGTGTGGTTGCTGATTTCTCCACTGTGTGAGGGCTAAAGACTTCAGTTCCATTGAGTGTCTGGGTGCCCCAGGTATGACATGGCTCAAAGTATCTCTTTCAGACCTGCTTTTATGACACTTGATGGGTCTGGTTCTCCAGAAAGTCTCCTAGCTAAAGAAGCATATAGAGATTCAAAATCTTTCTTTGGGTGGGACAAGTATCTTATATAGAGATTTTCTTTGCACTTGAAATCAAAGATTTAAATTATGTTTTAGGTGTTTTAGTTGCAGTTTGCTTGGATTTTTTCCTTCCACACTTTAGGTTTTCATTTTCATTATAGTCAAAAATGAAAGTTTTTTGAAAATGTTAGAAATTTCCACACAGGGAAATTTTGACCATCTCTCTGGGGAAGCACAGCTTTATCTTTGCAGATTGAATTGGCAGAGATACCAAAATAATGATTCAATAGATTCTTCTTCAGACATTTATTCATTCTCTCCAAGTAAAATCACAGAGGAAAAGCCAGAGCTTCTCCATTTACAGAGAATGGATGAAGATCATGAGATCTGAAATGCAGTTTTTAAATACTTTTGTGCATGTAAATATATATTAGGATGAGAAAAGTCTTAATTAGAAACAAAACCAACAGACAAACCTCTAATACTTAGGTAGAAGAGGAAAAATGAAAAGCAGAAAGAACAAATAATGGAGTAAAATTCTCATGGCAATAGAGGAACTAGTTACAAGACACCCTTTAATAATTTTAAGCTAACCCTATAGACACAGCAGAGAAAGATAAATATAAATTTCAGAGAGAAAATACAGATAAAAAAAACCATTTAGGAATTTTCAGCTTACTTGTTGCTAGTTCTGCTTTGACCAGCAGCACATGGAAAAGTACTATTAAAACAGACAAAATAACTGTACTTTATAAAAGATACTACAAAATCAGAGAGATGCATTGTTACTCTCCTGCAAATTAGTTATCTTAAGTTTCCCTTAATTTGTTTCCCTCTGTTATTTCTTCATCCTTTTAGATCTCCTAACAGAAATTTATGGCAACTGAGATCAATTAGGACCACAGCTTTTACTAATAAATGCTATAGAACTAAATGAAACAATACCATCTTCTTCTGTATTCAGAAGATTATTTTTAATTCCTTCTGGGTTTTGAGGTCAATTGTTTTATTTTTGTTCCTGATCAGTCACTATGTAAAGGAACACAATCTTCCTAGTTTCTGACTCCCATGCATGTAGCAACTGTGCATCTACTTAATTTCATTTTTACTCCTAGACTGCTTTCTACAAGGCTTGCCTCTCAGGTTTTCTCACATTTTCTCAACTTTCCTAGTTCTTTTTCTTCTTTTTTTTTCCCCCCTTTTTCCCCTTAATCTTCAAAGATAAGACTTACTATTATTAATCCTGTGTCTTTCTAAATGTTCTAAAGCCTGCTGCATGACTCTCAGATATGGTTTCTCAGTAATGCTTTACGTTTCAGGATTACAGTTCTGGAAAATACGACATAGATGGGTTTGGCTGTGTTAGTTCTTTGCATGTCTAGTATTCTCTATAGCTTATTTTCAACTGTTTTCTTCATACATAATTTCAAATATGATATTTTTTCTCTTTTGAATTTTGTTCTAAACTCTTTATTAGTTTCTGATTACACTTCAGCATTTGTACATTCCTTCCTGTTAAATATCTATGAAGAATCATTGGTTGTACAGGTAAAACAGGTTGGAAATATTCCATTGAACTTTTTTAACAGAAACTGTGGACTTACTTATAAAAAAAAATTCATCTTGAGAGAAAGACTTCATTTAAGTGAGTGTCCTAATAAAAGAAAAAGAAAACTGAAGAGGAAAAAGTAAATACTTTCTAAAACATTCTATTCTAACTTTTTAAAGTAAAAGTTTCATTCATTAATTTGTAATATCTTCCTTCTGAGAATGACATTAAGTTATATCAAGAAAAGTTAAAGAATAAATATTTCAAGCATGAAATTTTTCAACTACCTTGATCAATTTTTCTAGTCTGGAGTGTGTTTATGAAAACCTAGGATTTCCATTCCCTGTCCCATTTCCGGATGGAAAAAAAATCATAATCTAAAGAACTTTCATGAAGTAGGAAGCCTTTTTTCTGTGCAGAAACAGGTCAAAATAGGCAGCTATGGCCAAAAGTGCAATATCATATCTGAATGCAGTGCACAACTTTGGCACCTCAGAGTACAGTGGGGTTTGCCAAGAAGGGAAAATATGTCAGATTTCTAATGGCAGCTGCTCCTGACTTGGTGAGATAAGAAGTAGTCTGTGGCAGTGGCAGATGTAAAAAGCAGGTGTAGTTTATGGGGCTGAGAGGAAGAAAGCCCTGGAGGCTGGAAGGAGATCTTGAGCAGGACAGGAAAGAGCACTTGTGTGGGAGCTAGAAGTGCCCAGCTTGCCAAAACATCTTGCCGCAGTTCAGCCTCTCATTAGCAGACAGAATAGTGCAACAATGGACAACTAGAAACAAATATCAAAATACAAGTAACATAAAAAAGAAAATAGGGCTTTATGCAGTGGCCATCAAAATCAGAAGGCAATTTCCCAGCACTTTCATGGCATTTTGAATTAGATCCATTATATATGTATATCATATTTGGTTTAATATGAAAAAGTAGCATAAAAAAGTATAAGATGATTTTTAAATGTACTTTCAGTCAACATTTCAATAGCATAGAATTAAGATTCAGGATTGTATGTACCTTTTTACTAGAGAGGTGTTAACACAGCCTCTTCATTTTTCATATCAGTTGCTAATACAAATCTTTGCATATGACCCAATGTTGTCCCATAAAGACTAAGATAAAATTAAAAGAATAACACAAGAATAAAGCTGTAGACATAGAGATGTCTCAAGAGAATTCTCAGGCTACCGGAGAAAGGCATAAACTTGTAGATAATGTAGAGCTAAATCAGATTTTTTAGAGTCCTTCAAAGGACTGAGTAGAGGTCTAGCACCACAAGGAAGTTATCTTCTGCCTCTGGAAACAGTGATGCATAATGCACCTTCTGCTCAAAAAGCTGATCATTAGCACACAACATCATAAATGTAACTTACCGCTTTCACACAGCCAGCTAACTGAAGTACCTTAAGCAGACAGAAGATTGAGAGGGTAGAGAAAGGGGAGATTGTGCATTGCATAAGAATGCAGGGATGACACCATAAGGAAATCAGTGGAGGGGGGGTGTGATTATGGAAGTATTTTCAACATCATTATTGAAGGACTGTGCCCTGGGAGAGGAGATATCAAAGACAGTATGAACTAAACACAGCTGTGGTATTTGCTCTACATGAGTAGTTAAGGAACTGCAATGAAAGTGGAACTAGTTTTTTATGCCCCTATATATATGCTGTTTTTCTGCACAAGACTGTTGAGGAAAGCATTGCTGCTGATTGTTGTTGCAAGAAGAACGAATTATTTTTTTTATTTAACATTAGCTTGGTGGTACTCATTAAAGCCAAAGAGTTAATTATTAGATGAGCCTTATTAATACAAAATCATGCCACCTGTTATGCCTACTTTCCAAGGCAACTGTTCCAGGAAATTCTGCATATTCATTTATCCAACTTTTCAGTCTGTATTAAAAGGGTTGTAATCTGTATATACAGAATACTAGCTTTTAAGACAGAAATAAAAGAGAGAAGGAAAGATACCCAGCACTACAGATGTTTGGACATGTGCTAAGCTCTTGTGTGGAACTGCTTGGAAAGATAAGAAGAATTTGGATCATGTGTAAATTCTATAATCCAAAACTGAAAAGGCTTAAGCCTTTGCTAAGACAATTTTGAGGATAGCCTCTGATAAATTGAAAAGATTTATGATGATGAAGGATTATATGTCAGAAGGCAGGAAAAAAACAAACTTTGTGGAAGAAAAGGTAGATGTTCTATACCAACTATCATAGAAAGAAATGCTATACCGTGCAGTCTCGATCAAATGAATCAGCAGATCACTGGTTTAGGTTGGTTGACCTTGTGGATGTAACTGTGTTGACAGTGATTTACCTCATTTAAAAAGAATGATCAGGTTTGTCAGACTCCACAGAAACACTGGAAACTCTTAGGAAGATCACGGAAAACAGACTTTTCCACCTATCAGAAATGAATTAAATCACAGAGAAAAATGTGTAGGAATAAAATGTGTTTTATTTAATGAGGTGAACTGTGTGACAGTTACATGCAAGGGTGTTTGCATGTCTCCTCAAATTTGTTCTAAAAAAATTAGGAGTACATCAGCTCACCGAAGGTCAAACTTTGGTATCCTGTATCTTTAAGGTCCCCAGTTGAGTTTCCGGGTGCTGGGCAACATGGCAACCATGACACAAATAGGACTTTTGAGGGATTGCTGTTAACCTCAAAATCCCACAGGGAATGTTCTTTGAACTGGAAAAGTTTTCAGTTCCCCAATGTCATTGGGTCATAATCTCTATGCTGAGCACAATCTTCAAATGATGACTGCAGATGCACAATCACGTGGTGGTAAGAAATGAAGGTGCAATCTCTCAGCTGTGCAGACTTTTTGTATTAGCTCCAATGGCAACAGGTCTTAATTTTAACTTAGCAAGAAGGAAATATACTCTGTTCCAAATTCATTAGTCAAGATATGGTTACCAAAAAAATTCCTGCTGAAAAGACACTATGTAAACAACTGATCTTACCCAGAAATTACATTTAGAGAGAATATTTCTATCTGAAGGTAATAACCATCAGTATTACTGCTAAACAACAGTCCCTTTATTGACTGATGTCTCTTGAGGTGCAATGAAGTGATGGATGGGGATCAGGAAAAATGCAATTTTCTAGCGGAGTTTAAAATACATTTTTCCTCCTCCTCCTGTAAACATTTCACTGGCTAAAGTTTTATATCAAGAAGCAAATTTATAAGCTATACTCAATATATAAACTGATAGATGCTAAGATGAATTAATTTACTTTTCAACTTACCAAACTACTTTTCATCCTTCCGCCACTCTCATTTACATTTTCCTTTCAGATTTCTTGGTACTTTTCTACTTAATGTAATAGATATAATCAATGTGTGACAGCACAAAACCTTTGTATCACAAGTGTACTCTTAGTTCATCTGAATAAAAAATATGAAAAAATGCAATACGTATTTTCAGATTTTAGAGGAAGAACTAGTAGAGTAAAAGGAGCAAAACCAGTTTCACTTTGGGTTTGCGAGGGGTGGGGTGAGGGGTTTTTTCAACATTGGGGAAGGAGAGGGAACAAAAAGTGAGAAAAGGAAGAAAAAAGATTTATGTTGAAAACTAGACAATTGTGATCAGCCAACAGTCTGTGCAAAACTTGCTTTGCCAGAATCTCTATTAGTGCTAAAAAAGGATTAGCACCTGTATCATCCCTGAAAACTCACGGAAAACTCTAACCATCATTTTGCAGTAGAGACATCAGAAGAAATTTTGACAAGAGTCATAGCAATTAATGAAATGCAGATGACAATTCAAAACTCTTTAGAAGCTTTTATTCCCACTGAAAATGAACACTAAGAAAGGGAGAAAAAAAACCATTTACATCATATGGTAAAACTAGAGGAGTAAACCAAATAATTTAGACCTTGGGATAAAATATTATGAAGAAATAAAGAAGAACCCTAGAAAAAACATTCATAGGAAAATTCATTAACTTTGTTTCTCTAGTGAGGATGCTGCACACTCTGTGTTGTTTGAATGAACAGGTTACCAAAGAATACTTAACAAGATGATGAGAAAGTAAGATAGAAAGGAAAATCACAGAAACAGAAAAAATATAGCTGTTTTTTAGTGTCCACATTGCTAGCCTTTGAAGGAATATAATTAAAAAAAAAAAAAAAAAAGAAACTGTCACTGTGACATAGATATAGAGAAATATATGAAGTCAGTTCATTAAGGTTTGCCTCCAAAGTGATGAAGTTGGCAAGAATTCTGCAAAGGACAATATTCTCAGATAAGAAATATAAGATAAATATATGCCAAAGCAGCTGCCCTATGCTTCAGAGTTGAACATGTTGTATTAAATATAATTTCTCTGGAAATCCTGATGAAATTTTTATGGAAGGACGATTTTTATTCCAATGAGTTTCTGAAATAATCTTTCGTGAGTCTTGCATATTACTAAGGTCTTGTGTGTGCATCTAATTGTGTAGCTATATTACAATTAAGCTTCTGCAGGACAGAAAGCCAAGAAACTGAGCATGCAAAAAAACCCGACCTTTAATTACGTTCTCCTAGGTACAAAGAATAGCTGTGAAGACATTTTCAATACTCTTCACTCTTTAGTGAAGACTCTCTGGAACGGGGCATCCTAATCTCTCATGCCTCTCTGTGAATAGGAATACTACGGCTAATACATTCCCCTAGAATTTTCCTTCCAGATTTGGAATTTTCCTTACCAATATCCGAAACATAACAGTGCAGGTTAGTGTGGAAGCATTGTGTTCCCTCTTTGGCATCTTGTTCTGGAGTGGTGGGCATTGTGATAGTCAGCAAAATATGGCAAGATATGATAAAAGAAACGTATTTCAAATCATACCTGAGAAACAGAATGCCTGTAGCTTACCAGTCACTGCAAACTGGAAATGTCAATACCCATCAGATATAACCACGCAGAGCCATGTCTCACAGGTAGCAAAGGAAACTCTGTCATAAACTGGGGTTTAGCTTGCCTGTAGAAAATATAGTGCACATTTTGACTGGAATGTCTTCTGAAGACTGGGAGGCAAATTAAAGCTCAGTATGTAACTCTATACTGAAAATATTTTTTACACAAGCTACTAGTTCTCAGCTGCACTTTACACAAATATCCAAAGTGAGTAAAAAAATTTGTTTCACTGTTAGTTTCTGAAAAACCTTGTAACACTGAGTTTGAGATGAATGACCTAGCTTTTTTAGGATTGAGGAATGTCATGATAAGTATCCAAAAGATTTTGAGAGAAAATTCTTACTTGGTCTAATAACACAGTATGTATGCATTAGTGTCAGTGAAATGCTTAAACTGACTTGATGGTGACCACTAAGGGTTTTTTATGTTTAAATTTATGTTCTATGATGTCCTATGTTCTTTAGGTTTAGATTTATGAATTCCTACCTCTTAGGTTCAAGCCAGCTCTTATGAACACATCATTGGTCAGATAAATATTTAATAATTATGTTGGATTGTAGAAATAACTAGAACTTTTCAAAACACTCATAGCATATAAAATCAGTAGAGCTTTGTACCATTAAACCTTATTAGAAAGGTTATGAATGATATGAATAAATAGGAAGTCATCATTCTTAAGCAATACCTCACCAAAACAACTTTAAATGTCTGGTTAATTTTATCTGCTATATCTCTGCTTCTAATATATTAATTGGGAAAAATATGTATGTATCGATCCCTTCTAATACCAAAGAGTACTGTGATTCATGTTTTGACCCATAGATTCCTTCTCATTTTGTTAGTGCCTTCATTCAAGAAAGATAATCTATAACAGATTGAATACACTTCTTAGAAATGTTTGTTATGGTTGATTTTTTAACTCTTGTTATAAAAGAAGGAAGGAAAAAAATAAATTATCTGCTAAGAGAGGAAGAAGTGCCTCAGATGTAAAACACTAAGGAGTGCCTTGAAGATTTATAAATCAATTATGGTATGAATAAAAGATTTTTTTCTCATGCCAAGAATGCACTGAAAATCTTAAAACATGATAAGAATAGTTAAAAAAATACAAATATGTACATAACACAACAAAACTAAGATAACTTACATTTTCATGTAGTGGATTGAAATCTGTTAGGCTGTAGATACCAAGTACTATTCATTTAATAATGGTCTGCATAAAAAGTGTATAAAGAGAAAAAAAAAACTAGGTAAATCATAGACCTGATAACAAGAAAGATTCAGGAAGATGCTATGGTGACAGTGTAATTGGATGTGTGACCAGATTCTTGTCTTCTTTTGACTTCCACTTGTTTATGGTAAAATAATATGAGTCCATAATCCATTACTTCCTTTGTGTCAGGGACAACCTAAAACCACGTACTCCTTCTAGGAAACAGCTGCAGGACTTTTTGGAAACCACTGAGTGTTAAGGAGTGAAAAGAACAGCTGTGCTGCACTTTCATTTACCTTTGTTGCTCCTTTAATTACAGTCACTGCCTATTTAAAGTGAAGATGTAGCCTGAAGTACAATACCATTTTATTAATCTCAGATGTATTTTACATATCACTTCATAGTATAAAACACTTCAGCATATGGTAATGGCTTTTCTTTAAGAATGCATTGCACATTTGACAGAAGTTATTTTGCACAATGAATTCAATCTCAAAAGAAGAAAAAAGGGAGCAAAAAAAGTTATGGAAAAATACACCAAAAATTCTACGCCACCAATACGGAAAATTATTTTGAACTTTTAACTTTAAGGTTAAGCATGCCTAAATCGCAATAATCTGCACCTCCAATAATAATTTTTGGTGATCTTATGTGGAAGTAGACAACTACATTTATTAGAGACTTACTGAAACTTCATCAGTCTGTGATATAATTTTTTATTATCTCTTATCCTTATTGGCTGTTTTGAAGCTGAAGTGTTAACACATACTATATTTTCCCAGTTGCTTTATTCAGTGATAATAAAATCAACTGATTTTGACATTACAGCCTCCTCCATTATGATCAGTCATCTTGCTGCAAAATAAAGTACTTGGAGACTGTGGAGGAAGAGGAGATTACAGAGGAAGTTTCTATCTAGTTAAAATTTTTAGTATCATTAAGAAGAAAAATGTTGACAAGCATGCTAAAATGAAAGAGAGATAAGAACACCTTCACTTAGGTAGCTAGGGTGTTGAATTTTGTCTGCAGTAGAAAAAGAAATACTTCTAGAAGGTTAACTGGTTATTATCTAGTATTGAGATCCATTGGCATGCAATAGCCTGCATCTATATGGTTAAATTCTCTTAACTACCAAGAAAGGGTACTTGTATGCAGATTGCATATTGAGGATTATCCCTTGTCTCTGCTAATTCCTACAATGAGTCCAGAAGATGCTTGCGAGAATGCCTTTTGTTTCATTGCAAAAACCATGCCAGGGACCATAACAATATAAGAGCATGGATGGTTGAGTTTCAGTGCCCAGGAACATTCCCTGAAATTATCCAATTTACTAGTATAGAGTAGCCAATAAATATCACTGAAGGACAAGCTCTACTCTCTTATGTGTAGCTGTGGGAAACTTGACTTTAATAGGACATATAATAGTTTCCTTTGTGCAAAGGTGAATGGTTTGTATGTTGTCCCTCAAAAACAGTCATGTCCATACAGGAGGAGAGGCCAGTGCCATGTCTTATCCTGTTTAGTGCAGTATAATGAAACTCTCAGGGCAAGTTATGGAGAAATATTCTTGTCTTACAATAGAAGAAGGCAAAGAAAATCAGTAGGACCTTTACTGTTTACATGTTCTGTCAAAGTTAATAAAATAAACTAAGTTTTTGGGTGTAGCTCGTGGTTAAATGTAGACATCTACATCTGAATAGTCAAGTTATTCTCCCTTTTTAGCTAGCAGATATAAAGAGTTTATAGATTGTGGTTTGTATCGTCCTCAAATAGGTACCTAAAATAGGTTGGATGAATCATATTCTAAAATCATCAACTTATTTCCCATTGACTATAAAGGTAGCTTAGGTGGCTGGTTCAGTAGACACTCAAGTCAGGTAACCTGAATTCCCACCTTTCCTCCATGCCAGTACCTTGCCTGAGCTTTCATGCAACAACAGCCTACATTCCATCTATGCACGCTTTTTTAAACTATCAGAATAGGACGGTGATGCTGTCAGACCTTTTTGTTTGTTTCTTTTTCCACCTTGCAGTATTAGTGTAAAGAACACCTAAATTCAGGGTTGTGATAGGAATCCGTGAAAATAGGACTTCTCATCATAGTCTGCTTAAACTAAGCAAGAAAATTAAAAGCTATCTGATAGGTCTCATTAAAGTTTAAAATGACTGCTTAAATTTTGCTTTACTATATTTTTCCTCAACATTTTTACCAGGAACATGTACCATACCCATCTTATTTTCCTGCCAAATGGCTTGCAGTTTCATTCACAAGTATTGCAACACACAAAGAAAATAGAATGATTAAAATGCAGCAATGAAGATTCAAAAACATAGGAGAAGTATAATCTAAAAAGTAGAAAGAAATAAAGGCAAGAATTGAAGCCTTATTCAGCTTACTGTATAAGCATTAGATAACAGAATATATCAATATACCACCATTGGCATTATTGTTTTGTTCAGTTCCTCTGTACTACCTTTTAGTCTTACAACACATAGTTTGAGTTATTCAATTTTTAGAAAGAGGGAACAAAGAACATTTATAGATTTATAATCCCATGCCATTTTTTTATCTAATGTTTTTTCTGTTTTTATTCTCTTTGTTGTTTTTTTTCCCCTGATCTTTTATCTGATGTTTTTGATGTTTTATCTGACAGTTTAAGCTAGAAACTCCCAAATAACAAAAAATTGGAGCTTCAGAGGTTCATGCAAACTATAGAATTTTCATTGGTACAGAGCTAGGAAATGACCTTTGATACTATAAGTGTCTGTTTTCCTTAGTTTTGTTGTTTGCTTCTTACCATTCATTAGTACATGCTTCCTTAAGTAGTTCTGATCAGTTATTATCAGCTTTAACATCAGTAGGAAAAGTTAGGACTTATCTTTGAGAATGTAATGTTAAAAAAAAACAAGCTTCACATAAGCATCAGAGAAATTACGGTGTTGCTGTGAAAGCACTTGACTCAGACTCAAGTAATCTGGAGTCAACATTAAATTCCCTAGCAGTCTCCTGGATTGTCTTAGGAGATCATTGAATGTTGCCAACTATGTGTACACTGCCTATCTTGAACAGTCTTAGATAGATGCCCAAGGACCATTTTCCTGGCTTTCCATGCTATTTTGGCCCTGGAACACATCTGAGCCATAATCGGAGCACCCAAGAAACAGCTGTTAGAGTATATGCTCCAGAAACCATGCAACAGTCATGAACAGCCTTTTCATAAGATGCCTTAGATATTTACGCATCCCCAGAATGATGCACAACAGAGTTTGTACCATGCCGTCATATTATGTTAATACACACAAGCAGAAAACTAAACTCTCTATCATTTACAGTGCATGTGTCTATGATGCCTCTGCAGCAGGATAATCCCCTTCATACTGTGAAGGAATCATATGCCATGTAATAAAAAAACCAGTGAGCATAATGATTAATAGAGCAAGAGCTTTCCTTATGTATACAAATAAGCAGAGAGCTGTTCATCTGTCATAGCAGGACCACTTTTCCTCTGCCGTGGTGGTTTTGAGAGATAGGATGTCTCACTTTCTCTGCAAACCTTATTGCATTGCCAGTATTATGTTGACACTTGGGCTGCCCAGTGATGCAGATTTTCCTAGCCAGGAGTTATGTCAGAATATCACAATCACATTACACTTTAAAGAGTAATGTAGTGTCAAACTTACATGGATTTCCAAAATCCTTGGTAGTTGCTATTTTGCATGTGTAACTAACTGTAGGCAGTGTGCAGTACAGACACACAATGGAGAAAAGTCTAACCATCTTTAGCTGGATATGCACATTCCCTCTGCTGCACAGGTTATGACCTTACTGCTTTCTTGCAGAGCTGTCCCATGCTTTCTATCTCCTGCATGCCCTGTCCCTCCCCAAGCTGAAATACTAAGAAAAGCCTCATGATCACATGGCTTTTTTTGCCATAGGAGATTTTGAACTTTCACTCCATGCAGACACAGGAATTTCTGGAGTGTGCTGGGTACAATTTTTAAATGTTTGTGCTAGAAAAGCCAACAATGGGAAGTGCATTGGAGGATCTGCTATGCACACACCAATAAGGAAGAACTGATCAGCTGATGGTATCCTTGGATGAAGTGACCATGAGATGGGAAAACTTAAGAGCCTGAGGAAATTGAGGAAGACCAGTAGCAGACTGAAGAACCCAGATTTCAGCAGAACAGACTTTGACTTGTTCAAGGAACTGGCAGGAAGTCCTGTCCTGAGACCCATTTCAGGAAGCATCTAGAGCAGGGCTCCTCCCCAGGGAAGGTGAGTCAGGAGCCATGGGTGACCCATCACTGCCCAGGCAGGGGCAGTGACTGCAGCAACAAGGCACGGTCTGAGCAGGGTGAGCAGAACAGGGGTAATGATAGCAACAGGGTAATTCAATGGTCCAGTGATCATCAGAGAGGTTGAGGTAGTGAGTCAAATCCAAGGTCATGTTGGGAAAGCAAAATGACAGTTCAGGAACAGCTAGACACAGCTGGATACAGGTTTACTTACATCATAACTCCACGCGTCAGTGCAGGCCGGGGACTAGCTAGCTAAGGAGCTCTGCAAGAAAAGACTCTGCTGACTGAATCAGCAGTACATCTTGCAGAGATGAAACCTAATTGAATGCTGGACTGCATTATTAGGATTACAGCCAGCAGGCTGGAGGAAGTGATTTTTCTTTCCCACTTATCACTTGTGAGGCCTCATCTTGAATATTGTACCATTTATGGGCTCCCTGATGCAAGAGAGATATTGATAAACGGGACAAAGTTGGTGGAGAGGTTAGCTTTGAGGAAAAAAAGGCTAAAAAGGGACCTAACTGCTCTTTTCCAGTATCTGATGAGTGATTACAAAGAAGACAGAGCCAAGCTATTTTCAGATAGAAATTAAAAAAAAAAAAAAAGGAGGCAATAGTGACAGGTTGCAAAAAGAGAAATTCTGACTGAAGATAAGGTGGCAGTGTGGAACATCACCAAGATGGTTGTTAAACACTGGAACAGTTGCCCCAAGAGGTTGTGGAATCTCCATCCTCAGAGATATTTAAAACTTTACTGAATATGTCTCTGAGGAACTTGATTTAACTTTGAATTTAGCCCTGCTTTGACTAACTAACTTCCAGAGGTCCTTTCTAATCTAAATAGTTGCATGATCTTGGAGCGTGACAAAGGGCTAGGAACAGATTGATGCAACCCTCATGGCACTGTCTCATATCCAAGCTAAGTTTTAGCAAATTTATGGGTATACATAAGAAAGCTAATCTGGACATGTCATGCACATACTGTGGATAACGCATGACATTTGTAGGTCAATTCCTTCATTCCTAACCAGGGCCTGCCCATGTGCCAACTCAATTCCCCCATCTCTGTCGCAGTCCTGCCCAGTGACATGCAACCTGGCTTACATACAAAATCCACCGTCCAGGAAGACTGAAAATAGTGCTGTCATCCTCTTTACGGTTCCTGGGATGTGTCCCTTTTTCAAGGATGCAGCCAAATCGGGAGCAGATTTGGCATTATCTGCATGCTAAAAGTATCTCTTTTACCACTGTATAATCATTAATGAAAGTCAGGTGTTGGGCCAGCTGGAAAATTTTGTTGACTCCCTCAGGGAAGTTCTGGCAGAATAATGCTATTAAGACAGGTGTCCACTGCCTGCCTCATCTTTTCTTCATCTGTGTGGAAGATACCTGCAAAATACTCAAATAACAGTCTTGCCAACCTCATCTGGACATTCTGAGGAAAGCAAAACTTTGCTGAAATTTCTACAAATTAGTTAAGGGAAAAAATATACCCCAAAACACATTTTGCCCTGTCGTTAGCTTAGTTTATGTATATCTGTGCACTAAAGTGACTATTTACTTTATGCAGCACAGTCATGCCTGAAAAAATGAAGCTTATCAGTTTTCTATAGGCCATCATGAACACCCACTCCAGCAAAGACCCTGAGAAATCAGAAACTCAAACACTAAAAATGCCTTCTGAACATGCTTGGAAGCCAGCTACAGTTTGTGAGGCCAAAGTGAAGATTTTGGTGTACTGACTTTTGAGGCCTGAGGGAGGTAAAACAACTTTATTTTCTTTTTGGGCGGGGATTTTCTTGTACAGACAAAGAGTTGGTATTTACTCTCTCCTCTATCTTATTCCTTCTGCCTTTTCCTATATAGAGACATTTAGAAGTCTTCCATTAGAATCTTTCTTTGAGGTAAGTATTGTTAAAACCTCTGTCCTAAACAGTTAACACCGTTGCCCAAAAGTCCCTGAGCTATGCCTGCTGCCTATTTTAGATGTATAAGGGAAAATCCAGACCTTTGCTCCAATGGGAAGAATCTCTGAAAATTAGTTGTGGGTGTGGGAGTTTGCTTGGAAAAAAGAGGTATTCAGCTAGGAAAAGTGCTAGAGGTGGAAAGAATGTAAGTGGGCAGAAAAAAAATCTGTATGCAGTGGAAACTAAATTGGAGGGTTCACTCTAAAGTCAGCAGCAAAGGCAGGAGGAAGCCTTATTTGGCCATCTATGCCTTCAGCCATACTTAATTCTGGTTGTTTTAAGGAAAAAGCCTTGAATTCCTTCTTTTCCCCTGCCTCATACTTATTCCTTTAATGCTTTTTATCACCACAGAAAAGACAGAGGTGTTTGAAATTAAATTATCCCATAATACAACTCCGAACCATGCACTGGAAGAAATTCCTTCTGACTCCACTGCAGTGAACAACTTGTGCCAGAGACATGCTATCTAATTACCATACACTTTCTTGACTAGTATTATGGGGAGGGAAAAGGTACCGTGAGATATGAAATATGAAACAATAAAATGAATTAAACTGCACACAGCAAGAGGAGGAAAAAAAAGAGATGGGAGTTGTTTTTGTTAAATGTTTACTGTTCATGCACTGCCTGAGGCTTAAATTCTTGACTGTAAGAGAATTTTAGTTTTATGGATACCATCACAGGATTTTAAAGTATTGTGGTATGTATTGCAATTCTTGCTGAAAGTGCATACTCCTTGCTTCTCACGTACAATATCTGGTTTGGTGGTTTATTCTGCATTTCTTGGAAAATCATCCTTCAACCTTTCTTAGCTCTAAACACAACCATAACTAGACTGATTCATCCAAAAAACAAATGTCACCAGAAACCATTTGTATTCCTTCTCACTTTTTAAGATCTTACTCTTTTCAGCTTCTGCATAATTCACTTGGCCAAATCCTTTGCAAAGCCTCTGGTTTCCAATAAAGGAATAATTGTAGTAGGATATTGAGAAAAAATTCTGTCCCTACTCATGCTTTTGCAATTACTTCCTCAAGCTCTGTCTTCTATTAGTTATGAATTTATTTAGAAAACAGCCTGCTCATCAATAGTTTAGTTACAAAAAAAAAAAAAAAAAAAAAGTATCTTTATATAGAGGAGAACATGTGGCAAAAATTCCATTAAGCCTTGAAAATAATTTTTTCTGTAGTATGGATACAAGTCTTTGTGTCCCTTTGGAAGGTTAATGCAAACACAAGTCATTAGCAGAAGAGTAAAACTTTTCCTCCCTCCATCTTCCTTTGTCTTATATCACATACATGTCAACTGAAAGATTACCACATATTAACTGGTATACACATTATGCAAGCAAGCAAACATAATTAAGCAGACATAAAGTGTTTTGCAGCTTTGTACTTAAGTAGGGGATTGCTTGCACAGCTAATCTACATTTCATATTCTTTGATGGGTCAGATACCTGATTTTTTTCCAACAATAATGGAATGTGCAAGTGTCTGCACACCATTTCCACAATACTCAGTATTTAACTTTGTTGCTGATACAAGCAATTTGCATGAGAATGCCAGTATCTTCCTGGCTGATTAAAATGCCCTGAAAAATTCCCTGAAAAATTTTAAATTCACACTAAACTGAAGACACTGTTTCTTTTTGTGCAGGTAATTTTCCAAGCTTCCTCAAGATCGTGGCCAGAAGTAAGAATTTCAAGCATTTTACCTCATCCATGCAGCAAATGGCAGTGATGAGAGGCAGCAAATGGCACAGTGATGAGGGGTAAGCTTAAGATTCAGTTACAAATTGTTTGGGCTACACAACCTTTGGCAGGAGAAGCTTTTTTTAACAAACTCAGAAAGAACTTTGGAGTTTCATTTTAATGGCAAAGTAACTATATGCGCTTCATTTGCAATTATACAACCTAACGATCATTTCCAATGTGACATGCTTAATAAAAAGAACTATTAGAAAGAGAAGGGTATGGCCACAAAAAAGTAAGCTCCCATTTTTACAGAAAATACTAATTGTAAGTGACGCAGAGTATGAAGTTTTGTTCTGAGGGGTTCCCTTGATACTTAATCTATGTAACGCCAAGCAGCCACTAGTTTCATTTGAAAAGCTGATACTATTGAAGTCAATCCATGTTTGCAAAAAAATAAAAAAAAAAATCACAGGGTCATAATTGGAAGTAGAATAAATAGGTAAACCAAATCTGTCCCTGTATATCTTGTAATTAATCTGGTTTACACTACATAAGTTATAGGTAGAAAGTCTGGGACATTTTATGGGCTCAGCACAGCACCAGACTGGAAAATCTATCAATCAGCCCAAGTGTTGTCATCCTCCCATGGCAGGGAAAGGAAAGGGAAAGGGTGATTTTTACTTCTCAGTCTGAAGTCCTTTTTCCTGATGGTGAGGATGTCTGCACAGAATACTGGCCACTGGATTAAAGGTTATTTCAGAGGAGGAAGCAAACCATTCTGTACAAGGCAGGTAGGGCTGAATGACCACATGGTGGGATGTGGCAATATATACAAGGGTGATAGTAAAGACAAATTAAAGCTTCATTGGTCCTCTCTATTTCATTCCCTCTCTCACAAAAGAGGAGCATTTAGTATGAGTAGATCTATATTTTTTATTTGAGGTTCATCAGTTCTGCTTTTCCAGGAATGTTCAGACTCCTGTAGAATCCACTGCTAAAGGGAATGTTAGCTTTAGGAAGGACAATGGTCTGCTGCAGTTATAGTGTTTCTTGGGGATAATTATTTGTATGGGTTCTCTCTCCTGTCCCAATTCCTTGTCATTTTAGAACTTCCTGAATCACTCTTTTATGGATGAAATCTATATATGTAAGCCCAATGGCTATTATTATGTCAAAGCAAAATATTAACTCTCTTTTCCTCTCTCTCACTTTGAAAATGAAATTAGAGTTAATATGCTCACTGACTATTGTATTATAATTGCTTCCTAACCATTTTACAGTTTCTTGAACAAAGCAATCTGGAAAAGTGTGATGGTTTTGGCTGGGAGAGAGTTAATCTTTTCCATAGTAGCTAGTATGGGGCTAAGTTTTGGATTTGTGCTGAAAACAGTGTTGATAACACAGGGATGTTTTCATTACTGCTGAGCAGTGCTTACACAGAGTCAAAGCCTTTTCTGCCTCTCGCACCACCCCACCAGAGAGTAGGCTGGGGGTGTGCAAGCAGTGCGGAGGGGGGACAGCCAGGACAGCTGACCCCAACTGACCAAAGGGATATTCCACACAATATGGCATCATGCTCAGCATATAAAGCTGGGGGAAAAAGAAGGAGGGGGGGATGTTCAGAGTGATGGCATTTGTCTTCCCAAGTAACCATTACGTGTGATGGAGCCCTGCTTTCCCGGAGATGGCTGAACGTCTGCCTGCTGATGAGAAGTAGTGAATGAATTGTTTGTTTTGCTTTGCTTGTGTGTGTGGCTTTTGCTTTACCTATTAAACTGTCTTTACCTCAACCCACAAGTTTTCTCCCTTTTACCCTTCCGATTATCTCCTTCATGCCACTGCGGGGGAGTGAGTGAGCGGCTGTGTGGTGCTTAGTTGCCGGCTGGGGTGAAACCATGACAAAAAGTTAGAATGATTCACTTTTATGCTGATAAACACCTATCAATCAAAAACATTTTAGAAATATCTTTAACCATCTAATAACAAGGACATTTCCGCAGTATGTTTACACTTAGTAGAAGATGCTGTTATGTTTATTCCTCTTGGTTTTAACATACAAAAAATGTTTTCAGGAGCTTTTAGATGACATGTAAGTGGCACAGAGTACATAATTGCAGAGAAAAAAATCAAATGGCTTGCAAAATAATGCCACAACAATATTGTTGATCAGATATTAAATAACAATGTTTGTATTGTTTACTTGAAACAAATCTTTAATTATTAAATACAAATCTGCTATGGAAAGCCAGAAATGTTAATTTTGTATTTAATAATTAAATGTTTCCAATTCTATTTCAGAGCAAGATAATTCTGGTAGTAAGATAAAGCTAGAAAATGTTATATGGTCCCAATTGCACTCCTTATTTTAATGTTAATATACAAAATGTTGTGGAATACTTCTACACAATAGCCATTCCTTTAATGAGACCTTTCATATCAGTGAACAAACTAGAATCCAGCAGGGATTTGTTTTCCTTTTATTTACTTCATTAGCAGCACTACAAATGTTGCATATAAAGCCAGCTGGAAAAGCAGTACACTTTTGTATGCATACCTTCTTCTTAATGAAGCCACAGGACAATACTAAATTAACTATGGAAGCTGGTACTTTTTATTGTAGTAGTTGACAGCACTACATCCTCTCTGTGTTAAGCTACAGGAAGTGAATACATGACTGTCTTCCATTTGACCATGTTTCAATGCCCTACAAATGTGTTATGAAAGATTTAACTTATATAAATTATTTTAGACAATAAAAAACTTTTCATATGGGATTCCATAACACTAATTCCAGTCGTGAAAAAAGACTTTAAATGGAACTGTAATTTATACTAATGAGAGAGCAGAAAAGGAAAAAAAAGAAATCTTCCCTACTTCAATAATAAAAGAATGTGGTAAAACACTTTCTTTTATGTAAAATTCCTATTGATTTCAGTAAGGACCTCTACCTAATAACTGACTGATAGTAAAAAATTTATGTCATTATCTCTACATTAAAGAACAGCAATTTATTATAACATCTATCAAATAAGACAAAACCTCCTACTTGTTAACAAGCTACAGTACAAACAGAAAAGTCATGTGCAATTCTTCAGAAGAACTAAAGAAGATAGAGATTTCATCTATGCAACGTGGGAAGAGGTAGGGAAAGGTTGTGTATGAAGCTATTACAAATAATGTAGCTAAGATCATAACCACATGCCCCTTTCTTAAGAGCTACTTACCCCAGTGTGGAGGGAAAGAAAAAGACAGAAGAGGGGAATGAGAAGACATGCTGCAGTCTCTCATGTCCGGTAAGAAGTCAGTGTAAGAAGTCAGTGAGCAGGACTGTTCAGGAACTGCTCCAAGTAAGGATCTGCCACTCTGCTTGTCTCGATGTACTCCCAACAATTTCTAATCTGAAACCTCACAATTATCTGTAAGTCTTCTTTGGAACACAAGTCCTTGGGTTTCCCGTGACAGCATTAGCCAACGCTGGCCAATCCAGCTCCCACATCACAGAAAAATTCTCAGGCTTTGGAAAAAGGTGGAATTGCACAGCAACCGAAGGGATGGAGCAGGACAATTGTCTCAAAATCTCATATAATGATTCAGCTTAACTCCACTCTTCCTGCTAACATGTCTATGCAGGAGAAAAATACTGTGATGTGATTGGTGATGCTGAGCTCTTGCAAGTGCCAGCAACTGTTCCATTTGGTCAGACTGCAGCTCAATGAACTTGACTATTGTGGGCTTCTGGTTCAGGCCAGAAATGTTATTGAAAATATAAGGCAGTAACTATTCCATTTTTCTGCCTTATCTATCTTTCTGTCTCCCACAGAACATATCCAGATTGCCTCTGTGATGCTGCCAAGAAAGTAATGTGTCCCTACGGGGCTCACTCAGAATTAACAGTCCAGCAGGAGTTACTGTCCTAGAATAGATTTGCAGTCATAGTCTATGTCTTGGCATAGCCAGAAATGTCTTCCTAGCCAAGAAGTTAGGGCCAGCACTGGGACTTATCTCCAACAAGCTACTGCAGCTTTCTGCCCTTCCCTTGGCATACAGAACACAGCTTTCTCTAAAAATGATGTTAAATGTCTTCAGAGATGCTACAAGGCTGCCCCAAACTGCTGGAGGCAATGTCACTGATTTTCAGGGTGACAAAGTCCTGTTCTCTAATGGACCATATCCATCAGCATATGCCTCTGAATGAGATAGGGCATGACTGAGTTTGGAGGGAAAGAATGTGGTCTTTTGTGGAAAGAAGAAAATCAGGAGGTGACAAAAAAGAAGGGTTTGGGTAAGATTGCCTCATGCCTATAAGCAACATAGATCAAGTTGTATATGTCATGTATATGTCATTTATAGAGGCCCATCTTGTTTTCTGAGATTTGCAGGGATGGGCATGCATCCTGTTCTCACCACCCAAATATCTAGGGCATTCTTAACTGAGAAGCCAACAGCTTCACAGTTAGATAAGGTCCAGTTAGGGCTGTTTAGTCAGTGCTAAGTGGTGAAGCTCATGAACTTGATGCTAATGTCTGCAGCCCTTCCCATGGGCTGCAGTCTCTTCAGGGAACATTCACCTGTGCCATGAGAGCATGGGGCTCTCCATGGGTTGCAGCATGGGTAGCTGCTCTGGTGCAGTCCTCCCCATGGGCCGCATAGGAAACTCTCCTCCAGCCCCTGGAGCACTTCCTCCCTTCCTTCTTCTCTCTCCTTGGTGTTTGCAGGGTTGTTTCACATTTGTTTTCCTCACTTCTTACTAGTGTGTGGCATTTTGCTCTTTCTTAAATATATTTTTACAGAGGCACCGCCATGTTGGGGCTGTTGGAGCTGGCTGGAACCTGCTGCGTCCTGCACAGAGCAGCCCCTGACGTCTACACACAGAAGCCACCCTGCAGCCCCCTGCTACCAACACCTGGACACCTACACTGAATACATATTATATCCCATCAATCTTTATCTGTTCAAACTTTACTATGTGATATACTAATGCTTTGAAGTGTTTCCATGAAAATCTGCCTTTGACTACCCACCTTGTGTAAGGGACTGCTTTGGACTGTGTCTGTCTCGACATCGCTGTTGCATCACCCCCCACACTTCCTGACCTCAACACCCCTTTTTTGGAGGAGCTGCCGGACCAAACTGCGCTTGCACGGGGGTTGGTGGGAAAGGAGACCGCCATGCATAGCACGGACGACATGTACCACACATATGAAAATGGGCACTGCGCATGGGTGAAACCCCCTATAAAAGGACTGCGTGCTCCTCCCTGGGGGCTGCTGGTTGGCCCTCGCTCCTCCCTTTCCTTCTGAGGACATTGGCTACTTGCCCACACAGGGCGTGAACCCATGGAGTGTCGCTGGATCAATGATGGTTGTAGCTATCCCTATTGCATCTCCTCCTCTGCTTGATTAGGCATGCTGACTCTCTCCTTCCTCCTTCTCTCTGTCCTGTCTCTGTCCTGTTGTTTGAGAGAAAAAAGTTGAAAGGGCTGTACGTCATCTGACCTCGTTTGTGTCAATCTCGTCCTTGGGATCATATCGAGACCTCCCCTGACATTGGATCGGGACACCTTGGTCTTGTCTGATGGAGTTTTGCTAAACCTAGAGACAAGACAAATGTGTTTGGCAGTGCTGTTTTCAGATTTTTGTTGGAAGCTTATTGCTGCCCTATGGACTCCACTCCAGAAATGCTTGGGGAGGGGGCTACTCGCGGATCCACCGCAACTTAAAATAACAACAGCTACATAAGTAGTAAAAGTGTACTGTAGATATCACAAAGCAGTAAGTGAATCAGTCTAAGAGACTTGGACTGTCCTTACTACTTGTGTGGTGCAAGTATGGTAATACTGACATATATCACTATCTGCTAACTGAACATAACTGCCTTGTGAATGCTGATGCTACGCACAGTCCCAGAGTCTGAGGGAGCTGTCAAGACTGATTTCTGCCAAATGTTAGGATGTCTGAAACATTATACTAGATGAGAATTGTGTGCTGCTACATGAAAATCAGTGAATCATAAGCTAATACTAAAAGCAATACCCTCAGCATGCAATTAATAAACAACCTATGGACTGAAATATAGTTGCTCAAAACATTTAGTAAAAAAACATCTCAGACAATTTGTACAAACTGAAATCTTTGTGTTTTGAGTAGGAGAGAGGTTAAGTTTGCTGTGGAAATGACCTACAGCAAATAACTCTGTCTACTTTCTGCTAGTATATACTGCAAAAGATAGTTGGTCTGTGGATGTTGAGGCTGAATCAGCCATCTGCAGATTAAGGCTTTAATAAAGCAACTTTTGTTTGAGAGTGTAAGGTGCTGGAAAAAGTCTGATATGCTGTTATAAGTTTCCTTGTAATGCTAAGTGATCTCCACAAAAAGGCAAGAGTTAGGAAAGCCAAAGCTCAGTTGTAGCTGAAAATGGTAAGAGATCTGAAGGGCAAAAAGAAAGGATTCTTTAAAAAAATTGGCAGTCAAGAGAAGGCTTAAGAAACTGCCAGTCCATGGGTCAGTGGGACAGGGGATGTCATGAAAAGAGGCATGGAAAAGGCAGAGGTTCTCAATGCCTGCTTTGCCTTAGTTTTTATTGGTAAGGTGAAAGCTTGCCCACAGGCCTAGTGGAAGTCTGAGGGAGTGAGAATTATCCAGAGCAATGGAGGATGGAGTGAGGGAGCACTTTGGATTGTTGGGCATACAAAAGTCCATAGGATCAAATGGGTGCATCCAAGCGCACTGAGGGATGCAGCCAATGTTACTGTGAGGCCACTCTCTATCATCTGAAAGGTCATGGTGATTGGGGAAGGTTCCTGAAAATGAGAAAAAGGCAAAACTCACAACCATCTTCAAGAAAGACAGGAAGGAGTGTCTAGGGAGAAGTAGACTGGTCAGCCCCACCTCAGTACCTGAGAAGATGATGGAGCAATTAATGCCGGAAATGGGTGCCAGCCTTATGAAAGGTGACTGGGATCAGCCAACATGGATTTTACCAAGAGTAGGTAGTGCCTGACAAAACTGATTATCTTTTGCAGTTAGATGATTTGCCCTGTGGACAAAGGGAGAGCTGTGTCTGCTGTTTACCTTGACTTTAGTAAAGCCTTTGATATGGTTTCACATAGTATTCTACCAGCCAAACTGTTGAGATATGAACTGGATAAGTCAGTTAAAAGGTGGATTGAAAATTGGCTGGATCATAAGGAGCAAAGGATTGTGATCAGCAGTGCGAAGTCCCACTGGTGGATGGTTAACAGTAAAGTCCCTCAGGGATGAACACTGGTGTAAGTATTTTTTGATGTATTTATTGACAACTTGGATAATGGTGACAGTGAAAGTTTGAGTATGATACCATATTGGGGGAGAGAAGGGCTGCTATGTTTCTGTGATTTGGAAACAAGTAAGAAAAATCAAGGAGCAGCAGGAGTCTAATGGCTGAATGAAGAACCAGATATTGAGATGAGCATCTAGATTGAAATTTGAACTGCACAAAGATACTAGATTCGAGAACTGTGAAAAAGAGAAAAAGAGCAGTAGAGAAGATAATTGTTGTCTCTACCTTAATTCTAACTTAATTGTTCATTCCACCTTTATTTTTTCATTTCCTACCTTTTCAATGTTTGATTCAGTAGCCTTAAAAGATACTTTGTACAGTCTGACATACACAGGTTGTATTTCTGTTGCATGTATTAGAATATACTTATCTTTTAGCATGAAATTAAAGCTGAGGAAAGTGTTGTTATCAAGGTGCTCATTTTCTACATGAAAAAAAGCTGTCATTTTGATATTTTCAACATTTATTTTTTCACCCAAACATGTTCTAAAGATACAATAGAAAAATAAAAAGCAAAGCTAAGCTATAGAAAAGGTGTATAGAAGACAATGAAAACAGTTTAGTAGGTGGGAAACAGGACCTCATATTCACTCATATACTACTTCATATGTCATATAAATTAAACAAGTAATATTATGTCTTGAAGTAGTCTGTGAATGTCGTTGTCTTACAAATGCTTCTATTGGTAGGTGTTTTTCCATAGTTTGTGGCAATCCACTAGATTTTGCTGACAGTAAGCCATTATTTGGAGGAATTTGCTTGAATTCAACATTTAAGAACAGAAAAGATTTTCCAAAAATGTCTTGAATCAAAAACAAAGAAGACAGCTGGTGGATGAACAGGTCAATTTTTCTCATTAAGGTACAGAAAAAAGAGCCTGCTGCATACAGCCTGCCCTTCTCACCTACTGCAGTGAAGGCAGAACAGTTTTATCAGGTAAGGTCATTCTGCGTGGCAGCTCTGCAATTTCTATCTCACCCTTCATTAATCCACAGGGGTAACCAGTAGGAATCCAACAGCTCTTCATCACTTCAGTATCAAGTGACATCAAAACAGGTTGTCAGGAGCCTCATTTCCTTCCACCCTATGTGAATAAGTAGAAATAGTAAAAATCCAACAGTGTAAAACAAAAAACAACCAGTGGAGATTTTACTGGCAGGAGGGAAGTGTTATCTTTTTTATTTTCTTTCTTTCTTATTCTGATTGTTGGTAATACGATCCACATTTGTACTCTATCTAGGAGTAAACTGGAAAACCATAAAAAAACTTCAGCATTTTTTTGCTGCTCACAGTCCTCCTTTGTAGATCTATCATAAGCACTTTTCTGCTCAGAATTCAATATAAAGGTGTCTCTGGCTAGTGAAGTAAATACATACCTCTTTTTATAAGAAGAATATGGTAAAATGTGGACATTTAGAACACAATCATCATAATACATTCTCACCTGAAGAGCTTCTGTCCCTTAAAATCTGCATGAACTAATAGTTTAAATTAGCCTTTTGGCACAAGATGTTCCATACAGATCCATATTTCTGGTTTAATACATCATACAGTATTATAACCATTCTTAACACTATCATTTCATACTAATAAATACATAGTATTATTGTGTATTTCTCTATTTTTAGTGTAGCAGCTCTGAAGAAATATAAGCAAGATAATAAGAACCTGCAACAGTATTTGGGCAGAAATTGTTGACTGGCACCAGGGAAGACAAAATCACTAAGAATATGCTGATAAATTCCCAAATCATTCCCTCCTTGTAGCAGTGCAGTGTGCTCTGTGTGTTTCTCCCATCCCTGATGTTTACTTCAGCAGCCTGATGCTCCCCAGTGATAGCACATGAATAAAAGAGCAAGCAGTAAACTGTCAATTTATCACAGCTCTACTAATGGAAACTCCATGTGGTGTTCTATTCCTCTTTTCTTCCTTAATGCTTCTTATCAATGTTTCAGAGTGGTTGCCAAAAGCTGTTCAAAAGTCTGTTATCTCCAAATATTATGTAGCTTACCATACACCAGAGAACTCCAGTGGAGACTGTATAAGCAAAGCACAATTTGGCATTTAGTCAACATAATTCTTTAAGAGGACACAATACAATTTAAGTTTTAACTTAAAATGTCTTTTAGTGATAAATAATGCAAACAGTAGGTTAACTAACAACAGGCAATAAATGTGAAAGAAGAAACTACATAGCATGTATTTTGGGACCAAAATAATTGAGAAAAATGAAGTCGATAATGTAAATAATGTAGGAGACTTGTTGCAGAAGGCAGAACCTGGATTAGAAAGATGTTTGCATTAAACAGTATAAGATTAAGTGGTGGAAGAAAGTATGCTAATACTACAAACGCAATGCCAAAACTATTTATTAAACTCTGACCTGTTTGATGTTTTCTCCTTGCACTGAAAGTCTTCTGTGAACAAGTAAAAAAGAAGAAAAACTGAGAAAAGAAAGAACTACCTGAATGAAGCAATTTAGAAAAGAAAAAGACACCAGGATCTAGAAGTAAAATTAATTATGGTTAAAAATCTTTACCTCAGCTCCAGTACACAGCTGTTTTTCCTGCTTGAGTAACCATAAAGACTGTGACAAGCAAAGCTTTTATGATTTAACATTGATCCAGTGAAAAGCCAGAGTGGAGAAAAGAAAATTTGAAATGAATACTTAACAGAAAAGTTATCTTAAAAAAATCCCATCACTATCATGATAATTTTTTTCATGATCTTACCATAAATAAGGCTGTAGGATACCTTGTAAGAACCCATATGATGCAGGTTTATATATGCTTTCAAAGTTATGTCTTAGTGCAAGAGACATCACAAGCTATTGATTTTCTGATCACATACCTAATTGTCCAAGTAGATTAGGCAAAGAATAAGGGTTACCTTATCAATGTAAAATTTAACTGGACTGTGTAAAACAATAGAGATTTTCTTTTATATATGGTTTCATCTGTGGTGTTCAAGAACTGTACCTTGATTTGATGGGAATTTCTGGACCTCTTGCAATAAAAAAATGGCAGAAACAGTGATTGTTTGCCCCACAGCAATTTATTGTTAGTTAAACAACTTTCCCTAAAAATTGATGTTGGCTTGATGCCTTCATCTTACCATCAGTGCATGACAATCATAACTTCTTTTATGCTTCTTTTGTTGTTCATTCATTCATTAATTCAGTCTGTCAGGGAGTCAGTTATTTTATTTAATTGAGAAATCAATTGAAATTGGTTTAACTGACTTGAGAGCTGTGAGTATGAGCCAATGTTCTTGCTTTGCTTTCATGATATGGTGCTATTTTTCATCATTTTCATCAAAAGCTTATTTTTTTCATTAATTACAGAATTTTCATTAGTGGCCTGTCATTTAAAGCTTGGCATATAACCCCTAGTTTAAGAAAAGAAACACACACAAAAAAATCTTAGCTAAATGACCCTAATGTGAATCTGATTTAACCAACTTAAGTATCTTTTTAACACATCAATAGTCATAATTTTGAAAGAACAGGGACAGAGATTAACAGGGCCTGTATAATTTTCCAATGAACCAGATGCACATGTGTTCTCTGGCTTTGCTACATAGGAGAGTCTGTCTATAGTCCCACACCATGAGCTTTAACAGAAGTAGAGAAAAAAGGGAGCAAAGTAGCAGGGAGGAAGTGCTTATGCCAGTTCATTGCACACCTAACATACTGCAAAAACAGGATATAGAAGATGCTACCTCTTTTGTGATTACTTAAATACCAGTGGGTCTTTTTGGTTGTAGGTATTCCAGATCTTCCTCTGTTGAGCACAGCAGGCACACCTCATCCTCACACTATCTGGATGCCACTTTGAACTATCGTAATTTACCGAAATGGAAGATGAGGGCTGCAGTTATGGGAATCTTTATGCCTCTGAATCAGCAAAGCGCTATTGATCTCATCATATTTAAACGTTATTACATTTGAGGCTCTGATTGTCAAGGGAATACTTCAGGAAATTTGTTTTGCCTGTTTACCAGCCATTCCCTTCTCCTCTACTCACGGTCTTTGGTAGGTTATATTATAGTTACAGGTCCATATGCATCCTGCTCCAAGCAAAGATGTTTCCCAAATCTTTCTTTCTTAATAATCCATGCACAGTTTGTATGCTTAGGAATAGAGGGGATTTTTTTTTTTCCTTTGATTTAAGGGTCCCATGAATCTGACTTGTGCTTAATGAATAGAAAAGGAATTGGTTCCAAATTTTTAAAAGAAGCCTGAAGATACTTCTTCGTAAATTTTTAAATCTCCAGATTTTACTCAATACTTATGGTGAGTGGGTCAGTATGTCTTTAAAAAAACCCCAACATATTGTTAGTACTTTTTGTGATTCTCCTTGAGGAAAGCAAAATTTTCTCTTCTGATTTTCTTTTTCTCTTCCTCTTGATTATACTTCACATTGGAATGATGCTGTTTATTTTTCACTGAGATATACCTTTAAATAGCTTCATAGAACAGTAAAAAAAGACATATTTCCACAACAGGTATAACTGTTCAGGTTCTATAACCTGATTGTAAAAGTGCCTCATATATGATATAAATGAGGAAAATTTCTAGTCCTTTAAAAATAGATGCAAACAATAAATCCTTACAGCAATGCCTTAGCAAAAAAAAAAAAAAAAAATACTGGAGCTCTCTTGTATGACATCTTCCAATAAAACTCTGTCTCTAAAAGACTGTTGTGGAGTAGAAAGCCTACACTACTGGCACATTATAATGAGATGAAGTGAGATGACAGTGGGAATGTGAACAGCACGGCTTTAGAGGATTGTCTGGATGACAAGAGAACCATTACAAAGTGTTTCATGGAGGGTGCTATACTTTTTTCACTGTTACATTTCAGGTAGGGGCTCCCCCAACAGGGATTGAGTGGCAACAAGGATAAGGGACATTGACTGTCAAATCAACTGTCTCCGTCTCAGTCTCTGTCTGTCTCAGTCTCTGTCTTACTCCTTCTAAGAACAGAATAATCCCATTTTTTCATATTACAGTGACATTGCTCAGATCTTTCATTATGCCAGGATTAAGAAAAAATGGGGGTAGAGCTATGAGGGGAGAGCAACCTAAGTTTGATTCTTCTTGTTCCACCAGCTTCCCTCTTTGTGCTTTCTTGTCTGACTCAGGAGGCAAACCAACTCCACCTTGTGCTCTTTTATATTTAAAGGTTATTAACAACTGCAACATTAACCTGCTCAGACCTTATTTTCATTAGCTTATGTAGGATGGCAGGATTAAGCTAGCTGGAAGGAGCATGATGTGATTTAGTTCTATTTGATGCTTCTGCCTTAGTAAATGTCAGAACCAGGGAACAGAGTATTAATAACCATTTGCATCCAGTGTGCTAACAGCAGATCTCCAAGAGAATGCACTCTGTAAAATAAAGCTCCAAGGTAGCAATCCCCCCCTTGCTTTTATCTCAGCCAGAAAATAGATGCAAACAAGCCCATCCAAGACATATCTGACAAATGCAGGGTTAAACAAAAACACTAGTATCTATTTAAAAGCAGAGAAGCAGTTTTCTGGAGCAGTTATTTCATGTTAATCACTTTGTATTTACTGCAGCTTGAGAAAGACACATTTGTTATGCAGACAGTGTTCATTGTCATAGCTTGATCATTAATGCACTGCTGCCAGCAACAAAATGAATTAGCTCTCTGAATACTAAACTGGGAAACCAACGTTGAACCAGAGAGTGGCACAATGATACTTACAGGAATAAAATATAATACCCAGCTATGAGAGGGTGCATTTGTGGCCTTTGCTAACTACCATCTATTTTTAAGATTAGTATTAGTAGGAAACCTCTCTGGAATGGTTGAAAATTGTAGGACAAACAATAGTTCCCATGGGATTTTATACTCTTTCTAGAATAAAAATCTCTCATGGATTATTTCCCATGCTTGACCACAGCCATTTTTTTCCCATCAACAATTTATCATTTATCCCTTTACATGCATGCTTTGAATTTCTGCAATTCCTAGCATACTGTAGATCCATAGCAGCACTGTGGAAAGTACATGAATACAAAACACCGAGGAATCAAAGCCCTACTGTGTCTATGAAAAGATGTCATAGACATGTGCAAAAGGAGAGTAACAAAGCAAATGCCACCTGTCACTCTGAATGTTTTTATACTGCTTTTGATGTCCCTATGTCACAAGAATAAGAACATTAATCTCAGAATGGTAGATTATTGCTATTAGCTATAACCTGCCCTGCACAGGTCAGTAAACTAGAAAGGGATGATTGTATGTTTAAAATAAAAGGGGGGAGGGGTGAGGCGGCAGGGAAGAAGAAAAAGAAAGAAAAAAAATGGATTAAAAATAGCTCAATCAGCCAAGTTTTTTGGTGGATTTATACTGCATCCACATCTATTTTAATGGGAGCTCAGAGTTTGCCCTGTAATAAGATGTGTTCAGGTCAGAGCAGAAGGCAGCATCTTCCTTTGTATCTCCTAAAATCTCTGGGCTCAATTCTCTGAAATATTGCAAGCATGACACTCCCAGACATTCAAAAGGGAGGAAACGGCACCCAATGGCAATAAGAACCTATAAAAAACTCATTGTACATTTTAGGAATAGTATCATGTGCATAAAGTGGTCATAAATTTAAGCTTAAGGAACAAAATCCTGAACTAAGTTGTACAGAAGAAATCTAGATTCTAGTTGAATTATTTATGTTCTCCTAGAAAGGAAAACAAATAAGCAGCACAATATTCCCAACTCCTATGGGAGTTCTTTCCATGCCAATTAGAAATAAAAGATATTTTAACATTTACATGCAAAACCAAACATGTCAGAAAACACATCATAGCCCAAACACCTGATTCAGAGAAATGGTTAAAAACTATTTTATAATTGATGCTGATGGTTGATTATTTTTGTGGATTAGTATGCTTTAAAGCTAATATTTTATAGTGTAAATTATAACTGAATCTCTTGTTCTGTCTATCTGTGTATGTTCTTCTTCAGAAATGCAGACCTCCAGGTTTAGAAAGGAATACGTTCAAGATTAATGTTCAAGAATGAAAACAAGCTGTGGGAAACGGGAATTGTCATCACCATTATGAAGGTTTCTGACCTCAAAGACTATTATCTAAAATAATAATAATGTTCATTTACTGGTGAAGTAACACTCTGCAGTTAATTAAATGTTTGTACAGTACTACGAAATTATTAAATAAGTATATACTATAAATGTTAGAGTTGCATGAATCGTCTTTTCCTGCCCTTTTTGAAACACATTACAAGAGCAACATCAAGCTCCATGGAGCTTCTTCCATGTAGTTAATGTCCATCTCATTTGTCACAGCACACTAACCAGTTCTTCAGTGGAACATATCAGCTGGTTAGCAGTAAATTCTGTGACTTGAAATAACACAGGATAATACAAAAATTATACTTTATCCAACTTAAAGCTACTGGTAATTTTTGTAAGCAGAATATAGTTATCAAAAGTTGAACTTGCCTCAGATATACAGTGACAAACACTGTGATTAAGAAAAAAAAAAAAAAAGAAAAAAAAAAAAAAGAAAAAAAGAAGAAAAGAAAAAAAAAAAGAGGCATTTCATAAGCAATCCACTTGGGTGCAAAATATGTGCTGAAAAATTCTCAAAAGTGAAGCAACATGTTTCATTGTTGTAACTCTATGACACTGTGCAGCTTACACACGGATTCATCTTCGTCGTCTATTAACAATAAGGATCTATGTAATCATATCCTCATCTTGGGAAACCATACAGTTTAGTTTCCATTTCTAAAAGGATTTATAGCACAACAAATTAATTGGTCATAACACACTGCTAATGATTGAAAAATAAGAATTTTCTTCACTCAATAATTAGTTTGTGTCATTCCAGAGTGGTGGTTGTGCTGTTTTCTTAAGGGCTCTGAAATTTACTGAACCATATCATCATTTGTCTTGTAGTTGTTTTAGTTATATTTGGTTAGTCTCTTTGAGACCCACAGGCACTGAAGTCATGATGGTTATCACTACTACTAAAAAAAGGACTTCGTATTTGATTATCTTTCTCCTGACAGACTGAGGGTTTGAAAGGGAAGAATAAATACTGTCCATATGCCTTATTTGTATCTTAAATCAGATAAATATTACACTGTCTATAAATGCATATATCACTGAAAGAAAAGAAAAATAATGCTGGAGGCTATGCCAATGCCATTTTTTTGGGAAAATATTCCTGTATAGTAGGCAACAGGTTTCTTTCTTTGTCTTAAGGAAAAATAAGCCCACATCTTAACACTACCCAAAGCTGTGTGAAGTAACAGAAAATAGGTATAAATAGGCATAAAAGTCTACATATCCAGTACAAGAATGCATTCTTACAAATCTTGTCCCATGTAATAGTGGAGCTTCCACTGATGTTCCTGAGATGTTCCTTTTGGTTGTTTTGCCTTATCTCAAAAAATACTTTGTAAATAATTTTCTAATAATAAATAATAATTTAAAAAAAAAAAAAAAAAAAGATAATAAATTCTTCTGTCTCCAAATTTTCCAAAATGTTTTTGGAGAAAATTTTGGCATTGACAAGTTCCTGCTATTATTCTTCACCTTTGGTAAAAACAAAAATTCAGTAGTCTACATTGATAGTTATGGGTTGTTTGGGTTTCTTTTCCCTCTTCTTCCTCAATTATTGATTCTTGGCTTTCATTCATTCTAGAATTTTTAGGCTTGGAAAGAGGCAGAATAGTCTACTGAGTGAGACAATTAGGGTCTTACTCCTTACTCTTTCGTTTATCTTTCCTCAATACATCTTTGTGTTTGCCTTTCTTGCATATTTAGGTCTTTGCTTTTCATAGTTACTATGGGTCTCCACAGTATTAATCTATGTAGACTTTGATCTTTGTCTTTAAATGTTCTAAAATATAATTACACTGTATTGACATTTTTCATAGATTTTAATATTTCTGCTATCTTTTTATATACTGACATAAAAAAAATCCTGATCCTTATCTTTGTTGACATAAATACAAAGTACAAATATTTCCTGTAGGCTGCTGGCCCGTATACAAATCTCTACCATTTCTCCTCTCTCTGCCCTCCTTGTACTCAGTTTCTTGTTTAGCAGAACTTCTCTTTGCTTGTCCACTACAGTTCTCTGTTTGGGGGATTTGTAGATTGTTCTATCTTTGCTTCATTAGGTACTCCTACCAAGATCTTTCAGTCTGTCTCCAGTCTCATAAGTTTTATTAGTTCCTCTCACTGCCATATTAATTTTGCTCTTAATTTTGCAAATTTCCTTTCATGAAATCTAACTTACCTGTATTGCTGCATGAAAGGAATTAACTCCCTCACTGGGTAAAAAAAAAAGAAAAAAAATCAAACCAAAACAATCTGCCTCAAGCTGCGCCAGGGGAAGTTTAGGTTAGATATTAGGGAAAACTTCTTCACTGAAAGGGTGGTCAAGCATTGGAACAGGCTTCCCAGGGAAGTGGTTGAGTCTCCATCCCTGGAGGTATTTAAGGGACGGATAGACGTGGTGCTCGAGGACATGGTATAGTGATGGACTTGGCAGTGTTAGGTTAATGGTTGGACTCGATGATCTTAAGGGTCTTTTCCAACCTTAACGATTCTATGATTCTATGATTCAATCTCCCAAACAACCGAAAATTGAAATGAGGGAGATTGGAATAAACTAACTAGCAAATTCCAGCTGTCCCAGAAATAACAGAGGAGGACTATTTCCATAAGTGGTTACTTCACATCTGTTGTGAAATCCTACACTTACAACAATCACAAGGTCTGATAAAATTTTTACTATATCTGTAGGATGTGAGAATGGTATCTACACCTCAGCAAACATCTCTCCCCTACTTCCCATTTTAAAAGTCTGTCTGAAGCAGCTGCTGTATAAATGCTAAGGGTACTTACATTCTGGCAATGCATTATTCACCCTCTCTGCTGTTGTATCTCACTGCTTATCCATTTCCAGGCACTGTAATACAAGAGGTGCTTGACTGGGAAGAAAGATTTAGGGAGAAAATAGAGGGAGAGATTAGAATTAAGGGAAACATGGAGAAAAAGTTCCCACTGAAACAGTTAAGAAGGATTATTTTCATTTTCCAGCTATTTTTCATCACAAACTATACCTGTGCTACTAACCATACCACCCATTCCCTTTTCAAGCTGCAGCAATGTGCTGATGAGCAATTCCTGGTGGAACTCCAAGCATTCATTTGTAGAGGAATTCCTTTCAATTACATGTATTTTTATAATAGAGAATCAAAATATTGCTTTGCATCAAGAGACAAAAATGAACTATCTATGAATTAGTCAAATAAATACATAAATACATGTGTATGTGTTTTTGTGTGTGATCATTTTTCTGCAACAAGAAAGTAGAATGGAAAAATCATGAGAAGAAAAATTGAAGAAAGAAAATTCCTTGAATGAATATAACAATTGTAAAATTAATTCTGTGACTTACAGCACTGTACACCAGCTGTCTTACTCATTATAATAAGACCTAGATCTTAAGGATTGTTTATAGTGAAACAATTAGGACATCAGATTGGCAGCAGATCTGTAGAACACAATAGTTGGTGTATGCATTCTGTATGGTACGAATGCACACTGTATGCATTTGTATGGTTTCACTTTAGACTGTATTTAGGCTAGTCCTGTAGAGTTAGTACACATTAGCAATTGGTGGGTTTTAGGTACATGCTGGAGCAGATCTCTTGGTTTAGCTCATTGTGAAAAGGAGTCCTTTGCCATTCCCCAGGAGCATGCTGTGGTGCAAGCTGAAGTGCTATGAGGGAGAGGAACAGAGAGGTTCCCTGGATGAAAAGACTGATGTAGAAACACACAGGTAGAACTGTCTTCTGTTTGATACCTTGTCCATGTGCAACAACTACCAGGACACTTTCATCAACATCTTTTTGCATTTTTTCTCTTACCTAGTCAGATGCCCATTTTCAGGCATCTGGAACAAACTATTCAAAAACGTGACTCACCTTGCTTACTTTTAGTGTCTACAACACAGTGACTTTAATAACTCTCTGGAGTGGCCTGGTAGTCCCCAAGACTATCAATGAAATCACTGATCACAGGCTCAGATGTAATTACCTACATTATAAATATTTAATGTTACAGGAGATAAAACTCACCTCATATCCATGAAAACCTGATCATCGTATCCTTATTTGCAGAGTGGACCAAAGTTTCTAGGTAGCTAACCAAGTCTGCATTTCATGCTAGGCATGTGTTGTGCTTTCACTAATAACTTCTATTGTTACAGAATACTGATTTCAGCTTGCACTATTTGTATCTAGCAGTCTTCTGCTACTGAACATCACAGAGGAGATGGCATCTTCACCAACTAATAAAATTGTCAGATGTGGTAGTCCTCAACAATTGAAAGTTAATTGTTAATTGAAAGTTAGAGTGCTTTTCTTCTTTTGACATATAAAACTTTAGGAGAAGGGAAATTATGATTTCAAACAAAAGATATCTGGTATGGTCCGTTAACCTTTGGGGCTCACTTAATATATGTGTTGCAAAAAGTTGGTCAAATTTTTAAAGAGGGAGGAAGAACACATATTTGTACTGCAAATATAACCATACCTTCATTTGCACATGCAAATGTTATAATCAGTTATCGCTTGCTCATAAAAGTACCCAGTTTCTTTCAACAATGTGAATGGTTTCACATATTTATATTATTTAAGTGATCCTCTGAGCCAAGATCCAGGGGAAAATCTATATGTGAAAAACAATAACAGAACAAAAATTTTCTTCTTTTTTTTTTTTTTTTTTAGCTTAGTCAGTCATCTTCCACACTAAACTTCATAAAGCTATATATCCGAGTGTTCCTTTTTTGTCTTTTGGAAAGACATTTTAGTTTGGCATCTGTCACTCATTCTCACTTAGAAGCACAGCTTCACACAAGAATTTATGTTGCACTCATCACTGCCACAGCTCCAGGATTTTTAGGGAATTTATTCTCATATCACGCTGTGAGGTAGGATAGTCAACAGAAACACCAAGAAAGAAAAAGGATGATGGAATTCATCTCATACACCTTTATTCATATAGGAAGTTAAGCACTCAGTTGCAGTTAGTAACTTAGGCTGCATGCATGGCCAGAGAGACTGAGAGGCACTGCTAGACAGTAGTTCAGCCCTTCAGTTAGGCTGCTACGGTGGAGTGTGGATACCACCTCCTCAAATCATCTCAGCACTGACTTTGGAGGGAGTGGGATTGCAAGGCATCTCAGATGGCACTGGATAATGGTGTGTGAGAAACTGAACTGAACCCTAGATGATTAGCTTGACGTAGGTACTTAATCTCTAAGCATGAAGATGACTACTGTTGTTTTGAAGGCCTTTGAGTAACTTCTCCAGCCTTAAGCTGTGCCTCCAGAAGGACAAGGATATCCTTAGCTGACCTGCAGACTCTGTTTTTTGAGTTTCGGGCTTAAACAAAATTAAACTAAATTAAATTAAATTAAATTAGTTTTATAACCTAAAAGATAATAGTGCTGAAATAAGTGCACCAACATGAAAATTACATGACAGTGGATTTGAAAAGAACCAAGTTTTGTCCATTTTACCTTTTGACCTTTTCTTAAGAATAAAATGACTAATCACTTGGAGAAGATCAAAGCTTATCTTTTTAATTATTATTTTATCTAATAGTTATAGAATCATAATGTGTACTGAAGACAGTACACAAAAATTCAAAATTACATTCCTTGGTAGAGGACTATATAATAATCATAGATGTGGTAGAAGAAACAGACATAACCTGGAAATTGGAGCAAAGAAGTGTTCGGGTTGTAGCAGTACAATTCTGTGGTGATTTAGTTTAGAGATAGGAATACACAGATCATAAAGAATGACCAATAAAATCCCTGTTATGGGAGACATGAAGTGAGGAGATTCTCCCAGATAATAAATTAAAAACTTATTAATGGCTTTTAAAATAATTTTTAGCCAAAATAATCAGTTCCTTTTTGATGAATACTATTGATAATAGTAACAGCAATAGCCTAGAAGAAGCTGAAATCATAACACAAATAAATTACTTTAGTCCTTTGGTCCCTATGTAGCTAGTTATATGTTGCTGCTCTCACCTATCAGCTACTGAAAAAATCTCCCCATATGATATTCAACTATATAAGTAGAAATCACACAATATATTCAAAAGATTTTTCTGTTCCTCACATGCAAATCTTTGTATTTCATTGACTTGAATGCATATTTTGTATAGTCATCCATAAAATAGAGGTATGATTTCATGAGACATTTTTACACTTAAATTTAAGTTTATATTTTAAATTTGAATTATCTACCAATTTTCTGGAAGAAAAAATATAAAACAAGCTAAAATGGAAAAATTGACACAAGCAAAACAAAAATATTTTCCATCAAAGTGGAACAATGTAATGTTCTGAAAAAAAGTTTTCATTTTCAATAAGGTTCTTCTAATAGGTTATTGAAAACTTTTTTTAGAACCTAATCATATAAAAATACATTGTATAATTGGATTTTTTTTAAATAATTATTGCTAATTTTAACATATTATATTTCAATTTGTTTAATTCAGAACATGGTAAATGTTTGAAGAACTAGGGGGAAATGTAAATGCATATAGATATGGTTTTTACAAATGCTTTCTCACATTCTGATGTGTAAGATTGTCATACTAGTGCTACATTTTACACCATCATTTCTCAGACCAAGTGTTATACTCACAAAACCTCCTCTGCACTAGAAGAGGAAGAGTAATTCTTAAATACTGCTACCAAATCTAAATTTTATCCATGTTGAATCAGTTGAAAATTAGAACAAAGAATTTATTTACTACGTGTATGTCTTTTCTACAGAGAACAATCTGTCTTCACTGACATTATCTATGGTCCAAAACAAGTGCCAACACCATGAGAAGTTCATTAACTGAAAAGATTTGCTTTACACTTCAGTAGGACTTTTTCTGTAAAGCACTTGTCTCTTAGATGTCAACTAAAGGAGGCCATTAAAATTTCTGGCAGAATCTAAGGTTGCTTTTTGTTGATTTTGTTGGGCAGAGAACAATTTCAAAAGATGTTTAAATTGGATAATATGTTATATCTTGGAGTTTTCTGGTCCTCTGTATTCAGTTGTTTCTATTTGATCTGTGTACTACAGAACAAGTAGAACCAGCACAAAATATTTATCAAATATTTAAAAGTCATCCTTTAAAAAAAGGCAGATTTTTATGCTAAGGAACTAAGCTATTGTGTTTAGTATTCAACTCTTTTAAAACCTATTATCAAAAAAATTATATTTAAAGACTGATGATGATCCAATGGACACACCATATAGTACCAGAAGTTGTCTTTAGGAAAAGTTTTAGGTTTATGACTTAATTCTAAGTGTCTTACCTGTAGTTCAGTACTACAGAGTGCAAAGAGAAAGAAAAAAAAAGAAATCTTGTGTCAGCAATCCTTGTGGATATCATTACTTCTACTTTCAGCCACGATTTCACAGGAAGCAGTCTGTGTAAGTGGGGGATGTCTGAAAAAAAGAACATTTAACCAGATTAATAAATTATTTTATTATGTAGAACTGCTTGATGAATACATGGTGAAACAGCTGCTATCTTGGTGACAGGACCTGTCTGAACTCCACTAACTCTGTGCAGTAAATTTCAGGACAGAATGAGGCAGTATAACAAGATAAATTAGGTATTCAGAAGGACTATCTAAACTGGTTAAATTTATCATAAAATATAGTAACTATTAATATTCCAGTAGCAAAGGAGAGAATCAAACATTATTTTGGCCAGTTTCTGACTGTCCTTCTCGTGCACGTGCAAAGTATGAAAGATGTAGAACTTCTCTGTAAGCTTCACACTTTATATCATAATCAGGCAAAATATTTTGGCCTAGTATTTATGGAGCAGAATCCTGTGGATTTCTGCATGCTCGTAAGAGCAGCTGGTAGACAACTGTGTGCTCACATACCCTTTATTATTTTAAACACACTTAAAGACTACAAAGGCATCAGCAATAATTTTGCACTGCATATCCTTGGTTTACTTTCTTGCTATTCTTCCATTTGACTGCAGTGAGTTACAAGCAAAAATTATAACTAGAACAGGATAGAGAGCCATGGCTAGGGCATGATTTGGAAAGATCTTGTTTGCACTCATCAGATAAAGTTGCGTAGGTAGAGTGCCAAAACTGAGGCCCTAAGATTAAAAAATTTCTGAATACTTAGAAGTTTTCCATCTAGGTGGCAACAAGGCTCTGTCCTCAGTGGTAGGTCAGGGAGAGTAGATGGATTGAGGTATAAACCCTGAAGAACAGTTTTTAGGCAGATAGATTGACCTTAGCTCTGACAGAGATAGCAATCTTTATATGAAGATATAAATACATATTTGCACTTTATTTGCACTTGTTCTTCTGCTTTAACTCCTCTCTCTGTGTGATGTGTTCCTTTGAGAAAATATTTTGTAAAGCCATCTAGGTGGTCTCCGTGGTCGATGTTATCAGGCACCAGAGTGAAATTTCCTATGGGTAGCTGGGTAGCAGAGGTAAATGCTTTCTGAAAACTAATAGAACACAACCAAGATCAGTTTCTTATCAGCACAGTAAGGTTGCAGGGGTCCACCAAGCCAGACATGAAGAAAGCAAAATATATACTGTCCACTTAGGTGCAGTGAAACTACAATCTTCAATTAGAAGGGACTCGAATGAAATCAGATATGTCTGTTTTCTGTTTCATTAAAACCTTCACAGTTTTGTGCTAGTACCCAATCCTACATGGAAGATGATTCTACAATACTATACTGTAAATAAGAGATGAGTGAAGGTTTCAGTTTGTGAAATGTCAGCACAAGCTAAGTAAAAAGAGTGTATGAACTGAGATTCCTGAGAGGAAAAATGTAGTGTCCAGAACGTACAAATAAATCCCTTAAAGTCTGAAAGACTATATAATAATTGATTATGTTAAGAAATAATTATTTCATTTTTGTGTGACCAACTGCTATAACACTGTTGATTGGTTGATTTATATTTTTAATACAGAGCCTCAATAAAAATTTTATTGTAATTCTTGTACGCTGTGACATTTTATGAAATCTGAAGAATTTAGGTGTCCATTACTACAGGATTTAGAACTTGAAATATCTGAAAGTGTTTGTGACCAGCCATACTCCTGTTCTAACTGACCTAGATGTGTTATGTAGCATAAGAAAAACTCACGTTGCGCACATATTGAAAGCCTAAATAAAAAAAAGGCCTATAAAAATAGGTAGAAAAACATAAACTTTCCATAACACTTTAAAATTACTCAAAAGGATTGTTAAATTTTAATTTTTGTTCATAATTTCTTTTTCTCTAGTTGTATATGTAAATGAATAATAACATTGTCAAATATTTATGTCTGAAAAATGACTAACATTTGACTCAAGACACAAAGATATCATTGTGCTGGGAGGCATACACACAGTCTAGAGAGCTTGTGTTTTTCCCAGTAAGAATGGACACAAACAGAAAATGAATGCAACAAGAAACAGCAGATTTTGGAGATTAATTGCTCGATAAATACACAACCTAAGAATCATGTTCCTCTGATCATCCCCATTTCTTCCTGTTGGGAGTTCCACAGCCTCCACTCAGGCACACGCCTAATTTCCCTGATGCTGGCAACATAAGTATTGCTGAACATATCTTACCCTGACACAAAGCTGGAAAAGGGGTTGGGATGCAGATGGACACTCACAAGTATAAAGTCTCAGATATGAAGACAGTATTAGTAAGCTGTAGTCATGAATAAAAATTAGAGAAGAAACTAAAAGAAATGCTAAAAGTTATTTTGCAATTCCAAAATGCCTCTCAGAATATTTACCACACGTTGATGGAGATCGAGGGAAGTGACTGAAGGTTGGAGAAAGGCAACCATTGCACCCACGTCCAGAAGGGGCCAACGAGCCACTGAGGAATCACTCAGTCCCTGGGAAAATCATGGAGCAAGTCCTCTTGGAGCACATTTACGGGCATGTGGAGCAGTTATAATGGATTTTTTGAGGGTAAATCATTCTGACTAACTTCGGTGATAAAATGACTGGATTTGTGGACAAAGGAAGAACAATGGTTGTCCATTCTACCTTGAATTTAGCAAGGCTTTTGACATTGCCTCCTACAGCATTATCATGTCCAACTTAGGTCATTGTGGTCTGGATGGGTAGGCCCCCAGACAGGTAATAATCTGATCAGATAGTTGGGCCCAGAGAACCATGGTCCTGTGGCAAGTGTTGTACCACACACGGGTCTGTCCTGGGACCTGTCCCATTTAACATCTTTATCAGTGATGTTGAGCCAGTGGTGAAGAATACACTCATCACATAATGATGGTGACACCAAACTGTGGGGTGGGAATGGGATGCACTGGCTGATATGTTAGAGGGGGCAGAGCTACTATCCAAAAGGACCCAAAGAGGCTGGAGGAATTGGGCAACAGGAACCCCATGAAGTTCAACAAGGGTAAATATCAAGTGTTTCCCCAGGGAGGGAAGAGGTCCTGTAAAAACACTGGTTGGGGACACAGGGTCTGGGGAGTAGGTCTGCAGGAATGCCTTTGGGGTGGTGGTGGACAGTGAATTGAACATGAAACCATGGTGTGTCATGGCAGCAAATGTGTCCAGCCACTCCTGAGCTGTATGAACAGTGGCACAGCCTATAGAACAAAGGAAAGGATTATCCCCTTATATGTGATATTCGTCAGACCACATCTAGATTCTGCATCCAGTTCTGCACCCCAACACAGGACAGACATGGGCATGCTGGAGGGAGCTCAGTGGAGGGCCCCTAAAGTGGTGGGGCTGGAACATTTGCCCTGTGAGTAGAAGCTGGGGGGCCTGGGTTGGTTCAACCTGGAGAAGGAGTGGCTTTAGAGGCACCTAACTGCTCCCCTGTGCTTATGAAGAGTGATTGAGGAGCCAGAGTCAGGCTCCTCACAATGGTGTAGGGGAGGTTGTTGAGAGACAACAGGCACAAGTTGAAACAAAAGAGGTTCAGACTTGGTATAAGGAGTACATTTTCCTCATGAGGGCACTGAGGCAGTGGACCAGGTTGCCCCAAGATTTTGTGCTATTTCTGTCCTTGGAGAAGGCACTGCCTGGATCAAGGTGTGAGCAGCTTGGTCTGACCCCAGAGCTGGTCCTGACTTGGTGGGATGTGCACTAGAGACCTCCTGAGATCCCTTGCCACTTCAGTTATACTGTGATTTCAATGATCATTCAGACACTGAAGGCTGTGAACATGTTCACTGTTGTTTTGGCTCTGGATAGCAGAGATAATCTTGCAATCCTATTAGAGATGTTAAAGTTGTCACTCATTAATTCCAAAGTTATGTAAAGAATCTAAGCAGCATAGAAGTGGAGACGATCCAACCTGTCCTTAGAAAAGAAAACTATGCAAGGTCCTTTTAAAAGGTGCTAAAAGATTCTGCTTTCCAAGCAAATTCAATAACCACCCACTTTCAAGGAATGAAATGTATATATAAGAAAATAAATATATATATATGTGTGTGTGTATATATACATGTATATAAATCAACAATCTCTTAGGGAAAGTTTTTGAAGAAGATTGTTTTATTCAAAATAAACCCCCTGTACAGTCTCTGTAATAGATTGTGCTCCTTTAAATACATCTTTTTTTTAGTGGTTTTCCTTTTCTATCCTCCTAACTTCCTAATCTACCCTATTCTATGTTATCTCATTTGCCATACTTCTCCCTTCTCCCTCTCCTCTTTCCATTGTTTCTCTGCATACATACTTGCTGCTACGTTATTGATAATTTGACAATATATTTTTATACAACTCTTAATAATGATGTCATTTAACTTACATCAATGATTGTTTGCTATGTAATGAACATTTGTTTCTTTTTTTTAAATTGCAGAAAACAGACAGTATGTATGTACTTAACAGCTACTTGTTAACTGCAAGGTATTAGAGAAAATGAATGCTGAATGGTCACAAATTTCACAAGTCATTACTTGGTTTCTATTTGATTTTCATTAGTAAAATTTTAAAGGCCTGTCCACAAGCAAGGAAAATGTATTACTACATGAATAATTTTTATGCATGGCAATGTCTTAAGAACTATTCAGCATTGTAAATGTGTTCTTCTTAGTGCAATTATGAAACTTACAAAGAGCACCATTAGTGAGATATTTTTACATAAGTTCATATTGTTCAGTTATTTTATTGAAGAAGGTAAAAATAGGTATTGTAGCAGAAAATCCAAGGAGAAAAAAAATGATAAAAATCTAGTACAACACTTGCCCTCAGCTATGTTGTGTATGAGAGGACTGTTCTTTACAGGAGCTACTGTGCAATAGCCAAGAGAAAAGATCTCAGCCAAAGTCTTGGAACATAGGTAGAAATGGGAACCTGTAGAAGTTCATCATTTGAAGATTCAAACAGAGATTGTCTTTTTGGTTTTGCATATTGAAGATAACAGTTTTGATGCACAGGTATATCCAGGAAGCATTTCTAGTCTGAAGATCGAGTATTACAAGTGCCCTTGACAAAAACATAACTTTGAAACGTATATTTAGAGGTATTTGTCTATTTAAAGAAATGCATTTTACTTTCTCTTAGTTTTTCAGCCCACACTGCTAAAATTCAGGAAAAATCATCTAGGTACAACCCTATAATACAACATTTCTTTGAAAAATAATTTAAGATAAATATTTAAATATGTTACCTTTCCAAAAAGAAAATGAGACAGACACTAATTTTCCCTGTGAGTAGAAGGATGCTAGATTTCAAATTAGATATCGATGAAATAATAGTGTATATTTTAAAACATACACTTTCACTTTATGCACTTGCACTTTATGCACTTTTAAAACAGCACACATCGTATTCTGTTGCCCACTGAACTCGTATTTCAAACACTTGTAACAGAAGTAAGAGAACCACATAAAAGAAAAAAGAAATACTCTTAAACCTTCATTTATTATGACTCATATCTCTTTGATTCTTCAAAAATGGTTTAAGGAGAAGTTACAGGTTATGTGTGGACCTTGCAATCATAGCGTAATAAATCAAATAACCAATTAACTCTGAAGAAAAATGGTGTCTGTATAAAAATGAAAGGGAGACAATTCTAGTTAACTATCCAAATTTATGAGACTTTTTCAAGAATTTTGAAACATTGCTGTACTAGTTAAACATTGGAGAGAGATATCAGACATATTTTCTAAAAGATATTCTCAACTGAGACAGTCAACCTGTGCTGCCTAACAAAGGATAAAACAAAAGTGATGGGGACAGATTGTTTTCTCATCCAGACTTACAGTTTAAGCTCAGAGCCACGTTATTCTGTTAGCTTTCACTTGGACTCTTAAATAAACAAATTCAACTGTTGTTTAATGTGAGTTAAAAATATGTCTTTCTTTCAGTATCCTAAATGAGGCCTTAGAAGCACTGTAAGGGCAATCTGTAATTTTAGAGGTAATGCCAAACCTACATCACACTGATTCAATGCAACATGCTGTCTCTAAAAGAGGATATAAGCTGCAGATTCAGAATATAGCATAATAAGCCCATGAAAACTTGTTTTTCACTCTATGTTTGACTTATTTTTAACCTTATGTAATAGGTAGTTCTCTGATCTATGCTTGATCTTGTTATGAAATAAGAGCTTGCTTGGATCAGGGGGAACCAGATGAAATTCACTTAGAGTGAGGCAGGGATACCATGGTTCATCCCACCAGTGACACACGTGCCCATGACAGAAGAGTGGGACAAGACCAATCTGCACAAATCCAATCTTCTTCCTCTCCAGGACCAGGACAGGCCTAATGACCTGACTTGCCCAGAGGGAAGCTCACTTCGTCACATAGCTGCAAAGACAAAACATGTGCAGTAATTAGATGGATATGGATGTGATTAACTATAAATACATGTATATGTTTAAAAAATAAACTAGTGTGTGTTGATTATATGATTCTGACATTTGGGCTCATTTTCCTTCATCATCCAGTACTAGAATCTCATACATATCAAGAAGGTACACGAAATTTTCTTATAGTAATGGTTCATTATCTCCAATTAATAAAGTCTGATGGTGTCTTGTAATGTTACGACACATCTCTATAATGCCACCTTCAGGCTTCCATTAGTGCGAAATGTTACCTACACAATGAATACAGTTCCCACTGCATGTCTTTTTGGTTTATGTCTTCCTATAGCAGAACATGTTGAAAACATAAACTCTGAATACTTAATTATATTCACTAACATAAGGAACATAAGTGCCAATTAAACTCAAAATGCAACAAATTTTTACTATTAATTAATGCCTTTGGGTTTTGAGTTTTTTTGATTCATGTATGTTCAAAATTTTTTTTTATTTCAAGTAAATTTCATAATTTTTTATGGTGTCTTTCTTTTCTTTCCTCAACAGATGGAAGATACAGTCCCTTTTCTGAATAGTTTGTCCTTTTAGATGTGGCATAAAAAGCATGACCAGAATCATCTAAGACATTCCAGTGTCTATTCCCTTATTCTCTTACATCATACTGACTAGGACATACAAAAGTAACCCAGTATTTACAAACACAAAAATCATATCATATTTCAGGAAATATATGAGGAAAATTCCAGTTGATTCAATTCAAGTGATTCCTTTTATATATTTATATCATGTGGGGAGAAAAAAAAGAAACACTTGGCAATGACAAGGATTAGAAGAAAAAGAAACACAATCTTCATTTTAGATGCTGCATTTTATTCAACTGCTGCGAGCTGAGAATGGGTACAGGTTTGTTAATAAAACGAGGTGAACGAATGGAACTTAGATACTGTATTACAAAAGAAGCACCAGTTATGCTTCATAGTCCCATTTTTCCATTATTTAACTTATGTTTGCTGGAAGACTCTTTTGTTACTGATTTCTTTGCTGATTTTCTTCCTATATCTGTTGTTTAGCCATACACTTTTACAAATATAATACCAAGTCACAAGTTTGCTTTCTGCACATCTTTGACTTACTAACTGTTTACTAAATGATGATTAAAGGATAAAAACTGTGTTCTCATGCCAATGGTTCTAGTTTAAGCTCTCCAGATTGTATTCTTATTGTCATTGAATATACTGTAAAAATATTTAAAATATTTCTGATACTGTATTGTATTCACAGAATTGACTGAAAAGTGTTAAATCCATTAGGCAATTAGAGATTGGTCTGTGTCAGCCATAACTCCTTGTCATCTTCATACATAATCTGCTCAGTGAATCAATGTAATACAAGCTGATTTCTAGCTATTGATCTAAACCACTTTACTAATAACAAAAACCTGATTCTGACAAATGATAGTATAAAAGGAAGAGGATGGGTAAATTGCTGTCATTTGACAGCTAGCATCTGTATCATTCCCTTACTTACAGAACAGAGCAGATCATTTTTCAAAGTGTTTAAAAGACTAACTGCTGTTTGAATGCTTGTGAATATTAAGCAAACTGATATGCATTGATACACATAACCTTATAGCTTATGTCATTGACCCTATGAGCAACAGAGATCTACTGGAGTGATTCTCATGCTGTAGTTCATGGGCAATTTCTTAGATTCAAAGCTTATCCTGTCGCCAATGCTGAGGTCTCTCTCTCAAAAAGTTATAGGAAGGCTGAGGCAACTGAGACTCTCAGCTCTGTGATTTCCAGTATCCTGTCAAAAAGGCAGATACTTTCCACCAAATTAAGCTTTAAGGTTTTTACACATAAATGCACAATGATTACAGACAGAACAAAGTATTGAAAATGGCTAATTATGACAGATTTCAATTTCCAAGTTGCATTACTTTTAATTTATTGTATCCTGATGACGAGATATTCATTCGTTCCTCTCTCAAAGTTTCTCACTGATGGTAAGCAATTACTGTAAACTGGCAGATGAAGTGTCATTTAAGACATTTCAGATTTCATTTACCGTCACCAAAATCAAAGAAGGGAAAAAGAGAGTCTAGTTTATAGCTGGTAGACTTTGGGTCTACCCAGTGTATGCCTCAAAAATGCTGACTTCTGAAAGCATGAGGTTTTGAGGCATTCTGCCAAATAGTCTTCCCTGGAGTACAATAAAAACTTCAGCTGCTGTCACTAGATATCAAAGTCTACTCCAAAGACAGAGTATTCCTGAAGCATCACTTACTTCATCCTTAGCTTACGGGTCTCTTTATTTCAGACTCAAGTATTTACACTAACCTAAATGTTACTTCTATAAATAATCTTACTGATTTTGCACATAAATAAGTGTATACTTCCCTTCCCCTTATGCAGTACATCTGTGGATTTGTCCCTGACAGCAGGATAATTCACCAGCTGGGATTCAGGGCATATGGCTCTGAACAGAGATTTCCAGAGCTATGGTCTACCTCTAAAGACTCTCATCATCCATGGCAAAGAAGCCTAACAATATCAGGAGTCCAGGTGATATAGCCTGATGAAAATCAAATAAATTTAAGTGAGAAAGGTTAGTAACTACTTTTAAAAGTACCATAAATTGAGAGATCTTAAGATTTTAATAAGTAGTTAGAAAAGCACTGTACATGCATTCATATTCTTTAACTGTTCTAAGGTGACATTGATTTCCAGAAAATTGGGAAAATGGTAAATGGGAAATCTGGGAATGCAGAAGAATATATGTTTCGTCAAATATACACTGAAGCTATCTTAAACCACACTTGAAAAAATATGTGAAAGATCCCACATTTTAAAAGAATGCAAATGCCTATCTGAGAAAAAAAATACCCTGATTTCATTCACAGATAGAAAAGTTATCTGAGAAAATAAAGAGTCCACATATGAAGAGGTTGTGCGAAAATGAGTGGGCTAAAAAATAAGCAGTTTATCTAAGAAAACATACACTGCTGAATAGCCCCCATTAAAGATAACTAATAGCTCAGGTAGAACAAGCTCTGAACTGAGTATATGAGTGTAACAAACCCCACCGAATTTTGCACATGCTCCTTTTCTTCTGCACTGATATTTTGAGATCTTGTAGTATACTGTGACATAAGCATTATTTTATTTTTATTAAGTGGATCTTTTAAGTATCTTGTTGAAGGTTTTTTTGGCTGTGATGAATTGGTCTGGTTAGGCTCCTTTGAGAGCTGATTTATAAATCTGGATATAATACAGGACCTAACTCCTGGTTAGATATGAGAACTAAGGCTGCAGAGCTCACAAACCATACTGGCCCTGCAGGGTAAATGCAGACTTAGTCTCCTGGTTCTGCTGTAAATCTAGGACTCTGAGCCTGAAAGCTGTAGCATTGGTGGCTTCAGGAAAACCTATGTCACTGATTTCATCTCAAGGTAAAGCAAAGGACTCCATACTATGATCTGACAGGAGGGGTGAAGGAAACTGTTCTCTGTGTCCCCATGATACTGATTTTTCTTGCTCCAGAGTCACCCTTTCTTTAGTCATGTTCTTTCTTTTACAACTACTCATTCTATTTTTCCACTGTCATGGTTTAACCCCAGCCAGCAACTAAGCACCACACAGCCACTCGCTCACATTCCCCCCCAGTGGGATGGGGGAGAGAATCGGAAGAGTAAAAGTGAGAAAACTTGTGGGCTGAGATAAAGACAGTTTAATAGGTAAAGCAAAAGCCGCACATGCATGCAAAGCAAGGAATTCATTCACTACTTCCCATCGGCAGGCAGGTGTTCAGCCATCTGCGGGAAAGCAGGACTCCATCACACGTAACAGTTACTTGGGAAGACAAACGCCATCACACCCAATATCCCCCCGCCCCCCTTCCTTCGTCTTCCCCCAGGTTATATACTGAGCATGACATCATATGGTATAGAATAGCTCTTTGGCAGGTCGGGGTCAGCTGTCCTGGCTGTGCTCCCTCCCAGCTTCTTGTGCACCGGGCAGAGCATGGGAAGCTGGAAAGTCCTTGACTAGTGTAAATACTACTCAGCAACAAGTAAAACATCAGTGTGTTATGAACATTATTCTCATACTAAATCCAAAACACAGCAGTATCCCAGCTGAAACCAGGACATACATCAAAATGCAAAATATTGAACCTCAGTTTCTTGACCACCTAGCAAGGTAATATCCAGAGATATGCTGGGTGGCAAAGTATCACCAAGAAATAGTTTCATTTTTAAAAGCTCTGATTTCTCAGTCTCTACATCTTCTGCAGTTGGGTGATTCCCAGGGAAAAAAAAAAAAAAAAGAAATTATTTCTTTGGTAGTAAATAGCATAAACACCATTAAAAATATAAGAAGAAAAAGATGAGGCACTTTTTTTTAAGACAGTGTCTTTGTGCCTCTGCATTGTCCTTGTAAAACTGTTGTCTTAATCCACTTTTCCAGTCACAATTGTTTTAGCCCTTAACTGGACTTCCCTTGTTTCTTCCACTTAAACTTGATTTTCCCTTAATAGTTGAAGGACGCTTAGACAGCATCACATTAATTTCAGTGGACATTGAGTTTTATCTAATTCAGCAAGCCAGCCTTTGTTAATTAGGCCTCACAGGACGAGTGATTGTAAAGAACATCTCTAACTGTCACTGATCAATACCCGCAACTGAAGCAGCTCTAGCAGTCAATTACTGTTTCTGAGAAGGAAGAAGGGTCCTATTCTTGTTAACTCCCTACACTTTTTTAAAATCACAAGGCCCCTCAGCTTACCTTCCTATCAGGTTCAACCAGAAGCATACAAATTTTATTTCCTCCTTCTAACGCTGTGGCAGGTTCATTCTCAGCAAAGTCCTCTGCAGCCCATCAGTTCTGTTTAGCAACATCTTATGCTTCCAAAGTCGTGAGCTTGACTGATGGGGAAGTCAACGCTCCAACAATGCTAGCAGAGTTTCACTGTTTAAGCCTAGAGACATGAGCTCTGTTTGATTAGGTCCCAGAAGAATAAGTATATGGAAAGTAATTTAATGTAATGCTACCCTGCAATCCTTCAGAGATAGAGAGGGAGCAGGCAAAAAAACAGATCACAGCCATTAGCATTTGCTGGTCATTTATTTCAGTGAGGATATATAAATATATATGCACTTGTACATAAATTAGAACTTTGGGCACTTCCAATGAGTTAAAATATTACTTTCCGCCTCCTAGAACCTGTTTTTCAATAAACTCCCATTCTTCTCTGGGGGAATTATGAAGCTGTCATTCTTGTTGTTGAGGACTTAGGGTTAAAAACCCCCAACTTTCTAAAATCATTGCTGAGTTGTTATAATACATGATCAACAGGTAATCACTCTAAAAGAGCTGGGTGGGAAAATGTTTTCTCTGTTCATGGGAGAGTCCTGAGAATTTAGAAGTTTTCTCATTGCACACCCTACATTTTCAAAACCAGCTGGTGACAAGCTGAAGTGCAAGACTGTAAAGAAACTGACTCTTCACTTCTGTACTGACAGGTCAATGTTTAAAAGTGGAACTAGCAGTGGAAAGACATTTTCTTTTTTTCTGCATGAGTCCCCTTTGTAGCCTCCTCTAAACAACTGTTTTTAAGGGCATACAGAAAAACATTGCTTGTTAAGTTGTAGGTGAGGGATTATATGTTCTGCTGCAATATTAAATGGAGTTATTAGCAGAAAGGCTAAACATTCCGTGGAAGACTAACACATCTAAGTTTGGGTGTTTACACATGACCATGCCAAAGTGCCTAACAAAGTCAAAGGATACCTAAGCAATACACTTAATTGAGTTTAGAGCACAATTCAGTCATTAGACACTCAGTTCAGTTGCCCATGCATAGCAAGCTAGGGTCTGAATACAGAAATCTGAGATGCCTAAGGTATCCTTCCAACCCTCCAGCTGCTGCCACAGAAGAGTATGTCTCCCACCAGTTTTGTGTCACATCTGGCAGATTTGTGCAGATGTCCTGGAGACTGTAGGGCATAGCTCTAGATACACACTTGTGGGCAATAGCATTGAACAAAAGATGTTTGCTTGAGAGTAACGTGAATTATCCTCTCATCTTCATTGCCTTTATTGGTTAGGGATGGGATACGGTTGATATTTATATCATCATTTGAAATTCTCTAGGGAGTCTAAGACATCTGCGCAAAAATCTAAGATATCTGGCTTATGGCGGTCATGCACCCTTTTGAGCAGCAACTGTTGGCCAGGTGGGACACCTGCAACATATAAAAAGATTGAATCTTTTCTTAGGTCTCTTGATTGTAATAGGAGCATAGATACATAATTTACATGTGACACGTGAATTTAGATATCTTAGTGTTGGCCTGAATTCCCCTTAAAGTGAGACAGGAAAATATGCAGTTATGTGCATTACAGTAGTGTCTATAGTCTCCATCTACTGGAGTATGTGGCATTATCATGGCTTCATGCTGATCCTCCCAGGACTGATTGATCACCTTGGGGCTATTCAGGCTCTGTATCATATAACTGCCAATGCTCTGATATCTATATGTCACACTAGTAGCGGTTAGAGTAATAATAGAAACTTTAAATCTAAAAAGGTTAGAATACTCTGGAACATGTTGGTGCTGGCAAGAGAATGAGAACTCAAACCTGAGAAGTGAACAACATTAGAGAAAGGTCAAATTTAAAGCTATAAAACAACCTGAAAATTGTTGATACATATAACAGGTAGTGTAGAAATGAAAGAGGTGACAGGTAACAATTATAAGAAAGTTAGAATTTTAAATGGAAGAGCCTTTGACTGCTGTACATTAAAGTGACTGTCATGCACAATTTTTCAAGATAAGGTCAGGCCAACTCTCTACCAAAATCTAATTATTTATGCAATTTAGGAATTTTGGGGGCTTATATTTATGAAATTGCTAATGCATAAAAACTCCTACCTACAAGTTTGTGCATCCAGTTTTAATCCTGTCAATACATAAATTCAGATACAGAACTCCACATTTCACTGAGGTGTGAATGTTATGGTGGGCTATAGGTATCTTTTACACCTCTACCTCTTTAAATTTATCCAAAAACCACTTATTTCAAACTTCTTACTCTCACCATACCCCTAGTTTCATACATTTTTTATATCTTACATGTTAAATGCAAGAGATATTTAAGTTTCAGCATGTAGTGCCTCTAAATAATTTTTTCTCTGTTTTTCATAATTAGTCTTAACTTGCCTGTTGTCTGCCTGCTCATCTCTCATTCATGTCTCTTTAGCTTTTTTCCCCAGTCTGATGTCACCCTTTCCCTACCTCTGGAATGACCGTTTATCTCTGATATGACCCTCAAGCCCATTTTCTCCAAGAATCCTCTCAGCCATTTTCTCCTTAATAATGATCAACCTGTTCTATCTGCACAATTTTTCCTTATATATCATCTTTCTTATGCCTTTCAGGCACTCTAACCTATGTGTGTCATGGAACAGCTTGTGACATCACTGTATTAGGCCTCAGACATTAAAGAAAAAAAAAAACCAAAACGGGAGACTGTTATTTAATATCTCAGTAGTTCCAGTAGTTCTAATCAAAGCATTTGTTTTAAGAAGAAAAAGAAGCTGTTCAGAGTATTTATAGTGGTGAGACTCTCATTTAAAAATATGTTTTTTCTAAATGAAAAGATATGTCCTTGTTTTATCTATGTTTAACTTCAGAGGATTTTTTTTTCTTGTCTGCAATGGTTGAATATCACAAACACCTATGGTGGATTAAAGAAATGCTTTCCTTATTTTATAGGTGTTAACGATTCCATTTACTCCTGCAAGTTAACACAAACCTTTCTGTTTAATATCTTTATCAATGATCTGGATGAGGGGATTGAGTGCACCCTCAGTAAGTTTGCAGATGACACCAAGTTGGGTGGGAGTGTCGATCTGCTGGAGGGCAGGAAGGCCCTACAGAGGGATCTGGGCAAGCTGGATCAATGGGATGAGGCCAACTGTATGAGGTTCAACAAGGGTAAGTGCCAGGTCCTGCACTTGGGTCACAACAACCCCATGCAACGCTACAGGCTTGGGGAGGAGTGGCTGGAGAGCTGCCTGGCGGAAAAGGACCTGGGGGTGTTGGTTGACAGCCGCCTGAACTTGAGCTGGCAGCGTGCCCAGGTGGCCAAGAAGGCCAATGGCATCCTGGCTTGCATCAGAAATAGTGCGGCCAGCAGGACTACAGAAGTGATCGTCCCCCTGTACTCGGCTCTGGTAAGGCTACACCTCAAATAGTGTGTTCAGTTTTGGGCCCCCCACTACAAGAAGGACATGGAGGTGCTGGAGCGTGTCCAGAGAAGGGCAACAAAGCTGGTGAAGGGTCTGGAGCCCAAGTCTTATGAGGAGTGGCTGAGGGAGCTGGGGTTGTTCAGCCTGGAGAAGAGGAGGCTGAGGGGAGACCTTATTGCTCTCTACAACTACCTGAAAGGAAGCTGTAGCAAGGTGGGGATTGGTTTCTTCTCCCAAGTAACAAGCGACTGGAGGAAATGGCCTCAAGTTGCACCAGGGCAGGTATAGGTTGGATATTAGGAAAAACTTTTTCACTGAAAAGGTAGTCAGGCACTGGAACAGTCTGCCCAGGGAAGTGGTTGATTCTCCATCCCTGGAGGTATTTAAAAGATGTGTAGATGTGGTGCTTAGGAACATGGTTTAGTGGTGGACTTGGCAGTGTTAGGTTAACAGTTGGACTTGATCTTAAGGGTCTTTTCCAACCTAAATGATTCTATGATTCTATATTCAAAGGTACCTGCAAAGAACTTTAAGAAAATAATTATTTTCTTATACCCTGTATTAAATTTTTTAAATCCAAGTTGACCTTAAATTGCAATGTAGTATTATGATTACAAACAGAGCTATTACACTATTTACAATACTTACTGAGACAGAATACATGATCTTTAGGGCCTGAGAGATTTAAAAAATTCTTTGCCAAGTCACTGCTGGTATAAAAAGCTATCCTGAAAAAAAAAAAAAGGAAAAAAAAGAAAAAGACTGCTATTTATTATGATAATGAGCAGAGGTTTTGACAATAGTGTCAAATTTTTCACACCTAAAATAAAATAAAAGTTTCAGTAATTCATCTTTTTAAAAAAATTGAATTGTACAGTACTGTTATTATGCAAATTAGCTCTATTAAAAGCACCATTTGCAAGCTTCAGGGGTTTGCAACTCCAATACAAAATCTTAATACATTAAAGAAGTGAAAAATATTGTATTATGTGCCTTTATGTCTTAGAAGTTCACAGTGTGGTAAAGGCAAAAAAAAATACTAGAAGACACTGTAATTTGAAACAATACAACCTTTTTTCCATTTTAAGAACATTAGGACTAGGATATGAAGAAAATAAATTGTAAAACACAAATAATTTATAGTGGTTGGGGAAATTTGATTCCTTGGCGCTTGGTTTTGTGTATGAGATAATACACACATAATGACTGAAGAAACATCCCAGGACAATTATGAAATATTTAGGGCTTAGGAACATTGTTTGCATCTCTCCAATATAAGATTAATTGTAAGACATCTGCTTCAAATCAAAAGGCAAAATTCTTAAATAAGTATTTTATATATATAAATATATAATATATAAATAAAGGAGTTTTGATATCATTTGAAAGTAAGATTTTGGCAGTATAAATATGGTAGAGTAGTAATTATTTTACTCAGGTCTCAGAGATTATCTGAGCATTTTGTCAGGAGCCAGAACATCATAGCTTTTAAAATTCCTAAATAAAATGTGCCATGCAGAGACTACTCATCCCAAGACCCCAGTCCTCTATCCAAGATTTTTCTCTAAAACGAGTCTGACTTTTTAAATGCATAAATAGTACAGATAAAATTTCAGCAGTATGACCCAGAACCTGTGTACTACTCTCGGCCTTTAGGCTATACTTAGTTACCCTGGATTCCAAGAACTATTTATTATGAAAATTTTATAAGGCAATAAATGGCTTTTACACATGACTACATCAGAGCAAAGCAGATAATCACAAAAAAGGTTTATACCAAATATATCTAAAACCCATGAACAATGTAATAAGACATCAAAAAAGAAAATTCAATGAACACAAAAATCTGCCACTATTGTTTCCTTGTCTTTGAAAGTAGTGTTTGAAGGTTTGAAAAGCAAACCATCATTCAACAGAATGGCCTGTGTGGAAACCGCTTTGTATTACAAATCAGAGAGAGACTCAGTAAGGGTGCTGCCAAGAGTGGAAACAGAACAGAGACACAGTTCTGATCAACAGAGACCTTGTTTGGTAGAAAATGGGCCTTGTTTTCAGGGGTAGGGTGGGGAATAATCTGTAATACTGAAGTTATGAAAAACTCAAGGATTTGTAGTTTTCTTTCATTAGGAGAAAACTGTGTATGTCATAGTTGCTAAACATCCACCTTGAGTTTAATAGTATACTCTCCCATAAAAAAGTCAGTGCAAAATAATATGAGACTGCATACCAGCAACTGTGCTTGGTGTATTACCCTGACCATTTCATATATTATTTCATATTTTCCAAAAACTTCTAAAAATAAACCACCAAAGATTAAAAGTTAGAAGCTGTCTCACTAGAATAAGAGATTTAAAAAAGCCCAGAGAAGTGAGTTGCCATCTAATTCTTGAATGAGAAGAGGTTTAATATTTTGCACATATAAGGCTTCAAAAAAAAGCAACAGGAAATTCCAACCCTCCCTAAAAAGTTTATGATGCATTCCCAGAACTCCAGCTATTAACATTTTGATAGTAAGTCTGTAAAGGGAAATATTGAAAAGATTAATTATGACACTAAATTGGCATCCAGTTACATGCCACCACTTTTTCTGTCACTTAAAAGAAGTGAAAAACAGCAATTGTCATTCTCATACTTCAAGAAAAAGAAAGACCTTAAGGCATTTTGGTAAAAATCAAAATATTTTACCACTATGTATAATGCAGCTTCTTTATGGGATGATATTATCTTTCATGGAATCACATATAAAGAGAGAAGAAAATTAGCATTAGAGGTCTGAGCAGCTGATGAATTGTCTTTAGTTGGATAAGATTGAGCAATAATATTTATATAAAGAAAATGTACTGTTTACTTTTGGTTGAGAACTCAACTAGCAGCATTTGTCCTCTGATAAAGAATGTCATCTGCAGAGCTGTTACTGAAGAATCATAGGATAATATATTTTGGTCTGTAACTATGAAGACAGATTGCATGAAAAGAATCTTAACACCATTGTTTCTTTACTGCATTACTTTCCTCTCTGAGGTTATAACAACTTCTTCCTCCATCTGCTACTGTTTATATTGGATTCATGCTATTGAATGTTCAATTTGAAAACAAAAGCATTGCAAATAAGTAATAATTCTAATTGAATAACTGAAATTCAGTCTTCTTTCTCTAAGGTTTTGTAGAAATAACATCTAGGAGAATATTTTCCATTAGAATATCCTCAATAAGATCTCTGTTTCAATGTTACTCATGGTTCTACATTATCCAACAAACTTTTAGTGAATAAAGACTATTTTCTACACTCGCATAGCTTTGATCCGCTCAGAAGTTCTAAAAAAACTAATTGTATATTTTTATTCTCAGTGACGCTATTTTTTATCTTCTTTTTTGTTTTAATCTATTTTTGGAAGCTGCTAATCTTCAGTGGAAAATCTGACACTCAAATAGACAAACCTTTGTCCTTTTCTTCAATAATATTTAAGATACATTACAGTGCAACAAAAATCTACTGTGGAGCAGCAAGATTATTTTGAACTGTTCTTGAAACTCAGCAGTTCCAAACGCACACACTGAGCAAATTCTAAATAAGGTTGACAGAGTGGAGAAAGATCTGCAAAGATTATCGGTCTGATGACCTTGTTTACAGTTTGCTTTCATCCCAAAATGTCTGTGATACATGGAGTTAGTAATACAATATAATATTTTGCCCTTATGCAGCAGTTTTCATCTGAGTTGTCAAAGAAGTTTACCAACATACAATTCATCTCTGTAACATTGCTTCAGTAAATCTTATTCCACCCAATTACTTAAGGTGAAATGAGGCACATAAGAATATCTACTTTGCAGACACAAAGAATGGAATACAATGCATGAAGGAGATCTAGGATGCATCTCTGCCTCTAAATTCACTATCAACTGTATCTGAACTATTCCTTAGTGATATTTATCTATTCTGTTTTATTATGTATGTATATGTCTCCTGCAGGATACATCCCTGGGCAAGCTAATTTACTGATTAACTGTAGTTTTGATTAGAAGGTTTCACTTAAATGTCAAAACTAAATACCTCTTGGAGTGATTGATTTCAACGGCAACTTCTATCTTCTTTGAACACAGAAAATAATTAATTCTTCCTATTTTAACATCTCTTTCATTTATTTAAAATCTATTAGGTCTTATTTTGGTCTTTTGTTTCCTAAGCTTCCATTGATCATTCTTTTTGTGTTCCTGAAGACATTTTCAAATTTTTGGCCTTCAGCTTTATTGAGGTATTCAGTCCAATCATGACATAGTATATATTTTGCAATAATATTTCTCTTTGTGTATATATATATCAGCTGAATATTTGTTTTATAGCATGATTTTGCTAATGCTGCAAATTGCTATAACTACTAGACTGTTTCCTATTAGAAAGACCCCGGCAACATCTTGGTGATAACTACCCTGAGTAAGTTAGCCAGTTTTATACCCTTTTAGAAGTTTCATCTAAAATATGTTTTTGTAAATTCCATATCTTTCGTCATGTATGAGAAATACTGTCGAAACCCTAATAAACTCAAAATATAAAGTGCATGTTTCTTCTTATTTTCCGGAAAACCTTGTTGTGTTTTTTATAGGAGAAAATTAAGTTTGACATTGTTTTATGTTACTCCGGTTCTTGTTAGCTGCCCTTTATATCTTTTCTAAAATAGGCACTAGATTTATCCTTCTGTATTCCTTCTTTTCTCTTTGAATTCTCCCTGATAACTGTAATTATTTTATTTAGTTTTCCTTGTACCCAAGGGCGAATCAATCACATTAAGATGATTTGAGGTCTTTAAACTTGCCAGAGCACTTTCTTACCAATTTTTTTTGTATGTATAGTTCAGACCCCCCACCGTTTTAGCTATCTGATCACAGTCAAAAGTAGTCTCAAGCAAAGCAAAAACTCATTCAATATTTCAGCCGTTGAGAATAATCTTCAATAGCTTTGCTTCTTCACTGTGTAATGAACTATCTCTTTTGTTGTTGGTTTCTTTTCCAGGAATGCCCTTTTTGTTCTCTTGTGATGTCCTTGGCTTGAGGTACCACATTTGTGCCTCAGCCTTTCTGATTTTGCTAAAATTTTGCTACTGTTCAATTAGTAATTCTTAACCTTTCATTACTTCTATTTAGCAATTCTATTCCTTTAGTAATTTAGCCTACTATCTAATTTCTGTGTATATTTTTTTTAGTTTAAGGTCACAGAAGATCCTACATTTTACTCCATTTAAACTCATTACAATTCCTTTCATTCTTCTTCACAGCAATTCTTTGTCTTTATGTCCCTAATATTCTTAAGGAATCACCAGTTCTCTAAAACATCTAATTCCTTAGAATTCCTTCTTATTGGGCCTTGCTTCCCAGAGCTCCTTTGAGTCTAGAGAAGTCTTGTCCATTGTCCATTGTCATTATTTTGCTTTTGCTTTCTTTCCTTTATAAGGAGCAGGAATTCTTTTATTTCAAAAATTATTCTCACCCAAGTTACTCCTACTTTCAAATTTCCAAAATTGATCCCTAGTGATTTCAGTTAAGCCTATAAAAACCTTATTTTCAGCCTCCATTTCTCCTTTCAGTATATAACAAGGTCATTCATGCATTTTGAACCCAAAAGTCTGGTTATAGCTATGTACACAGAAATACTCCCAAAAATGTCTGAGAGGCATTTAGAATCATAGAATCATAGAATCATAGCTTTGGGATGGAAGGGACCTTTAAAGGTTATCTAGTCCATCCTCCCTGCAATTGCCAGGGACATCTTCAACTAAATCAGGTTGCTTCTTGTCCGGATCAGATCTCCTCTGTCATGGAGGACAATGCCTTGTGCAGAAAGCATTTCAGTGCAGCACAAGCAGACTCAAACTTGTTAGCAATGTGCCATTTTAGGGACTGGGAACAGTGTAGATGTAGGAGCAAAGAGGATCATAGATTAATTTGCCACGAGAAGCAGAGTAGAAGTTGTAGCTGCATTGGTGTAGGCATAACTGCAGAGAAAATAAGAGCCTTTTTCTATTTTGGTGGCATATTCAAAACCAGAAATGTTCCTCCTTAGGCACTAGCAATTAATTAAAGCATAATGCATTTTAGGCAAGTGAAACACAAGGGATATACATTTTTCTCCAATCTAATTTAATCAGTTTTTCAAAAAGCTGCAGTTCTGTTTTCCAATAAAGGAAGAGTGCTCTTCCCTGTTGATTAACCTTTCTTTGTGGCAGATATTTTATTGCTTCTATTGAAAAAAATGCCATACTTGGGTGTTAATATAATCTTCACTGTATTTTTTTCACTTTGAAGTAATCAAATGGTTTCTGTTGGGTTTTTTTGCAGACAGCTGCTGAGACAATTATTCTCAGAACATACTTAAATTTCCAGTTTCCCATCCTTTTTATATTTCAGGTTACTATATGTCAATAGATGATATAATATACAGGACTATACTTAAAATATCTTTCTACTAATGGAAGCAGAAAAGGTGTGCAAATGTAAATATTACGAGTTCAATTCCATTCAGCAATTGTGTTGAGAAATTTTGATCTGACTGAGTGGAAAAATAGGCCTATAAAGTTTGAAAGAGTGAAGTAGTATTTCCTACATAACTACTAATATTCATAAATGTGTCAGGAACGTAAGAATCCAGATTGGAATTTTTTGGCAGTAACCACTTCTGTCCTGACTTGTACATCAAAAATAGCTCAGAGAACAAAGTGAAAATAGCACTTTTTTTTCTTTTTTTTTTCTTAAACCACTCTACTGCAAACACAAGGAGTACAAAATAACTCAGGTTCTTCTCTCACTTTTATTTAACCAGACTCGATGAATCTTATTGGTGTTAATGATGGCTTTTTGCACACCAACAGAAAACAGGGAATGTGAGGGTGAAAAAATGACAGTAAGTGATGTAGCACTTGTGAAGCGATAAGGCCAGACTTCTAAAAAACTATTGTATGTGGCCATATGCAGCAAGCGACTATGGTTCAGGAAGCTGTTCTCCAAATGTCTTCGTCTTCAGTGACACCTCCTATCTGTCATGACAAGTGGAAGTCTGATAGCAGTGAGGATACTGGTTTCATGCTTCCAAATTAACACTGTGTGGAGAAAGAAACAGACAAACAAAAGCAAAATGGTGAAGTTTACTTTGCAACTAACCCAGACCTTTGACTTTAGTGACAGTCAAAATCCAGGGTCTATGTCTAGGCTAATTCTATGTCTACCACTAAAGGAACATAGTGTTGATGTAAACAAGGTTGTACTCCTTGACTTCAGAGACAGGAACTAATATTGGTTCTTTTTATTTTACATAATAGACATAACTTAAGCAATGTTTTATGATTGTAGATCTGGGTGTGCACTCCATTTGTATTCTGGCTCCATGTCTGATTAAAACATACAGCAACCTCTCTTCTGCACCATCCATTCTATACTGTCCAACACCATGGCAGAGAATATCGGAACATTTTGAAGTACAAGGAACTTATTTTTTCTCTGTTTTTGACAGTTGTTCTATTTGTCAACAATATATTAATTCATTTCTTATTTGTAGATTCTTCAAGTTCTGTTGCAATTTTTGCACAACACTTGTTTTCCTTCTGTTGACATAAAGGATTTTTTCTGATTCTGAATATAGGGGCTTTTCTTTCAGCAGTGGAGAGCCACAGGTGTCTGAATATCTTATGAAACAAAACAAAACAAAACCCCAAACTTTTGGTTATCCTCAGTTTTCATTTTACTAAAAGTGACTCATCATTACTTTTTATTTTCGTGTCTCAGAAGGAAAGGACAATTAATTTGGCATGAGCTTACTTGTGTCTCCATTTCCGGCTAGCATGCTGTCAAGGGATATTAATTCATTAAGTGTACAGTCATTGGCATAATTGCTTTTGTACTTTAAAAAAAAAAAAAATGGCCCTATTGATCAAGTTTGATCACAAGCCTATCTTTTATCCCCAAACTTCAGTAGTTCTATATTTCATATGTCAGATCTCCTGACTTTGTAAGATCAATACTTTGCCAGCACTGGATGTCACTGAACTAAACATTACTTCACCATGGATATGTAATCGCGGTAGCCCACAAAATAAGAGATAATTTTCAGTTCTATATGATCATTAGAACTGTTTTAAGATTCTTATCTTTAACAATTTCACATTCATTATTGCTTCAGCAAGTCAGAAAAGTTTTATTTTTACAGTTCCACTAGTTGTCCCAAAGATTTTACTCAGGATTTCCTACTCAGTCCCTTCTTAATCTGTGCCTTATAGAATGGTTTGCATTGGAAGGGACCTTCAAAGATCATCTAGTCCAACCCCCATGCTGTGGCCAAAGGCATCTTTCACTAGATGAAAGCTCCATACAACCTGACTTTGAACATTTCCAATGGGGCTTACACAATTTCTCTGGGCAACCTGTTCTAGTGGCTCACCACCTTAATTCTAAAAAATTTCTTCCTTATGTCCAAACTAAATCTACCTTCTTTCAGTTTAAAACCGTTGTCCTTTGTCCTGTCACTACAGGCCTCAGTATCTCTCTGTCTTTCTTTGTAAGCCTTCTTTATATACTGAAAGGTCACAATAAGGTCTCCCTGGAACCTTCCCTTCTCCAGGCTGAAAAACCTCAACTCTCTCAGTCTTTCGTCATAGGGGAATTGTTCCAGCCTTCTGATCCTTTTCATGGCCCTCCTCTGGACACCCTCTATCAGGTCTATGTCTTTCCTGTGCTGAGGGCTCCAGAGCTGGACGCAGTACTGCAGGTGGGGTCACACCAGAGCAGAGTAGAGAGGCAGAATCACTTCCCTAGACCTGCTGGCCATGCTTCTTTTGGTGTAGCCCAGGATACAACTGGCTTTCTGGGCTGCAAGAACACAATGCTAACTCATGTCCAATACACTAGAAGTAGTCAGCATTTTTGTTGATGAAATGCTTTAGTAAAAGGTTTTCCAGATGGAAAAATGTTCTGTAAAGATTTGATTTTCATGAACATTTTCTGAATGTCTATAAAAGTAAACATTACTTTTTTACTACATATATGGCTAATTTGTTTTGGGGAAAAATATTAGCAAAAATAATTACCTGATATAATAATCATAGAATCATAGAATGGCTTGGGCTGGAAGGGACCTTAAAGATCATCTAACTCCAGCCCCCCTGCCATGGGCAGGGACACTACCCACTAGACCAGGTTGCTCAGTGCCCCATCCAACCTGGCTTCAAACACTGCCAGGGACGGGGCGTCCAGAACCTCTCTGGGCAACCTGTTCCAGTGCCTCACCACCCTCATTGTAAAGAACTTTTTCCTAACATCTAATCTAAATTTCTCGTCTTTCATAATATTCCATAGCTTTTTATTTTAACTGAACTGGTCACTCTTCTCCCATATCACAGAAATCAGTAAAAGCAAAGACTTCTTTTTACCTCAAAACATTAGAGTATCAGAGAATGAACCTATAGGAAGTACAAATTTCTTTGCCAAAGTACCAATCCTCCACATTATTTTGAAGATATTAATGCAGAAATGTCCTTTTCTGGCTTTACCCCACATTTCACTTGGCTTTTGTCTCATTTTTCTTTCTGGAACACATTGTTAATATATTTCATTTCCAGCATGCCACTCAGCAAGGATCTCACATGCACACCATATGACAGATGTCCTTAGTGATGCATGATATTTCCAGACTCATTTCATTAAAGTTTTAATAGCACATCCTTGTAAACCTTAAACTATGACCATCACACACTAAATCTCAAAAAAGGGTCAGGCAAAATTTCAGTCATGCTTCCTTGTACAGGTACCCCACAAATTGCCCCTAGGAAAACAAAAGAAATTCTCATTTCTTTTGGGAGGTGGCTGCAGTGAAATAGTGTCATCTATACTTTGAGGTTTTCCCAGCTGGAAGCATCTTTATAGGAAAACTTACAAGAATGCATATTCAGACACTTAAACATTTCCCAATGCTCATCTTCTCTTACCATTAGACTTATGTATGTCTGTATGTTTCTCCCCCCTGAAATTAGGCTTAAGCAAAAAGGCCAATATATGTAGTCTCTGGAAGGCACCAGGAAATATAACCCTAAAGCAGCAACTCCAGTAATAATATTTGTTCACAAGTTCTAAGAATGTTTAAAACAGATTACCTAAACTCTGTTAATAAATTAACATCAAGGTTTTCTTCCTGCACATAGTTCTTTCTTACAATCCAAAACTGGCATATATCCTTACTACAAAGTGTGATTTCCAAAGTATCTCATAGGACTCTGTCAGTTATGCCTGGTAGTTATAGCTCAGGTAAGAGATCCTAAGGTTCTTTGAAGTCATTGTCTTAATGTGAATGCTACCAAAGAAATGTAGAAAAATGTTGTGCATCTTCAGAAAGAGACAACAAAGGAGAGTGCCTCACTTTACCACTATAAAAAATCTTGTTGGACTGGTTTCTTGGGTGCTGTGTACAGGTTTGGTCTATGCCTCTCAAGAGGGATGAAATGGAGTACAGCGGAGTTGTAGAAGGTAAAGAGGAGAGCAGCAAGCAAGGGGATGGAGGTACCACTTTACAAGAGAGAAAAATGTCTGATATTCTTAAATTTGGAGAGAAGAAGGCTGAGGGATCAAGACATAAAAACATGAAGGTGGTGGATAGGAAGAATAAAGAATCATACTTTATCAAAACACACAATACCAGAACTTATTGCACTTACTGAAACTTGTGAAAAAACAGTTCAGAACAAACACAAGAAAGAATTTTTTCTTCCCAGCAGATAGTGAACTTCCAGAATTTATCACCACAGGAGGCTGTGGAGATATCAGCAGGTTTATTAACAAAAAGTCCATGAACCAATGATAAAAGGATTAGGCAGGGTCATACCTTATAGAATCCCTGATCTAACAGTTGCAGATATTGGGGGAGTTAAAAGAAGATGGAGCAAGGAAAATGGCCAGACTTGCATGCTCGTCTGAATTAGCATCTCTTTCTGCTACTTTCTGATCCATGGGACACTTCTTCTGCTCACATGCATAAAGGCACAATACTGAAGTTAAAACTCAGTACATAAAAAAACCTCCAGCAAACACAATTTTTTTTTTTTTTTTTTTTCCCTGAATGACTGCTCAGTGATGAATGGAACAACTGAAAGAGACTAAGGGAAAACGCAGCAACTCTCCAGAAATGTGAAAGATAATTGGAGGAATCTTAAATGAAGCTTGATCTATAAGCAGTGCATGTTAGCTAAAAGGAGAACAGTCAGATGATAGCCTGAAAAGAATAACTCAGCTGATTAAGAGTTGGCATCTAGTGCCATTCTAGATGCATTAGACTATCTCATATACTTCTACTGGGATGGCAGACACAGTCCAGTAAATAACTGTGCCATCCTAGAATAACAGCTGAAGAGCACAAGGAATCAATGGCCTACAGGTATTTAAAATGGTATAAGTCATGTGTTTAGGTAGATCAGTCAGTTCTCTTTCTTCTTTAATGGAACACTAACAATAAATCTACACTGCAAAAATTTGGAATATATGACATTCCCTGTAAAGATGAAATATGTGAATGAGGTATTTTTAAATAGAGAGAATGCAAAGAAATATGGAAGTCTTAATGACCATAATGGACAGTAACTCTGGTGATGCTTGTAAAGCCACTCACTCCAAAAATGTACACGACTACAAATTCCTTCAAAGTGCTTTCTAGTAACACGTTGAAGTCTTCTGGTAATCTGTTTTACTCTATACGTGGTAATAAGGAATTCTTTCTAGAAAGCTGAGGAATGTTTTGTAGTTGCTATATGTATTTTTTTTATGTTTGATATTATTTTTCCTGTTTGTGACAAGACATTAAGTCTAGTATAAACTGGCCCAGCATGGAGGTAAAGGAAATATAAACACAGGAAATGCAACAAGAATTATAAAGAAAATATCAATGGTAGAAATGCCAACCAAACTTTCTAACTTCCTGGTTTTCAACAAACCAGGAAGTTCATTTGGGAAATTTTGAAGTTCAAATGAAAATTTTGAAGTCAAATTTAGCAGAAGAGAAGCACCAACTATTGATTGAAAAGCAATCCAGTTTGGAAGACTTTAAGTACCTAGTACATGTTGAAGAAGTACTATCACAGGACTGAAAGTATCAAGTGAGTTCTTGGAACACATTAGGGATGACGTTTTAATTGTAAAGAGTACAAGAATTAGCTCATAATTTTTTTTAGAGTTAATACTGTGTAATAATTTAAAATTTGAAGGCAGAGAGTAAAGTAAGCAACAGGGATTAAAAACTATAGATTTCACAGTTCTGAAGAAAGTAAAGAAAAAGCATTTCTTGTACTTCAAGAAAGTGAACTTAAACAAGCCTGAGAACTTGTTTGTGAAGAAAGTAATCTAAAGGAAAAAGTGTAGAACAAGTATATTTCTAAAAAAGACAATATTAAAAACTTTGAGGTAAACTATCCACATACAAAGGAAAGGTAAGATTAGGAGGTCAGAAACCAATGTAGTTGAATGAAAAATTCTTTAATAATCTGAAAAGCAAAAGGCAATTACAGAAAAAGGGAAAACAGTAACATAAGAAAATGCTCTATGAAAGAACAATGAAAGCACATAAGGTGCGAGTTCAGAAAACCTAAGGAGTTAAAACTAGCAGAGAATACTAACAACAATAAAATGTTCTCTAAGCACAGTACAAGTTAAAAAGAGATAAAGGGAAATACTAAGGTGTTCCTTTATGAGGTGAGCTACTGAATGAGACAGAAGACAAATGTTCAAAGCCTTTTTGACTTCAGCTCTAACAAAAAGATTATCATGAGCCAATACTACAGAAATTACAAGTAAAAGCAAGGGCATAAGAGAAGTGAATACCACAAATGGTGGTAAGACATGTTTAATCCTGGCAATGTGTCAATGAAATTTTATTTGCTGCCTTGACAGGAATAAATCCACTTAACATAATCTCATAATTTCCCAGACAGTGAAAAGACAACCTATTCATTTAAGTTATGTTCCTCCTTTCTCCCCAAGAGTCTATGGAACTTACATTTGGGGGTTTTCGTCACCATTAGGTCCTCTTATGTCACACGTCCCTCTCTTTCACTGTGAATAGAGACAACTAATGAGAATTACTTCATCATCACCCACTTGGAGCCTCAGTTGCTGTCAGAACACTTTTTGAAAAATGGCCAGGGGCTTGGAAAACTGAGGCAGAAATTAGGCGTCCAGGTACTTGACTAAGGCTGTAAGAATCTAATGGACTGAACTTATAGCTGTGGTCACCAGGCTATGAAATGCTGCAGGTAAAAATCTTCCTCCAGAAGCAGAGGGATTCGCAAGCAAGAAAAGCCCTCTAATCTTGTGATAATGACACTTCAGAGCCCATCACAGAGCATGCTTTGCTGACTAAAATTAAATGTCTGGGGGACTTTCAGGCTAGGTGTCCTGTGCTGGATCAAGTATTTTGGCAATGAGTATACTTCACGACTGCAAAAATTCTGTAGAAAAAAATGGATTTTAGAATTAACAAAATTGGAACAATTATCTGAAATCTGTACTTGGCGGCAGGGTTCAAGGAGGAAAGACAGTGGCAGTGGATGAGGATCAAGTCATGCATTAATTGAAAGTCCAAGGGACCTGACAGACTGCACCCAAGTCAGAGAGGGCCATTGTCCTTGCAAGACCTCCCTTCCTTATATTTGAAAAATTATGGAGACTGGAAGACATTTCTTACAAATAGAACAAAGCAAACGTCATAGTCAACTTCAAAAGAGGCCAGAAGGTCAATCTGGGCAACTACAGGACAGCCAGTCTCACTTTCATCCCTGGAAAAATCACAGAGTGAGTATCCTTGAAGCCCAGGAAGCAGAAGAAGGTGACTGGGAGCAGTCAACGTGGATTTACCAAAGGTATATTGTGCTGACGAACTTGATTGCCTTCTATGACAAAATGATTGGATATATAGATGAGGAGACAACAGTGCATGTCCAATACCTTGACTTCAGCAATGTTTTTGACACTCTCCCATAACATTCCTGCGGACAAATTAGGATGTTACAGTGGTTTAGTGAACAATTAGATGAGAAAAAATATATTTTGATGGTTGAACCCAGATGGTAATGGGTTGTACTGTACCAAGATGCTTCCAACAAGATTTGTATCACAGGAGTCTATCTCAGGTGCTGTTATGTTTAAAGTCTTCACCAACAAAGTAGAGGAGGTAATGGAGAGCATGCTCATCAGGTTTGCAAATGACATCAAACTGAGGTGATCAGTTGACATGCTTGAGGGCAGGGCTGCAATTCAGGTGACCCAGAGAGGCTGGAGGAATGGAGCAGCTCTGTGGAAAGGCTCTGGAATGGTGGTGGGAACATCTATCATGATCTGCCTTGGCAGCTGAGGGGCTATATGAACAGGGGTACAGCCCACAGATCAAAGGAAGGGATTGTCTTCCTCATTAGATCATGTCTATTACAAATGCTAGAGAAATTATGTATTAACAAAGAGATGTATGGATGGAAAAATCCTGTAAAGTCAGCAATCTGATTATCATATTCATAACTGAAAAGTATAGTTGTAGGTACCTGTCACAGTATATCTTTCAGACTAAGTACAGGTAATTTCATGCCAGTTTCTCAAGGATTAAGAAGGGTAATTTGCAATAGAATTTACTTCAAAATTAAGAATAGTATTTGCTGCTGTAAATAATAAAACACATGATTCATAAACAGTTACTGAAGTGGTATAGAAATATATTTTATTACAGAGCCGTAACAACAAAAGAGTCTCTAAGAGGTCATGTAGTCTATTCTCCCACTAAGAAGCAGATGAATTTAACTTAAAGCATTCCTGACAGATATTTGTCCAAGCTGTTCTTGAAATTCTTCTCTTCCACAGACTCCTTAAACCATTTACTCTGATGTTGAATTAGAGTGTTTTCCTTTAGGCAAACCTAGGTCTCCTTTGCTTCAATTTAAGACTACCACTTCTTTTCCTGTCTCAAATCCTACAAGATGGTTTTGAGCTATCAGCGTAACAAACCTTTTAAAAAAGCATCTCACTTTTAGAAAGCAACAGAAAAGACAGATTGGGAAAAAAAAAAACAAAACAACAAAACACTTCTATATTCATAACACTCTAAAAAGTAAAGACCTCATATAGAATGTAATGTACAGTTTTGGTTACCCACATTAATGAACTTAAATTGAAACAGGTTCAGAGAAATGCCAAAATAATTACAGTAATGGAAATACAAGCTATGAAAAGAGGTTAAAGGACAGGACTTGACTTGTTTATATGACAAGTCATTTAATTTTGTTAAGCTAAACATTTGGGGCTTTGGAAGAAGTGAGAAAGAACTAATTAAATTGAAAGATAATGCTGGTGCAAAGCAAACAGCTATGAATTGATTATGAATATATTTCCAGATAGAATAAGAAAAAAATATTTGTAATCATGAAGTAAATTTTCAGATAAGCCTATATGCAGGACTGTGGGGACAATTAATATAATTGCTCTAAGATAGTATTTGATAAAATGCTATCTGGGCTGCATCAAAAGAAGCATGGCCAGCAGGTCTAGGGAAGTGATTCTGCCTCTCTACTCTGCTCTGGTGTGACCCCACCTGCAGTACTGCGTCCAGCTCTGGAGCCCTCAGCACAGGAAAGACATGGTCCTGTTGGAGCGGGTCCAGAGGAGGGCCACAAAAATGATCAGAGGGATGGAATACTTCTCCTATGAAGAAAGGTTGAGAGAGCTGGGGTTGTTCAGCCCGGAGAAGAGAAGACTCCGGGAAGACCTTACTGCAGCCTTTCAGTATTTAAACGGAGCTAACAAGAAAGATGGGGACAAAATTTTTAGCAGGGCCTGTTGTGATAGGACAGTGGGTAATGATTTTAAACTAAAAGACAGGTAGATTTAGACTAGATATAAGGAAGAAATTTTTTACAATGAGGGTGGTGAAACACTGGAACAGGTTGTCCAGAGAGGTGGTAGATGCCCGATGCCTGGAAGAATTCAAGGTCAGGTTGGACAGAGCTCTGAGCAACCTGATCTAGTTGAAGATGTTCATTGCAGTGGGGTTGGACTAGATGACTTTTAAAGGTCCCTTCCAACTCAAACTATTGTATGATTCTATGAAAATTTATGGAAGAGAGTCTGATGATCCTAAAATTATGAAGTTCAGATAAGCATCTTTTGATATCAAACCTGAATATAGCCACAAGAAATATTTTTATCTTAATGATTGTATATGTTTTGTCTCCATCATTTTGTGTCACTTCCTTGTTTCAAGAATTCCAATAATTACCATGTTTTACAATGTTTTTTACAGATTCATTTCTGGGGTACTTTTTGCCTTAATGGCTAATTGTAAGGATGCAATGTTACTGACAGTGCACTGATTCTCCAAAGGTTCACCATTTGCTTGTAACATCTCTTGCTTATAATTAACTAACTCCAAATATGAAGTCAAATCACGAAAGATCCTCCCCTACCCCACGAACAACTACAAGGTTATTTAAAGGGTTATTTAGAGGGTTATTGAGATCTTACGTATTTGATGTTGATAATTGGTTTGGTTTGGTTTCTTGCTTACCTTAATAATATATGATATTATCACAGGATCATTTACATACTTATATAAATTAATTTCCTGTTAATGCAGATACATAGAACATCAACATTGGTCTTGATCCCCCCTGTTCTATACAATGTATTTGATGTTGTTGTTGCTTGCAATGTATTTCTTAAATTTCTTATGGGCTTGAGGAAAACATTTAACACACTGTGATTTGTAGGATTTATGTTCCTTGTTTCCTAATTTTTTTTTCTTTCATCATTTCCTGTGATTGTGAGGATTTAGATGAGTGAAAGTAGGAGTAAAAGGGGGTGAAATTTGAATTCCCACATGCCAATGTTTTCAAATCTCAATTTGACACAATCTCAGATTCTCAAAAAACTAACATCTAGACCAATTTAGTTACTTTCAAAAAAATCTTTTGTGTCACTGCTGGCTCAACATGGGCATGTGACATTCTTCAATAGCTGAAATTGCCTGCTGTGAGGAAATAAAATGGGTTGTTAATATATAATGACTTCATTCTTGATACCTGAATTGTAGTGATTAATCAACAAAAAAAATATAAATCTGTTTGCCTGACCCAAGGGCTAAAAACAAATAAAAGGGACCAAACTTCTAGCAGTGCATTTTCAATAACTGCAGTATCACTTAGCTTGTACATTTTTTTAATGCATATTTTTAGCAACACTCAGTTGCTAATGATAGGGAATCCTGTGAGACATGTTACCAAACAAACAAACAAACAAAAAAATTAATATTTCATATTTTTGTCAGAGATTGAAAAATTCATATTTGAAGTCTCTGTTTTGGAGATATACCTGCCTGGTGAGATTTATTATACTCAATGGGGTTAGAATTGTTTGTTTGCTTGGTTTTAAGAACTCCAGTTGAGAACAAAACTGGAATATTCTTTCAAATATCATCTAAAGTTTGTATTTAATATGTAAGTCCTTAGAAATTAATATTTTGGATTTTACATACAAAGCTTTACACTGATCAATTTTTTAACATTATTCGTTTAGAAATGTGAACACCTAGTTAGCTAATTTTAAAGGCAATAATTTTAAAGGCTAAGCAGAAAACATAAAGGCTTCAGTTTTATTATTTAAATAGAAAACAGCTCACAACGTAATGTCACATATAAGCTCACACTATCTCAAAATATACCGTCAGAAATAGATATTTTATCACAGTAATCTGTCTTCGTCAAGAACTGCAAATAACACCATGTAGAGCTGAACCTTCACTGATGACCTGATCAAACGGCTAGGACTTACCAGTTCTTTCAATTGCCTTTTGTTGGCTGTGAATGAGACTGAAATTGCCCAGGGTATTTTTTTTTTCATCAGGAAGAAACTGTATCTCATGCCCTGTGAATTTACATATTGAAAATTCCATTGTTTAACTGAATGGAAGACTTAAGATTTTGAGATCTAGTATTAATGCCTGCTTCCTTTGCATTTGATAACAAACACCATTAAATGCTTGTGTTATTGGCCTTTTTTATTAATGAATGCTGGAGTGGAATAACATTAGCAAGTGCAGTAATTACCACCATCTAACACTCTTCAGTAACTCTAAAATAATAAAACTATACCTGGTCTTGCTAGAGAGCAATATAAAAATTACAATTAATTGTGAAACTATAATGAACCATACTAGAAATAACAGTAAATAAAGCTTGTTTAAACAAAAAAAAATCAAAAATACTTTGAGAGTGTCCTTTAAAACTTCACTGCTACACATCTGAAGTCATTCTGTAGCCTTCAATATCACCTTTTCTATCTTACTATTAGTAATCTACATACAGTTCTATGTCCTCATCACTCCCATGGCATTTGTTATTCATTCACAGTCAGAAAGAAATGTTCAATTACATCATTTCAGATATTCATGTAGATCTCTACTGTTTTGGGTTTTGTTTTTGTTTTTGTTTTTTTTATCAATTAGTACTGCATTTATTTCTTTTTTATTCATTACGTAGGATGCCAACAGGTACAGGTATCTCTACAGGACTTTTTGTCCTATAACTTATTGCAAGGAATTAAATAGATTCAAATCCTGAAAAAAATAGATTCATAGCTATCATAGTATTATCCAAGGAGTCTTATAGTCCCTACACACTTCCTACCCACATTTCATGAGAAACAGGTAGTATATGTGAAAAACAAAATATTTAAATGACACCAGCCTCCCATCCTCTTTTCATCCAGGAATGACAGCATTTGAGCTTGGGGAGGGAGTCCCTTGTGCATAGGAAAGACAGGAACCGGACTTACCGGACTTTTTTTTCATTGCTCTTTAAAAAAAAAAAATCATTTTTGTCTCATAACAAAAGTTATATTCAGCAGACAAGATCTGTGGCCTTGAGATATGTCCATTAATATTACATTTTCCAAAGCATTAACTCATAGCAGTCACCAAGGAGCCCTCATATTGGCAGAAGGGTTCAGGGAACAGGAATGTGACAGCAGAGTGAAAAAGGAAAAAAAAAAAAAAGATGAAAATTTTCTTTGGAAAGTCACAGGAGCCAAAAAAGAAGTGACTGTGAATAGCAGATTTGCCTATCCAGAAACATTAGTACTAAAATACTTATTTCATTCTGCTGCAAAATAAACCTGTGCCCTAAAGATGCACCATTTGGTTCTGCATGACTCAGAGAAAACTCGTTTCTATCACAGGTTAGTTTTTGCAATTGACTGAAATTTAGATTAATCAGAGGTTTATACCAAGATAATACATTACCAGAGCATAACTGAGAACAGTGAGATTGTAGGCAAATGACAATAAAACCAAAGCAAAATTAATTAATCTCATAACTGTAGAGATATAACACTTTTCATATATTAACATATTAATATGATATCCTTAATATGAAGGGAAGATGTAATAGTTGATGACCTCTTGGACATAGATGATTGAATCTTAAAACGAGAAAAAGATAAATAGCACAACTTTCAATGTGCCAATAAGAATTATCTTCCAAGTTTAACTTAACCAGCCAACGTATCTATAACAGTAACATAAGAATAAGCACCTAATATGAGAGACCACTTATCTGAAGGAAATAGACCACTCTCAGGATGGTAGGTTCAGAAGACAGATTGCTAGGCATTATGAAAAACTAATTTTTAATCATTAATCTTTCCATCAAGGCAAGTTATGTATTTTCTATTTGCAAGAATCAAGAAAAGCATACCTACCTTTGAATGCAACAATTTTTAGGGTAGCACAGGAATTTATCTGAAGCAAACAAGTTAAAAAGTACCTTATTTTAACAGAAATAAAAGTCATCAAAAATAAGACAGATGTCAAAAGCGTGACCTGGGTTTACAGAATCATGACAGTGCTTCTTCCATGAAAGCTTGTAGGTCTTTCAGGATATAGTATGATGCCAGATGTTAACATTTATCCAAGAATCTCTGGAGTCAAAAAAACAATTATACTTTATCCTTCATCATTCCTGTTTCAGAATCTCATTACCAGAGTTTACAGAAATGTTTGTGCTGTAAATATTATAGGTGCTACTTTAGGAAAAAGTTTTGATTGCAGAAAAGTTTTTTCAGAGATGTGAAATTGCTTTGATACATACAAACATAGGCATAAATAGTATACGGAGTAGAAAACAAAATTAACATTTTACTTATGTCCCTGACTTGTTTTACTGATATTAGCCTTAGTGTTTACTACAGTTTTAATGTTCTTCCATTACAAATCTCCTTAAAGCCTCTGTCTCTCAGACATTTATGTCTGTGCCTAACTTCTTTGAATAAAGTCATCTGTTTAGCAAAATTGGGATGATAAAATCAGGTACCACTGAACAGATTAAATTCTTGCACATTCGTACTTGAGTCCAGTTTCTGCTAAATCTGGTCAGTCTCTCAAAGATGTAGTATGGTCTGTAGGCCAGAGAACTAAACATGGGGCCCCTCCAGAAGCAATATGACTTCTGACAATGGCTTAGGAGATTACCTGTTTGCATCATGCCTCCGAAGAGCCCTTAACTTAAGAGTAGCAAAGAGAAACTTGATAAATTCTTATTCTTTTCATGACAAATTAGAATGTTAGAAATACATTTTATGTCTTCAAAATGGATCTTTTTTTTGCAGAGTGGATATGGGGTTGTAGTCATATACACACTCAAGTTTATGTGTTAAATGTGTCATGGATAACTGGAATTCAGAAAAATGACCATACCACATATCCATGAGGACTTGTTTTCAGTAACAACAATTGAAATGCTGTAGCAATGACTGGCAGATATCAAGGGGGGGAGGAGGAAGATTTTCTAACTGGTTTCAACATAATGGGATTGACTTTGAACACACAAGACAGCATTTTTTTCTACCCTTCTCGTTCTGCAAAGCACCTACCTGGAAGGTGCCCTGCTGAGCATGAGCACTATTGAATGACCTTTTTATTTTTATTTCTGTGTCCTGTTGTATATATTTTCTCACAGACAGACAGATGCAAATTAGTTTTTGAACAATTCATACAGATATTAAGGTGACTTTTGATCTAAGAAATAGTCAGCATAAATAAAATTCAGACACATGCACAATTGCTGTGTCATTAGCTTTGCCATGAAAGCTTTCATTGGTTCACTCCAGGACAGATTCCAGTAATATTCAGTCTCACAGACTATTGCTAAATATTTAGTTTACAGTATACACTATCATGTTAAGAGACTATACCTATAACTCACTACTACTCTTCTGCACACACTATTTCATATCATCCTAAGAAAACACCTTAATCTGTGTATTGCTTTTAGATTTAATCTAAAACTGTAATTGAACCCACATCTAATTACATAGGCAACAATATTTAAATAACCTAGAGGCCTGGTGAGCAGGCTGAAGATCCAAGACATTCTAAGAAAATTAGTCTGGCTCTGACAGTCAAAAGCACCCAGACGACACCAACCTGCAGTCCCCTTCCATCCTTTTCTGTGCTCCTATATTGCAGTTTCATGACTTTAGCTTCATAGCTCCATATTCAAAATGCCTCTTTCAAAACCTGTTGAGTGCTGATCAAGTATAAACTTCCCGTGCTGGTCCAAAAACATTAATTATTCAGAAGTGGTTAAGTGGTCCAAAAGACAGCATATCTGAGAAAAGTATGTTCTAGATAACCATGTAAAGAATAAGTGCACTCTCTGAGTAGCAATGCATGTAGAGTAATTGCACTGAATCCGCAGTTGGATGGATAAAGACCAATAGGCTTTAGTAACAAGGAGAATGGTTTTGGTTCACCGCATAGTTAGGTGAAAAAGGACAAGGAAAGACTATCTTATACTTCATTACTTTACTACAAAGTAATACTACCTGAGCATACATTTTACATGTAACTGTTGCTGCAGCAGTTGCTAGATTCTTTGACTCATTTTGCACTAGAAGAATTAATATATAAAGAATTAATCTTCTTTTTACTTGCATAATTATCTACATTTTGGATCTTGTGGTTTATTAGGAGGAAACACTAGTAGTACCTGAAGCTATTTCAGTGATGCAATTCTGCTTGAGACGGATGGTTTTCTGACTACTGCAGGAACCAAAGAAAAAGTTTCCTGTGCAGGATCTGCATCCCTTTTCAGTTCATTTTTCAGTTGGTGTGTAATTTGACAAACCCCTCCAGACAACAGAGATCTATTAGATCACCTGAAACATCATCAGTGAGATTAGCTCCTTGTCAAGACAATTGAAGAGCAACACAACATAAATGCATAAGTCAATAGCAAAAGGTGTCTATACATAGTCATTACTGCATCTAAGTCAGTGGAGATCTAATTAGAAGAATATGGAATTGAGGTGACTGCATGTGGATCTCTGACCCAAAATGTAACTTTACCCTAAGACATTTTCTGAAAACGCATACTTCTACTCAATTGTCGTTCATGTGACTGAAATGGCCTTCTTTGGGAAGCCGACCCAGCTTTTTATCCTGCTTTCTTTATCCCCTTTTTTTTTACTGGGATAGTTGGGGGTAGCACTGAATGGTCAGAGTGGGGTGAGAGGACAGGATCATGGAAGCTGTGATGATCCAATCAACCAGTACAGCTGAGCTGATTCAATGTCTTGATGTACTTAAAAGAGGGCTGTTAGACTAATCCAGACATCTTACAGAATTGCATCTAGTCTCTTCCAGAGACACACAGCTGCTCTCAGATCCACTTTCTATCTCTCCTCGTCTTTGGCTTTGGACTCCTCGCTCCCAGGGTTTCATTTGGCCTCATCATCAGGCAGGAGGTTTCCAATGTTTTGGCTGTCAATGGTTTAATAAGTATATGCCCATCTATGCATCCCTTTATCCCAATGTGGAAAATAAATATATCTTTCCTCTTGTAGTGTGCAGTTCATGTGTCCTTTTCTCAAACTCTTCTTGTTAGTTAAACACACTTAAGGCCCAATAGCCATCCTAATTTGAATTTAACTTGAAAATTGTTACAGAAATGATAGAAGGCCTACGTGAGCAAAAATTTAATAGTTATGCAAAACCATATTTTTTAAAGCTATTTGATGAAGTCGTTTAGTTCAAGCATGGTTTTGCACTGCATCCCTCCAACAATTACTTTTTTCACATTGAGTATTTTCCTATTCTACTGAACATGATTCCCATTATATATTAGTATTTTTTTAGTATTCTATTTGAAGAAACAAATATTTACCTAAACTTAATCAAAATAAAATTTTAAAGTTCATAAGTATTGTAATTTTTTTGTATTGTTTTTCTACTTTTCTTGAATTATTTTTACCTGTAAATATTTATCAAAATTTATCGAAGCTCAGTAATATATTTAATATTCCAAATTCTGCTCTCTAATATACATAGGACTCAAAAATTTAACATATGTTATAGGAACTGCTGCATGAATTTCTATTAACACTTATGGTACCGTTTTACATGACCTAAAAATCATGGCCTCATTTTCTAATATTTAAACCTTTTGCCAACACTATGGTAAAATAATAATACACTTTTGTACAGGAATCAGGGAAATTTTCTGGAAAATTAGATTTATTTCCTAAGAGATTTAGAATTGACTAGAACCATGTCACTAAGAAAGAGCATGGTTCTCAGAATTAAGACAGTTTGGGTAACATGTCCCTGAATATTCCCCTTGAATGACAACTTTTCTACTGAAATCTACTATTCCAGAGCTGACAGCTGGTAAACTTGAGAGTTAGCAAGAAGCAAAAGAATTGCAATATCAGAAGTGTTAGATCAGCTAAGATCAGCAAAAGAGGTGAAAGACTTTATGGACAGGTGAGAGACTTTATATACAACTAGAACTCAAGAGAGCTAAATTCAAAACTCTTAAAGAAACCATCTTATTTCTGCACCAGTACTTGAACTGAGAAAAGAGGAACAATGCTATACTCCCCTCACTCAATTTTTTTCCTTGGAAGAATTAGAGTGTGTCTTACAAAGTATTTGTTCGATGTCTATAGCAACACCACCTTTGGCTTTCTTTGGGATTGTAGGCATTATTGACATACAAATAGTAATGCAACTGGAACTTTAGTATGGATGTTTGAATATCAGATATTTAATTTTTGCATATACTTTTTTCTCTGATGAAAACATGGTGTGTTTGTTTGCAGAGTACCAATGTGTTTATTAAATTTTGTACTCAAATTTTTCAAAGATACAAAAGTGCAGGAAAAGTCTAGTTCATGGGAAATGTGATTTATAAATTAATAGTTTATAATTTGTTTCATACTTATTAAGCATCATCTCCTCAGTAATTCTCTGCACATGCCCAGTGTTCCTCCAAGATACTTGTGGCACATTGAAGAAAAAGTCACAGTAGGAAAATCTGAGATGTATGATGAGAAGTTACATTTGAAACCTGGCTTCACAATGAACTATAGGTTTTTTATGGTAGTACAAGGACAATTAATTTTTTAGTTAACAACTTTACCATTATAGTCGAGAAAGCTTCTTAGATTCCTTTTTCAGGTGCTTATAGCTTTGTAAAATAAAAGCTCTTTGGACTAAACCTGTCCTCAATTCTTCTTTTTCAGTTCTTTGGTTTTCTTGATAATAATTTACTATTAACAGTACACTGAACTATTAGTAAGTTGCATATCCTCCCAGTGCTTTTTATTTCCCTTTCACATTTTCCCTAGATGACTGCAGTTATACATTTTGGGCAGCACTGCACATCACATATTAAAATACTGGTTACACATATTAAAATAACCGTAAGTACCGGTTAGCTTACCACTGTGTCTCTCAGCTAACCTACCAACTTACCCTGTCTCATCATTGCTACTTTTATGTGCACTTGTTACCACCAATTAGTCACTAGGGGTCCTATTATGACCTATTAGCAACTGTTTTAGCAACCAGTTGCTCAAATATAAGCTGAGATCCATCTTAGAAATCCAATAATATCCTGCCTGGCCTCTACCTGCTGCTCCAGAAGGACATCGGTTTTCTATAGACCCTATGTCATATTAGCTACACAGATGTCTCAAATACCCTACCCTGAAATAGCACTAACCGCCTACATATGGTCTTCCAATCCATGTACTCCATATCTAGTCAGCCAAGTAACTTCAAAGCTGAACAAGCCCAACTCTCCCAGTTTCTCAGCCTTTCCTCATGAGGAAAGTGCTCCAGCCCTCCACTACCTTGGTGGCCATTCTCTGAGCTCACTCCAATTTGTAGATATCTTTCCTCTACTGGGAAGACCAAAACTGGGCATGTTATTCCACATATTGTCTCTGCTTAGTAGAGAATGATCACTTCCCTCAATATACAGGTGATGTTGCTTTTAATACGACCCAGGGTGCTGTTAGCCTTCATTGCTGAGAGGATGCACTGTTCACTCATGTTCAATTTGTTGTTCATTAGGACATCCAGGCACTTTTCAGGAAACCTGCTCTCAAGTCCCCAGCTCAGCTACTGTAGAAGTTTAGTCCATCCCAGGTGCAGAACTTATCTTTGTTGAATTTAAAAGGTTTCTGTTGGCCCATTCCTCCAGCTTGTCAATTTCCCCTAGAATGGTGGCCCTGCCCTCAAGTGTATCACCTGTGCCTCCTAGTACAGTGCCATCTGCAAACTTGATGAGGGTGTCTACATTTTATATCCCACCAGGTGCTTCATAAGTCTATCAAACAGGATAGATCCAAGTATTTCTAAGGAACTCCACTTGTAACTGACCTTCAGGTAGAGGATAAACTGTTAATCACTCCACCTGAACCATAACAAGCCAATCAGTTTTTCATTCATCTAGTAGTCCACCTAGTTAGACCACAACAACCCAGCTTAGATACAAAGATGCTTTCGCAGGTCATGCTAACGTCAAGGTGGATGATATCCACTGCTCTGCCCTCATGCACAGCCACCTTAGAGTTCAGTTTAGAGTCCCTATCTCAAACCGAACCTCACCTGCCATGTTCTTAACACTATAGGTGTGTGTGGAACAAGTTGTGCCTTTACAGAACGTCCAAAAAAGCAATGACAGCCAATTTGAAAATGATACATTTTTTCACAGTGGTTATTATTAATATTATTATAATTTGTCCTCTTCAGAATTGATCAATCCATCTATTTATATATCTGAGCTTTGAGTCAGACTTCAGAACATACATACATACTCAAAAGTAACCTTAATACAGGATCAGTTCTTCATACTGCAAATTGTCTAACCCTAGAGGTTCAAAACTGAATTTTAAACAGTGGGCCAAATTAATCTTTAATGTAATTTCACTGATGTCAGTATGCATAACACCAACTATTAATTTGACCTAATTTATTAGGAAGACTTTGGGCAAATTGTAAATGCTACTGAGTTTGCACTTTGTATAAAAATGCATTATGTAGGATCATGAAGCTGAGTGATTTTTGTTTGCGGCCAAAGCCATTTGGTTAAAATCTACACATTTGTCTTTAAAAAAAAAAAGGAGAAATATTGAGTTCATCATGACTCCATATCAGCAGGGGGCTTAAAAATACAGTTTAAAATGAAGACATGCTTAAATATTTGACTCTGTTGGGGCCAACAATTGTTTGGTGTTTGTACTGTCCAACATTTTTTTTAAATTTACTATCAGACCCACAAGTAAAGAAATAGTGCTAATCCACAAGTAAAGAAATAATGATAATCTAAAAAGGTGACATTCACCAAAATGCAATGTGTATTCACTTATCTTTTCACAAATATGAGTAAATATTAATTATTCTACTTGGGAGCTACTTGTAAATTTATTCGTGAAAGGGTGCTATAAAAATAGTCTTCTAGAAAAAAAAAAGAAGGAAAATGTAACATTCTAGTTGCGTAACTCTGAGTAAACATATAAGAAAGCTTAAATAACAAATAAATGCTGAAATGTCTCAAAGAGTACTGCAACGACGACATTCAATTTTAGATTCTCTCCAAAGATATTGACATGGCTTTAGGCAAAAACCTGAATTATCAGACAGATAGATATCAAGTATGTTTTGTGGTACCACTGTAATCTCTCTTCTCTTTTTCTTCACTGATGCACAAGACTATAGCTTCCACTTCGTTCTCTTTCATTAGCCAAAACAGATTATTGCACAGTCTTCCCATCCTCAGAACCCTTAACTGTTGTGACAATAAATGTTTGTGGGCTTTGTTAAGTTTTGTACACTCAAGGATGAAAAAGCTCCCATTGTTTTGAGAAAATATGATAAACTGTCTACCTCTTCTGCAATTCACTGACAAATTTATACATTGAAGTTTAGGATTTTTGTCTGCTACCAAATGAAGTCCTTGATCTGCAAAGTCCTATATATTCCTCATAGCAATTTCTAGCTATTGATGCTTTCTGGATTAAATGGCATATTTCTGGATTTTCTAACATTTGCTACAAGTTTGTAACTAACTCATTTACCTTCCTATACTCATTTTTCTTTCTGAGAATGTCTAGGATCCACAGGATTCACAGAAGACATAATAAATTGCCAGTTTTATTTTAGATATGAAACTACACAGAACAATTTTCAGAGGCTGAGTTTCTTAAAGCACAGTTGCCAGCAATTCCAGAACAAGAGGTTCTGCATTCACAGTGGACATTAGTCAGTGGCTCAGCAAAATTTACAGGATTTAATGCAGACGAATGTCACAACTCATCATCTCCTATATCATAAAGTTCACACTGTATGTCATAATGCTAAGAAGTTGTAATTACAGAACTTTTAGCCTCCCTGATGATAAACACAGCTTTGAAAGTTGAAAGGTTGGAGCTGGTTTTCATTTCTTGCTGATGAGGTGTTCTGTCTTCTAAATGAAAAAAAAAGTAGATTTTTTTTTCTGATTTTTAGGGAGAAAATATTAAATCACCACTGTCTTGTATCTTTTCCAGTCACAATTCTTACATTCTCAAATTTAAACTGACATTCACAGTACTTGGATGCATACAAGGGAGAAAGCAAATTTAAGGAAGCAGCAGGTGCAATACATGACACTCTTTTGTCTCTGTTATTCTGGACAGGAAAGTTATTCTACATCCCCACACTGGCGAAACAGAAAGTTGCAGAAACAGACTAGTTTTCTTTGTTCAATATTTATTATTCTTTCAACCACTTTGAAATAGAAGCTGTAAATACTTTGATTAATGGCCTGAAAGATTGTCTAGTTTTGTTGCTGCTTCAGAATGTATTACTGTGTTTTCAGCTATATAATATTTTGTAGCTCCTTCAAGGAGGTGCTCTTTCATGACTCAAAACAAATACCTGCTCCAAGAAGAAAATTACATTTGACTATTAATTGACCCAGTCTGTCTGTCTGTTGGACTAATGCACCTTTATTTCAATTTCATGTTAAAATCAGTAAAAGGACAGTATATATGTACAGCAATAATCTTGGACCTTGAACAGAAATGTAAACTTAGAGCATCTTCACACCGTTATGAGCAGGCCAGAACCAATGACTCAGGCCCTAATTTGTCTTGCATTTAAACTGTCAGAATGGTTCTCCTAATTCTGCTTTCAAAACCCACTGCTCCCTCTGGGACAGCGGTGTGCCAATATAATGCTAAAACTCCTTGTACTTTTAGGGTGGATTCACCTCAGGCTACTCTATATCAGCTCCCTCCTGCCTGGGGCTTCTAGTCTCAGGTTGCTTTTCTTTCATTGTTTCTCCAGTTTCTTGCTGTGATGATGTGCTCGACCCCTTGACCAGACAGGCAGTGGTTTGGTGCAGGCTCCAAAACAGATAAAGCCCTGAGCTGTAACCAGGCTGTGAATTCCTCTAGTTTCAATCTGTTCTCTGAAAACTCACAAAGGAACAGAGCAACTCCTTTATCAAGGAACAAAGTAAGTTGTGGGTACAAGGAGTCTCCTGCATACCTTTTCTATTGCATGTAATTTGTCTACAAGCCATCCACTTTATCCTATAAATATGACAGCCTAAGTGAGCCTTTTTGGAGCTCTCCAAAAAGCTAGGCAGTGCGGCTGTGTGGCAGTGATCTCCCCTTGAGCTGGGACACCTCTCAAGGTTGCTCTTCGAGGCAGAGAGACCTTTTACCAACAACAGATCTTTGGTAAGTGACCAATATTGCTCATGGTAACTTTGATGTTGTCTTGGTAACTTTGATTGCATGCCCAATTGGTGCTAATGAAACATTATATAAACTTTGCATATATAATCCTTTAGACATAAACCGTTGACCAAGTCTGAGACTAGGATTGGATCCAGCCGCACCTAGACTCCTCTCTGAGGAAGGAGTTTAGAAAGCAAGGGGGTCCTTTCTGAACCTCGTGACTCAATGGCAGGGTCTTCCTTACTCTCTGCATCTTTGGTCTCTCTGTGAATCATTCTAACCCAAGTGTAACTCAATTTTCCTTTGTATGATTCTTCCATGCAGTAATTAATAGAGTGAACCTTGCCATTGAAGTTTGTTAAGTTGCACTTTTACAACATCATATTAAAACCACTTTTGCTAATACCTTTGTCGGTGATTCCTTAAGTGTTGTAAATCACCCATTCATGACAAAATGGCATAGTCAGCAGGATCCTAAATCAGGATTCATGACACTTGCTTCTTGGTCATAAAAATATCATGTCAGTCCTGATTTGTCACTTCACAAGCTGTCTAATAACTACTAAAACACCGAAAACCCCAGAAATTTCCATAGAGTTAGAAGATAGAAAATACTTGAAAATTAGCAAGAACGTCCACATTTGCCCAGGCAGAGGCAGCAAAAATTAACATTTTGCTGAACCATAGGATAGGCTTTCTGACAATTTTTTCCCTTACCATCACTACCTCCAAACACAGCTGGTTCTACACCTGAACCTTTGAATTCAGTTTAGCAATCTGTTATCACAGCAAGTAGTTCAAAAGCAGCAGTTGGCAAATGCCAGTTCCTCAGCAGCAATAAAATATCATTTATTGGTTACTACTACACATTTAGCAACGTTCACAGGGATTTTACAACATGTCTGTCATCTTTCTGTTTTCCTGTAGGGAATTAGCACTAAAAGAAAACTTTGATACAGAATATCAGTAGGTGTATTTTTATTTTGTATTATGTCTTAGAAGCGGAAATCAAATTATTGTTATATTGATGATGTCTCATAAGTTTTCGGTTCTGAACTAGCTTACACATATTTTTCCACATAATATTTCATTAAGTCTGTGTCCTATATCCAGATAGAAAAAATTAAAATCTGGTGACTTTCCTTTGATTAAGTAGTTTAGTGTAATTACTATTGCTAGTATTTCAAAAAGACAATGACAGACAACATAATTTGAACAGAGGGCTTATACCTTTTATCCTGATTTCAGTGAAAACATTAAGATTATATCCTTACAGGCCTGAAGAAACCTGATTTGACTGATTTTTAAAAAATGTTGGGTTTTTTTACCTTTCCAAAATTTGAAATTTTTTTGTCCTCTTTTTATATACACAACATAAAATACCTAGCACAGGACCTGTCACACCCAAAGCATTCAATGGAAACAAATGGCTACAACTAGCTGCACCCATTATTTTAAGAAGGAAAATATTGGACAGAACTCTTAAAAAGTAGGTTTTCATAATCTATAGCTCTTCACATTAGAAGAAAACTTACCACATCAGTGTAATGCCAGGCAAAACTTTATCCTTAACAAATTATAGATCATGGATCAGGGTCTCAGCAATTTCATGTTTTTTCCCATGCTGTTGAATACTCAAGTATGGTGTGCTTTATTTTTTTGTTTGTTTGTTTTTGTGGGGTTATTAAAGTTTAAATAAATAGAGAGGCATTTATAGCCATGTGACTATATTTCAGATGCTCGCATTGCTGTGGAATTTTGACACCCTTTTCTGTATTTACATACAGGTCAGATCCAGTGCAATTCTCAGTCCTATTTGTAACAATCTTTCATGTCATAACTGTACTACTTCGTGTTCTTGGAAACAGCCTCTTGAGAAGAAATTATATGCATGTGATTGTGATGCTCATGTTTGCCTCAGCACACACACCAAAATTCCTGTTCTAAGGTAAACCATGCCAAAATTCCCAGTCACAGAGAATGTACTATGATCTTGCTAAGTTGTTCTTCTCATTATCTCATTATAAGGATCCTGTTTTGAAACTGCTTAGCTTTAGTATACCATACCTTGGTTTATGTTCCAATTTCATAGTTTAAAAGCTCCTGTCCCCTCCTCCATCTATTTTTCTGTCTAAAGATATCAAAATGCTGAACCACTGACTACAGCATCTTGTCTCTTCTGAACACAAGCAACCTTTGCCTAGAGCACATGGTGTTCCCACACTGATTGACCTAATTCAGTTCAAGGACTACAGCATGCTTTAGGCTCACACGCCTTTGGTCGCCATAGCAGGCAACATGCAATCATGCTTTTAGAATTCAAGTCTCAAGGATGTGTCACTTCCCATTGCTTCTTTAATTGATGTGCTACCATAAATTGTCTACATGATATCTCATGGGTAACCTTTCTGTAATGTCACACCAGTACTGTATTTTCTTATGCAAAGTATATAACTTGTGCTTGTCAGATTGTCTTACTGATTAACGGTACTGAATCCATAAACTTTGTGGTCATACTCAAACCCTGTAGTTACAAACTTAGACTATAATTACTAATGTGCCTGGAAAAAGTAGATTATTCTGGTTAAAATGACTTATTCTGATGAGAAGATATGGTTTTACACATAAATTGCCGAAATCTTTCCCTACAGAAAGGAAACCGTTAAAGAAGAACTTCTTAAGCATGCCATAACAGTAGTCACTGGATACAAGTTTATGGACTTAAATTTAAAATACATGTTAATATACAATTCTATTGAACATGTAAAGTTGCATGACTTCTTTGTTGTTGAAATTAGAGAAAGCGGTTACTGTTCTAATGGAAAGAGAAAAAAGGAACATCAATGGCAGCTGAACACCACACCACTGGAATAAAAGATGGAAATCTAGACTCTACCAGCCTTTTTATTTCAATGCCATTTAAATTGGCATTAAACATTTTTAAAGGTATACATCAGGGACAAGAAAATTCTTAAAACTGATTCAGATTTTATAGTAAAGAAGGGTGGTAAAACTATACAAAATTTAAATCGTATTTGATGAATATTTCTTCTTTTTATTTCCAGTCTTAAGGGTGTACTCAGAGCTTACAATTCATAACAAGTTTTCCACTTTTACAGTAGATCAGCATGGACACTAAGAAAAAAACAGCTTTCAAAATATGCTAAATTAGATTAGTATCTCTTCACTGTTTTAAAAGAATGGGTTGAAAGTCAGTCAGAAAAATCAGTGACAGTCAACAGCAGAAAGTGTAGAGTACTCCACAAGCTCCAGAGAACAGACACTGGAAAAATTACAAACTCAGGCAACTTGACATGCATGTTGAGCTAAATCACAGGAAGGGTGATATGGTCTACACATCTCTCTGCAATTAAACATGAGAAGCATTATTGATGTCAACTGCATGACATCATGGAGAATCAATCTTGCCAAACATACTTGACATTCTTATTTAAGAAGATTATACATTTTATTGACAATGGTATTTATCATTCAAGGCTTGTTATCTTTCATATGTGTAATGTATTTTGTTTGAGAATAAGTTAGATAGATATGCTATTAAAGACAAGGTCAGACTAGATTATCAGAAAAGTGTTAAAAAATAGTTTTACAGCCTTGAAAGAAAGTATGTCAATTCAATATCACTGCTGCCAGTGTATTTACTTCTTTTTTTTTTTTCATTGTTTTCACCTTTTTAGTTGGTAGATAAAAACCATAACACATTCCTACAAGTCTTGCTCTGCTTAAACCATCACTGTCTATGCTCAACATTGTTTTTCCTTACATTCTTGCAACAATAAACTTACTGTTTTCAGTTCTTCATAGATTTATAAAACTTAAATAACTGATATAGAAGTTTCAGTATGAAGTTCCAGTATGAAGTTTCAGTAGCATAATTTCTAACTGTACAGTACTAGAAATTTGCCTAATAATTCCTCTGTCCTATAGATCCTTTATTTGGTGCTATTTCATTACTAAATGTTTGTACTGCAGCAGCCTTCATACAATATACTGATTACTTGAAATAGAAATGTAGATTATGCATAACATAGAGAAAGTTTGGGGGAAAACAGAACAAAAATTTTTATTTCAGGAATATTTATTTCTCATTTTAGGAAATGTGGCAATTTTTCAGTCTTGTGTGTGATAAATATTGTATATCTCAAGTCTGTAAAGGAAAAAAAAAAAAAAAACAACAACAATGAAAAAGAAAAAAATGCCAAGACCACTTTCAGCATGGGAACTCAACTCTTGAATGAGTTTAATCTGAGAAAGGATGACCTTTCATAGTTTGGAATAACTGTGATCTAGTATTTTAGCTACTTTATGTCTGCAAAGTATACAATAAACAACCGTGTAATCTACTCATTCTGAACTCTTAGTATGTACTAGATGCTATTACATGCTATCTATGAAGCTAAAACTGGCAGCAGCAGCTAGTATTTTTGTGCAAAACATTCCAGAAAGTCACAATATTGGCATTGTTTTTGGAAGTAGCTTCCTCCTGAAATAGATAGAACATGCATTATAATGGCTTACTAAACTGATTTTCCTGAGTAAACCATTACTTAAGGTTTCTGTTCCTGCAAGAATTTTACTTTTAATAAAACTAGGTGATATTTATCTGGACTTATATTTCCAGTATAACGTATATCTTGTTCATTACACATTGTACAGAATTTCTGAAAACTATTTATAAATAGATACTAAAAATAATATTGGTTGTCATAGGATTCAGTGCAGCAGAACACCACACAGTACTGTTTAAAAAGCCTAATAGTGGTAAAAAAAGAGATTATATATATCCTGTTTTCTTAAATCCCATGTCACACATCAAAAGCTGAGGATGGTATGGTCAGACTGAGAAAAAAAGCTCCCTGTAGTAAATCCTAACAATGAAAAAAACTTAAATTATAAGCTAACATCTGTAGGGTCCCAGAGTACCATGACAGCACTCTCTGATATTACTGAGTTGCTTTCTAAGTGGTAGCCATAATATTAACAGAAGGTGTTGGGAATGGAAGACCTTGTGCCAATGTATTTCAGCTTGTATAACGTATCTAAACTGTTAAAACTGCTTTGAATATAAACTGGATACATATTCTTGTATGCCTATTCAATGATAAAAAGACCTACCGAAAGACAGTTATGTGTCCACTATCTGGATCAGCTTAAATTGGAAATGGATCTACAACCAAACATTAGACTCAAATATTCAAACTCAGGGCTGACCAGAAGATAACTGGCACAAGTTCTAAATTTTGTTTTTAACCTTTCCTCATGCAAAAACATGCTGAGACAAATCAAAATCTTTTATAAAAATCTCTGATCTAAAAACATTCCCAGTTTCTCTTTGGGATTCAAGATCATAGTTTTATGCCTTGAATACATCTCTAATTGCAGGTTTAAATGTTTAAAAATAATACTTTTGCATCATTTCAAGCTTTTACAGAAACCTTTAACCCTGATTATGTAAAGCTTCTAGTTTCTTGTCTTTCTATTAAGGGAAAAAAAAAAATTAGAATATTAGCCCTTGTTATAGTCCAACTCCTAATGCACTTTAGCATGCTGTATTGCACAAACTGTGATAAGACTGACCTTTTGCATTAATCCATAACACTTTCTAATAGGGTAATCTGCAAAGTGCTTCATTTGCTGGAGTCTCACATCAGAATCACCCTGGAAATCTGATGCTGCACAACTTCAGAAGTAGTCCAGATTGGAAAAACCCACTGCTTATTCTTAGCAACCAGTTCAGAAAGTATATATATTTTAGCATTATATACAACAAAAGCTCTTCAAAGTCAAGGTTGTTAAAATACATAAAAATGGTATGAAAATATGTATGGCAGATTATAGAATAGAATTGAACAAGTTTTGAATATTGCCTTCTAGGTGGAGCTCGTATATATTAGCTAAAAAAAAATCTCTTTATGATTAAATATAGCCACTTGTCAGTAAAATAATTAAGGCTTCTCTATCAGTTTGTAATAGTTTGTGACTATTTAACAACAAAATTCTTAAACACGTAGCATTAAATCCATGAATGCTGACTGAGGTTTAGTTTTGCAACTTTTAGATGCTCTCCAGTAGTGGAATCTCAAACTCAAATTTAGCTAGCCATATTATAAACCAAATTAAAATTCACAGTGAAAGAGCTGGGAAACCTGAGCTTCAAGTACTCATGGACACGTATCATGCTAATTCTGCCTGTGCTGTCCAGCCTGGCTGCCCATAAGTCAGCTCCAGCTCATAAACCATTGACAGGCTGTGAAAGGGATCACAATTACCAGATCTAACTACCAACTGTTCCTCAACATACCTGAAGACACAGCGTGACAGTGGTACAACTCTTTGACCAGAGTCAGTTTGTATATGAGAGCAAAGGTGAAACATAGATATGTCTACACCAGCTGGTCAACAAACAACTAAGGATAGGCTCCATTCTGTGAAGCCTGCCTAATTGACTGGATGTAGCCTTCAGCAGAAAATGACAAGAGCTTAAGTCTCACCCTTACAAGGAAATATAGACTATAATTCCAAATTTATCACAAATATTTCTGCTAAACAGTATTAGTTTGATAACTATTTCAATTAGCTTGATGGAATTTGTAATCATCCTGCCTAAGTGATTAATTATGTCATATTTCATTTTTGTTTATTTGTCGTGGTTTAACCCCAGCCAGCAACTAAACACCACACAGCCACTCACTCACAGTGGGAGCGGGGAGAGAATCAGAAGGGTAAAACTGAGAAAACTTGTGGGTTGAGATAAGAACAGTTTAATAATTGAAATAAAATTAATAATAATAAGAATAAGAATAATAAATAATAAATAATTAAAAAACTGCTGTGAAAAGGAAAAGAGAGAGAGAGGAACAAAACCCAGGAAAAAACAAGTGATGCAGCTTCTCACCACTTGTCAACTGATACCGAGCCAGTGCCTGAGCAGCAATAACTGCCACCTGGCTAACTCTCCCAGTTTATATACTGAGCATGACATCATATGGTATGGAATATCCCTTTGGCCAGTTTGGGTCAGCTGTCCTGGCTATACAGCCTCCTAGCTTCTTGTGCACCTCCTCACTGGCAGCGTATGGGAAGCTGAAAAATCCTTGACTTAGTATAAACACTGCTTAGCAACAACTAAAACATCAGTGTGTTATCACATTATTCTCATGCTAAATCGAAAACACAGCACTATACCAGCTACTAGGAGGAAAATTAACTCTATCCCAGCTGAAACCAGGACATTATTATAGTTCATAACATTTGTAAAAAGCACATTTAAGTAATCTTTTCTGTCAGTAATGAATTGGGGACAGACTCAGGCAGAGCACCCAAGAGAATCAGCAGTTCCACCTGAGAGGCTAGGCATTACTTTTTATTCAGCCCTCTAGTTCTCACATTCATCAGCCTGTAGCACTGTCAGCCATTAAAATTTGCATTTCCAATGTTAGCTAAAGGAGCAAATGGAAGAAAAACAAAGAGTACAAAAAACTAGATTCAAAATTTATTCCATTGTGGCATGGCTATCATTTTGTGTGAAGGACTGCTATCTTATCTTGCTAACATTTTAGGCAATATGAATTTCTTGAATTAGATGCATGGGTCCTACACTTAACACTAGGGAGAGTTCTCAAGGTGGGACCTATAACATACTATCTGTGGAATAGCAGAAGAAGAAAGTACACAATGATTAGCAGATTCTAAGCAAAGGTTTTAAAAGCATGACAGCTTCCTTTGGTTTACTTTTATAAAATAGAGAAGATTAGAAAGTTTCTGTTTTCCAGAAAGAATTTCCTTGATTTGGGTGTGTTTCTTTTTTAAAAAAAAAAAAAAAAGAGAGAAAAAAAGGGAATATTAGGATTGTGGAAAAACTTAGAGCACACTAAAGTTCAAATCTCTATCATTTTAAGAGTCTCAGGGGGTTGTGGGAAAGTTAATAGCTTTTTTACTAATTGCATTAAGAACTTGTCATGATTGCCTACAGAAGCCACCCAGTGTTCCACAGATTCTTCTTTTTTGTGAAGTACAACAGTTGTCAAGCAAAGGCAAATGAATGGTAGCATTAATATTCTTGACATGCTCCAATATTGTGATGATGAATGCCACAAAGGAGCCTATAAATAAAAAACATAATGAAGCAATAACGTAAATGGAGGTCATGGGTGTTCTTTCCCCCTCCTTCACTGTTATTAGCAAAGCACTTAAGCATGTCCTTAGCTTTAGGTATGTGAATAGTCCCATCAAAGTTAATAGTACTATTCACATGTTTAAAATTAAACATTTGCATAAGTGCTTTGCAGACTTAAAGGCTTTAAGCGAAATGTTTTACCAAAACTGAACTCATCTTGGTTTTAAGAACAAGAGCAGTGACACAAAAATAAATTTCCAAGCCCTATGTCATCAGCCACTCTGACCTGCCATCTAGAAATCACTGATGACAGGTGGAATAATCAGTCAGAGGTCACACTGGAAGTCTATTACTATAATCACAGAATGGCTTTTTTTCTTATCCTCTAGAAACTCATTGACTACAAAAAGTTTTCTTCTCATGGAAAAGTGCTGTGAAGGAGGAACTGTAGATCTGCAGCCTTTTACTTCAGAATGGTGGCAGGTAGTTGTCATTTTGTGTAGGGCAAGATCTGAAATGCTGTGGGTCAGGAAGCAGTCACAGAGACAGAATCCTGCCTTTTTGGTGCCTCACTGACCCTTCTCTAGACCCCTTAGAATCAACACCTATGTTAAGAGCTTGTTTTCTTGGTAAACTTCCATCATTATGGTATTATTTATCAGATCAAGAGGTCTAGATACCTGCGGGGGGATTATAGAAGAAACATTTTGTTTCATCATATTCCTTATCTGAGTAACCGAGCATCTCACTTAAACGTGGTGGGTCTAAGGAAATTAGAGCCTAATGAGCAAAGATGGAGAGAACTACAAAATTCCTCCCCTGTGTACCTCTTCTGATATCAGTCTTTCTCTGAATTGTTTCAGTTCTTGAAAAGTTGACTGAAATAAGAATTTCTCTTGTTTCTGGTGATATTTCAGAAACTTGCTTTCCAATCCAACACATCAAAGATGATTTTAGTTTTAACAGAATCTAAATGCCTGTACATTGTACACATCCTCTGTGCAATTCCTTAAATAAAGTGTTAATCTTGCAACATAATTATCATGTTTGAGCCCTGTAACAAACATTTATGAGTTAAAAAACTATTACTATTAAATTAACTGTTAAGAAACACAGTGAAAGACTACTATCACCCATCATTTTCACTGTTGCAATACACTCAGTGTTCAAAAGGGTATAATGTGTTCCTCCTCAAAGAATGACAGACCTGCTTGTGCTTATTCTGTTACACCATTCTAGGTAAAACAGACTTTTGGAAAACAGCCAGACGAACTTTGCAGATTTGATCAACCATTGGGCTAGTTAACTGTAATAACATGAAGGTGTTGATCATCAGACCTTTAATGGGTGTTGAATTACATAGCTCTTATGCCTGCAGTTGTTGTTCACAGCCTGACCGAATAATATACTAGAAAATTTTATAAATATAATTTAGTACCTAAGATATTATTAATATGAGCATTTTAAAAAGCTAACTTGATTTATTTAAGAAAGTCATATCGAGGAAAAACATACTTGTGGAAATAAACAATTTGAACTAAATCTGGCTTTTTTTGACCCAACCAGAAGACTGTGTAACTCTGGAGGAAAAAAAAAAGGTGACTTGAGTTGCAGATTTTATCTCATTTTTAAGTTTTTTTCATGGGAGACTGTCATATTGCAAGTCAGAATGCAGCTGTTTAGCTTTTCATGCTCATCTTATCCTAAAGAATTTTAGGTTGAAAACTCGTCCTCCTCTTATTATATAAAAACATCTTATCCAATATGGCTTGGTGTCCCAAGTCTCACATCCCACCCTAGGATCTATTTATATATAGAACAGACTTCAGTTTCAGATTTCTTGGTAAGACCACTATATCATGGGCTCCAAGAAAAAGGCAACGTTCACACATTGAAGGAACAGCTGGCAGCTGGTGTTTTTAAGCTGGTGATGTATGAACTTCTCCTCTTCAGAATATCTCTGTGAATTAGTTCAATTTCAGACTATGTTGAAGGCCAACAAAGACATTAAAGAGGAGCATATTCACTGGGACTCCCTTAAGTCAGCAAAGTCCATTGGGGTATCTGACTTGAACCAGCTGAGGCACCAGCCTCTAATTTTTGAGATTCATGCTGTAGTAATTCTAGAAGTGTAAGCTTTGCAAACTATAGTCAATGATTATTATATTACACAGAGTTTATTCAAAGAAAAGATACCTTGAGAAAATTATGTTACTTTGTTCATATCCTCAAGAAAATGTTATGTGTTATTTAGTTACTACTTTACAATTACAGTTCAGCAATTTTATGGGAGCTTACATTTCTTGGTGTGACTTTCCAGTTGGGTAGGAAGAAGAAAGGAAAAGACATGATTTTTCTTATTTCCTTTCTACTACTGTATGGACTTTAGAGACCAGTAACTAAAAAGAATTTCTGAAACATCAACAGTTTGAATAAAAATATTGGGTTTTTATACTAAATCAAAAAACTGCTTGCAGTTTAAAACTCAAAACCAATTCCAAACAATTAAGTATGCACTTTAGAAAAGAAGACATCATCCAGACTGACAACACCTTTCTACATCTTCTGCTTCACTAACTGGTATTCCACTATACTTACTTTTTTTCTGCTGTTTCATTTAATGTTTTTTATACAAGATAGTAGTTATGGGAGAAAAACAAAAACAAAAATAATAAAAAAAAAAAACAAACCAGAAACAACAAACCAAAACCAGAAGTAAGAAGAGAAAAGTATAGCCAAATGATCATTTAGCATAGTGGCATCTTAAAGAAAGACAGAGAGAACACAGCTATGAACTAATACAGTTGTACTACAACATGATCTGTTGGTACAGAGTAGTATTAGTCTTCAACTATTGTACTGTCACATGTATAAGCAACCAGGCAAATCATATGAGTTTAAAAAACTTGCTAGTTAACCTACAGAAAACAATAAAAATTACAAAAATAGAGTATTTAAAAGGAAGGACCATGACTGCAATACACAGTTATCCTATCACTTCTCTCTGCTGTTCTTTTATTCTCATCTTCACCTAAAATAATGCCCCAAAATGTCAAGTATCAACAAATGGTAAAATTTTTAAAAATATGTGTAAAGACAAATCTAATGGGTTGGAAAATATAGTATTACATGAAAAAAAAAAAAAACAACCCCAACAAAATAATGGTATAAATATATACATACAGTTTTTTGTGAGTATTTCTCTCCACTTCTAACTATCCCATTTTTTTCTGCATTTGACTTCTGAAATGTTTTGGTTTGCTTTTTCTTTGCTATTCTCACAATGTGTCTTGGATACATGCTAAATTGAAAGAAAATATAAATTTTATTGAATCCGTGATTTCACTGTCCTGTTAATCTGTAATTTTAAAATTTCATTTTAAATTGACATTCATTCATTAAATGTATTTTATACATGTTGGGAGTAAGTCAAGAGAAAATTAAAATCTAACTGGCAATATTTTCATTGAAATGTACTTATAATTATGTCACAAGGTTGACTAAAGCTAAAAAAAAATGTCAGCCTACCAGGTCCTAAAATGTCCCTGAGGGTATCCTTTACTGAGATTTAATAAAGCTATTAAAAAAATCAAGGAGGAAAGTTACATTTTAAACATTTTTCCTTCCTTTTAGTTTGAATTTCAACCTGTCCTTTACACTGGAAATTGAAAGAAATGAGAGCACATTCTCTTGATTATCATCAATATGTCAGTCATTTAATCTGGTAACTAGCTCTCTCTTAAAATTCCCTTTTTAAGGTGTTGACATTGATGTTCTTCAGACAATTTTAATGAGGAAAAATTCAACATACTATGAGATACTGAGGTTTCAGCTTTTCCTTTTGGGAATTCATACTGCCTGAAATGAAAATGAAAATATATTTTCCCACAACCTCTCCCTTCCTCAAATTTGGCCACAGATGTACAGAACGATGATGGCAGATTTTCTTTTCTGAGCACAAGTAGAAAAGGTGGAAACACTTAAATAAATTTTTATACTTGCAATATAATCAATCGGACAATTATAAATGTCTGTGGTATATAGTGATAAAAGTAGCCACCATGTGTTTCTGAAGAAATCATAAAATATCTGGTTTGCTTCTTTTGATCAGATAAGTAACCCAACTGCAAACAGGGAAATACCAGATGTGATTGACGTACCTTGACTTTAGGAACAGCTAACTTACAGGATATTTTTCATAATCATTCTAAAATGTATGGTCTGACTAAAACCACCATAAATTAAAGGCACAACTGCTTGAATATATTACACTCACTGGTTGCTATCTAAGTGGACAGGTAATTAGAGTGGGCTCACCAAAGAGTCAAAATAATTCAATATTTTCAGTAATGACTTTGATGATGGAGAGCTGCATATAATTACAAAATGTTAACACAGTAAATGGTTAATAAATCACAAGCTGTATTTGAAGACACTACTGTGATTCTACTGGAAAAAAAATGACAAATCTCACGTAAAAGAAACAAAAGGCAGTTATGTCATCTGATATATTGCTAATGGAGCCTCAAAAGAAATATTGCATCTAGTTTTGGGCACCACATTTCAAGATTTTGGACAAGCTAGGTAATGCCTAGCCATGGACAACAAAAAATAGCTAAGAAAAGAAGCTGAAAGAACTGGGCTTATTACGTTTAAATATTCAAAGATTAAAGAGCAGGGACAGGATAATAGTTTTCCACTAACTAAATAATATACAGAGAAAAAACTGGGAAAGATTTTTTCCATGTTCATGGAGGCTGGACTAGAAGAAAACTATCCTTTTTATTTCCCTTCTAAGAAAAATTCTGAATATACATTAGAAAAATATGAGGCTTTTTAGACTGTTCCAGATATTAATGAGAAAGGTTATACCTTCATAAAAGGTTATGAAAAAGAGGTTAGATAAATATCTTCCAGAAAGGTCTAACTGTACTTGATACTAGTGCACAGACATGGCTGAATTATCTGTAATTTTCTCTTTTCCAGCTGTGATTTTCCTGACACTGTAACCCAACAATTATCTAAATTATCAGAAAAACATTCATTAAAGGAAAGAGATACTAAACAGTATCCACAAAACACCAAGGTTCATAACATTATAATCTGGGATGCTAATGATGCCTGTCAAAATTGTCCAGTTTTTAACATTGCATGACCTGTTTTCATTTTCTTTTAATTTTGCTCAACACAAATTGAAGCATTTTCAATGCTCAGGATAATTTTTTAACAGAACAGCTAAAATGGTTCTGTCTTTTAGATAAAGGATGGGAGATTTTCTCCATTTTGAAAATATTATCCTGAATTTTTTTTTCTACACTGTCTGCAGAGGTTTAGAGGCCCCTCCTATTTTTGAAAAGGAAATTTACGTAATGGAACCTGCTATGAATTTTTATCAGTTACAGCTCATTGCTGTTCCACAGTGAAACTAGTTTAGGTCCTGGCATCTACATTGAGAAGAGGGAACCTGTTTTTCCTGTGCCTTGAATATCTTTCCCTTACACCTTCTTTTCTTCTTCTTGACATGCACTCACCACTTTCCCTTCCTCTCCAAGGCAGTACAGTGAAAGAAGCCATCACCAGAATAAAAGGCAGACAGAAGAGGGGCCACACTTGGAATACACTTGGAGACAGTGTCCTTCATAGCAGCTGAGAACAGCAGCTGAGAGGAGACCATGGTAGAAAAAGCTCTCCAGTCTAGTTCTGGGTTCCCCAGTACAAGAGAGACATGGACATACTGGAGAGAGTCCAAGAAAGGTCCACAGATCTGTTTAAGGGATTGGACTATCTCTCCTATAAGGAAAAGCTGAGACAGCTGGGACTGTGGCCTGAAGAAGAGAAGGCTCAGGGGAGATCTCATCAATGTCTATAAATAACTGAAGGGAAGGTGTAAAGGAGGTGGAGCCAGGCCCTTCAGTGGTGCCCAGTGACAGGACCAGAGGCAATGGATGCAAACTGAAAACACAGGAGGCTCTGTCTGAGCATCAGGAAACACTCTTTTACTGTGACAGTGAGTGAACACTGGCACAGGTTTCTCAGGGAGGTTGTATACTCTCCACCCTTGGAGATATATAAAAGCCATCTGGACACGGTCCTGGGCAACCTGCTGTAGGTGGCCATACTTGAGCAAAGGGGTTGGACCAGATGACTTCCAGAGGTCCCTTCCAAACTCAACCATCCTGTGATTCTGTGATTCTGTGATTCTGTGACAGGGAACAAAGCCCATGTGGGCCCTGGCTGCCACCTCCTGCCCCACTGTCAGGAGCCTCCCATCCCCTCTTGACCTTTGAGAGAAAGAGGGAAAAAGGAAACAAGCATGCTGCAAATGTGACTCTTGTGGATTTCATCTGAATTCAGCTACAACTGGTTTTGTTCTGTTTTATTTTGTTGTTTTGTTTTTGTCACTTGTTATAAGGGAAAGATACAGCTTCTGCAAAACCAGTCTTTTCAAGTATCGCAGTATATTTTCTAAGGTTATAATTGCATGTAGACATCGAGTAAGAATTGGGGAGGCAGACTATGGAAAACCAGCTCAAATTAGCTAACAACAAGACCCTGATGGTCTTAATTGCTTGTTCAACTGAATCCCCATGATATGTACTCCTGTCACAATTCATATATCTGTCCTTAATATTTTAGAGGACTAAATAAACTTAATCAAAGTTATTCCCATATTCTTTACTACCAATTTCTGAGAAATCGAAAGGAGATGAAAATTTTCAGAAAGAGATTGCTTTTCCAAAATTCCTAGATAACTTAGGCAGACAAAATATTTCTTGGACTTTTGGAACAAGAGACTAACACAGATTCAGAATTCATTTCCATAATTTGTGCTACCAGACATATTTTTACTTATTTCCACTAAATTTTGCCAAGTGGCTGATCCCACACACACAATTTGTCTTTCATTTCAGGTATTGAATTGTGCTATTTATTTTCCTTTTCAGAATCTCTCTTTCTAAAGAAAAAAATAATAATAATATATCAAGCAACTTGTTGACCTCAAAATGACAAGAGGTTTAAAGCTGAAGAAAAGTTGTGACAAGCATTGATAGCATGAAGCTAACAGGCTAAAGCTAAAATATTTTACTGTGTTAGGAAGTCTCAAAGGAATATGAATTAAGTCTCAAAATCAATATTAAATTCACATATTTCAGCACTTCAATAGTTTCTATGCAGCTACTGCATAAAATTCAGTTTCATCTTAGAGACCGTTGATAGTAAGTGCAAACTAAATGTAGTGGCTTGAAAATCACCTGTACTGAGCCAAAAATTCTATTTATACTATGCTTAATTTGTTTCCAGATTCAGAGGAGTATTACTCCTTATCGTAAAAAAATAATAAAACTAAACTCAAATAATATTTTGGAATTCCACCACTTAATTAAAATATTTTTTGTTTGTATGGTACATTTGTTGTAATACAATACAACAAAAAGCTAAAGAAATATTAAAGCTACTAAACAGTTCAAAAAATGCTCATATTAGTTTTCCAGGTAAAACAACTTTTATTCTTGAGATTAATAGTTAAAATGACAAAAACAAGTTTTCTTATATGAAGTAATTAAAATTATATCTTTTTACTTATAGCTGTTTAAGGGTTACAACTGATTCTTGAAATAAACTTTGTTTTCCATGTTCCAATATTTATTAATTCTTTATTTTACTTATACCCAGCTGTTCAACATAATTTAGACTACTTAGATGTAAGATGTTTGAAGATCTGATTTGGGTCTCAGTACCTTAGTAGTTGTGTTCAGTTAGTTAGAGAAGTCTTTAAATCAAGCAATATATGGTTTAATGTCAAGCCTTTAACATACACCTAGTCTCTTCACTGCCAAGCAGCGTTTCTCTGTCAGATGAGTTTGCCTCATCTTTTTTTTTTTTTTTTATTTCAGCAGCAATCAAGGAAAAGGAATCTTTGTCAATCAAACATAATAAGACTGGAAAAAAAAGAAGGAATATGTTGATAGGAAATTAAACTAATAAAAAGGAAACTTTTTGTACTGAGATAACACAAGCTGAGTTTTAAAAGTGGAAATCAAGATACAGTAACAACTGAAGCAGTCAGAAGATTTGGAACCTGTAAGAAGGTCGTGTCAATCATGCAAATATGTAAAGAAAGTGACTGGAATGAGTGGAAATTAAAATACTTCGCTAAAACGATTACCAAATATTAAAGTGTTGTTTTTTTGGTTTTTTTTTTTCTTTTATGGATGGAGATCTCATTTCCCTCTTGGAGCAAGGACATTAGGAAGCACTCAGCCATGACCCGTCCCTTAATCCAGTGCTCACACTGGTGGCAATAGACCTCCAAGTCCTAACTTTTATTTTGTTTCCCTTAAAACTGCTAAGGAGTTCCTTTTTTGTCTAAGAAGTAGACTTGATAATTAAAGTCTGCTGAGTTGATACTAACAGAGATAGCTTTAACAAACATAGTTCTAGTCATTATCAGTTGCCTTGAAGTGCCTAGCTTTTGATCTCAGTCTTACAAAATAAACGCATCTTTTGCTAACAGCTGTTTATGAAACTGAAGCTGCCACACCTAGTTCTCTGACAGATACATCATAACAGAATTTCAACAAAAAGGATTTCTCACACTGACAAGGCTGAGCTTTGGAGCCATTTGGATCTATACCCAAATGTTGTGACTAAGAACAGAGGTAACTGTTCACAGACGTTCAAAAATCTCAGCTTCACCCAGCTGTTCCACCTCCTGTTTCCTGCATTACTGTTTGAATGATGTTCTTTTTTCTTTCTGCCAGCTATGTTGTATTTTTAGACTTTAATCACATTTTAACAATTGTTACATACATACCTTCTGATTCACTACCTTAATTTACTTTCTTTTTTGGAGGAGTATTTAATAAATCTAGTTTCCTATTTTGACATTACTACTGTTTCACAGCTCTTATACAGAGTTGGTTTTAAGTGTCTATTGTTGTTATAATGATTAATCGTTCTCTCTCCAGCTTTTTCTTTTAAATTGTTTTTAGAAATTTATAAAGAAAAGTTTGTGAATACTCCTCATGATGTATGTTTGCTCTCCGTATAAGGATATTAATGACTAATCATTGAATTGGTTGGAACTCTGGCTTTATCTATACTTGTAAATTAAATATAGACAGAACACAGCCCCAAATACTGTCAAATGAGCATCCCTATTATTAATTTTTTAGCACCATTTCCAGGACATTTTTGGTCTGGACTATCTAGCACCCTCTCAGGAGGTGCTTGGGCATGGACAGTGCTTAGACTACTTCGACTGTGTGGGTCAGGAACCATATTAATCCACTTTATTGATTGGTATAGAGGCTGCTCATAAATCTATGCGGTGTTAGAGAGAGGAAGATTTACGAGAGAGGTGATTGTTTTGACCTGTTTTCACTTCCTCGTGCAAAGTCTCCAGTGGTCTACTGGCCATCCAAAACAGGAGATCATATTCCAAAAGCAACTTCATCAGTACCAAGTAGAAGGGAATAAACCCTTTTTCTCATTAGGATTACTGCGAGTTTCCAGTCTTAGTGCTTCCCAAATCCACAGAACACAGATATTCATGAACATTTTAATTAGGCCTTGCAAATATGCCGGAAAAAGGTGTGAAATCAGTATTTGCAATTTGATACACCATCAGTCCTAAATCATATCTCTGATGACAGCCATATAGCATATTTATAGAAATTTAATTATAATTCAGAAGTGGTCCAGCAGATAAAAGGATCTGCCTTAACTCTGTCTAAAGTCTGTGGAAAATCATATCTAAATCATAGGATTGTAGGATAATTCAGGTTGGAATGACCTCAGGAGGTTATTTAGACCCAACTTCTGCTCAAACTAATGTCAGTTTGAGGTCAGATCAGGTTACTTATTTAACTTAAATGAAAATTATGTTGGGCTTGTTTTTCAGTTTGGTTCCCCCCCTTTTCCAGAAACCTTTCAACTGAGATTGAAGCAAGAGACTGATTTTCCATTTTCTCATAGCATTATTAGTGCTTTTTAAAAATAAGTCATTCTGAATATTTTAACTCGATATTGCTACTATTTTAACTTAAAGTAAAAGCAAAATAGTATCTGTAATACAAAAACAAATTCCACCTGCAATGTGCATTTCTCCATAATGCTGCGTTTTCTAAAAACAGTGTAATTTATTTCTCATCAGTTTCACTCATTTACTAAAGAGTGTTAGAGTTACTACACAATGTTTGTGAATATTTATTTTAAGGATCACTTTTCTATCAGCTAGTTGCTTGTTTATATATTACCTGAGGTATGCTTTTATGGTCAGTTGAAAAAAAGTTTTAAGCAAAGACATGGACAAGAAAAAAGATCTAGAGGAGGAGAAAATCTCCACCTACTGGAGTACTTGGTGCTAGTACCTCAATAAGTGAAGGACAGGGAACAATGTATAGTGCAAGGCTAATTCCAAATATCTCCTCAGCTACATGAAATATTGCCAGAATCCTCTGAGAGACACGTGGCTCCATCCTGTAAATGTAATGTGTGCTGCTGTCAAGGACAACTGGAGATGATGTATTATTTGCAAATATGTATTTGTACTTGTAATGTAAAAAACCCCCTCACATCGAGAAACTGATTCATAGAGGATCTTTTGATAGTATATAAAAAGCTCTAGCTTTGTTAATATTATCTCATGATATTGTTCTTTTAGCTACATGAAACATAAAGCATGGTTTATATATGCTTTTTGGATACTTGCATTTCTATTTGCATTGACCACAAGATAGTAATGAATTATACAAATAGTGATTTTATAGCAGATAAGATACTACCTTTGTATCTTCAGGTACAGTGGACATTTTCTTGCCATGGGTGATAGAAATTAATTACTATTACCAAAAAAATGGAAATTCTTTTAAAGTGAGTTTATTCAAAGCAGAAAAAGATTTCCCAAAGAGAAAGACTCACTACAGAAGAGTTGTGTCCCAGATCATATAATAGTGAAGCATCCACACTCATCAGTATACTACATGCATCCAACCCTTTTACAGAACTACAGATATGAATAGATTAAAGTGAAATGTATCAGAGAAAAAGAATATTTCAAAACAAATATTTTATAATTTTTTAATCTGTTCTGCTTTCTAGGTGACAAAGAATAACACAATTTTCTGAGTCAAAGCCTTTTATTTAGTCTATCGATAGATAATAAATGGTGTCCCATTTTAGAGAAATCATGTTGACCTGTCAAAACTTTCTATAAAAAGCTTAGTCCTGTTCTGGCTAGATTTAAGCAGATCTAATACAGCTACAAAGTCAAATCAGGACACTGGGATTTTCAGCCCCATGCTTAGAATCACCTGCACTCTATGATGGGCTCTCTGGCTGGAAGATACTCAAAAAAGCTGTGTAGAAGCAAAAACCAAGGATAAAATTCATTTTGGAGTAAACCCTTGATGCTAAAATTTAGGAAAAGTTTTTTCAAACCCTGAAACAAAAATTTAAGAAAAGATGTTCCTTTAGTTTTCCACTGGCCTTAGCCAAAAACAAAGGTTCATGTACAGACTGGAAGTACAAGCAGTCTAACACAGAACACCATTTACACATTTTTTGAGCTTTCTGTGGGCAGTAGAAGCCTGTTCAGCAGTCTTGGTACATCACGGATACTGTATATTCAGCAAATGTAAGAAGATTCAGGAACAACAAAATAATAGATCTTTGATAGTATTTCAATACAAAAGGATCTTGAGGATCTTGACAGGAGTTACAAAGATTATTTAAATCCAATAATATCCTTTAATGCAATAATATACAATTCAATACTCAATAATATTTAATTCAATGGCCTGTGTCCTAGGAAGGAAAACCAGTGCCAGAGTACTGGTTTTACAGCTTGGTAAACTAGGGCAAAAAAAGGCTGAGAGATTTTCCACACAACAACAAATTTCCAACGGAGGGGGGAGGGGGGGGAAAGTCATTTATTTGGGGTATGCACATCCTTACTAATCAGAGTAGTTTCCTTCACTTATATTTAAACTAGAAGTAGCTTCCCATGGTATCTTGTGAATGATGAAGACACAGTTATGCTGAGGACTTATGAATGCCTTAATGTCTCTTAATCTTCTCATGTCCTAGAGTCCAGGTCCTACAAACAAGTCAGTAGCTCATAAAACATTTCTGCTAGCCAGAGCACATACATCTATTTACTCTTCTACAAATGTCAGAATACATAGTAATGTATTTATGTAGGCTATGGAAGAAATGAGCATGGCCCTGAATCATCCCTTAAGGAATTAATTCTGCAGCCTTAGACTCCAGAAAATTATCTCTACTGGGACTTCAGGTCTAGCTGTGTGTAAGGGTCTTCTTTTCATTCTTTAGATTCTGGGATTTCCATTCACTGAGGCTTCAGCTGGGACTTGTCCTGGAACTTAGTTAAAGCTGCCTGAGCTGTGAGATGTCCCAGTTGTAGCTTCCCTGATATGTATTTTGTGCAGTTCATCACAGATACAGTAGAATATGGCAGAGAATAAACTCTTCTGAGTTTATTTTAAAAACAAACAAACAAACAAAAAAATCTGCATGGCTTCCCTGTTGGCTAAGGCACAGGAGATCCTAGGAGATTGCCTCCTTTTCCTGCCACAGAATTCACACCACATGCTGTGCCCTCATCTGTGGGCACATTCAAAATATGGATGAGGACTTTATTTTCCTCTGTGATACAAATCATCCTCCTTACGTAAGAGGTACACAGAAAACTTACTTACCCAGAAATGAGAGGGCTGTCTTGCAGCCCACCTTGTATGAACTTCTGCAGTAAAAAGCCAAGGTCAAGGCAGCATGGACAATGTGGTTCGGGCTTGAGGGTATGTGAAGACATGAGAGGAGCACTGTGAACTGGCTTTAATCAGTATGGTTCTGGTCATCATACAGTCTGCAGGGAAAAGACTTGAATGCAATCCCTCATTTTCCTGCCAGGGAAGCCAGCTGGCTCACTCAAGAGTAGAATCTGAATGTCAGCTGACATATCAGAATATGGGTGACTGGGGCTTGGGTCTGAAGGAAAAGTGGAACCCATGTTAGTATAAACATGTAGCAGCTGTGTGATCAGCTGTAGCATAGGTTAAATTCACCATAAAATTTGCAATTGTGTAAGTTTCTGCAGCTGAATAATTTTGACTGTGAATTTCTTCTCCCTCCTTTCCATACTGAAAAAAGAAAAGGTCTGAAGATTACCCCAAAATGCAAACTCCCAAAGCAATTGCCTAAACTGAAAGATTATCCTCACTGGACATGTGAGTTTTCAAGACAAATTGCAGAGATTTTCTTTGAAGAGAAAAAAGCTAAAAGAACAATATTGAAATAAAATTAATGAGATTAAGCTCCTGAAACAACAGTGGTGTTCGAAATACTGTTGAAATAAAAGTTTAGCTGTAATCAATGAGAGAAAAACATCTTATGTTTCTACAGTTTGGAGCAGGCTCTGTCTAATTGAGTAGATTAGAAATCATGTCATTTTGCTCTAGAAACTAGGCAGAAATTTGAGGATAGTGTGTAAAAAGAGACTCTTTTCTTTGGCTACTTAACCTAAAACACAGTGAAAACCAATCATTCTTCAAGCTGCACATATGCATTTCGAACCCATGCACAAACATTCATAAATTGCAGACAGAGTGAAAATAGCACAGAAAAGCTCTATTGTGCTCTAAGGTTCAACAGGATTTTTGGGAAGTTGACAGGGAAGTAACCTATCAGAGACCAAATGAATATTCATAGAGTGTCATTGGAAAAAGATTTTCCTGTCCTGTCTCTCCCCACAAGCACTGTTACATAGCAACTTTCACTCCTAGGAGTACCAATTCCCTCAGAACTTAGATCTTACATTCACAAGTTTTATCAGCCTTAAAGGTAGGGAATGAGTTGATGTGCTATATAGGAAACCTTATTTATGGATTAAGATACTATTTGTTTAAAAAAATGGACTGGACAATGTCATGAAAACTGCATTATTGAGACCAGTCATATCTTGGCAGGGGTATGGCATGGAGATACCACAGTAGTACTGAATGACTATTCTCTATAACTGAAATTTTGCAAATGTGAAGAATGAATTTATAAAGAGAAATGCAGGGGGGAAACACACATATGCTTTTAATATAAATCAATAATGTTGACAGCTCACTTGGAATTGTTATCAGTTAAAGAGTTTCCCCAATGAAGGTGGCATACTCTAGAGAGATGTCAGTTCAGATGGGAAACAAAGAAATAGAAAAGGATTGCAATGGGGTGCTCCAGCAAGGTAATTCCGTAAACTTTGTGAGCTGCAAGACAAATCAGATGATTTAACACCATCCAGTACTAGCAGCCTTTAGAACCTAACTCTAAATTTGTCAGTGGTGGAATAAACTGTTTGCAGCCTAATCTTCCTTCTCTGTGGGTTTTTGTTTTGGTTTTGGTTTTGTTTTTTTTTTTTTTTCTTTTCTGATACTAACGCTTAATCCTCCACCTCTAATAAAAGGATTTCTCTAAAAAGCACAAGCTCTGACTAAGCCTAATATTACTGCCAGTGACAGTAGCTCATCTCCAAAATTGGATCCAGAGAAGAAAAGAGCAATAGGGGTCTTCAAAACTCAGAGGAAAATTATTGCATTGCAGCCAAAAAGGGTAAGTGCATGATTGACTATTCTGTGACAGCATTACCAGCTGTTGCAGAGAAAACTGTGGTCCATGGTCTAGGCCCTGACACAGAGCCTAGGATGTTGGTTTCTGGTCCTAATCCTGCCCTAAGGTGATCAAAATGCTTTCAAAAACTGTTTTCCACTTTTTTTTTCCTGCCATGCTTTTTACCTTATCATTTCTTTGTTCAGCAGGATATAGTGATCTCATTGTGATAGGGAAAAATACATTAATAATAGATATAGCCATATTAGTGAGTTGCTAGTTTATCAACTTAGGGCAAATAATTTTTAAAAAATCAGCTATCCTAGGTTAGTATTATCATCATGTTCTCATATACAAAACCCAACAGTATTTCTAATGAAAATGAAATGTATATGATGTTTACTGGTATTAACATCACTGTAATAGACTTCTAATTCTGTTCTCTCATACTTTGGCCACTAGATTGTTAAACCTACATCAAAGCTAACAGTAACCTCTTGTAAAATACCTAAGGAGGCTCTTTCTGTTCCAAGATCATAGGATTTCCCTAACCTTTATAAGAAGTATCTCATGTTGGCTGCATTTGTACATGATACACTGTATTAGATAGTATTTCATTCTTACCAAATATGGCAATTACTGTGTGTTTCTTCCCTGCAGAGTGACTAGGCCTGCCCAGGTAAGTAGCAATTCATTGTTATGAAGCCATGGCCCCTTATAAAATAATTTAACACTGTTGAAAAATAGTAGCATCCATCACTAAATGGATTAATAATAGCTATTTCTAAGTTTCCTTTTCATTCACAGTGTTGGAAAACAGCACCTTTAGACATTCTTATTTTCATCTGCTAGAAGAAGTGTGTTTACTGCCAGCTGATGTTACAGTAGCTGTCTTACATTTGCCAAACTCAACCTTCATCTCTTCTTCAGTGGCTATTCCAGAATGTTGTCATATATCTTACAGTCAAATGAAGAAGATCTAATCCATGACACTGAGAATTAGCATGAAGCAAGTGTGCAAAAGTTCAGTACGTTACCTGTAAAGAACAACAGGAGAAAGTATTTTACCAGTGGTTGATGTGTCAATCTATAGCAACTGAAGAGCCATAAGGAGAAGTAGCACTTGGAATCTCAGATTCCTCCAAATGTCACCTGCAAAGGTTGATGACGGATGTCATCAGTACAACTGCTGCCTTTTAGCACAGGGTTCAGTAGACTTTTTGAGTTCACTAGCATGATGCAGTTGCATTAATATGTGTACAGTACACCTTTAGTATGACACTCCACCACTATACAACTTGCTTCCATTTACATTGCTTCCAAAGCACCATCATTTGAAAGGATGTAGCTTCTGGACACAGTGTACCATTTAAAAGTGTAGGTTCTGTTTCAGTCATTGGCATTCGGCATGACAAAGGACATGTTAGTCCTTTTCTGCAACTGCACTACCCATCTTAAAATATCCAGAAAGACAATGGCTTCCTCTGTAAACAGGCAAACAATGGCAAAGTGTCATGTAAGCATTGACTTATTTTGACAAAGTGTCTAGAATTGTGTCCACAACATAAACACATCCAAAACAAATAAAAACCCTGATCCAATAGGGAGCTGTGAGGATTGCACCGTCTGGTTCAAAAGACTTTGACCTTTTTCATGTTGTAGCTGCAAAGCACAAGAAGATATTTTGCCTTCAAAATCCCTACAGTCTCACTGCCTGCCGCTAGCTAGAGAACAACATTCTTTGTCCCTAGAGAAGACCCTGCCTGCAGTGTTATATATTGCATAGTGCAGAGCACATTGTTGGCAATGAACGATCATAATAAAAGCATTTGACTTCTGAATGTGGCAGCTAAATGTGTAGAAGACCGACTCTACTGGGAAAAGGAGAACAGGTAAATTCCAAAATATTCTGCTCCTGATGCGTGTTAAGCTGTCTGGCTGTGTAGGTTGAGTGGACCGCAGCTCCCACACAGGCTTGCGCCTGTCAGAAGGCGCTGATGAATCAAAGTTTGGGAGCAAGCTTCAGGGGAAAATAATGAAGTGTTTTCAAAAGTATTCTAGATGACTTAGGATCTACATGACAAGTCCTTTTGAAAGTCAGAGTAGTCAGCTGAAAATCCCCCACAAACCTCTTACTGCTGGAGACATAGATACATGTGCATATATATATATTCACTCCACATCTTGAGCATTGTTGCCCATTGTTCTTCTCATTGAGAGACATTTTTCTTAGTGTTATGCATATTAATGGTTGAGACACAGCTATGTTAAAGACTGAGTTTTGATTTGAAAACTGACAGCTGTGCTCTTCTGGGACAATACAAATTCTGGAGTGACGAGAAAAGAACATGAAGTTAGGGACAAAAAAAGGAAACACTTATGAAAAAACCCTACCAACAAAATAGAGGACAGATTGCAGTCTGATTCACTTTACATTGCCATGGTTTAACCCCAGTCGGCAACTAAGCACCACACAGCCACTCACTCATTCCCCCGCAGCGGGATAGGCAAGAGAATTGGAAGAGTAAAAGTGAGAAAACTCATGGGTTGAGTTAAAAACCACACACACAAGCAAAGCAAAATAAGGAATTCATTCACTATTTCCCATCAGCAGGCAGACGTTCAGCCATCCCCAGGAAAGCAGGGCTGTGTCACACGCAACAGTTACTTAGGAAGACAAACGCCATCACTCCAAACGTCCCTCCCTTCCTTCTTCTTTCCCCAGCTTTATATGCTGAACATGACATCATATGGTGTGGAATATCCCTTTAGTCAGTTGGGGTCAGCTGTCCCAGCTCTGTCCCCTCCCACCTTCTTGTGCACCCCCAGCCCACTTGCTGGTGGGTTGGTGTGAGAAGCAGAAAAGGCCTTGACTCTGTGTAAGCACTGCTCAGCGGTAACAAAAACATCCCTGTGTTACCAACAGTGTTTTCAGCACAAATCCAAAACATAGTCCCTTACTAGCTACTATGGAAAAAATTAACTCTTTCCATGTCAAAACCAGCACAACATGCACCTTGCTAAGGAACTTCCAGCCATAGGCAGAACAGTGTTTGTAACATTGATACCTCATCTCTTCTCTTAGAGTTACCTGCAAAACAAATTTTAAAGTGATGTATGAAAATTAAACAATGAAAAAAAAATGGAAATTAGAGGTGAAACCCATGACACTGAAGCATCTAAAAGCTGGATCTCTAAGTATAAGTTAGTGTGTCTTGATTTCCCTGATAATTTGTGGTGAGAATTAGATAATGGGAATGACTTGTCCTTTCTTAAAATAAAATTAACGTGATCCTATGTAGCTAGTTATTGTTTTAATTGTTGATAAAGAGAGTCTGAGGGACCAACTAAGACTTACCCATCTCAGCTTGGGGCAACCAGACTAGGCAAGATGAATCCCACCATGCATCTTTAAATTCATGTGAAGAACAAGACCTCAAGAACTACAGCAGTCGTCAACAAAAAAGCTGAAAGCTATGGAAACATGAATGAGGGGCAAAGCTGAAGGCATAAACCTGAAATGAGATAGATAGTAGAAGCAGCATGCAAACAAGAAATCATTGAATTTAGAGAAAGTTATTTGAAACATGGCAAATTTAGCCTAAATGTATTTTTAGTTAAATTTCTTACTGTTGAGGTAAGGCTTATAGCACTTACTTTCTGTGGTTTTGGAGGTTTTTTACATTCGAGACATAGATTTGTTATGTGTTAACGCAATTCTTGTGTCCAGGTGCAAAGTGAGATGAAGTTTTGCTTCTTTCTGTATGTGTAAACTGCCCTACTTTTTCTGAGATCAGCAGAGCTATTCCAACTTAATTCTGCTGAAGATCTCTCTACAGCCTTACAATAGAAGGAAGGAGGAAGGTGGAAATACAAGTGTAAGGAAAAAAAAAAAGACAGCATTCAAATGCAAGATTAAGCATAACAAAAATCTATTCATAACCAAAGCACCATAGGAAAGGGATGTTAGTGATGTATTTTAAAAGAAATTATTCTAGTAACACAAAAAGAAATCAACAGAGAGATATGGAAAGGCAAGTATTTACATGGAAATTTAAATTTTATTTTTATTTGATAAACAGTTGGTATGCTATTTTCATGGAAGGACTACTTTTCAAAGGTTAAATTGAAATTGAGTAATTCTTAATGACACTGAAGAAACTGCACATGCTACAGTGATGCACATGAAGGTGCACAATGGAAAGCATAACAGTGCCTGGGGGAAAACTGGACTAGCCCAGAAAGCTGTCTACCTTTGTTGGAAGAGTAGAGGCAAGAGTATTTAGCAGGCACACATTTGTGAGTGCTTGTTTATGTAAATATTTGAAAGGGAAGCATAATCCAAGAGTGGATATGCCCTACTAAATTCCTTATTAACTCTCCCAGGTATAGCAATGTTAATGTTTCACGTGAGCAGATACCTCTTCAGACTCATGCAGAGAAACAGGCTCTCCTGTGTCCCATCATCTATCATAATCCATGTCTATCTGATGATAAATTGCTTTCACCAAAAGGGCCTCTATTGTTGATTAAATGTGTGATGTGCATATTTCAGCAGTTTGTAGTATTTAAAACCTGAAATTTTGTACATGTTTTCTGCCTTCTTCCCTCACTCTCTTTAGAAATACTGAACATATTATTGAAGTGATTTTTTTTACCTTCATTTTGAATCCTCAAAGATACTGTGCCAGCTTCTCTAGTCAGTTACATTATAGTATCAAATTGAGGTTGCTGTCACAGTGACACAGAGGACAGAAATCTTGTAAAGAATAGGAAGCTATCTTTCAAAAGTCAAAAGGTCCTGTGATTTATAGCAATATAAGATATGCCCTTATGGAAACTAACTTTGCTTTTGAGGTGCCTTTTTCTGACAAGATGAGGCTAAAAAGCATAAAGGTGAAATTGAGTTAAAAATGAATTCTTTATGCAAATGCCACATTTTACTTTCAAATTCCTAAGTACAATTATCCATCGTGTTCCAGAAAAATGGTGATAACTAAAAAAAGCAGATAATGGATAAGTACTGTAGCAGACCAATTATAGTGAATGCTAAAAATTACTTCTTTACAAACTCATTCTCAGCCCATTCTGTTCTTTTGATTTATGTGTCATATGACTTTTTAATCTCTAGATTTTATCCTTTTTTTGAGATACCCCACTAAGCAGCTTACATTTCAGGGAGAGTGGGAAATAGAATTGGCTTTATTTCTGTACAAGGCAGATTGTATCTTCCCCAAAGACTTTTTTATGGTAGTTCTTTGCAAAAGATATTGCTTGTGCTCTGTGGATACCTGCAGTGTTCGTCCAAATTAGTCTTGATGTTATACAAGAAGTTTCTCATTAAAGGTATAGACAATAACTGTTTGCTTTTTCCTCCAAAGATTATATCAGCAACACAACATATCAAAACTATCTAGCAAAATTGTGATGTTTCTGTGAAATGAGGAGAGAGATGAAGGAAAGATTTTTGTTGAAAGGATGAATAGTAGCTCTCAAAACTTGATGGAACAAACAAATATCTTAACCTATTTTAGCACAGAACTTACAGAACCATATCATGTTATCACTATGTACCAAGATCCAATGCTGAGGTCAAAAGGCTGTGCTATAATCAAGTTTAGAAGAGCTGACCATACAAAACACAACTCCGTGTATCTTTGCAAATATCTTTTTCCATAGTACTTGTAAGAACAACTTACAAAATTCTAAAGAATTTGTTTTTCTCTTTTATATACATTTAATTAAAAAAAAAATAGAATTAGGACTTACTGCATAGACATTTCATTTGATTCCTGTTAAAAAGCAAGAAAAAACATGCCAAGTCAATTTATGGGAAGTGGATTATGTCATGTGTTTTATCAAGTTATCATTTCATAGAACCTAACAGATAATGGGGAAAAGTGTTTTCATTCAGATACCTTATTCAGCCTTAGTAAGGAAATCCTTGCATGTCTGTACTTTATGATTACCTGTAACACTTTCTAAGGGTATAGCATTAAAAAAAGGTTGCAGAAAAGAGGCAGGCTTCACATTAAGGCTCTCTAGGTTTTTTGTCAATACTTTGCAATTGTAGACAAATACTAGATTCTCAAGATCTCATTCCTACGACACCTTCTGCCCACTGCGTCAGCACTTATTACTGAAGCAGTCATAACTTGTTTAATGAATTCATGAAACCAGCAGATTTATTATGTCAGGATTCACCAAGAGCAAAGAGGTTTAAGATGAAAACAAAATTGAAAAGCAATCGTTGTTTTCTGTGACAATATCTGTTTTCTATGTGGTCACCAGAAATGGCTGCTATATGGGAGCTCTATATAAAAAAAAAAAAAAAAAAAAAAGAAAAAAACACCCCTACCCACCCCCCCAACTATAATTACAACAAGAATTATTTTATTGAGCAGATAATTTTGTAATGGCCTTTCCATTCATGAATGGAGTTATAACCCACAAATACCAAAACATTTCCATCAAGAAAAGTAAAAGCAGTAAATTTCAGTGATTCTAGTTATGGCGAGACCTGAAACAACTGCAGTTTACACCAGTCAAAAGTTAAGATGAATATTTGCTAGCAAATCTCAACTCAAAAAGAAAAAAAAAACAAACCCAAAAAAACCCTCTGACTATGTCTTGATGAAGTGGGATTAATTTGTGACTAAGTGGTGATGAAGAACACTGGCTTGTTTAACATTCTAGTGGGAGCTTTCTAATTATCCACAAGAGAGAATATTAACTAGGTCAAGTCCAAACCACACAAGTTGCATGATATCACTACAGCATTCAACCTCTCCATCGTAATACTCTCTGCCCAGTTCTTGGAATGATTCTGTTCTTTCCCTTTGCCACTTCTCATGAAATATCATGCAGGTATAGGCAGCATCTGATTTTTTAAAAAATAGTGCAATTTCTGTTATAGTCTTTGTAGTGGTTTCAAATGGACAATTTGAAATCCAAAGAAAAAACAAAACCAATCCAGGACAGGAAAGTTATAGCTAGTTGTAGAGAGAAAACATACCACATGCTCATTTGGTGCAATATTCTGCATACACAGTGCAGTATTTATTCATATTTTCAGTGTTGAAAAGATTTATCCTGGCTGCTAAAGCTCCTCCTTCATGTAACACAGGATGTCAGTATATACTGAGAAAATGCAGTGCAAAGAAACACATTTGCTTTACAGCTAAAATATTTTGAATGCTGTATAACTGTACCATGAAAGCAGGTATATCATTAATTATAACTATTTTTTTAGCTTCTTAGGCATGACTTCGATCAGTTGCAACTGTTATTTCATATTTAAACAGCTTAGGGCAAACAACAACAAAAAACTTATGCAACTTTTTTTTAACATTTCGGAGAAGTCTGCATTACATTATCTGAAAACTGGTTTTCAATACAGATACTTAGTATTTCTTATTCTTCTTGCTTTCTCTCCATTTTATTACTCAAAGTGTATAAATAGTGAGAAGGAAAGAGGAACAAAAACTTAAAATCAATAAACCAGAAATGAATATATGGCTCTTTTGCTTTTTTATTTCCTAATGAGATAAAATTTCAGAATTAAGAACACTTATATCATTCAATTGTTTCATTAAATGCCTTCTACCAGCTCTGTCACTTATATAGCCTTGTATCCTATTTCCCAGAAATATAAATACGACAGGCCCTTTGGTCAAAAAGCTCAAAATCAGACAAATATTGAATGTACAGCAGCTGTTCTGCCTGCATTAGATTCCACTAACTAGGGAGACTAAAGTATTAGACTGCAATGACGTTTGGAGGAGTCAGAAATAATCACTGCCATTTGACTTCGTTAGAGACTCCATTAAAATGCTCCCACTGGGAATCACACCTACCTACCACACAACGCCAAGGTTTAGAGACCTACACCTGGGTCAATCTGGACAGGCATGAGGAGTGCCTCTGTGAAGCCGTAGAGGCTCTGCCGAGTCAAAAGGACTTCCTGGAAGAGCCATCAGGGTTCTAGTAAACAAGAAGTTAACACAGGAAGAGATGTGATGAAGATGTAGATGAATTTTATTTTTCCTTTTTTTCAGTTTTGTTTTTTGCCCCTGACATCTTTGTTTCAGAAGGTTTTCAGGTAATACCATCTTGTATATGCAATATTCAAGCAGTATGAAGGAAAGGAGGGAAGAAAAATACCAAAGAAGTAGCTTCTGACCTTTTCCCAGCATTTAATGCTGCTGCAAATAAAAAAGGTGAATTCCTTCCAGAGAGAAAGAAAAATGCTTCCTACAACAAATCATCTGGGAACTAAACTGAAATTATTCTTTTTTCAGATAAATAGCAGAAGCCATCTAGTAAAGGGGTACAGTGGGGAGACAGATCATCTTTGTCAATCACTGTCTGAACAGCAGCCATTGAGTAAAACTGTTATCTTGGTTACTAATGGTTGATAAGTCATTTCCATGAACCTCACAGAAGACAAACAGAAAAGGAGATAAATCACTTCTGACCCTTTTATCTAAACTCTTTAAGGTGACTTAAACTTTAAAGGTTTGTTTGTTTGTCCTCCTCTGGGATATAGTACAAAAGGAGGGGGAGAGAGAAAAACATGAAAAAATCTGAACAAAGGGAGCTGTCTTTCTCAAATTGTGATTGAAGTGGCATTGTGTCTTTGATCATTGATTGTCATTAATTGGCATTAATCTGTACAAGTGTTTTTATTCTATGTTAAACTATCATCCTATTTGCAATACTGATTATGCTCTGATACTATCAGGAAGTCTCAGAATTGCCCCTATTTAACACTATGAAAGACTGCTACACCCTTTCATTTGGCCTGTCCCTCCTGAAGTGAGGTAACTGTTTATAACACTGGGATTTATGGAGAGTTTTTCAAATTATTTATATGGCATCAATTCTGTTTTTTCTTCTGTCTTTGTAAGTCAGGTTGGTCTAGACTAATACTAATTTACAATATGAGTCTGAAAACAGAGGTTTATTAGTCCTAAATAATCTGAACTCTCTTTCCAGTCAAACAGTGGTGCTCAACCTTGAACCCCAATGCCTTTTTCTACAAACAGCTACAAACATTTATACAAGCTAGCTTTTCAAAGTAATATAGACACATACAGTACTTAGCCTTTATATTATGGGATATATACTGCATTCAATGGGGCACGATAGAGAGCTCCTCATGCAAGACGCTTACCAACTCAGTTCATCCACCCAGTGTTACCCAGAGACTAATCATCTGGATCCTTCCAGCCAAACAGCAGCCTTAACCCATCACTGTGCCCGATCTAGAGCTGTCTGCCCTTCAGCATTGATGGGGAAGGCCCCCATAGACTTTCCCTTCTTACGGGTATAATAGGCTTCCTAAGTAGGACAAGCGTTAATATGCTTCCCTGAGAACTGATAAGAGAGTCTTCCCAATTAGCGCTTATCACTGCTTTAGATGGCAGTGCAGGGGGGAGGGAAAGATTATACATCCTGGAGCCCACAACTCTTCATTTTGAGGATAACAGTGATAAACATGTAACAAAAAGTTAGTTATGAGTAAAAGCCCAGCAAAGATGCATGGTTGTGTTCACTGTTATATAACACTGAATATTTGTTAGTAAGTTTAAACAGACCTAAAGCTTGCATTGCTATATAATCTTAATTGTTTATAACAAATAGAAATGGTCACCATAGGCAGTTAGACTTTAAGGTTCTCATGTAGTCCTATGGCACACAGCCCCAACACCAAATGGGCATTTATCAAACTGCAGCTTCACTCTATAGCAGGTTCTGAATTACGATGCTAAATTTTTGCTTCTTTCAACTGGGTTCGACCTGTGTTTGTGTTACAAGGAGAGTGTTGTGTCCCTGTGGGCACCACTAGCCCTCTCTGTCCCTGCCCAGCCCCCCAGGGCTCTCTCCACCCCGCCCAGGGCCCAGGACCCCATGTCAGCCCCCTGGGGCCGTCAGCCCCCTTGTGCCATCAGCCCCTGCCCCAGTGATGCCACAGCAGGGCCCGTCTCCAGCTCCCCACAGCCCTGCCCTGCCCGGCCATGGGCCCCGCTGGGCCAGGCCCACCCACGGGCCCATGTCCTGGCCTACAGCCTCAGCCCGTCCCTGTCCCCAGGGAGGTGCCCGATGCCTGGGGCTGCAGCTGTCCCAGTGCACCCCAGCTGCCCTGCTCCTCGCCAGGGGTGGTACAGGCCCTGGCTGCCAGGCCCTGCCCTGCCCCACCATGGGGAGCCCCAATCCTCCTGGCCCCCAGGGAGCCACCAGCCCCAGGGGGCCCTGGCAGTGAGGCATGGTTATTCTGGGCATGTCCAATATGCAGGATGAATCAACAGAAACTGACAGGACATTTCAGGTCTTCTTTATGTATGATCCAAAGAGGAAGATAATTTTCTTACATTTGTAAGTAGTCTTCCCAACTGATTAGATGGAGAAATTTTCTCAATATTTTTGAAGAGAACTGTAACCTCTAGAAATTCCTCCATCCCTCCAAAGAAAAACACGTCAAAGAAAAGAACAAATGTAGGCCTCCTTAGTTTTTAGTTTTGTCCCTAGAAGATCCCAGATATTTATTCTTTGATTTTAGCTGACATCTTTTGCTGCTATCAGTCCTTTGTTTTTATTTAAGTACACAGATGGTTTGGATCATGCAATTTTTTTTTACAGAATCCAGTGGGACTCTATTGGAGAAGGGATATACCATATCCACCACATTGAAAGACCAGGACTTCACATATAAACCAAGCTTCCCACCCTGAAACAACCAAAAAATCAATAGCCAGTGAAAGAGTTGATAGAATTACTTTTTCAGTTCAGTCTGTTTTTGCTTTTGACATTATAAATTGTTCATTCTTTGAAACAGAGGAGTCTGAATGTGTTGCTTCATAGACACAGTGGGTACTACAAAATACAAGAAGTCCCTTAATATTTCTAGCGTTCTTAATGAGCAGAATCTTCTGCATTAACCTTTCCCCATCATTGGCTTGAAAAGCTTTCTAAACTAGGCCAGGGCAAGAAGTATAGAGCTTGGCAGTCTTCAAATCTCTAGTGAACTATTTCAGGGAGTGCTAATTACAATGCAATAGTGAGAGCAGGAGCTGCTCATCACTGCTGAAGCACAAGTCAGCATTTGTAAATGGTTCACTCTGACAGCTGTCTGCTATCTACACTCCAAAGATCTCCCTTTTAATGTATTAAAGCCTATCCGATAGCAAATCTCTTTCCCTTTTCACACATTAACTGTTAAATGCATGCAGTCTTGTTTGTTTTGCCTGCACAGCTAGTTAAAATGGTAGTCCATATGCTTATCATAGCTGCATGCATACTTAACTAATTCACCAATATGCAAGGGAAATACAGAACCAAATGTTCCTACAGGCACCTAGGAATAGTCTATCCCTACAGCATCATTAACCATATCATTGGACTGGTTCATATTTCTGTTTCATTTCTTTCTATGTCCCGATTTTTATGTCTCTCACATATATTGTTGATTCATTTTAAAAGACAAATTAAAATTCTTTATTTTATAAGTTATTTTCTCCTAAGAAGGAAAAGTCTCCTTTAACTTTTTTAAAGCTAGCTGAAAAAGTTAGCAGTGGAGTTCAAAGTTGAATCAAGCTTACTTAAAAGGACTACTAATTACTGAAGATTTTACAGTTAATGGCGATAACATAAAAAGCATCATTCCAGAGGAGCTGCAAGAGGAAAAAACATGCTAATCTTTAAGCAGTATCACTCAATGACTAAGTGGTCTTTGATATTCATTAAATGGGGAGGTAGCTCATAATCTTTAACTGATGAATGATTAAACTAACACTGAAGTGTTAGATTAAATTTGCAATGATTGGAAAAACTTTTAACCAAAGGCAAGCCAAATCACTAGAAAGTAAATTGAATGATCTCAGGGGAAAATAAATTGCTTTAATGGTCATTATATAAAGGATTTCATTAATCTTTTTGCTCTTGGTTTTGTTTTGAATACATACCTTATTTTTTTCTGACAAAATCTAATATACTAAATAAGAGATCATCCTGCCATCTGTAAAATATTATGAAAAGGAAGCAGGAATTTAAAGTTTATTCTACTGTTGCTTTTGTTTGCTACTAGCCAGAAATGAACAATCTCTGCCATCTTGAAAAGCATTGGTCGCTTCAGATGATACAAAAACAAACTTTGTGTGTTTCTTTTATGTATGTTCCAACTTACCTGGCAAACATATGGAGTTCTTTATAAGAAGGAATGATTGCAGAGTTTTGATTGTCATGGTTATTATGTTCTCAGTACAACTTTCTCCTGGGAAATGGAAGAGGTCCCTCGTTGTATCTGCCAAACTTCAATATATGTTTATGACACATAGCATAAGATAATTGATAACATTAAAGAAGAAAAAATAGAGGGGAAGGGGAGCTAGCATGCAAGATGACAGAATGAAAAAGAAGTTTGAAGATACACATCTTTCAAAAGTGGGAAGAGAAAAGAACTAAGAATAAAATTGAGATTTCAGAAGTTCCTGATTTTGACCTAACTCTATTTTCATCAAATCCTTTGTTGGTCGTCTCAATGAGACTAGAAGTAAACCAATACTGAGCACTTTTAGAGTACAGTATGGTGAGTGGCACAGAGAAAAGGGTCAACAGGGAACAATTGTTCTCTGTCTTTTCTAATAAAAGATCCATAAATATCAAATTAAACCATTTCATTTCAGGTTTAAAACAAGAATAAGTATGATTTCTTCACATAATGAGTAGTTAAGTTATATTTTTACTACAGGATGTTGCAGAAAAAAAATCTTTTTGAATGGACAAACTCACAGCAGAAATTCCATCAGGACTGTTAAACACAAAAACAATACCTCTCACTTCAAGCACTCACTCTCACCCCTGTTACAAATTGCTGAAATCTGAGAGAATATCTCAGTAAAATATTATCAGCTGATTGCCTTGATCTTATATGACTCACTACATTATTCTCTCAGTATTTAGTATTGCCATTGTTGGAGACAGGAATTTCAGCCTGATTTATGCAACTGTCATATGTTTCTGAAAATAAATAAATGTATACCTGAAGTTGATGCCTTTCTCAGATGACAAAATGTTTCATTAAGAGTGATCAGGCATTTAGGAAGGCATGTATCTTAGAAATTTATTTTGTTGCTTTAGTGTGTTTGGGCAACTCAAAACACTTACTTAATCATTGTAACTCAAATGACTTCCAGTCATATGCTTACAGACTGAAAACTAAGAATCAAAGACAATTTGAGTTCTTGCAGTCAGAAATATGAAGGAACTTCTACTTTATGTGCCCATAATATTACAAGCTGCTTGAAGAATTAGGAAAAAAGAAAAAGAAACATGACCTTATTCCATTCACTTCAAGATAATCTATTCTGGAACGCAATAGGTTTCTCTGGCCTGGAAAACTGACCTTTCCATCTATGTTTTAAGGGTAGTCATCACTCAGAAAGTAGTTCTGTTCTAGACATATAGTAATAATGTAATTAAAATGACTAGTGCCCTTGTAATACACATCAACTAATTCACAGGTTTTCACTTTATGATCCACATTTTTGTCTGACATAAGCTGGTAAAAAGAATAGAATTACAATGTCAATACCATTACCAATAAAGTCTTTGGGCTTGCAATAAGAACAGCTTAGATGTGCTCTTGAGAGGAGATGGATGTAAAAGAAGCCTGGTGAACTCATAGAGGCAGATGAATTAAAGAAAGTGCATGCTATGAGAAGATATACCATGTGGATGTAATGATAGATAAACAACTAATTTCAGATTTCACTGGAGTTCTGCAATTGTTAAAAGAGTAAAAATTTCAGCTGGTCTGAATTTTCTGATGAATCAGATTTTTTTAATTTAAAACATTTCAACACAACAATATCAATTATGAAAACCTTCTGAAGGACTACAGGCAGAATTAATTCCAAGGGTTTCCTGTTTTCATGCCAGCTCATGTGCCACACCACTGAGGAACTAGACCTAGTCAGTTCTGCTCAATAGAAGAGGACTGATCCATGACCCTGAAATCAAGTGGCAAGAACTGATTCTCATCCGCGCTTGTTAAAGCTAGTCTTATGTAAAGCAAATCGCCTATGTGTGTACTGAAAAGCACTCTGCCTTGAATCTCCCCTGGGCCCTTTGTGCTCTATTTGACAAAATTAGTATTTTTTCTGGAAATGTGGGACATGAGGCTCTATGGGTTGCTTGAGCTTACAAAGCTGTTGAGAGAGAGCTGGAGGACTGTCTAAGGGAGAAAAAGCCAAGACTGGTGGTGTTTTGTCAGTACTGCCTTTTGAGAGCTGTGTCAAGGCCAAAAGTGCAGCACCTGGCTCTGCCACCCTTTCCTCTCCTCAGGCTCTGGCTGACTGCACTCAGGCTAGCTCTGCTGCAGCCTGGCTGGGTAACCTGGGATCAAACTGCTGGGATGGAGATAAGGCAGATAGTCCTTGGAGACACTTCATGAGGGCCTGCCCCCGAACCTTGACTCAGGAGGTGCATTTGAGCTCAGGCCCATGTCATTACTGCTTGCCTTAGCTATGTTGTACATATGTTTCTACCTTGCCAATCCTGCTCTGACTCACCAACTCGACATCCTTTAGCCTCGGACCTGCCTTGTCTCTATAGACTTTTCCAGCCATCACTGGACTGTGGCTGGCCCTGTTTGTCTTTGCCCTACTTCTCTTGCATGAGTACTGTGGGAGTAGGCTCTTGTTGCTGAAGCCGCTGCCCCATCTGCCTTGCTGTCACCCTCGACTCCCCATTCCCTTTCCCTTGCAGAGCAGCCGGCTCTTGCTGCTACCTGACCATAGGTCCCCAGAGTGCAGCCTCACAGGACCACATCTAGGAATTACATTAGCAAGACTTAGTCAGAGCAAGCGTAAACAGGAACAGGAAACAAATTAACAGCTGTGTGGGTAATCAGTGCATGTGTGTTCAAGCTTATTCCCTGTCCCCCTTTCTATAGCAAACCCGCCTGGTCTGTGATTCTGCCTTGCCTCACAGTGCAGAGCCCTTCAAAGGCTGCACAGCTGGGAGCCTGGCAGCTGGAAACCCCTCGCTGTGCTGGCTCCAGCTTCCATTTCCATGTTGACAGCAGATAGCCTAGAAATGGTGAGCCTGTGCCTCGCACACACACGAGAAGTGTCTCTCCAGAGCATGCCTCCAGCCCTCTGGAGCAGCGACCTAGCCTGAATGTGGCAGCTCATGTCCAGAGCAGATTTTCTGAGGAAATCAGGTCAGAGAAATAAAAGAGGACAGTGTGGAGTAAAATCTCGCCTTAACATGAGGTTAGGATGGAGCCAGTCCTGGCTATTTTTGGCATTTTCAAGGTATCAGTTCCTGGTTGTACAGCAAGGAATGTAGCAGTGAAAGCCCAGATCTGAATTAGGGTTTTTCAGGCTTCTAATTTTTATTACTAAGGTGATAATTCTAAGGTGGTAATTCACTAAGGTGAATCCTGTGGGCCTGGATTCAAAAGGTCTGAGGCTTTCTGGGTGATCTGTGGCTCCAAAAGCATTCATCTCCCAGTGCTCCTTTGCTTTGCTGGTGCTGACATTGAGCTAGGAGTCTGGAGGGCCTTGAATGGACTAAAAACATTCTGAGAACTTCCCACTGAGTGCTTCCTCATACAGAAGGCTTGCATAGAGCAAAATGCTGGATGAGTGCCATTGATCAGTAAATCCTATCATCATATCTGATTACTAGATATAGGTAAAATTGGGTTTCACTCTACAGTGCTGTAGATGAACTTGGAATAAATACATAATATAGGATGATAATTTGTTTCTTAAATAAAATCTAATTAATTCTTTGAATAAATTATTTGGAAAACATTATTCCAACATTTCTGGCTAAAGTTATAGAGATTTTTCAGCAAACTAATTCTTTCTTTTTGGCTTACAGGCATTTTTTACTCAGAAAAAAAAAATTTCATTTGAAAACCAAAAAGAAAAGAAGGAATGAATATGGATACAAGGAGTTTAATAGCTACTGGGTCTCAAATTAAGATACAATTTAAAGTTGAAATCCAAAATCTGTTTTTATTTCCCAAAAACATAACAAAGAGAAAACATTGGGAGTTGGACTCAATGATCCTTATGGGTCCCTTCCAACTTGAGGTATTCTATGATTCTATGATTTCATAACACAACTTTGAGGACATTTGCATTATATAGTGTTTAGTTTACAGAATGTACAGAAATAACATTTTATTGCTATTTTTTAATGTCGTTGATTTTGCAATCCAAAATTTACTAATTGTCTCAACTATAACCTTTTCAATTAGCCTGTAAGTAACACTTTAATAACAGTAATCTAATTTAAAATGACATTTTTAAACAGCTGATGAAAGGCCCACCATTATTCAAAGTAAAAATATAAAAGCCACATTTACTTACAGTAAAGAAGGAAATGTCTAATAATGTCTAAAATCTAATAATATCTAAAGTAAAAAGTCACTGTGGACATTACTTGAGACTACTGGAGTGCACTTTTACACCTGACTAAACTAAGGTTCTGCTAATATAAGGAGTCATAGTATACTAAGCACAACATCTGAAATTAAGATGTTTACCTCATCAGCCAATGCAAGATTTTGACAAAAGCCTCGACAAAATGAGGATAGCTTGGGCTTTTTAAGCAGAGACAGTTTTTAATATGATAGTTCACATCTATATTGCATTGTGGGGTTTAGTCAGTTGGGACATACAGTCACTAAGAACACATAAAACTGCTACTGAGATACCAACTCACTGAACTGACATGACACAATTTTACAAATATCATGTGTCAGAAGTGAGCAATGGCTGATTTTTTTTTTCTGCTGTAATATTTTCCTTTGGAAAATGCCAATTCAACAAAATCAACTCATTCCACAAGAATATCCATTTCATTGACACTTCTATTGAAGAACTATACAAATGATTCATTTCAATAATTTCAAAGAAATAAATCATTTTTACTTCTATATTAATATAATGCAATCATTGTGTCAATAAAATCAAAACAAACCATTTTGGCCTTACCAAAAAAACCTTATTTTAAATACACTTAAGTGCAACCTTTTTATAAAGCCAAATGAAATGTTTTCAACTTTCCAGAATGCTACTTTTGAATTCCATATTTTTAATTCCTTTTGGTTCAGAAAATGCAGCTGTTAAATATTAGAAGTGCTGGAGTTTAAGAAATTATTGTTCCATGCTCTGATGAACTATGCCTAGAGGAGAAAAAAATTAAGACTGCAAGAAACCAGTAGCAGGACCACAATTGTTTATAATGACTAATGCTTCTGAGTGTTTGATTTGGCTTTCAAAGTGCCAATTTCTCAGAAAGTGATGGGCCATACACACCAGAATTTCTCTTTAACATGTGGTTTGTAAACTTCCCCAGGCTCCCCACAACTGACACAACTAAAATATTTTATCTCTTAGTTAAGAGATAAAGTTAAATAAAGAGGTGAAGTTAAGTAAAGTTTATCTCTTAGTTAAGAGGTAAAATAATTTACCTCTTAGACTTCAAGTAAGAAGCATGTAAAAATGCAGTACAGAGAACTTCTGTATCGCTATTCATTCTGGTAATTAAACACAGTTTCGAGATCCATTAACTGTTTTTCAACCCTATCGATTCCTGACTTCCTCCTTTTTTCCCCCTCAGTGGAGTTGTAGACAATTTCAGAAGTTCTGTCCATAAATTGCATCACATTTATAAATTTAGTTTTCTCAATCACCTTTCACAGAACCCTTTGAAACAGCCTACACAAACCCTATATTTTAAAGCACTGAATACCAAATCAATATTCACTGAAGGCAGCAGTAATGTACTCCATAAACATCTTTTTACAGATTTTGCTCTTTTCCTCAGAATGCGAGCTTTCATGTAAAAATAAATTTTCACACTCTTTGGCCATGGAAATAGCCTTCATTCCCTAAATCAATAGATTTCTGTCTTGTTCACTCTGCAGTTAAGATAGACTGAACAATGTAACACCTGCAGAGGTGTGGATGTCTTTCATCTGAATAGGACTTTAACTTCAAAGTCAGTATTTGACTCTTTAAATGCCTAGGGCTCCATTTTCGGTTTTAACAAACTGCAGAGAGTTTGTGACCAAAATCACAGTTTAGTTTCCAGTTATGCCTGTTTCAGCAGGAGTAAACCTGATAGCCTTTACTTCCCGATGTACCTGCAGGGAACTACAGTCTCGCCAGCTCAACAAGCACCCTGGGGAGCAGCTTTCTGCACAGCTTGTGCTGCAACTGCAATAAGGCCAGTCTGGCAGGGAGAGAGCGAGTTCCTTCAGCCTCTTTGCTGCACAGGTCTGTCAAGGGAATTAGAGTCTTGTCCCAGGGTTCACAAGGCAATTTAGCAAATAGATTCCAAGTGGCCAAAACTGAATTTTTACATGCAGCATCTGACACATAAATGGGATGTCATGCAATCTCACTTAGAATAAAAAATAAATTTTTGTTTTGTTTTACACAGGTGAGTGAAAACCAAATCAAACTGCATGCAGATGAATTTTGCCCTTCGTTCTATGTAGTTCTTAAGTCCCAGCCATAATTATAACCATTTTTACAGTGTTAAAGACTCGCTGACTTCTCACGGAAAATATTGACAAACATTCAATACTGGGAAACAATCTGCCCCCTCATGAATTATAATGACAAACAGCTTCCACTCTATCCTGGTGGAAACATTGATTAAAACAATTTTGCTTATGTTTCACACTTAGGATAAAAATCTTTTGTATAGATTTTCGTGTAAAAGAAGAGAGGCTATATTGACAAACATGTGAGTATCTAATATTATTGGAAGACATTTCTGAAAGCACTTACGATTTTCAAAGTATAAAACATTTGAGACAAAATTAAATGTAGTATTAGAATTGTAAGGGAACATTCTGAGAACACTGTAAAATAAAATAAAGCTGAGATTGTCTCTTGGATTCCAAGTGATACAATTAAGTATCTGAAGTGTGATGCAACACCTCCAAACTTAGTGTATGCTTATGCTGTATGAGTCCTTAGGTCCCGTTTATTCCCATTTCCCAGGACTGTTCATATCTTGTGGATCTTAATTTCTTTAGGCACCACAAATTAACCTAAAATTCCCTGAACCAGTGACCCAGGCAGACACAGGGGAGTGCCCTTTCTCTGAGAAGAAAGGCATTTACCTCCATATTGCTGTGCACAGACAAGTCAGATGTGTTGAAGCCTGTGAGAGATGCCTGAGAGGTTAGATGCGGTTGGATATTTCCCACACAGGATGCGGAAAATTTGAGCATGAGGTTTTGTTCAGTGTGAAGAGTATGCAATCCCAAAGGACCACCAGACTGTGGGCTAGCCTTGGCAAAAATGACAAGAGTGACTTTTTGGTCAGCAGAGGCATTTCTGTAACTATAAAATTTGCCATGTACTATTTTTTTTCACACTTCACACAGCAAAAGCAGTATAAGTAACATAAAGAAAACATAACGTAGGACTACAACATTTTTTTAAAATATGTAACTTAAATAAAAGTGCATATTCCTGATATCATATTTTTTGATGGCTTCCAAAAAGAAGCTCTTAAAGATCACTAGCAGTCTTAGAAAATCCTCAAAATGATAACACATACTAAGCAAATTCATTAGTTTGATTAGGCAGGGTTAGCAGCAATTTCATGCAGATCTCCATATCACAGAGGGTGTAGAGAGTAGGAGAACAAGGCTGTATGATTACAACCAGATACTCACAGAGTATAAGCTTAAATCTACATCAAGAAATTAATGCTCAAAAATTCTGTGCCTGTGATTTGATCATTGTGGTGGAAATAGCACAATTCCAATTAGAAATTTGAACAGGTTGAGAATTTTAGATATAAAAATTCATATAAAATATTGTGTCCCATAATAATAATAGAACTCATCTTCACAGAAAATTATGCTTTCAACTAAATGAAGGTATTTTTGTTCCAAGAATTTCATAGCATAGTTTTGAAAAACTAAGTTTTGCTACTATGGTGAGTTGACCTTGACCAACTGCCAGACACCCACCCAGCCACTTTCTCACTCTCCCTCTTCAACAGGATAGGAGGAGACAATAAGACGAAAAATCTTATGGGTTGAGTCAAAGACAGGGAGATCCTGTACCAATTACTGTCACAGATAAAACAGACTTGACTTGGGGAAAATTAATTTCTTGACAGTTAAAACAGATATGGATGGTGACATAGAAAGAAAAAAACTAAAACACTTTCCCTCCACCCCTTCTTCCCAGGCTTCTCTTCACTCCTTCATTCTCAACTATTCTACCTCACCCCATCCTGAGCAGTGCAAGGCAGATTGGGAATGGGTGTTACAGTCAGTTCATAACACTTCCTTTCTGCCGCTCCTTCTTCCTCATACTCTCCCCCTGCTCCTATATGAGCTCCTCTCCAAGGGCTGCAGCTCCTGCCAGGAACCTGTTCCAGTGCAGGCTCTCCACTGGCTGCCGCTTCCTTCAGGGAATATCCATCTGCTGTGGCATGGGGTCCTCCATGGGCTGCAGTGTGGATATCTGCTTCACCATGGTCCTCCAAGGGCTGCAGGGAGACAACCTGCTCCACCGTGGCCTCCCCATGGGCTGCAGGAAAATCTCAGCTCTGGTGTTTGGAGCACCTCCTGCCCCTCCTTTCTCACTGACCTTGGTGTATGCAGGATTGTTTCTCACATGTTTTTTTCCTCACTCTTTTATCTCACAGACTGCCATGCAGCATTTTGCCCTTTCTTAAATATGTTTTCCCAGAGGTACCACCAGCATCACTGGTGGAACCAGCTGGAGTGTCCAGCATGGGGGACCCCCTGGCCTTTTCTCACAGAGGTCAGCCCTGCAGTCCCCCCCTCTACTACCAACACCTGTATACCTACACCCAATGCAGTTACAAAAAAATCTGATGCCACCTTTCTGAAAAATAGAAAATAGTTTTCAATTAGGATTTTCACTTCTTCTGCAGTAAAAACTTCCCAGAAAGGAATGAGCTGTTTTTATATCACATTGAAACTTTTTCTTTCTTCCTTGCATTTTAATGCTCACAAGATTGCCTTTTTTCTTTTTCCATTTGCCAAAAAGAAAAAGCAGATTTTTTCCTGTCTGTGATTAAAAGAACCATAAAATTATGGCTTAAAAACCCCTATGCATTCTATTCTGTATTCTGCAAATGTTTCTAATTAGCTCACTGGCTAAAGTGATAAGATTCATTAACAAAATGCATGGGTTTTTTGGTGTTTTGTTTTCCTAATTAGAGGTCAAAAATCTTTGGAAGAGTAACAAACAGAAATAGATGTAGGACATACCTACAAGGCAGAAGAAGCATACAGGTCATAGCCATTGGAATATGTGGATATCCAAAATGTATATAAATTTGAAAAAATGCATTTGTAGAAGAAAGCTATTAGAGGCTGTTAGAATAAAGAATTCCACTCTGGTTTTATCAGCAGACAACATAATTCTAATAGCACATAACTTTTTTTCTAAGTACAAGAATAATTAATAGGTTAGTACTGAACAGAAAATGAAGAGTACCTGCTGGTCTGTTTATTCTTGTGACACTAATAGCTCCAAAAGTTCCCCATCTTTGTAAGAATTAACTCAGGTATACGTTGTTTTGCCATTTGTGCAATTAATAAAATTAATTTCAGTAAAGAATGACCCCCAAAATAACTCTGTTCTTAGGAATGGGAAGGAAGAAAAGCTATACATAAGGAACAGAAAAACAGAGACTGATGGAGGAAGAGTTTAAAAATTACAAATGTAAAAGAATTCACCTTTCTGTCTCCTCCTGTGCCTGATGATGCATTTCAGACTGATTTTAGAGGTGAAGAGCTGCAGCAGTTGACCTTGAAAACCTAAAGAAAAGTCATATCAGTTTTCCCTTCAACCATGTGTCAAGTAGGATCAGTTCCTAATTCCACACAACATGAGGAAGTTGTTTTGGCTATGATATATGCAGAGAGTCAGTTATTTGGGAAGAGATGGTAGCATTTGTTCTGTATTTTTAGTGTGTCTGGAAGAGTGCACAGAGGAATGGTAGTCTACAACTACAGCCTCTTGCAGCTAATTAATAGCAATCCATTATGTCATTTATACTATATAAAACTTAACTTTTCTTTCAGAAGCCAGATGCACTGCTCAATAATCACTCAGAGCAAAAGGATTTTACACTTTTAAACCTCAATGCCTAAGTTCTAGCTGATCAGCATTGTATGACTTCAACATCTGTGCACTCCAACTGGTTCCAAATGCCTTTTTTAAAAAGTTGGGGTTTTTTAACTGCATTTATTTGATTGGAGTTGTAGAGGCAATTTAGCAGCAACCTTACACTGCTATTTTTAGTCTCACTTTAGATTAAAACTAACCTTCTTGTTCATTCAAGCAAATCTACACCACTAGATTGATTATAAATTGGATTGGTGACAGTAGCTACTGTTTCACTGACAGTGCTGAAGAACTAGAAAGGCACAAAGGGCAAGATTTGCAAAGTGGACTTGGATGTGTATTTGTCTTGTTAGGTGCCACTGGCAAGTACGAAATCCAGCTTATTTGCCATCAGCAATCCTAAATTTTTGTTCATGCAGTGAATGAATGAACAGATTTTATGCTTAGTTTACAGCTAAGTTTGAGACTGATTTGCAAAATAATCATTCTTATTATTTCACTTACCTACATACTCTGATTCAGTAGGCATGTTCAGAGCTTCTGACTCTGCATAAATAATGCCACAAAACTACTTCTCAATAATTAATTAGGGTTTGTATATGAACTATGGAAGATCAGATTAAATTCCTTTCTTTAATCTTTGATCTGGAATATGAATTTGTACTTCAGTTTTGCACATCCTCCTTCCTTGTAGGTAAGGCAGCACAGGCAGCAACTTACTTATTCTTACTCTGGTCTGCTTTATGCATGCTAAAGAACTTGCTTTGCCAGAAAATAACAATGATTCTGTGGACAGATGATTAGTACAATCACCAGGGCTCCAGATCCTCATTAACATCCTCCTCACTGCAGAGGAGTTTAACAGGAGAGATTTTGCCACACCGTAATGTACCTCAAAGAGACATATAGAGTCAACTCATGCATAAAAGCATGTTTCACACAGCTGAAATCAAGATTAAAATTAACAGAATGTGGCAAACCAAGTTTTTTATTAGGAGAAATGTCTGGCAAGACTATCCAGGGTCCAAAGTGGGCATACTGTTATGCAGCCAGAAGGACTTCTCTCTAAAACTTAGATGTCAAGTTATTGGATTAATCAGTTAGACTCTGTCCATGGTATTTCCTAGTAATTAGTCTAGATGACTCCCTAGTGAGCATATGGATTTACCTGAGCCTTATATCTAGGTGACTGCCTCCTCCTACGATCATAAAGCATGTATCCCTATATATTTATGGACCTTGTACATATATCCTTATACATACATCATCAAGTCCCTGAGGGCACTACCAGGCCTTATTGTCCCTGCCCAGCCCCACCTGCTCCCTACCCCACTGCCCACGGGTCCAGGAACCCCATTACAGCCCACCCCAGGGTCATCAGTCCCTGCCCCAGCCACGTGGCTGGAGGGCTGGTCTCCAGTCCTCTCTATGGCCGTGCCTCCCAGAAGGACCTTGGCTCTTCTCTGCAGGTAGCTCATCTCCTGGGTGCCCACCTCCTTTTGCACCTCACTGATGCCCCTGGACGGCCTCTGGCCCTAGCTTATCTCTTGCCATGCCTGGCGTTGTCAATGACCTGGTTACCAGCACATGGTGCTGCCCACCCTGTGCAGGCCCTGTGGGTCTGCCCCCCTTGGAGAGGGCACAGACTGTGATGGGGTCACCCTTGGCTCCCGGCTCCCTGTCCCTCAGGGAGCTGCTGGCCCTCGCTGCACTCTTACACGTATATCCTATGAGCTTAACTGAGAGTTGTATATTTCACCAAGTACATTATATGATATTGTGACACTTTAGTAATCTTAGACTAAATTCCTGCTGGAATTATAGATCCAGCTGATTGCTGAACAGTAAGTCCACCAAAGTTTCTCAGGGAGGGAAAAAGAAACCCAACTGAACCCAGGCCTGGGGAGAGACAATAGCTGGAAGCGGATGTTTGATCTCCAAATGAGATTCTTGATTGGGGGAACAATTCACCTGTATAGAGTATGTCAGCAAACCCTCACTTGGAGAAAAAATGAGACAGAAAACTCCTTAGTCTTGAACTGACAGAGAAAAGGTAGATATTCAATGGGAGTTGGTTGCATATTTCTGAAACATATTTCTAAAAGGCAGAAAGATATAGGCTTCTTTCCAGAGTATATAGAAATGTCTGTTCTGTTCCCTCACTTCTTAGGTATGTAAGCATGAAACCAAGTGTTTTAAAGATACCACTGACTTAACCCACAATTGTCTCTTTTCTGCCCTTTTCGACTGAAAAATGCACTTAGGCTCAAAACTTGTACAAACATTCATCTTGAGCTGCATTTGGGATATGTAGCCAGCTAACCATGTCCTGGGCTTCAGGGGTTATGAGCACTGTGCTAACATCAAGAACCACAGTGAGGTTCTTCATCTTTGGATAGCTGTCGCTGAAGCTTAGCAGCCAACTCTGGAAACATCTTGCTTTTCTCCCAGGTGTTGATAGTCAATGATAGCCCCTCCCCTCCCCTTCCCCTCCCCTCCCCTTCCCTCCCCTCCCCTTCCCTAGAAGGATTCTTTTGGCATACTAAATTGGTTTGACCATTTTGGTCTGCTAAGTATATATTTCATGAAAGGTGCATCCTTTACAATAAAGGCAGCAGAACTGGCTGTTAAACAAGCAGCCAGTTCCTCTATAAAATATTTGGTTGTCCCCTGAGTAAATTACTTAAATCAACATATTCACTGAATAAGGCAACAATCTCACAAACTGCAGCAATCTCACTCAAGTCACTACAAGCATCAGAAAGCACCAAGTCAGAAAAAATATTCCCCGTGGGCTAAAATCTCAGACATACTCAGGTATATACCTATCTAAATATCAAGTTTCTACTACAATCCCTATAATCACTGCCACCTACTTCTGCTTAAAGTCATGTTTCTGCTGCCAGACTTATGCAAAGTCAGTGCTGTCTTCAAGTCAGTAAGCTGCTCAGACCTCAGCTCAACTTGAAGCTTAGACAATCCTCCAAATCACTCTTGCCAGTGGCCTGAATCAATAGCAGGTATCGAATACACCTAAAGATAGAATCTTGCTAAGGCACTGCCAAACATCTGATTGCATTACTCCAGAAAAGTTATATATCTAAATCATAATAATTTTCCACTGGAACTGTGAAAACAAGGGAGGATTCCTGCCTAACCAGAGCTAGACAAATGACAGACCTGTTCTTTCCCTGCAGTTCAACCCTTGCTTGCCCAAGGCAGTTGCCTTCTGAAAAATCTTGGCTAAGGCATGTACCTTGTGGCAACAAGATACCAAGGAACTGGGCATTGCAAAGCCAAAATGCCTTCAAGGAGCCGGACCTACAGTATTATTTCCCCTAGACTTCTTGTTTTCTTCAGACATGTGTTTCAGTGGATTTTTGAGCTTCATCTGGGAGCACAGGAAATTACCATGCCCAATGAAGTTTCTGATGCCTGGGACCTTTGTTACAATATGCTCCAAAACGTTGTTCAGAAATACGTTCTGTGACCTCCATTGGTCATAAATTGCACTCTGCCTGACAAATGGAATAGCTACTTATTTGAAATGTTTTAAAAGTCTCTATCATTCTACTCTTTTTTCCAATTAAGGTAGGTCTACAGATCTTTTGGTTCAAAGGTACTCCCCCTCTACTCAAATATAAAACTCGTGTATTCTGATGCTGAAACATACTGCAGGCTATTGTGGCACTCCAGCTAGGTGACGAGAACAGAGTGGCCCTTTTTCACTTTTATTGCTATTTGTTTGAAACTCTCCTGGCATTACAGGCAACAGAGAAAGCAATGAACCTTATTTTCTGACAGATTTGCAGTTTTAGGGGCTTTGTTTAAAAGAGTGGTTTGTCCTTTGTAAAAGAAATTATAATCATACATCTTTTCTACTCTCTTCTGGCTATTTGTTCCAACATACACAATGAAGATCATTTTTCCAACATACACAATGAAGAATCCAGATGTGGCAGAAACTTGCAAATTACTAAATTTTTTCTTTTCATTTTAACCTTGCATTTTAATACATAACTCTTTGATGAAACTCAGGAACTGCTGGTCAACCAATAGATACATCATATCAAGCAGGAAACATTTTAGGAAATGCTATACAGTAATAAAGTCATGGGATGTATCAGTTTGCAGAAGAGATTTGGATCAGAAAAAAATGCTGTTCTCCAAGCAAGTCTTAAAATAGTCTTAACTTACCAGATGTCCTTCATGAATCCTGGATTTTTGAAGCTCCTTTAGCAATCTAGGCTTTTTCAACTGGGAACTGGTTAAATTACAGAGTAGAAAGCTCTCAATTTACTAAATACTTGTTAATTGTATCTCATCTGATTAAGCATCTTTGTTTCATGGTTTTGTATCCCATTTTCAGTGTATTATATCATCAATGAATTCCTCTTTTAAAATTATTTGCAACATTGGCAACAAATTGAAAAACACTTTGCCTTAAAACTGATGAAAATATATTGGTTTAAAGAGACAGAGAATATCAGAAGAGGGAGTGGAAGAGTGACAAAGTTGACCAGGCACAGTTTGGTTGTTAATGATGTGTTTAATATCAACCTCAGCTATTAAATTCTGGCAACCAAAGAGTCTATCTGTAAGTCAATTGTAATCTTTAACGTGAACAAATATGAACAGGACAAGGTCTAAGTTCAAAAGCAGATCAGTACTGTTTACCTGGAGCTGGCAGAAAATGGCATCAATATATCTTATACTTCAGTTGACTTAGCATGATGCCTTTCTTTGTGTCAAAATGAAATGAGCTTTGTGAATTACTTGGATTTTAAGGTATTTGGACATAAGCTTTGTTTCCTTGTTTTTGTTTTGTCCTCAGAAAAAATGTTATTTTGTGTGTGAGTGTCTCTATATGAATTAAGTCAGGCAGAAAGTACAAATCAGTGACTTTGAAACAGCAGCAGTCTCTCCTGAAAATGACAGGACCTGGGGACATATAAGTCTCTAACGACACACAGTCATCTTCAAACACTGCACAGAATTCTTTAATGATTGTTCACTGCAGTTATATACTTAATGTGATGACTCAAAAGAATGGTTTGGTGAATGGAAGAGTAGACTCACTAAATAGACTGATAACATCAGAAAATCATAAGTTCCAAGGCAGAACATCTAAAATTGACTTGAAAGTTATTTGGCATGCTTCCTAGTACCATACACTCATGTAGGATATTAAAGAAATTAATATAGGGTAATTCATAAAATAGTTTGTGAGGTTAAAAGAAAAAAAATCACAGAATTGTTGGGATTCTTGACATTATGAAATCCATGTAAACTATTCCATCACAAGAACTGCCCCAAACCTTTCAAGCTCAGGGTGTGTTGTGGGTATTCCCAGAGCATCCAGTGAGATTTTACCTTCTCAATAAATTAAAACATTATTAAAGCTGCACTAATTATCTGTATGCTTTCACTTGCACATGATTATACTCTTTAAAGCAAAATAGCAAAAGGGACACTTTGCTGTGTCAGGATAATAAAGTCTTCATTACACTCAACTCTAGTCCAATTTTTCTTCTTCCTTTTTTTTTTTTTTTTTTTTTTTTTTAATGGGGAAAGCTATAGCAATCTTTGCTAATGTTAATAGGCAGCAGAGAGACTTAAAATAAGCACGTACCCTAAGGATATGCATTATAGAACAAGCTCATGCATTTTTTACCCTGGAGGAGGTGTTAGGTTTGTGGGTCACTGATTCAGCAAGACTGAGAGAGAAACAGGTGACCTGAACACTGACTCTTGCAATAGCTGGAGAGAGAGGTTAAAGGGGAGCTGGTTAACCTTTACAACACTAACTATATACTATATACAAATTGCTTTAACAAAACTCTGCTTCCTGAAACTGATGGCATTCAGTGTCTTTCCCATATCAGGGTATTCTCCTTCCCTGAAAAGCTGGAATTTTGGTCTCTAGCAATGGCTCAGTCCTTTTTTTTTCTTTCTTTTTTTTTTTTTCCCTTCCCTGCCCAAAGGCTGGTTTAAAAGGCTAACAAGAGGGAACAACTGCCACATTGCTGCCACAAATATTAATTGACTATTTGTGGTTGAAGTGAGCACCGGGGCCTTCATGTCCTGGGCATGCTTCCTACAGCTCTCTTCTGTTTCTGGGGGCAAGAGCAGTGTTTACTCACAAGCCTTTCCATGAGTTCTACAGATTCCAGTGAGGATAAACTTAAAAGCATTTCTTTTTGCCCCCTTTCAAGTTAAACTTCCTTTCCACTTGAGAAATTGACATTTCTTCCCCTGTCCATTAACTTCCTCAGGTTTCTGAAAAGATGCTGATGAAAATATGACCACAAGCTCTCCTCTCATTCCCTTATGGCCTCACGTGATATGTGAGAAAGTATGCGTATGGTCTTGTGAGATATTCCTTCCTTAATAGTTCTGCTTTGGGGACAGACAAGCAATAAATAAAATTGAAATCTACCTATAGCTGTTTTAGGTTCCTGGAGCCTCTAAATCAAGACACATAATGGTCTGGACAATGCTTTTTAAGTAAAACTGGTTATTTACTCATTATAATCTTCATTTTGTCAGAGGAGAGAGTGAAGCAAAATCTTGCTGTCTTTTTCTGATCTTGACATCCTAATACCAGGGGTGCTAACTTACCTCTTCCACAGTAGAAAACAGTGGTTGGGGTAGCATCTTGAAAGTCTTCACCTCAGAAGTATTGAATATCTCTCTAAAGAACCACTAGAACTGAAACTCAGAAGTCCCTTGAGTATAGTCATCAGAAAATTATTTGTTGATAGAACTTATGCTGGAAAACTCATTAAACAAAACAAAACAAAACACGATGTTATGTTAGTTACGAGGAATTCAAGCAATAGTTTTGGATGACTAAAAGATAAAACGATAAAAAATGAAATATTGAAATAGTTCATTCTGGTAGTTTCAAAACACTGTTTTTCATTCATGTAGAAGTGAAATTACTTTGATGAACAGAAGTATCCCTAGGAAACCTAATTAAGCAATCTAATCTCATCTTCTCCACTTTCCTAATTTAAAAGAAGTCCTTTGACCAATTTTTCTCTGTCTCAATGATTTCTTTCAATATTAATCTATAAACAATTTTATAAGAAGTAAACCAATTTCAACATAAGCTATGCAAACAACTCAGTATCTCTTACAGCCCAATTGGTAGTTACTGTGAGGAAGAAGGCATCTTCAGACATGAGACTGAAATGTAGGCTTTATGCTGAGTCTCCAATATCCTGTTCTAATAGGATAACCACTCAGTTGGAAATGGAAAGGGAGATCAGCTCCGTATTTCTGGTGTGGCATGGGATCTATAGCATTAAAACTTAACAATGTGGACCTAAACTCTTGCTTTTGCTAGAAATGCCTGGGGGAAAAAAAAGTGTCATAAATCACTAGCTTCTAAATGAGTTGATGATCAAAAAACAAATTTTGCAGTGAACCTGAACAGGCCTTTTTTTTCCTCTTTCGTTTGTCTTGGTCTTCCTGAAAATTTTTACCACAAATCTAACTTATACCACCAGGAGTCGTCATTCTCATTTTCCAGAGGGGAAAAAAATCCATTATTTTCCTGTATAAAATTAACATATATAAAATCTGATATTTTTAGGTCAATTTTATTTAAATATTGATATAGCTTCAATTTGTTTTACCATAGGAAAGCTCAAAGTAATTGGCTTTCATGTTTGGACTAGAAAGTGGTGAAGCTTATGGTCTTTTTCAGTTTCTCCAAGCAGTGAATTCCATTATTTTATTCTAATCTCCCAAAATTATTTTATTCTAATCTCCCAAAATGACTCACCTCTTTTCTCATGTAGTTAGGTAGCTGAATTCTGAAGGTCAGGGTAACCCTAGCCCTGCTCAGTCAGAGACTGGAAGACACTAGATGAAACATTAAACGTGATTCAGTGTTCTTTCTATAAGGAGCTAGTGCCAAGAGCAAAACAGTGGGTGTAGGTACTTACTGTGTTCAGGCTTCAGTAAGCTTCATCATGATAATTAACTAGTGAGATAAGGAAGGTATACATGATTAAGGTCATTTCATCACCAAACAAAAAGTGAGAAGTCTCTTAGTCCTGGTGTTTGTGTATAGGTTGCTATTTATAAGTCCAGGTTCAGAGGGGAGTCTAGAAACCAAAGGCTGTTTTGATGATTTGTGCGACATGTCTTCAAATGAAGAAGTGAATATGACGGAAAGCTCCCTAGGGTTTTTCTTCTGCCTGCAGGTATAACCTCTTTCTTACTTGGATTTAGTTTCAATTAACTCATCGTCAGCTGTGTGCTGAGCTCAGCCAGGCACCAGACCACTCAGCAGCCTTCATAAGTTGTGACAAATAAACAGATTTGAATGTAATCTGAATAATGTACCAGAGCCCATCATATCCTAGCCTTTCTTCCATGTTTGGTTGCTAACCATGGGTATGCTGATTCAGCATTACTCTGCATTTTTGCGTGGTTATTTATGCTCCCACACAGTGTCTGCAAAATGTACCTTCTCTAATCTGATCATATTTTGCATCCCTTTTTTTCAGTGGCAGTGAATGGATCTCTAGACATTTGGTTTATATGTTTTTATGGTCTACATTGTTTTACTTTCTACCTTTCTTTCGGTTTGCTAAGTAACATCTAAATCAGTGTATCCCCAAGACATGTAAATCACTTATTACCTCTATAGTCAGCAACTACATCTATATTTATTATTGTAAAAGATTTTGACCCAGTTGACTAATTTAAATGCAGCCATAAAAAAAATATTTATCCAGAACAAGATACCTCTTAGAATGTATTTGAAAACTGCCTGGAGCTGACCTGATAAAAGGAACATCTTTAAATGTTACCTCTAGCCATGATCTGATATTAAAATACATTTTATGTACTATCACTTGAAAGCCAGCTTCTGTTTTACTTTCATAGGGTTGTTTGGTATGTCAGAAACTGGGATAAAAGACACTGCGTAGGTCAAAGCTATCTGCCAAAAAAATCAGCATCTCATTCAAGAAGAGCATGATGATGAGACAAACTTTTTAAAAACAAGTCCAAAACTCTAATCAGGAGGGTACCTTAGGGTATCTTGGTGGTCCTGACTTATTCTAACTGCTTAATGGAGTGGGAACCTAGACAGGTATTCGTAGTATAGAAAAGAGATCTATCTGAGAAATTACTTCAGAAGTCCTTTTGTGCACCTACCATGTTCCTGCAGGCAATGTCTGTTCATAAATTTTGCATGAATCTGCCAGAAGTCTGGGAGAAATCATTGCAATATTCCTCAGTACATGTAGGCTTGTTTTTCTTTCACTGGTTAACACCTGGGAAGGTCCTAAGGAACCAGAGTGGTATCCAGTTTCTGCTTACATGTCAAGTAGGATGCAGGGAAGTTATTGAACTACTTGCAGAGGCCTATCATACAGAAGATAGTCCTCCTCAGGAAAATCAGAAAGGAAGATGGAAATGACATCTCTCCATCCGACAACACCTTATTTTAGTAAGTAGTCTAAGATAACGTTTCCTTCCAAACATTGAGTTCTTTTCGCTATACTCATTGTACAAGTTAGTATCGACCTAGTATTGTAATAATGCTAACAATTTCCAAGTGTGTTTGTTACTGATGGAAAGGGGGTTTTTTCCCCCTTCTAGGTATGACAGAAGAATGTAAAAGAGTACAGCCTGAGTTTTTTACTGGCTTTTGTCTAACAGAGCAGTGAGGATATTGCGTGATGAAATGTGGTCTAAGAAAACCTTAAAGCAAGCACTGAATGTTATGGCTTGTCTTTGAGAATTCATGCAGACAAGGTGCCACCTCAGATGCCTGCAGAAGGTGCCTTGAGGAGGATCCCCATTGACATGCTGTTAAAAGGTCATTTTCTAACCATGTGTAGCAATTCAATGAACTTCTATGATAAGAGGAAGGAAAGAAGCAGTAAAGCTTCAAGTTGTATCTTTTTCTTTCTTTTTTTTTCATTACAACTATAGTGTTCTCATAAGCAAGGGGGAAAGTAGATTAAATAAGCTAAGAACAAGTATGACATCTACTAAAAGTGGTAAATATCAGTAGCCAAGTGGCAGAGCAGAATCTAGCTACTGCAGGACTATAGATATACTTTCTTTTCTAGGTCTGGTAGTGCTCAGTATCTTCATTAATAACCAGGATAATGGAATAAAGTGATGAGAAAATATTAAAATTACATTGGTCAGGAAGGGGACTCAGGTCCTTTGGAAGACAGCCTCAGAGTTCAAAATGATCTCTGTAGTTTGCCATGATCATCAGTTGTGAACTCCTGATACTAATGATAATACCAAACGGACAGTACTTACTAGGTAGACAAGCAAAGGAGAGCGAGATTGCACTAAGAGGTAGCTAATGAGCACTAGTGGCAATGGAAAGGCCTCTGCTGGGTATTATGCACTGATTTCACAATGGCACTTAGGAAAAATTTAGAATTAAAATGACACCATCAAAATCACTAAAAAATTTAGAAAATTTGAGTGTGAAGATAGGTTAAAGGAATTTGCCTCTGATTAGAAAAGACTGCAACTAAATTTTCCAATATAAAAGGTTGCTATTAATGAGCACGATCAATTGTTCTTTATGTCCCCTGAGTACAGTGCATTAAGTATTCAGCTTAATTTACAACGAAGAAAATTTGGATAGATCAGGAAAACACACTGCTAACTATAAGGATAGCTAAAAGTCAGAACAGGCTATTTAAGAGGTTGCAGAAACAATATAATGTCAAGCTTTAAAAGAAGTCATACAAGCTTCTGTCAGGCACAGCCTGGCTGTACTTGAATTGTCTCAAAACAAGGAGATAAATGATCTTTTGAGGTTAAGGTTGTTTGTTTGTTTTTTCTCTATTTCTATGTTTTTCCTGTTTAAGAAGGTTTGTACTTAACAGATAAAATTTACTTCTCTGCTTAATATAGTTTTTCCCATAAGCCCATGACGATTTTTCAGGTTCAAAACATGACATCCAGTTTATCAAGCAATCTGAGAGCTATTAGACTTATAGAAAATTCTGCCTATATCTCGCTTAGCTATTCTTGACACAGCAGTACTAATGAAGCTAGTATGTTAAACCAGGTTTCTGCTAGATCAGCTACTGGTAGTCACTAATACATAGAAAGATTCTAAATAAAAATATTAAAATAAAGCATACAGATGATAAAGATAAATTGTAGAAATGGAGGCAAAAATTACTAGTTGCTAGTCTATCAGAAGCATTAAAGTGAATCTTAATGTAAAGATAATGTAGGTTTAAATGAAAAATCTTTAGAAGACTATTTAAAAGCCCTATGAAAACTACAGAACAAAAGATGTCAGCCTTTGAAATATTACCCGAGGAGGAATTATGTCACCAGAACATCATGTAGTCAGAAAGGTGTCAACAAAACCTGACGGACATATCCAAGAAGGAAACAAAGAAGCTTTAGAACTGCATGCAATTCTTACTTAAACCATGGGTCATGCTGAAGCTATCAGAGACACAGGAAGAAAATGCAGCTAGAAAAGAAACTACGAGCCTTCCATAACGAAAGGACCAAACCAATCCAGCTTCAACAAAATAGCAGAGATTCTTACAAACGCAAGAGTCCAGCAGAAGACAATGACTTAGAAAGATCCCTGGAGATAAAAGCAGAAGAGCAGAGCTTTGTGGTCACAGAAAAAGAGCATGTCGTATCCACCTGTAAATCTTGGAAATAGTTTATTAATGCATTGCTTAGACTGAACTGAATAGGAAATGAGCAATAAAACTTCCCTATATCAGCTTGGCCATATAATAAGAGAACTCAGCCGATCTTGCTAGCTCAGAAGAAGAGTTATTATTATTTTTTCCAAGAAAATGTTAGTGCTGCCTCTTTTTCAGTTTCTATGAATCAAAGGAAAAAAAAAGATTAGCTACTTTACTAATACTTATAAAATATTTCCTATTGAGATCACAATGTTGTTTTAGCCAGATTCCAATATATTTATAATACAAGGGCAATGAAAAAATTTGCAGTCTACTCTTCTGATGTATATAAGGCTGATTTATTCCAGAAGACCTATACTACAACTCACGTTAGTTGTATTAATTGCATATAACTAGGCTGCTGAATGAGAAGATAGATGAAATGACTGTCAGAAGGTAAAAGCTGAAAGAAATAATCATAAATTTGGTGAAAAGAATAAAAAATGTGTAAAATCTGAGTAGGAAATAGCTCTCAGGAGAATGCTACAGTGGTGAGGTTAGCATCATCTCATATTTCTAGCTCAGTTCCTTCAGATAGGAATGAGTATTCAGGAAAGGAAGCTAGTGAACGTAATGAAAAAAAGAGACAATAGTCAGGTGATATTGCTAAGTATGAGGCTTATGGAAGTCAGCATTACAATAACTGAAAGGTAAAAAAATGAAAAGAATATATATATTATCTCAAACGTGAGCAGATCACTAGAATACCACAAATGTAGGGAAGAATGTTAGTGTCTTCCATGGATATATGAACTATGATATTTTCCCCAAAATATTCAAACCAGAGAAAATAACTGAAACTATTCAGCTATACATTGCATAAACTGAAGTCCGTGTTAATTCTCCTTTCTCCTCTTACAAAAGACTGCTAAAACCTCATGTGGAATATTGTATTCAATTTTCATTTTCTTGCATTAAAAATGATGGAGATGATATTCTGCAGTTAAAGCATCCTGATTGATCTGGATATTCTAAGAGCTTGCTCGTGCTGAGTGTTCAGAGGAGCTGTAGAGTGGAATTCTGTGAGACTGAGAAATTACCTAAATGTGTTATAGGGTAAAAAATAATGTTTTTTCATTATGTCAGGAACATGAAACTCTGTATTTGGAAAGTCATGATGTCAATAACTTTGGCAGAATGCTTACGTCATGTGGCACAACACCGAGAACACCAGCATTCAGAGAAGTTAGTGAAACAATACTGAAAATAGACGCACAAGTATTTTGAGTTCAAAAGAACTCTGAACCTAGACAATGTAGGCTGACAAGTATTATTATTGCTATGATCATTTATAAGTACTTTAAAAGTTTTATCCTATCATACTGGCAAGCACAACTACAAGGAAGTAGATAGTCCTGTACCAAAAGCCACTTCTGAATAAATAATCTCTTTTAAATCACAGTGTTGGAACATGGAATAAGAATCTGTTTTGGTTTTTTTTTTCACAGGCGCATACTGCTGAAATGCCCAAATTTCATATTTTGCAATAAAAATGCATGAAAACAAAAGAAACTGAGATGATTTACTTAACTGCATTTTCTTGAAAAACAGTCTCTGTGACATTTTCTTCTCAGGTAGAAAACCACTTGTTTAGGTTTCTGTCCTATCATAGATCCAGCTTTCCTTTTATTGTGCCACAACTATTACATTTTAAGGAACTGTGCCTATGTTTTAACATCCATTATTCTTTTATTGTTTTGGAAAAGAAACTATACACAGAGCCTAAATTTTCAGTTCTGCAGAAAAAAGCACTTAAGATAAACTTAATAAAGAAACAAGATCCTCTAGGACAACTGCTGTAAACTGCAGGAGAGAAGGAAACTAAGAAAAAAATTGTACAGCTACTTTTGGGTGTCCAAATTGAGAAAAAAATTGAGTATATTTTTACACCAGGAAATTGCTCAGCACTCTCTGGAACATGAAATGTCTTCAGCTTAGCAGCAAGAAATCCTAATCACTTTTGAATTTTGGAAAAAAATATTTTCTGCAGAAAAACTTGCACTTTTCTCCATTACATTTAAAAAAGTCTTATAAAAATGCACATGGGCATCTGCAAAGGAGCACAACATTTCATCATACATCTATACATCTATCTTTTTGCTCTCTACAACTACCTGAAAGGAGGTTGTAGCGAGGTGGGGGTCGGCCTCTTCTCCCAAGAAACAAGCGATAGGACGAGAGGAAACGGCCTCAAGCTGCGCCAGGGGAAGTTTAGGTTGGCTATTAGGAAAAACTTCTTCACCGAAAGGGTGGTCAGGCACTGGAACAGGCTGCCCAGGGAAGTGGTTGAGTCTCCATCCCTGGATGTATTTAAAAGACGGGTAGACGTGGTGCTTGAGGACATGGTTTAGTGGTCGACTTGGCAGTGCTAGGTTAACAGTTGGACTTGATGATCTTAAGGGTCTTTTCCAACCTTAACGATTCTATGATTCTATGATTCTGTGATACAAGCTGAGTTCATCAACTTAGCTTGATATCAGAAGAGTATCATCAAATTACACCAGCTCAGGTCTAGGCAATAATTTAAACCTATTTAAACAATTAAAAAACCTTGATTTTTTCCCCTATTTAAAATACCTGTGATTTTATTTGTTATACTTAAAAGACTTGTGTTTTTTGCTTATTCTACCTAGTACTAGGATTAGATCACCACTGTTGCTCCCCTCACAAGCTATTTTAGTATAAACTGGAAATGTGTAATAGTAAATCAATACCATCATTGCTTTTTCATATAGGTGTATTCTGTGAATACAAATTGTAATCTTTCCATATTCTCAATCTTTTAATTTTATCATTCAACATCACTGAAATTCAATATGTAAATGAAAGGTTTTAGCCACAGGAGAAAAGATGAAGCCAGCCAAACATGGACTTAAAGCTTGTTGAGTGAAAGAACTGGAAACATTGCACTTCATCTTTCTATAGGGCCTTACATGTTCAAAGTGCTGTATGAGCATTCATTAGCGAAAAATGTCTCCTTTCATCCTCTCATGCTAATTACCGAGAGAAGCAGCAAAATGTTAGTAGCGGTAATGTGCATATACACTGCCCAATATAGTACTCTACCATGTATTAATTAGCATGAGAGTAAGAGAGAAAACTTTTCTTGGAAATATTCCAGGAATGCAAAAGCAGCAGGAAGGGAAAATACTGTTCCAAAGTACTTGAAGGTAGCAAGATATAAAAACCAAATAAAATAAGGAAATCTGAAGAAAATAGCTGGCTGCAATGTTTTGGGGTTTTTTTTAATTGTCATAGTGAAAGGGGAAGTATTTCTTTTAATGATGAATGTCCATTCATTCTCATTCAACTTGTTGCCTGTATTCACAGAAAAGAGTAACTGTCTGTTGACTGAACCTCAATTAAATATTATTAGTAAGTCATCTTCCATTATAACCCTGTTTGTTCCCCATAGTGAGCTTCTAAGTCACACAAGTTGAGCACTGTGCCTTTCTCAGATGCTGTGCAGGGTAAAGACTGTGATCTCTCAAACATTTCTCAGAATTTCTCTCTTCCGCTAGGCAGTCTCTAACTGGAATTTTAATGTGATTTTCCACTGGTTTGTTTTATTTTAGAAGTCTGTGGCAACATTTCTTTTTTGTTTTAATCAATTTTCCTACTAATTTTCTTTTGCAATGAGAAATGCAAAACTTCATAATAGTTTTAAGAATAAGATCTCTTCATTTCCATGGAGAAAATCTTATTTTATCTTTTAATTTCTCATTCCACTAGTAACTAACAAGTGAGGAAAATTGAAATATCTTCTGGCAGAAGGGAGGGAAATAAAAAAAATTATTTTTTCCTTATATGTATATAAAGCTAAAGTTATATAGTTGTTTAAAATTCTACCAGAGAAGTTGTATTTAAATACTTTGAAACAAACAAACAAAACCAAGAAATTATGACTGTTCAAAAATAATAGTCTAAATACTACCAAATATTTTGCTTCAAAACAAGCATTTTCATTAAATAAAAATATCAATTCCTGTACGTCAGTCTTATGTCCTTCAAAGCCACGCGTGGAAGATGCAGTTAAATTTTTCAATAACATGAATGCTTAGTCCACTAGGAGGTGGCTTTTCTCCCACAACCTTCTTTGAGGTTTGAAATCTTTATGGTATGGGATACTACTTAAAAATGTAATTCAAATCTGGCTTCTGATGGTTTTAGGCACATTGGGGAAGACAGAATATCCTAGCAAAAGTCAGAGCTGATTAACAGAAGAATGCAGCCATGTGGAAAATCTTATTACCACATTTGATTTAAAAACATAGATGAGGACTTAACAAAATGGAGTAATAATTTTATGTTTATTCACCCACAGATGCAAGGGTATGCCTGAACGTTGCAAACTGATTCAACGGACTAATATACTGTAGGTATTAGTTATGCACATTCCTTCTTACTGATTTGTCAGAAGGTTTCTTTCCTGACAAAGAAACTCTGTCTTTTTTTTAATTTTCTTTTTTTAAACAGAGTCCATTTAAGCCTCCTTCATGTCTTTGTTAGCAAAAGGGTTAATTGCTGCCAATTGCTGTGATATGTTTTTCTATAAGTACTTCATAATCTTTTATGGGCTGTCCTAACATCACAAATACACGGTATATTTTGGGCAATCAAAGAGGTAACAAGCACAGTTAGTTCTTTGTAAAGCCCCAATACATATCTATGATATTACATAAACAATTGATAAAAAGAAGATATCAGTAATAAATGGTGTTGATCAATATCATTAAGCATTTCAAATAACTGAATTTAGGATGAAGGTTTTGTGTTCTGCAGTGAGTCTCCAGTATATGGAGATAGCTATGGTCATTTTCTAGAATGTTTTTTTCCCCTGCTGATTATCTGTCTTTCCCAAGAGAATCAAAAATTCATCTCCATTGTAGAAAAATATCAGATTGCATAGCAGAACAATACAGTGAATTTAGAATTTAATATTCAGCTTTTAAGTTTAATTCATCACATAAACCTTACATATTTTGTCTTCACTAATTTAAAAAAAAAAAAAAAAAAGTTCCTGGAGGGATAGTTTTAGACTTGCAGGTAGCAAATATTGAATTATATTTGAATGCAGAAGAAAAATCTCAATAACAAAAAAAACCCCATGTCATTTTACAAGTAATTGTTTTCCATATAAGTAATTGAAATTGTGACTATATTTTATTCTGAGAGATTAAAAAGTAATTATAACCTAAAATCTCCAGTTTGTAATTCTTAGTTTTCTGCCTGCAAAATGTACTGGTATACTACACGGAGCTCTCCTACTACTGTAGCAGAGTCGTGTTTTGCATGCAAGTGAAATTATTTGTTTACAACATTTCAATCACTTTGTCAACAGTGAACTTTAGAGCTTGGAAGACAGCAAAAGAAACAAATAAATGGAAATATTTAGAGGACATAATCTTCTTTGTTTGCATCATGTATCCCATACTCGCTTGTATCTTATCAACGCTGCTAGTGTGACAAAGCACCAAATCATTTTCTTACCTGAAAGCAGACATTAAAATGTGTCAGCCATAAATCAGGTGAAACACTGAAGATTTCTTCTTTATTCATACGTTCAAATAAGAGAACTGTACAATGTAACTCTGTTGTGGACATGCTGTTGGTTTTTTTTTTTTTTTTCTTCTTTTGGTACTTTAAGAACATTATTTCAAAGCAATTAAATAATAAAATAGATTTTTTTTTTTTCCTCTGGCTTCTTCAGAGAGGTTTATTTAAAAATACATATACACTATGAGAATATGGATACTGTTTTAAGAAGACTCGAGACACATTTAGGACCTCATGCAACCATCAGTCTTACTGCCCAAAGTATTAAAAATTGGACATTTTTATCTTTTGAAGGTGATTTTTAAGTGCAAGGTCCTGTACCTGGGTTGGGGCAATCCCCGGTATCAATACAGGCTGGGGGATGAAGGGATTGAGAGCAGCCCTGCCAAGAAGGACTTGGGGGTACTGATAGACAAAAAGCTGGACATGAGCCAGCAATGTGCACTTGCAGCCCAGAAAGCCACTCGTATCCTGGGCTGCATAAAAAAGAAGGGTGTCCAGCAGGTCGAGGGAGGTGATTCTGCCCTTCTACTCTGCTCTGGTGAGACCCCACCTGGAGTACTGTGCCCAGCTCTGGGGTCCTCAGCACAGGAAGGACATGGACCTGCTGGATTGGGTCCAGAGGAGGGCCACAAAAATGATCAGAGGGATGGAACACCTCTGCTATGAGGAAAGGCTGAGAGAGCTGGGGTTGTTCAGCCTGGAGAAGAGAAGGCCCCAGGGAGACCTTATTGTGGCCTTTCAATACTTAAAGGGGGCTTATAAGAAAGATAGGGACAGACTTTTTAGCAGGGCCTGTAGTGATAGGACAAGGGGTAATGGTTTTACACTAAAAGAGGATAGATTCAGACTAGATATACGGAAGACATTTTTTACAATGAGGGTGCTGAAACACTGGAATGGGTTGCCCAGAGAGGCGGTAGATGCCCCATCCCTGGCAACATTCAAGGCCAGGCTGGATGGGGCTCTGAGCAACCTGATCTAGTTGAAGATGTGCCTGCCAATTGCAGGGGGGATGGACCAGATGACCTTTAAAGGTCCCTTCCATCCCAAAGCATTCTATGATTCTATGATTTTACTTTTATTGTTTCCACATTGACTTTCTTGGACTACAGCACTTATTCTATATGGATGATTCTGCAAAATACTACAATTTAAAATACATGCAAGGCAGGGATAAACAGGTACAACAGATGCCATCTAAAACAAGCATCAGCCATACGAAATTGTCAGATAGGGTAATATCATAAAAATCCACACAATTTTTATCACAAAGCCACTGAGTTCTTGCATGCATCATCCTTGGGATTCCAGCATCTGGAATAAAGCCAGTGGAAAAACCCACAGACCCGGAAATCATTAGTGCATTTTCCATTACTGGAGACATTAGCTAGCAGCGAGTCTGCTCCAGTTCTGTGCTGTGCATTGTGCCAGGGTTTCTTTGCTCTATTTATTAAGCTGGCGAGACAGGCAATGTTAATTCTGGCATTGCAATTCTGCTTGCAGTCAAAATTGGTTGTTCCGGTCAGAAAAGCCAAGCTGAGGAAGTGGCAGCATACTGATCACCTCTCAATAACTTTTCATCCAAACTTCCTTAGCAAATGTGAGGGAGGAAGGGGACTTTTCACATACAGCCAGAGAATGAACTGTCGAACCTGACAACCAAGCTTTCATTCAGCTAAGTCTTATCATCTCCTTTTAACCTGGGGTCCGGTGGGTCCAGTGTGCTGAGGTAACTAAGAAGCAGTGGCAATAGAAAACTGCCTGTGGTGGGGAGGAGGGATGCTCGAAAGAACAAGGAGGCCAAGATCCTGGAGGCAAAACTTTTCATATTGCTATCGTGTTTCTATGTTCTGTTACACCATATGCAACTATGTAGAGAACTAAGGCATTGCTCAGGATGCACTCAAGATGTCCTAGGCAGGAGCAGTAGTTTATTTAGTTTTGTAGAAAACATGTAAATAAAGATGTTTGGATGTCATCTAGCCCATTCCCTGGCCCAAAAGAAGGGTCAACTGAGAGGGTTCAACAGGTGACCTGATGTTGGCAATACTGAGCTGCAGGCAGCCTAGCATGTCAGCATCTGCTCTGATAAGAAGAGCTGAGACATAAAGGTTTAATCACACACACACCAAAAAAAAAAAAAAAAAAAAAAAAAAAATCATTCCTGCTCTTTCTGTGTTTTGTTCTTTCTTGAGAAGTCCAGTCCCTCAGCATACTGGTGAAACTCACTGTCACCACAGTTCATTGTTAGTTACATCTATACTAGTAAATTAAATCTGGCTAAGGTATAGTCTGAAATACAGGTATGAGATCATCTCTCCTATCCAGAGATTAGCTTGTTTTCAGATATGGCTGTGGCTTGTGCCAAATAACCCCTGCCTGAACCCTGTTCAAAAGATAGCACAAGCCAGAAACACTTCCCAATGTGCATACAGCAGACCCTGTGGAAAGACGAGAGTTTAGTCGCACAGACATAAACTGTTCTGCACCATGGGCACAGAACAAGATGTGGCCAGTTTTTTTTTTATATTAGTACAGTTATAGTCACTTAAACTTTTCTCATCTTTGGTGGTCTGGGATCGATCACTTCTTTCTTTTGGCTCAGATTTCCATACTTCCTGTTGCAGAAGCAGGGACACATCCTTGTCCATCTGCAAACGTATATTTCCAGCACCACAGAATTCAACAGTCACAGATTTTCAGTACTCAGACCGGATGAAAAGGAAGTTCACAGCAGGACCTGAGGCTGGGACTATATTTTTGGAATTCTATCCCAATAACTGAATCTCAGGACTCTTCTCTGCACTATCCAGCAAGCATTTACTGCTTGACCCTGTATTCATGGCATTTTGTTAAGAAATATGATGTTGCATTCATATCCCAAACCCTTTAGTGCACTCTGAAATCTCTCCAACCAGTCACGTTTCCACATTGTCCTGGTTTCAGCTGGGATAGAGTTAATTTTCTTCTTGGTAGCCGGTATGGGGCTGTGTTTTGGGTTTAGGGTGAGAACAATGTCGATGATACACTGATGTTTTGTTTCTTGCTAAGCAGTGCTAAGTAGTTGCTAACTGGCGCTCACACTGGTCAAGGACTTTTCAGCTTCCCGTGCTCTGCCGGGTGCACGGGGGGCTGGGAGGGAGCACAGCCAGGGGGGCTGACCCAGACTGGCCCAAGGGTTATTCCATACCATATGACGTCATGCTCAGTATATAAACTGGGGGAAGAAGGACGGACGGACGACCGACCGACCGACCGACCGACCGCCATGACATTATTGGGCGTGATGGCATTTGTCTTCCCCAGTAACCATTACGCGTGATAGAGCCCTGCTTTCCTGGGGATGGCTGAACACCTGCCTGCCCATGGGAAGCAGGGAATGTTGTTTTGCTTTGTTTGCGTGCACGGTTTTTGCTTTGCCTATTTAACTGTTCTAATTTATTTTACTTCAATTATTAAACTGTTCTTATCTCAACCCACGAGTTTTCTCCCTTTTACCCTTCTGATTCTCTCCCCTGTCCCACCAAGGGGGGAGTGAGCGAGCGGCTGCGTGGTGCTTAGTTGCTGGCTGGGGTTAAACCACGACACACATTCACAGCATTTCACAAACAACCCAGGGCAGCTTTACTGCATGGATTATATGCCAAAAAGGCAGAGTATAGTCACCATAATGTGAGCATAACAGCACTCCCAAGGTTGCCTGTGACAACTGGATGCAAGTATAGGGAGGTGCTTATTTCTTTTTCAGGAGAAAAGAAAATTATACATTACAATGAGGAGATTGTGCATTATGTATACCTGTGCAATAACTAAATTTTGAAACCATTACTAACCATTTCTATTCTGTTCCAAGCAGTTCCATATCATGGTTGAAAAATTCCTTTAAGTCTGCCAAAGGCCCTCTGAATACTTCATAATGTTGACTTCTTCCTACTCAATAATCACATAAGCCACCCCACCATCAATATGCAATTATATAACATTCCTATGGCAACTACAGCAACTGCTTACATGGAAAATTAATATTAGGAGAGTAACATATTTTTAGCCATCTTCTAATACAATTTTGCTGCTGCAAATCTCAGAGGAATGGTACCACATCAAGGACTGCTCTTTGAAACTGAGGAGTGCTATGCTAAGTGGCCACTAGGAGCCTAATTAGCATTTTCACTTAGTACCACTCTCTTAATCTGAGAGCCAAATTAGATTTGAATTCCAAGGCATTGCTTCTAAAACAATAAATCAAACTGAAATATTCCTTGGCCATCTTCCAATGAGCTGCTAAATGCTAGTTGTCTCCAAGAAGTATAAATCAGCATCACTATCAATGTAGGAAAAAAAAAAAAAAATAAAGCATAAGCTGTGATCTGTGAGTATATTGTCTCTGCCTATCTACATTTTCTATTGTCTCTTAATGTCAGAGCCATTTTCAAATGTTCTGAAGCATTGCCGAACAAGAGACAGATGAAGATCCCTTGTAATCTTAATCTAAAAAAGTTTTTCAGTGATTTCAAGACCTTAGTCCTCACACAAAACACTATAACAGCAACCAAATAGATTCCCTAGGTGATGATTTGGCAGTAGCATGCCAATTTGCACCAACTGACATCTAATGCATTACATTTTGCAAACTGTAGGTGCAAAGATTGGGTGCATGCTGGCCCTGATGTTGAGTAGGCAAATATATGTTCCATATAACAAACTGTTGTCTGCCTGTTTGGGGTTTTTTTTATTACCTAGTAGCTAGGCAGGTCACAAACTCAACCATCTACTCTATCATTTAGGAATAGCTTTTGAATTTGCTACAGTCCCTAGAGGATTTTGGGTCTTCTAAACTAATCAAGGATCTATAAGACATAAATACTGTATTATCTCTGTGATAGATGAATTTTTCTTCCCACTAATGATCCTCTGGCCAGTCTAAGAACTGAGGAATGTTGTTGGATGAAAAATAGATACTGTAATACATTGCCTGAAGGGAGTTATACCAGAGAGAGAAATGAGGGAGGACCTTTTCCATGGGTGGTCATACAACTGTAAAATAGACATGTGTTTAGATATTGTGATTGTGGAAGCTTATTTTTTTTAATATTATTTGGATTTTAATGAATTCTAAAAACATTTTATGTTCAATAACTTTGTTAATTGCACAAAATTCCACGCTGTGCGGAACAAGTAAGGGAAAGATGAGGAGCTTAAATCAGTATTAAAAAAACTCCATTGGCATGGATGAAGTCTCAGTGGTTTATATCAAGTGAGAATCTATCACAAAAATGAGATTTGGCTAATGGTTGTGAAGAGCACTTCTTTTTGTAAATTGTGGAAGACGAAACCGTGATATTTTTAGAAGCAATATTGTAAGAGACAACTTATGCATACATGATATTAATGGCATAAGACATTAAGCTCTGAATGATTGCTTTTCCCTGCTTGCATACCAATGCATTATTTTATATTTAACTGGTATCTCAGATGGGTATCTGTTCTTCCAGCTCCTTTCTTTATGTAAGATGTTTTCTCCTTTTTCTCTTTTACACGTTTTGTTTGTTTGCCTTGATATTTTTAGGGTCTGCACATTTATTCTGTGAATAGGTTTTGTTTGTCAGGATGAGTCATGCCCACCCTCTTTCTCTCATCCATACAAGCACAAAAGCAGGACTGAAATGTCCCTTATGTCTTCAGAGCAGGAAGACATTCTCTTGGTAGCATGTAATTTATTGTGTCTAATAGAGCTCTTATCACAGGTATACAGTGAACAAGAACTACTTTGACTCTTTTACAGGTGGGTTTGATTTTGGTTTGTTTTCTTTTCAGTCCCAATGGAGATAATCTTTACTAGATTCACACTTCTATGACCTGTGGGCTAATGTAAAAGCTGTTGGATTCCTTACTGTTACATACTTACATACATATACATACATACATATACATACTGTTAAATACATACTTATTTATTCTTACATAATTTTTCCCTGCTTCTCAGATGGAGATGTTAATATTCAATGCATGACCACACATTGCTTTATCGACAGTATGTTATATGTCTCCACTGAGAATTTTATCTTTCATGATTTTTGTAATAACAGTGAAGTTTTTAGTACTATTGTGCATTTGTTTTGTATGCAAGTAATATTTCATTCAGTTGCATCTCTCTGTATTTCCCTTGAACTGAAATGTATGCATGACTGCTATCAGTTATCATAACTGTAATACCTCTTTCACTTAGGGCAGTGATACTTTTGCTTCCTTGACACATGCACATGCATGTGATGCATACATGTAACAGACAGGAAAGTGGGAATTCCTAAAGACAATATCTTGGAAATACATCTTGTTTTATAAGTATGTGTAGCTATCTTAATCAGCATTTTTGCTTTTCTTTTTAGAGATAGATTTATGGATAAAACCTCATGTTAAAACTGTAGCTATTGACTAGAATTAGAAAATAGTTTTCTTTGGATAATTAAATCAGCATAACCATGGTAAGCATAACTTACTATTCTTTTTATTTCAGTCCTGGTCACAATATGTAAGATAACCTTTTTGTTCTACTTTCAAACCCACACTTTACTCAACTTTTCTTCTTAAATTGGATTAGAATCTCTTGAGTGGAAGTAATTACCTTGATTCCTTAAATTCTCTGTCAAAGAAAGAAGGTCTCTAAAACAGAGTGGAAGGAACCATCTTCAGGTTTATCTGTCCTTTGTTGTGAAATCTGCCAATCATTTTCCAGAGAGGATGTGAAAACAGGAGGAGGAGATGAGAAGGGAAACAGAAAACATCAGAAAAAATACATATACTTCTGCTTCTATTTTACTTTTTTAACTTCATGGTCATAAGACCAAAACTATAATTATTTTAAATTTGTGTAATTTGCGTAATTTGTGTAATTTGTGTAATTTTTAGTCCTTTCAGTTTGTCTTCACTGCTTTTTGTGAGGTAGACTCACAAGGACATTATCCTCAGCTAGTGTAAATCACAACAGTGCCTTAGTGGATGTATGAAGTTTGTAAACAATTATATTTTTGAACCTTCCGAGTCACAGGCATATACTGAAATCACAGGCATACACAGAAATGTAGCTTGCAGCCTTCTTATAATCTCCAGATTTGTCCACTGATTCTAACTGAACTTGAGAGACTGAGCTTGCATGAATTGCATGTGGAAGGATCAAGAGAGAGATGTAGCAGGGAAAGCAAATGTATAATGCATATGCATCTGTTCAATGCACAAAAGTGATCTGATGAATACTTTATAAGCCTAATTTATAAGTGTGCCCTGACTCCCTCAGTGTGTATTGTTTAAATTCAAAGTTTGTGCATCCTGTATGGCATACTCAGATCGTATCAACACTTCAGAGTGTTTTGTCTCATTCCCAGCAACAGAATGTGGTTCTTGTACACATTTTGCAGAGTAAAATGAACCCCGATGCTAAGATACACAAAGAAGATATTGCTGTGAACTTCCAAAGTGTGTTGGCTCATTTCCTTCAATTCTTCTCATTGCTTAAAAATCAAATACATACAAGAATTTTTTGTCAGCTTAGTTACAATGTTACTGTTAATCACTTGATAAAAAAGTTGCAGATCTCACGCACAGCTAATGTAGGCCAAGAAAGAGCAGCTCAGTTACAAGGACTACATCAGTGGATGTATTATAATTAACACTTCCACTGCCTTCTTGAATCATTGTTCCTGCAAAGTAAAGAGAAAGATGGAGATGAGTTGCTTTCTCTAAGAAGTGACAGAGAGAACATCTGTCTTTATGGAAGAGTGATATTTCCAAAAGCGTACCTTAAAAATACCTCCCTTAGGAATGGGGTATTCTAACCTCAGAGGAAGCCATACCTCCTCATCCACCGATTCCCCCAATAAAAAAGACTAAGTAGTGCCTGGAAACTTACAGGCACAAAACCTTTAGCAGGCATGAGATTCTTAAGCAAATCACTTGCATTAATTTTCAGGTCAAAAAGAATTAACTATGTATTGAGAAGGATTCTTGCCTTTTCAAGCAATGGTTAGCTGATTTGTAACTACTCTCTTCACAAATGCATAAAATGTACGAAGTTAAGGATACAGAATATTATGGGCAAGTCTATGGAGCTGCACATTTGGCCAATACCTGACTTCAGCTCCAGACATGTGGTGAAGGTAAAAAAAGACCATGAAAACTAAAAGACTATCATTAAAGGTAAGTAGTGTGTATACAAAAGCATGTAGCCTGATCTTTCTCAATAACAAGACATTCTGCCAGCAAGAACTACCAACAAAAGTAATCCTTTTTATGCATTGAAGAATATATTTTCCCAGATCTTTTCCAAATCTAATATACTGTTATAATTTATTTTAGTTTTACATTTTTTTACTTCTCTAAACTTGAACATATTGAGAAACTAATTTCATTTAGCTTTCCAGTCAAATTACTTTTTAAAGTTTTCATGCCCTAGTTAAGTTTTTGCTGTAAATTCTAAAAGGAAATTTTTATCTTAAGAAAATCTCAAACGACGGGTTATCTTTTTTACATTATTAAAAAAGTTACACAGCAGGGTTTTTTTTTTTTCCTCTTTCAATGTCTGTGTCTTCAACCACATTTGGCCATATAGTCTCTTTTCAAAGGAAACACTGAAGAATTAAATGCTTAATGGGCAGGATACTATAAACTTAAGCTCATATAATTACAGTAAAGTATATTTTATTGTAAATCTGCATTGTTTCTTTCATAAAAGACCTGTATGATTGTCCAGACAAAAAACAATCAACATTTAGGATGTTAACTTTCATGTATCATTTAAAGAGTACAAAATTATGATAGCTATACCAGCTCCTATATCTTTTAATGATAATATTGATCTTCTTTTTCCTCTTTCTTCACTTTTAAAAAATGAATAGTATTCCAATAAAGAGGTGTGTGTTTACTTAGGAAATGTGACATGAGGATCTGATGAAATTATTTTAATCACTGAAACACTGTCTAACTAGTAGAGATTTAACTGAAGGTTTAGTTAAATCAGAGGTATCAGGGTCTATCTATCTCCTTCAGCAGCAAGGGTGAATCTAGTGGCGGTGTCACTAGGATGCTCTAAGAGCATAAGCAAAATAATGTTTGTAGGGAAAGAGAATAACAAACAAGATGCAAATGTAAGGAGATTTGCTGCCAAATTAACACTGTGATTATGAGTATTAAAGCCTCTAAAGAGAGGTGTTTGACAGTTGTCTGTGACCATTTTTTTGTATAGCACAGAGAATGAAATAAACCCAGAGCAGTGAGTTGGTAAAGCTCCTACCAAGCAAAGGTACAGCCTGGGTCCTCATGCCTGTGCAGAGTAAATTACATGATTCCCAACATGCAGCTTCAGATCTCAGATCTCTCAGCTTAGGGAGCTGCCAGCAATGAAGACCCTGTAACTGTCTTGGATCTATGAAAATTTGAACTGCAAATTCAAGCATCTGAAAAACCGTAGATCTTAGAAGATCTACTAGAGAAGGTTACATTTTCTGTTTATACTGGTGAGAGCAGAAACAATACTTTCTATTTTATCATACTTTCTATTTTAACAAAATGAGGAGAAAAATCCCTCAGCAGAATATTTTCAAGTCTGTAGCTCTTTGGAGGACTATGGCATCTTCTACGGAAATCTGTGCTACACTATTAGCACTATATACAGATTAAAGTACGTGAGGCAGGTACATACTCAAGGACATAATATATGTATGATGGAATAAATGAGAAATGTCACTGTAGCACAAAGAAGTTCGTAGAGGTGATTCTCTCAAAATATTTCAGATCTGGGGCAGGTAGGGAGGGAGGAACCTTTTGTCTCAAAAGATAATTTTGGTCTACAGTCTAGAGCTATTTTGATAGAAAATCTGTTTTGCCTTCTATATTTTTTCCACTCTTTCAAGTCAATGTCTTTAGGACTCAAAACCAGGTGGAACGAAATGTTAAATAATGTTTTTCCTTTCTTTTGCTCACAAAACCAAATTGTATGCAGAAATAGATATATTATGAACACATACATATGTGTACATATAATGTACACATATATACATAGAATCATAGAATCATTTAGGTTGGAAAAGACCTTTAAGACCATTGAGTCCAACCATAAACGTAACACTGCCAAGTCGACCACTAAACCATGTCCTCAAGCACCACATCTGCCTGTCTTTTAAATAGCTCCAGGGATGGGGATTCAACCACTTCCCTGGGCAGCCAGTTCCAGTGCCTGACTACCCTTTCAGTGAAGAAGTTTTTCCTAATATCCAATCTAAACCTTCCCTGGCACAACTTGAAGGCCATTCCATCTTGTCCTATTACTTGTTACCTTGGAGAAGAGACCGACCCCCACCTCGCTACAGCCTCCTTTCAGGTAGTTGTAGAGAGCAATAAGGTCTCCCCTCAGCCTCCTCTTCTCCAGACTAAACAACCCCAGCTCCCTCAGCCGCTCCTCATAACACTTGTGCTCTAGAGCGTTCACCAGCTTCGTTGCCCTGCTTTGGACATGCTCCAGCACCTCGATGTCCTTCTTGTAGTGAGGGGCCTAAAACTGAACACAGTATTCGAGGTGCGGCCTCACCAGTGCTGAGGTCTTGCATGAATTAAGCATAAACTTAAAAAAAAAAAAGAAACCCAAAAAACTTTCTAGTTCTGATTTCAACATTTCGAGAAATAGTGAATTCAATACAGAGATTGACAAGTTGTCCTAGCAACAACATCCTGTTCCAAACATGCCTACTTTCAAATCTTAATTTATCTACCTTCAAATTTAAGACTTTTAGCTTGCAAAAACCCTGCTAAACTGAAGAGCTTCTCGAAGTTTCCTTTCTCATAGTGATGGCAGCAGTACTGAACCTAGAGGCTACTCTGCTCCTGCCTGACATTTCTCCAGGCACGTGCGCAAGGCTGGCTTCAGCCTTTCTGCTCACGGCGGCTCTGCCTCTCATGAAAGGTGAGGTACAGAAGGGAGCCCCTGGAGCATGGATGCTCTTCTGGACATGGGGAGCCATCATGGCAAGTGCCTTCCAGTCTGGGGGCCAAGGATGCCTCTGCTGGAAATAGGGTCACATGGAGGGGTAGACGGTGTGTTCCCAGTTCTGACTTTAAAATTAATGTGTTGCTGAATCCCAGAGTGCAGATATTGTTTGGTTGTCTGATAAAAACTCTTCTGGACAGACTGGTTGTCTGAGTCCAGCTGCTGGAGGGATACACATTGCACGTGTGTACATATATATTCTCAGTAGCCAACCTCCACCCTGCTTGGGCAGAGGTGGACAGGGTTAGTCCCTTGGTGCTGTTGTGTGAGTGCTCTGTATGTCTGTCTGTGTTACCTGTGTGGCTGGCAATTTACTGAACTATACTATACTGGACAATGTATGTGGTGTATACATGTGCTCCGTGGGCATGTGCCTGCTGGGAATACACACTCAGCCTCACTGCTGGTTGGACCTGGAGGCATGGAGCTGCAGCTGCCTTCCCACTGCAATATTTGGCAACTCCTAACTGATATGTGTGCTGCTGCACCAGAGACTCATTTCCTGCAGATCCATCCTGAGTGTTTTCGGAGCTGTGGCTTACCAGGACGGAGTTCCTGTGGGAACAGACTGCATTCATAAACACTTTGCTGAGAGGCACAGTTAGCAACCTGTGAAGATTTTTCTTGACCAGTATCCAGTCATTCTTCTGCCTCCACCTGCTTGTTCCCTCCTTCTGTAATTTGTGCATTTGAAGACTGTATCAGTAATTATTTTCCTTCCAAGACATTCATAACCTCGTTAAACAGCTTAAAGCCAAGAACTGATCCCTGTGAATCAACCTCTGTAGCTACTTAACGAGTCCTCCTTATAACACCGAGCTATTATTTAGAAAACTTTTAATAGACTTTATGTATAGCATGCAGATTTTTTTAATTGTTTCACATTATTTATGAAGATACTGTGCCATATCAGGTCATAATAGAAATCCAAAAATATTACAGCAACAGTACCTTTACAAATCAAATTTGTAAATGTCGAAAAAGCCCTCAAGTTACTTTGACATGATCTGTTTTCCAGAAACCTGTGTTGATTTGCATTAATTAAATTACTTTCCTTTAATTCTTTATAAACTGAGTTCCATATTAAGTGTTTCTTTTTTTTCCTCAGACTGATTTTATGATGACAAGCTTATAACTAAATAGGTTATTCTGTTTATTCTTTTTTAAATATTGGCACAACATTCATTTTTCTTCCAGATGTCTCCTGAATGTCCTCCATGTTTCAATACCTTTGAAAATCAACCTTGACAGTATAGAGAACTCCTCTGACACTTCTGTTATAATTCTTTGATGCAAATTACATAGACATGCTGATGGTACATCCAAGTGAGAGGGAGAGAGAGCTTAACATCCTTCAGAGTAACTTTGTAATAGAAATTTTTTTATCATCAACTATGACGATAATCATTGTGGATTCATTATATTTTATTTTATTCTGTGTTCAAACACAAAGAAGCCATTCCCCAAACAGAAAATTAGCCACATATTTTCTTTGCCGATTTGCTACCCTGGAAGCTTTGGGTCCATGACTTAATGTGTTGAAACATCTTTGCTCTGATGAGCGTGGATGGGAGCGTTCCCAGGAGGCCTCCTGAAGCTCCACAGCCACATTAGCCCACAGCCAACACATAGCATGGAAAGGCACAGAAACATTAATTTCACTAAGCAGCTCAAGGGTTGCAATTACATTCAGCTCACTTCACTATTTCTTTACTTTTACATTGAAGTTGGTCACATTTGCACTGGAACAAAACTGAAAAAGAAGCCGAATCAACAATCTAAACGAAATCTGCTTGATGGGTATCTTAACCCTTCTCCATCCACCCTAGACCTGAAGTATGCATTACTCCTATCCACAGTGTGGAAAGACAGCTCAACTGCATTGCTTCCAGTTACCCTGGCTTTACGTAGGCAAAGAGGTTTTTTTTTCCTCAGCCTTTAATACTTTTTATTATTCTGAGATGCTAACTTCTTATTGTGTTGATCAGAGGAAGTAAACATAGTAATCCTGGGTGATTAAGCTCCATATTTGAAGGGATAAAAGAGAAAGAGGGATAAAGGAAAAAGGGATAAAAGCGCTGTCTCTTCTCTTCGTAAAGAGAATGGACAGCTAGGGATTTATGTGTATTCTAGATTTAGGAGCCATTTTTTGTTTGCTATTACAGATTTTACTTTATTTTATATTAGTTTTTAATCTTAATAAGAAGTTTGTCTTTGTAAAATTTACAGCTATAATTAAAAAATTAAGTTCTTTGGAAACTGGGTAAAATACATCATTTGGGTAAATTTGACATTTTCCTTTCAATGGTGATTAAGTTGTGCAGTTATAATATTCCTGACAGCAATGGTCTTATAAAAAATAATTACAAACTGTTTACTTAAAATATTATATAATAATATTAAAGCAAATTTTCTGTTAAAAAATCCAAATGCATCACTAATATTTTCCCAATATTTCAAATCCCTGTTTGCATTCTGGCTTACAAGTTTTTAACTTTTATGATGTAGAATTATATTTTTTTGTGTGTGTTTTGTGATTAACTGCATCTGCAAAGCTCATGCCTGCTGATTGTTTACATCTATAATCAGCTGTGCAATCAGACAACTAAAGGAGTTGAATAACTCAACTAGTTTACATGCACTTCAAAAAAAACCTGCGAGTACAAGACGGGAAAAGTATTCTGCTATCATTAGTGAACTATAATCGAAGAGTACACAGCTATGCTTTGGGCTTTAGAAAGGGGTATAACTCAATAATGGTGACAATTCTTACTTCAAGCATTTTGGATACAGAGACAGTTCTGCTTTTCTGGTGCAAGGAGCTCTGTACACTGAAGGTGTACGCACATTTTGCTCATAGTTGTTGATACCTTTTTCCTGTCTTTCCTTTCGGAGAACATGACTAATGACAGCTATTTCATCACGTAGAAGATCTTCTAGCATATGATAGTCCAGTTATTCACCCTGACTGCACTTGGCAAGTGTGGCCCACGGAATGGGTTGGCTTTGTATTTCCAGGAAGGAGTCCCAGTGCATTAGTTTTAATCTTCAACATCAAACCTGATTTGTGTTCAGATCACTAGGGATAACTGTGCCAGCATGTTGGGTTGTAAACCAAGAAATCTGAGGATGAGATTCACTGTAAAACAAAGATCTAGGTAGTGTTTCCCCAAAAGACCCCTTGATGAGGTGACAAATTTTACCTTTTGACAAATAAATCTCAGGTTGTTTTTCATTTAATTAGTAGAACACACTTTTTCCCTTTTCACATTTGAAAGGGCTTATGTTTTCCCTGTGTACATTTTAGGTCAGAATCTGATATCAAAGACAAGGTCTCTGTCTAATGTATAAGTGCAAACAACTGTGGTTACTTGGAATTCTTGGAATCTTTAGTTTTGAATGGATTGTCTAAAATTTTATCAGATATTTCTTTGGACATTTTACTTACAAAGAGATGAGTTACTAAATAAAACAGATAAGAACAATAAATTTTTACTTCTTATACAGGTACAAACCTCAAATATTAAAAAAAATAAGCATAATTTGGCAAGAATAGTTGAAGGGTTTTTTTTTAATTATCAAGACAGGTAGGATATTTACCCAGATGAACATCCATACATTTGAAGAGAGCATTTATCTTAATACTTTTGATGTAAACCTGACAGAATTGAAAAATACCATACCAAGAATGACACCTCAGCTGTGGAGTCCGGAAGGGAAGATGGCATTTAATCACTAATATTAGAGCCACATATATGTTGAAAACTTCTTACCTTCAAAGACTGATTTCATATGAGCCATAGTGTTCAATCATGTCAAAAGTATTGATCTACCGTTAGGAATTTAAAACGTATTTTAATCCTTTCATTTAACTTTTAGCACATGCTAAACCCAAATGTTTATATGTGGCAGGGGGAGGGGAAGAAGAAGGTAACAGGGGAGAGAGGGAGATGGGCTAAAAGGAAATTGCCTGCATATACTTGTGTGATGTATAGCCCATTTAACAGGGGATTTTATGAGCTGCAATTACCTGTACCTCTCACGAGAAATATTCTTCTTTCATTCTAACCATCACAGTCAAACAAGAAATGTGTGTGGCACCCTTTTAGTCTTATCACTACCACTGAACCAGGTAGGAAGACAGTATCATGATTTGTCATAAATCATAGTCTGCAGTATTGTTTTTAAATTTTCTATAGAATTGTATGAACAATTCTACACATGTTAATTTACATCAGTTAAGTGTTGATGAAGTTTGCCTAGCGTCACAGCACAAAGTGGATTGGACATTTAGCTATAGAATGCAAAGCAGTGTTGGAAGTCTTCCAGTAAAACCCAGCCCTCCTGGAGTTAAGAGGTTTGTCTAGTCTCTAATGTTCAATTGCCCCTAATAGGGGCTTAGAAACAGTATGTCTGAGAAAATACATTTTACTGGCACTTCTCTGAAGTGACTACTTTGTTCTGCAGTTACTTAGGTCTTATAAAAAAAAAAACAAAAACCAAAAATCAACCAAAAAACCAACCAAAAAAACCAAACCAAAAAACTACTACTCTTGTGAAAAAGATGTCTTAATAACAACCAACAAGGCCAATACTGTGGTAGGAACTTCAGACAGCTTAATGGAAGGAAGGGTGTAAGCAGAAAGGTTTGTAAATTATTGAACTAAGAATGCAGGGATTTGCATAAAAATCATAAACAGACTATAACAAATAACTAAGATAGTTCCCGATGGATGGTCCTGGTCACGTTTGTGAGAGGATATCTCAGATACTCAGTACGTAACCACTCACAGATATACTCTCCTAAATGTGCAATCTTTCGTGTGGTCATTACAGCAGTTAGAAGCTGATATAATACATGTCCAGATTATCTACAGAATAGCTAGACTGGGTACTGATACTACCATAGAAGTACAGAGGTAGAGGTAGCTGTAAATCTTAGACCACAAGTGAGGTAAATATTAATGCAGTTAGCTTGCTCTGAAAAGAAGGCTGCTTCATGTTAGGTGCTGTTATTTGCTAAACATCAGACTAGGTAGTCTACATCTGGTTCAGTATCACTGGAAAAGGGAATGTAAACCTCCCTGTGGGGTGCTCATAGTAAGTGTTTAGTCCCTTAAACAGTCTCTCTCTTTAAAGCAGAATTTATGGTGATAAGGGTTTGCTTCCATATCCTGGGAAATGTTGGTAATCTAAATAAACGTCATTGAGAAATATCCTGTATTTTTAAAGCCCATGGAGTCTCAGCTTGGAAGGAGAAGATCTCATAATCATAAATGTCTTCCACGTCCAAACTGATGATTCACTTAACTGAGAAGGCTTGGAGACAACTCAGTGGGCAGGGTGGTGTTCTGCTGCTTGCTTTTCCTTTCTCCCTTCCTCCCTTCCTATGTAGAGCTTGATTTGGCTGTTCACTTCCCTTCAATAAAATTTCACACAGGTGTGAACTTCACTAAAGATAAAGCACTGTCTGCTGAGTTTATAAGGAGCATTAATTTCATATCAGATACAGCAATGGTTTTAAGAAGTGCAGATGACAACTGTGCACCAGCTCCTTTCATCCAGATGTCAAAAAGTCCTTTGTATCAGAAGAGGTTCACAAGCTGTTCCTAATACACTTGAGTCTTTACTAGAAAATCAGAGCTGAAAGGACCCATGACCCATATAAAAATTTCATAAACTACCTTCCTTCAACCATACCCACAAAAAAATAACAATAATTTGATACGATAGCCATGGAATGTGTTCTGTGCACTCTGGACAAATAAATTCATTTCCAGACACAAATTTCAGTTACATTATGTGCTCTGTAACTTTGATAAAGTCATTACTAACCAGAGCTATATAACAGGCTAAGGAAATATAACAGGATGAAATCATATGATTAATAAATTTCCTTACAGTAAGATTTGCTTTAGAGAGGGGAAAAAAATCCACCATGTTTTCCTGCCTCATATTGCACTGAAAAACATTAAGTCACTTTCCTAATGTGTTTGGTCTGAAGAAAGTGAACGCTATGGGTTTTATGTTTCAGATGCAGCCATCAATAAGAACAATGTTGAGGGCCATAATCAATAAGTTTACAAGGCTGCAGTCATAGGCCACCAGGAAATCCATTTTGACTTAATCAGCTTTCCAGTTTTTCAGGTAAAATATAGCACTTCTGGATCATATCCAAGCAATGAAGACACAGTAATAAAATGATTCGATACAGTTTGCACAGCCTTCACAATTTTTAAATCAAGACGGTATTTTAGCAAAGATTAACGCTTGGTTTTCCCCATCTTGTGTACCCCATTCCTCCCTCTTTTTTGGTATTGCGATGAAAACTGCACTCTCCCTACTTAAAACTGGCTTATGACATCCATGTCTCTATGGATATTCTGCAGCAGGTTAAATATGTGAAATATTCGTATGTGATAAAACTACTGTTTGCTGAATCATAGCATCATAGAATCATTAAGGTTGGAAAAGACCCTTAAGATCATTGAGTCCAACCGTTAACCTATCAATCACTGCCAAGTCCACCACTAAACCATGTCTTCAAGCACCACGTCTACCCGTCTTTTAAATACCTCCAGGGATGGAGACTCAACCACTTCCCTGGGCAGCCTGTTCCAATGCCTAACTACTCTTTCAGTGAAGAAAGTTTTCCTAATATCCAACCTAAACTTCCCCTGGCGCAGCTTGAGGCCGTTTCCTCTCGTCCTATCCCTTGTTACTAGGGAGAAGAGACCGACCCCCACCTCACTACAACCTCCTTTCAGGTAGTTGTAGAGAGCAATGAGGTCTCCCCTCAGCCTCTCTTCTTCAGACTAAACAACCCCAGCTCCCTCAGCCACTCCTCATAAGACTTGTGCTCCAGACCCTTCACCACCTTTGTTGCCCTTCTCTGGACATGCTCCAGCACCTCGATGTCCTTCTTGTAGTGAGGGACCCAAAACTGAACACACTACTCGAGGTGCAGCCTCACCAGTGCCGAGTACAGGGGCACTATCACCTCCCTCATCCTGCTGGCCACACTATTCCTGATACAGGCCAGGATGCCATTGGCCCTCTTGGCAACCTGAGCACACTGCTGGCTCATGTTCAGGCGGCTGTCAACCAACACCCCCAGGTCCTTTTCCGCCAGGCAGCTCTCCAGCCACTCCTCCCCAAGCCTGTAGTGTTGCATGGGGTTGTTGTGATCCAAGTGCAGGACCCCGCACTGAGCCTTGTTGAAATTACATTCTGCTACAGCAAAAAGACATTTCACAAGGTACAACACTGTTGAATGATTTTCAGCATTTTCTGAAAAGGGAAAACATTCCTTTATTTCCTTTTTTTCTTTCCCCCCAGTGTAGCACTTACCTTCTCTTTCTTGAGCTTACCTACCACAGTTCAGTGCTTGAGGTGCTGAGTGTCTCAGCTCACTAACTAAAGAGCATGAAAAACTGCAGCTGGGGCAACCACTGAGAACAGCGGTTGCACTGGTATGTCACAGAGATGCTTGTTTGCATTTCTGGCAATGTATACAGAGAATTTTCTGCAACTGAAGCCTAACTGCATTTCACATATTTTTGTTTACCTCTAAAGTTCATATGCAATAGAGAAAACTGTGAAAGCAGAGATAAAATTTGTGTATCTATCTGAATTTGTTATGCCAAAGCAATACTTTGGTTAACAGCTAGAACTCCTCTCCTTTTCTTGGTCTCAGGCACCTCCTCTGGGAGAATCAAAGGAAGCTCAGAACAGTTGATCTGTGTACGTCTTCCTCTTGCCCCCGCATGTTTCTACCCTGCCTTTGGAAAAAGTAATTAGGAATAAAATTGTTTTGTGGAACTATCATATTTACATTCTTCCCAAAACAAGGTGCATCTTTGTATGAGGAGCCTGTGGTAAGTGTGTTTTCCTGACTATCAGCTGTAGATCTGTTGTGATCCGCTACTAAACACTTCCCGTGCACAGAAAGTAGGAGGATGACCTGGACAATGAACCTCTAGTTTGAAGTTCCTAATTCTTTGATTTTATCACATTTGAGTGTAAGTAAGTTAGCAGTTCTACCTGCAGTCATACAGTGATTTGGATTGGATACTGTTACTATTAGACACATTGCCCACACCTTAGGTATGCAGGTAGTAGTAATCAATTACATTAATAGCAAGACATCCAGATGATACAGTGGAAACTGCTTTTTCAAATCTACGGGAACTTAATTAAACCTCTGTTCTTCAACTTCCAAAGTTCTCTACATGAGGAGAAGTTGCTGGCTACATGGTGTTATTGCTCTTTCTTTGTGAAATGAGGAGTAAATGACACCACCACAATACGTTTTTTTAAAGTCACCATGATATCACGGATGAAAGATAGTTAAAAGTCCATTTCAAATATTCCCTTCTATAAGCAAATTGCTCTAGTTGCCATAGGGGTGGTGTTGACTTCAAAGAAATGAAGAATTTACTCCATCAATATGCAGTTTGAACTAAAGATGATGGAGAAAAATGCTGTTTCTTTCAGTTGTCTTCAAGCTGATGACATACTCTTCCATTTTGTAGTTGTTCAACAAAGGAAAAATTTTGAAGTCAAAACTGAAACGATTTCACAGTCTTACCAGCATCTGAACTGAGGTATCTACTGATATATTTTCTACATTTATTTGTGCTCTAATGCTCATCAAAGGCAATTTACACATCATCTTTGATTCTGGATTCCAACTGCTTCATTTTCTTTGGACCTTGGTTTTAAGGAACGTGTTTCAGAAGGTTGACTCTTATCTTTATAAATATCAGTGCCTCATAGCACAATGTCTTTGAATATGTTTTTGACCTGGGTTTTGCTCCTGTTAGTGCAAAGATTTTCCCTCCATAATTACTGGTTTTACATTTTTGCTAAGGGCAAGTGGAAGACTTGACTCTTCTGTTTTCTTTTCCTTCATTTCACTGGAGTGTTTGGTTCTAGATGGTTTATACCATGGGTTGCTTCCTTGTCTCCAGCTCCTTTCTTCTACCATTTTGTTTTTCTCCATTAAATAATGAACTCTCTTCTATTTTTTGAATCAAAGGAACCTTGGATATTGACAATGATCTTGTTAATATTTTGCTTCATGTTCCAGTTTCACATTGCAGATATTCTGGGGAAAGAGCTGCAAAGAGAGGGGTGAGAGCTGAAATGCTTTCTCCCTGCTGAGGCTTGTTTTAATCACGAGAGCGAGCCAACTCCTAACATTCTGAATATGATGGCTTAGAGCCCGTAGGTTAAAGGGCTGAAGAACAGAAGAGACCAACAACCTTTCTTATGCTACCCCCTGCCCTCTAAAATCTACTTTTTTTGTTGCACTGAGCTACCTGGTGCAGACACAGCCATTGGCACACTCAGCGGGACAGGATCCTCAGCTCTTGGAAGTTTTGGTATGGGCCCGAGTTCTTGTCCTCCTTCTGTTCTCCACTTTAATAAGGCAATTAGACCCACAATTTGTGAAGTGTCAGCCAAAGGGGAGGTTAACATAAAGTGTTGATGATAGTCATGTTTCTCTTGGGACAGAGAAGCGTTCTGAGAGGGCTTCTTTTCCCCCACTCCAGTTTTTCCATTTATTTCCACTAATTTGGCAAAAAAACAGTTCTACCCTCTCAATGTCAAAACACAGTAAGTTCAGTGAAGTTACCAAGTAGTAAATTAAAAACAAATAAATGGAAACAAATTAATTAGGGAAAAAAGGTTTCTATTTTTTGTTTTTTCTTGTTTTTTAATTTATTTTTTGTTTCATGTTATTCTAATATTAAAATATTAGAAACAAATAAATTTTTCATATGGCCCATGGAATTGTGGTATTCAGTGCCTAGCTAGTGCTTTTGGTGTCTAAATTTATCAAGATATATAAAAAAAAAGTGGATTTCTGTATGGATAACCATTATCTAGAGGTAGTAATAAAGCAGAAAAATTCAAGCTTCATTCTCTAATTATTAAAGATATGGATGATTTTAATGCAGTGGAAAATAATTTTATTTCTTCTTACTATGAAGTTTCTTGCAATTTTTCTTATTTTATCTAGTTTGGCTTCTGATGAAGACATTTTTTGGAATATATGCACCATGAGCTTGATTCTAGGCAGAGGTTTCTATGGTTTAACTATAGCATTCTTTAGAAAGACATCTAATCCAAATGAGGAACAAACATCTCAGCTTTTTCTGATCTTTATTTGTAGAAGGCAAATGCCAAGCTTCACAGGAGTCAGACTGCATTTTAAAATTAATCCTGTTCCAATGTAATGAATTTTCACCTTAATATATTTGATGAAACTCCTGTTTATGTATATCTTTGCAACCTGGAAATGCTACCAAGATTAATTCCATTGGAGTTCCAATAAAATGTAAAACCTAATTCACTTGTGAGGCAGAAAGGAATTTAAGTTAAGTTCCAGTACACTTTATACCTCACTAACTTGCCTTTTTTGTTTTGGTTTGTTTTTTTTGTTTTTTTTTTTTTTTTAATATATTTTCATGGCTGAATTTAGTTCCATCTTGCTGCACTTACCCTACATTCCCATGGTAAAAACTTGGTCATGAAGTTTTGCCTTCATTTTGTGGAGGCTGGAATTCTTCTCAGGATATGCCTGAAGCACACGTTCTCTATTGAGCCAAATTAAGCTGGTGCTTACTTTCTATGCATAATAAAAATGAATTAAGCATGCACTTAAGTATTTGTTGGGATTGAAGTCTGCTTGCTGAGATGGAGATGACAGGATTTTTAAGATTGCTACAGATGAAGAACTTAATTTTGTGTACTCTTTCGATTTCTCATTCAGTTAAGAGAAAAGCTAACGACAGCACTGGTACTTACTTTAATAACAGTCAAATGGTTCAGCACAGGAACAGGAAGTTGGCCAATAGCAAGCAATAAAGTACATGGAAGGGAATTTTCCTAAAAAGAGGGGAAAGTTATACCATATGGCTTAGGTTCACCGATTTCAGTTTGGGGCAATAATCCCACTGACAACTGTCAGGTGGGATACTAAATGCATGGAAGAATAACTGTATGGATTTACTGTTGAGTTAAGAGTAATCGTTTTCTGACTATGAATTCTCAGAAAAAGATAAGGCTATTAAATTAGAATTGCAGGATATGCTGATCTCATCATGGTGGTCATGATAAAGTAATTCTGATTTTGTCAGTGATATATTTATTAATGTTTCTACATCTTTAAAAAGAAAATTCAAGACTTTGATGACAGTTCCTTCAAAGTAAACTGCAAATGAGACATGCTTCATTTTTATTTTTTGTAAAACTCACCAGTTAAATAAATAGATGCAAAACTTTGAAAAAGTTACTAATTACAGCTTATTAAAGCTTGTTCTACCTAGTAGCTTCCCTGTTGGAACTCAGTAATTATGAAAGAAGGGGATCCTCACACACACCTGTTTTACACTTGAGAGCTCAGAATTATTGCTCTACAATAACACTTTGTGTTATGTAACATAAGTCAAAGGAGGAATTATACAGCAATATTTCTGTTATCTTGTCTGGAAAGATGAGAAATGGAATTCATATTGGATGGGATGGGTTGTTGTCACTGTACAAACACTAATGACTGCAATATCCATGGGCCTAAAGAAATAACATAATATGCAAAATACCTACACTGAAACAATATTTATCCTTTTTTCAAAAAAATGCTTCCAGATCCTTAGCTAAAAAGCATTTAACTGCAAACCATTATACTATATGTACTAAAAACTTCTGGACCATCTAGCTCATATTTGACTGACCATATGGAATAAAATTTTCTTATTTTTTTGAGGTATAAACAGACTACAGTAACAGAAAAGAATAACAGTCTACATAAAAGACGTAAAAGTTTGGGGTTTTTTTAAATCCAGGAGGAAAAAAATGTAAGGAAACTCACTCTGAATACTGAAGGGTCTATGATTCATTAATTTTTCTTCCTGACGAAAAAATCTTAAAGCTAAAACAGTTAAACACCAGAAATGCCTAGAAAAGATTTTTGTGAGGAAGATCACAGATAAAAAGATGATATTAAAAAAAATGAGGTCAGAGAAGTCTTCTCATAATTCTCATATTTGACATATTTCACGCTCCTTGTCTTTATGGCGTTTGATATTTTACCAAGATTTTGGGGTACCTCATGGACATTCAATTAGAAATTTAGTTTTTTAAATGCTGATTACAATCATTCATTTTATAAAAGTCATAAACCCTACATAATATAGCTTTCTTTAGAGAAAGCAAAAGACATTGCTTTCACCATGCTATACATGTACTTGTGGATTCCACCAAAACCTGTCTACATGTCTAGCATTTTCTAAAGAGACCCTTACCCCTGTCCTGATGAGATGCTAGAAACAGACAGAAGTAAGACGGATAGATGACAACAGAAAGATTTTGTGGAAATTATGGTAGCCAGGAAAATAAATTTTAAGTATTTAAATAAACCAAAACTACAATTTCTTTATTTTAAAAATAGATAGCAAAACTCTCTGTAGGGAACTTGGCAAAAAAAAGGGCTCAAGAAAGAGGTAAGAATGGAAAAGTAAGGATGGCCTACAGAAAACTATTTGGATACGAAGGAGTTAAGGTTATAACTTTATCAGAATTGAAGCAGGGAGACAGACAGGATGGATTCATTTCACGAGAATGAAAGGGAAAGCTACATGGCAACATGGAAAATGAGAAGAATATAAGGAAATGAAAGAAGGAAGATGCAAAGCATTTTGGTTAAATTGTAGGATCACATAACCTTGTATAGCTCCTAGCAGGTGATCACCATGCCAAAAAAAGATAATGACGGAATTACAGAATAATGGAGGTTGCAAGGGACCTCCGGAAGTTGTCTCAATGCCCAAGAAGAGAACAAAATAAGACAACACAGGAAGTACAACAAAACCCCCACAAATAACTGCAAAAAAAAAATGACAACACGATAGAAAGAGGAATAGATGGGCAAATACAGGATGAAGAAATGGACAAACATGTTGACAGTGATAACTGTATCAAAAACAATGTAATGGGATAAAAGCCAATCTAGAACAGATTTCTGGTTAAGATCTAAACAGTAAGTCATTCAAGTGGAAACAGAACAAGAAGCTTCCAATGCAGTTACAATAAATTGTCTAAATAGTTTCATAATATTCCCAGAAAACATTATGATGTGTAGAGAACAAGGCTGGATTCACTTCACAAGATGAAACGCTGCTTTAATTTAGCATTTATCACGAGGACAAATCATAAACATTCCAGTCAACTTTCAAAGGTACTGTGTGGAAGACTTGTTGCTAACAGGATTTTTGTGCTCTGGTTTTGAGGAAGAGAGAAAAAGATGCAAATCAATCATAAAACCATAACAAAACTTCATTCCACTCTCCCAATCTCCAGTCAAGTGCATGTTCGTAGACATTAGGCATTAATCATATGCTGGTAAACCAAACAGTTCTGGTTTGAAATCCTCCATGGAGTTCAGCAGTAGTGTTGCCTCCTTTTTAAGATCTGGATTTAATTTTTCATCTGGAATCATAACCACTTGCATTCCTGCTGCCAGGGCTCCTTTGACTCCAAGTGGTGAATCTTCAAACACAAGACACTGAGAAACAAGGAGGTGAGGGGAAAAAAATAAATAATAATGTTACTATGAACTTTTAATCTTTTATTTTAAAAGAAAGAATGATCCTGCATAAAACTTAGTAGGAAAGCTAAATTCAATTCCTGGATTAGACACCCCTAATTAGAACCTCTGAGTTCGAACATCTGCATGGTAATTAACATTAAATTAATTTCAATTCAAAAAACCATCAACACACATACTTAAATCCCAGCAACTGGTTATCCAGATGTTCCTAAGTGATTTGTTTTATAGGGATGGGTTTAAGCACAAGCTTAAAGTAAAGTTAAGCAAGTGCTTAAATACCTTTATAAGCAGGCAATTTTAACTCTTCAAGACCAACTTTACAACCTGCAAAATGGTAAAAACAGTGCTTTCACCTACAGGTGTGGCATTTCCTACATATGCAAGAGGGGGAAGACTACACTACCTAGGTCAATATTAGGACTTTGGATGGGTGGAGAGTAAGACAGAATGCACTTGTCAGAAGAGTGCTGTCGAATTCATGCTCTATTTGCTTAATTCTTCCAAAGCAATAGTGAGAAAGAAAATCAGCAATTATGTTGGATAGTTATGTTTAGAGAAGAGACAGTTTAGTCAGGTAAAAGTTCCATGTCTTACAATAGTCACAATCATTGAAGATCACAGTTTGGAAGCAAAGTTGTTAAAAATAATCAATACATTATTTACGTGAATTTTGTAATTTAACATCAGAATATTGAATAATGAGTATATAACATAAATATATAACAAATTATCTAGTATGAACTTTTATATAATAAAAGATAATGCTTCTGGAGTTCATTCCAGAATATATATAACGAAGCATCTATTTCCTGACATTATCCAGTCTTGAGTTTGAATTTTTGGTCATGAACAATCCAAAGCAACCTTTGGCATCCAACCATAAGAAAAATTCTGACCTATGCTGACAAGTGGTTTCTAACACTTCTGCAATTCAGACTGCATTTCTTAACAATATTATTAGTTATTATTATTATTAACAATATTATTAGCTACTACTACTAATACCAAAATTACTGCCACCAGTAATTTCGGTAATTCAACACAGATGTTGGGATGGCTACTGCAATTTTCCTCACACCCTTCAGACAGTACAACTCTCCCTTATCACAAATTTCTCTGTCATGCATTAAGCCCTTCTCTACAGTCATTATCAATCTACCAAATCCCTTCCTATATACCCAGGATGGATTTTCTTATCCTTTTCTTCACAGTACAATACACTGTGGCAACTAATACCGAACGGGTAAGAGTAATGATTTGCTAAACCTAGTTTAACTTTTGACTGAATCCAGATATGACACACCAGGAGAACGTACAACAGCATACTGCATCTTTTAGGCTCTCGTAACACACAACTGTTTTACCAGGGAAGATTAAGCATGCACAAAGTTCATCTGTTCTGGCTGTGCTCTAAGAGAACCAAGTTGCAACCTGCAAAAACTTTACTATGTTCAAAGAAAACATTTTTGCAAGATGTAGAATCATAAAATCATAGAATGGTTTGGACTGGAAGGGACCTTCAAAGATCATCTAGTTCCAACCCCCCTGCCATAGTCAGGGACACCTTCCACTAGACCAGGTTGCTCAAAGCCCCATCCAGTCTGGCCTCAAACACTTCCAGGGAGGAGGCGTCCACAACTTCTCTGGGCAACCTGTTCCAGTGCCTCACCACCCTCATAGTGAAGAATTTCTTCCTTATATCTCATCTAAATCTACCTCTTTCAGCTTAAAGCCATTACCCCTTGTCCTATTACTACGTGCCTTTGTTAAAAGTCCCTCTCCAGCTTTCTTGTAGGCCCCCTTCAGGTACTAGAAGGCTGCTATAAGGTCTCCCCAGAGCCTTCTCTTCTCCAGGCTGAACAACCCCAGCTCTCTCAGCCTGTCCTCACAGGGGAGGTGCTTCAGCCCTCTGGTCATCTTCGTGGCCCTCCTCTGGACTCGCTCCAACAGGTCCATGTCCTTCTTATGTTGGGGGCCCCAGAGCTGAACGCAGTACTCCAGGTGAGGTCTCACCAGAGTGGAGTAGAGGGGCAGAATCACTTCCCTCGACCTGCTGGCCATGCTTCTTTTGATGCAGCTCAGGATATGGTTGGCTTTCTGGGCTGCAAGTGCACATTGCCAGGTCACGTTGAGCTTCTCATCCACCCATACCTCTAAGTCCTTTTCCACAGGGCTGCTCTCAATCCATTCTCCCCCCAGCCTGTATTTGTGTTTGGCGTTGCCCTGACCCTTTTGCAGGATGTTGCACTTGGCCTTGTTGAACTTCATGAATTAAATGTCTGCATTGTCTATACCCATCTGTATCAGAGACTGTAGAAGAGGAAGAGGTAATTAACCCTTTCTTTCTGCTTTCCTTTCTTTTTAAAATATTGATTCTTGCCTGTCAACATGTCAGCAACCACTCAGAGTCTGCCAAGAGAAAGAGGTGCTTTCTACCTTTCATGTGATAAAATAAAACTTAATTAATGATTTTTAGTGAGCCAACAGAATCCCACCAATCTCTTTTGTGCTCATTTCCTTTATACAGTCACTGAACTCCAGTTTGAACAATGCAGTATTTTCAAATGTTGATCATTGTCACTATTACTAACTACAAATATGTAACCAGCTGATCCTGCAAAGTTTGGAACAATTGCTATTAGAACAGAAGTGGGGTTCTGCCTATAGGTTTTGTTCTTAACAATACCTAAGTTTATGACCCTAAGCACTCTGAGGAATCTGAGGACAGTAAATGAAACCCTGACAGGCTTTGCCTTTTGAAGAGTAAGCTTAAATGTTGCACAGAACAGCATTATCAAGGCCTTTCAGAAACCTTTTCTAATCCAGGTCATACAAAGAAATGTACTTCACTGCTCTGCCTTGAAAGACCTAATTGACTTCCATGATGTCACTAAGCTTACTGTATGAGAGGATCCACTGATTATGGAAGGCAATATGCATAATGAAAAGCTTAACTAATTCCCTGGAACTAGAAGCAATTAAAAGTCTTAATTACCAAAGAAGCCAGGCAAATGACCCATAATTACAGTGGCTTTAATGTTACAGGAAATAAGTATGCTAGGTCTTCCTCCAGTCTTTCTTGCTACTGACACTTATTGTCAACAACACAGCAACGTTCTTAATGGACGATGAAAGGTTTAGAGAAGTTCACATACAAAATGGATTTATTAACTTTGCTGCACAGAGATATTATAAACTGTTCACTGTCCTGGCCCACCCACATACTAAGTTTAGAGATATGAAAGCAGCCAAGTTCTTCCCCATTTTGCATAAGTATTGCAACACCAGCATCACTCCAACTGAGAGAGACAGATGAGATTTATACAGACTTCAGCTGAGATTCTGGCTGCTTCTCTGCATTATTTCTAAAACTTGTGTCATTGATCAATACTACTGCTATGAGATCTCTCAAAAGGTCATACTAATATAGGACAGTTTTCACTTTGGAATGAACTAGATGCTTAAAAAAGTAAAGTAGTAAAGCATACTAATTTATATTTCACTCTATGAATCTAGAAAAAAAAATTAATCACTTAATCAAAGGAAGGAATAATAAAATCACTGCAGCACCTCATTACCTCACCTTCCTACATGAAATTTAAGAATATAAGAAAAGAGCGTTAGTTAGGCCCTTCGTATGTATAGCAGGCCCTCTCCAACCTATATACTATAAATGCCTGGATGGAATATTTATGCAACTAACAAGCATATCCATCAGTGTTATTGCTATTAGTCATAACCACGAAGTCTGGAAGGATAAAAGATTAAAGTCAGTTTTGAAATTAAGATTTTGAAAAACCTGTGAAGATAATATATATGCACAGGGAGTGCTTATCGAACAAATATCCTTGATCACATATGACACTACCATATCACCTCTAAAACAGAATGAACGATGAGACTAAAGATGGTGTAATTTATACACATAAAGGTCGTCTGCAAATTAAACACTACCATCTATTGTTTTAGAAAGAAAGAATGAAAAGAAAATTTTCATCATCTCTACAATGGGTAAATATAGCCTCAAATTCTTTCGTATTGTATTAGAAAAATCTTCTGTTTGCTGGTTCTGGTCTGGTCTGGTCTGGTTAGGCCCTTAATCTCAGTGAAAACATTTGCAGACATGGGGACTAAACCACACATTTTAGCACTTTGTCTTTGAAACTTACTGGTACAAGTATCGAGTATTTCATTCCTTTGATAAAAAGAGTGAGAAGAAAAGGAACTGAGTATTTGTTAACTCCTTCCTTTTCTTCCCTAAACATTTTCTTTTAATATACTATTAAATAGAATAATATAATATAATATAATATAATATAATATAATATAATATAATAATATAAATATATATGTTTAATATATTATTATTTTTATATTGTATTCCCCATATGCTCCATGGGAAACAGCTACTATGGAATTAATAAGAAAATATTAAACTTCAGTTTTCATTTTTTTTCTGTTACTACTGTAACATTTATCTTGTGGTCTGTTCAAACCAAAGCCAACATGGCTCAGTCTTTCACTGGGCAAAATACACTTAAAAAAAACTTCAATCCTATTGCATCTTACACAGAATTAAGTTAAAACTACTCTGCCTTCTGAGGAACTACTGACAGAATGACTTTCCCACCATGCATAAAACCCCATTTGAAAACCACTGCATGTATGTACTCTGACTTTAAAAAAAAAATAATCAAAAGGCATTCTGGGGACAAAAATGGTTGAAAAATAAAGAATAATAATTAATTTTATTCTTCCCTCCTGCTGAATGAAAGCAAAAAGGGAAAACAGTGGAATTTTGAGGTTTCAAATCACAGTTTCAAAAGGGGCTGGTAAGACCTCAGAGAGGTTATCCCTATGTTCATTCTCCTGCTTCTGAACAGGACCAGTCTCCTTCTGTGCTTGGTGAGAAGAGACAGTAGAAGATTATTGTATCTTGTGTCCTCAAATGACACAGAAACATTTGGTATCAGAATGCGACATATTTTGTTTGGGTCTTCTTATGGATTGCATATTATACTTCTATAATTTCTTTATTTATCATTGATTTTTCTCCTTCATGATCAAATCAACTGGTCAAATGTGTGACGTGTTATTCGTAGAATTTGCACTCTGGAAACATTTGGCAACCTTATACATTAATTTATGTATACATGCACAACACAGTCTTCTATAAGCATTTATGGACTAATTCAAATTCCATCATATCACTAAAAAAATCCCCATTGATTTCAATGGACATCAAAGTGAGCCGCAAAACAGGCTGCAGGAAGAAAACCACGAAGGAGAGCCAGCTCACGATTTCAGAATGACATTTTTCATCTCTGCGAACCAGAAAGCGGTCAGGCCTTTCATTTCTACAGGTAACTTGTTGACTGTTCAGTTCCAAAAGTATTTCTACTTTCCTCATTGTGAAAAACTAGCTCATACTCTGTGCTCATAATTCAAAACTAAGTAGTATCTAAGAAACAAATTATCAGTCTGAAAGATACTACTACTCCAATCATGTTTTTTGTTTTGTTCAACAACATATATCTCTTTTTCCTTGCTGACTCAATTTTTTTCAGATTTTCAAAATAATTCCACTACTGACCAACTGTGTTACTAGTGTGAGTGACCTAGGAATTTTCAAGAACCATAATATAATTCAGAATACAACACAGACCCATCTACATCCCTTACAAAACGTTGAGATGCTGAAAAGATGCTGTGGACGTGGAAATTCACAAAAAGAGAAAGGAAACACCAACAACTTCACTAACATGTCATAACACAGATGCTGCGCTATTTTTTAGGTAACTTGTGTTTTCTTTTTTCCTACGCTTTGATATACAAAGTATCTAGGAACAACGGGAAAATGTATTTCTGGGTGACCCATTTACCACCAGAGTTACTTAAGCATTATTGAATAAATGCATTTTAAGCAGCTACAGTATTTGCAATTTTGGCCTCCCACTGTGTTAACTCTCTGAAGAGTTAACGAAAAACAATAATGAAATAACTTGATTAACATTTCTCCCCTAATCTTTGGACTTACACTCTTTCCAAAAATATTCAGGAAAAGTCTCAGTAGCAATAATGAATTACACTTCATTTTATTTTAAGGACATATGCCAATTTGACTAGCCAGGGATAACAGAATCATATTAAACATGCTGTTTAAGAAAGTCATACAGCTTCCAGCCCCACAACTTAGTTCCATTAAGAAAAATGACGAGTAAGTCAAGATGTTTTTAAATGCTATAACAAATGAACAAACAAGCTGGAAACTTATAATCAAATGATTTAAGCATCAGAGTACCCAGAATACTAACTACCAGCCACAATTCTTTATGATTCAATGATTCATATTAAGAACTGTTTGGAAATTATACGCACATGTGCTTTTTAATTCAGATTTTCATTAACTCGGTACTAGGAGTACGTTGCAGACCAGTACAAGAATCAAATTATTTACCACAAGACTTATACAATAAAAACAAAAATCATTCGCATAATTTAAAAAAATGAAAAAAAAGGAAGTGTGTTACATCTACACATAATTAGATCACTGCATTTCCAGCTCTTTCATAAATGCCACTTTACATTTCAGCCCACACCGGCAGCTACTGGCTCACAAAGAAGTTCACAGGATGTTATGTTAAGGTGCGCCAGAAGGAGTAAAAAGGTTTGGATGGGGAAAAAGGAGGAGAAATTTCAAATTTCTTACTTGTTTTCAAGACTCAATCAAGTGAAAGAAAGTGCTTCTGTGAGTGACAGTCGGACCCAGACACAGCGGCTCTGTGAAGCTGGGAGAAGGTCACATTTACATGTGGGGTTACTCTGATCATTCCGGATGGCTGGAGCACTCTTTTCACAGAGGACTGTGTGTTTAGAGGACAGCACACTGGGAACTTTGTATGGCAACTCGTGTTACAGGCCTCAAGAAATTCCCAGGCGTTTCTGAAACAGTGTCCAATTATCCTGGCAGCAGCAATCTAACTCAATCAACTGCAGCTTGGATTAGCCATAGAAGAGTATTGTTCTTTATGGAGAACACAAGGCAAATACTCAAGATGCTCTCTACTGAGGCTACTCATACTGCATAACATGCTGGTTTTTTATGCCACTTATCTCTAAAAGTGGCCTAAAAAGGAATTCTGTGCAATGAAACAGTTAATTTGTGCTGCCTTCCCTTCCACACAGAAGTACCTTTACTAAAACCACTGACTTTCTTGACATGTAATAACACAACACATTCAAGTAACTACACCTTGCATGCAGAGCTCAGAACCATAGGATAATTTACACTGGAAGGGATCCCTGGAGGCCATTTAGAAACACTGCTACTCAACGCACATCCAGCCAGAGCAGGCTGCTCAGGGTCTTGATCAGGTGAGCTTTGAGTGTCTTCAAGGATGAAGATTCCACATATGTCCTGGGCAACCTGTTCCCATATTTCACCACCCCTATGGTGAAAATGGTTTTCTGAGCATCTAGCATGAGTTTCTGGTGTTCCAGCTTGTGCCCGTTGCCTACTGCATGATCACTCTGCACCTTGGAGAAGAGGCTGGCCCCATCTCATGAGCAAACACATCAGAGAGATGAACCTGGTACATCCAAAGGAGGAGCTGTTTTGATGAATCCAAATTCTAAGTCTCAAACTGAAACTGGAAGTAGGTATCAAAAGTATTTCCTGATAAATGCAATGACCTTTTTGCCACAGGGAATGTCTACAAAGTCGCAGGTGCAGCACAGCAGGCTGATGATGGCAGGTACCCAGCCTGTTTTGTGTAACTGGACACCATCACTTGCCTATAACCAACTCAGCAGGTGCTGCAGAAGGCAGCTGTTTCTCATGGATCAATCAAGTTTTTTCAAGCAACATAATTTTTTGTCAGTAGTTTCTTTTTGTTCTATAACGCCTCCTTGACCAGTGTTACTTTCCCGCACAGAGAGACCAGCCTGCATACTGAAATGTACCTTAATCTGATCTAATCTGATCTGAATTCTCTCAGTGCCAGGAGGCACACAAGGCGCGAACATCGTTCTTCCACTTCGATCGGTCTGCGGCTGCGTGCTCTGGAGTCCAAGGGCCACAGCGCAGTCTTCTGTTGGTTTTTTCCTCAAGACATGACCGATCCAGTTCCATCTCCTCCTCCTCACTTCATTACTGATTTTCTCCATCTCCGAGTTGATGCTCGTTGTTTCTGCAACTTTTTTTTTTTTTTTTTTTTCCGGGAGGAGGTAGTTGGCCTCCTGCCCAACCCCCATGACTTGGAGGGCCAGTGGTTTTTCTGTCAGGGTGGCCTTCCCTTAGGCTGCGTTGGTTCGCGGCACCTTCTTCAATTTTATCCGGTGCACCCACCAGAGAGGGATCCCCTATCCACCACCCAGGGGACGCGCCTTCTAGCCGTGCAGCCCCAGCCGAAGGTAATCTGATCTAAACATAATCTTAATTATTGTATAATTTTTGACAGAAGCGTAAATAACAACCCACATATGCTTCAGACATAAAGTCATTTACTAATTTCTCCAGTAAAGAAAGAAAGGGTAAGAAGAGCATTCACCTTTAAACAGGTTTTCATTGGGAGTGAAAAAAAGTCATGGAAAAGGTCTTTTTTTTCTATTCAGTACAAGCTTCTCATTGAACAGTACACGACACAGTGTCATGGGTCTGGAGTGACTTGGTGAGATGTAGCTGTGTTACACTTTAACTCTTCATGATCGGGAAGAAAAGTGGTTTTCTTTCAAACTTCAAACAGCTGAAAGTTATTTTTTAGAGAATATTTAAGATTAATAGCATAAAACTCCAAGCACAAAGCCACAAACTAGCACCTTGAAGTAAAACAAACAAAACACTAACAAAATTCTAATTATAATTTTCTATATATTTCAACCACAGGAAACAAATACTTGCATTAAAAATGGCAATGCTTTCTTCTCAATACAGATTTTCTAAGAGGAAGGTGGACAACAAAGTACAAAGCTAAGTTGGAAAAAATATTAACTCTGAATTTTTTGAATTTGGGTAAACACCCAAACTGATTCTTAAAGACCTTCTGTTGGAAATTGGCTTTTGTAACTTTTAAAAGAAAAAAAATAAACCATTTTTTATGACATTGCTTGGAAGAATAACTTAATAGTACCGGCTTCACAAAAACCAAGAGAATGAAAGCAGGAAATTAAAAGCTGGTTTTACTCCAGCACAAACCAAAACCAAGAACAACTCCTAAAATATTTTAAAAATGTAATATCTTGGAGAGAGTCACACCTCATAAGAGGGTTCAAGAAATGGAAGAGCCAAAGAAGAGGAATAAACTTAAGACAATCAGCATTAGAAGCTGAAATAAACATACTATTTTGAAAAAAGAAATAAATTAACATCATAAAGAGATACAAGCCTGTAAAGTTTCAGATTTTGAAACACAATAGTACAAAGGTTTGACTCTTGGGTCATTTCAGGGGATGTTTGCTAAGACAAAATTACTTCAATGTTTTCTTTTGAACTCATTGATATTCAAAATACTATTTCCACTAAAATATGAACTTGTAAAATAGCAATAGCATTAACAGTAACTGTTATAAAATTAGTCTGTTACATCTATGCAAGGATAACATATACTTCAATTTAATGTATTTCCATCATATGCCATTAGATTAAATTCCATGTACATGTTTTAGACAAAAGCAAAAGTGACCAAATTAAACAATTTTCTCCTAATCAGGCTCCTAACCTGTTCCTAAGAGGCAGTTTCAAAAGTAGCTGAGCCAAACTAATGGTTTGCTGCCAATGAAAGGCTGCCTCTTCCTTCTCTTTCTTTAATCTCCTGTTAACCAGTGTATGCTTCCATCTGTCTCCTAATGATGGGTGTTGTGTCTGTGTGCCCTTCTGTGGATCAAGTCTATACCCTAACAGAAACTATTCTCGTATTAGGCTCATAATCTGGACAACAACCACGTAACAGCTGGGAGTGAACAGGAAGACTGAAGAGGAATATCAATCCTCCTTTTTGGGCAGTGTTTAAACCATAGAGGGGTTCATCCCTTCAAACTACAGTCTTATTCCTGGCATGCCTTGCATTTGCCTAAAGCAGACTTTATGTGTAAAACCACAAAATGGCTGTGCAAAGTTTTGCAGAACCTGCGCTTTCAACACAAGCTCAACTGTGGGCACGGGATTACGGTTATGAATGTCATAATTCCAAAATTTATTTTGCCATATCAATCTAAAAAATCACATCTGAAATGAAATGCCTCATTACATTGATAATCAGATCTATTTAAGTAACTGCCCTCATGATTTCAAAAGATGATTTCTCAGCCTCTTAGTTGGCAAAGCTCCTTTGACTGTGCAGGCAAACAGAGCTGAGAACTCAAAATTTCTCACGTTTCCTCTACCTGAGAAAGTACTTCTGTGTGCTCAATACAGTATTTCTAAAAAACATGAAATCTACCACCAAAAGTAACATAATTAATAATAAACACCGTATTTCTGCATATACTATGTATGATATATCCCTTTTGAACTATTTATTATGAAAAATAATTAATTCAATGGAGACCACTCTCCTAACCCTGAATGAAGCATTAACTTGAAGTGCACAGCAAGAGCTACTAGATCAATACAATTATTACTGGTAAAAAAATGTATTAAGAATAAGAGGAAAGTTAAAAAAAAAAGCCAAAATTATTTTTTTAACAGTTCAGTAGAGAAGTAATCTCTTTCACATTAATCTCTATCTTGTTTTTATCACCTGTTTTTTTTATTTTATGGAAGCAAAAATCATCCAGGTGTTTCAAGCTATGAAAACTGTAGGATGGAAAGACAGTGAATATCAAGAAGTTTTATGTGAATCAATCAATAAACAGACTACTCCTCTAAAAAAATTTCTTTCCACTGTAAACTCCAAGTTCAAATATTTCTATAAATATGAAAATTAATACACTCTTTAAAGGAATTCACATGTAGAAAGTTATTTAAGTCTTAATCTCCTGTTGCAATGTATTTCGAAACACTTCTGTCAAAATTCCCCTAATAATATCATCTAGCTATTTAAAATACTGCACGGAAACACCTTTTTTTAAAATGCATTGATGACCCACAGTTATCAAGCTGTGCCTATTTTTCTATTAGACCAGCTCTACCAGATAAAAGAATGCTACTAGTCACCTCAGTCAAAGGCTATCAGTTCTTATTTTGACTCAAGCATGCTTACAGGCAGAATAACAGGTCATTTTCAGTGAAAGAACTAAGGGGTGTAAGATGTAAGTGAATGTTTCAGAGTAAACAATGAACAAAACCAGAAAAACATGCTAATTTAACTCTGTATATGTATGCATGTGTATAAATACATGGTGTATATATGGTGTCTATACAGACAGTCTCTTTCTCTGTGGCCTAAGGCTTATTCAGTTTAATGTATATTAGATTAGTAACTAACATAGCCATGACACTGGCTTAACATTCACGTTAGTTTGGGAATACCAGCCATAGTATCAGCAACTACTAACTGTGCTTGTCACACAACTTCTGCCATGAGTAACTTCTTTCGGGTACTCAGTTCTTCAAAGAAACAAGTTTATCATTGTTTGGGTTCTCATCAGCTTTTTCTTAATATCATTTTTATTTAAAAAACCTCTCATCTGTATATTTCAATCAGAAATAATGTCCAGATGTCAACGGGGTATAAAGCTGACAGATGGCAGACTAATTTAAAAGGAAAACTACCACCTATCTGCCTGTAAATTGACCTCTCATGGGCAAAGTCCTCAAAACACTGCAACAGGCCATATGCTTAAGTGAAAACTACTTGCTCATCCAACACAATAATGATTTTATAGTAAAAGTAAGAATCACCATACACTTAACAAATCCACTGATCTGAAGTATCTTGCATTTGCTGACCTTCAACAGTTTGAGTGAGTCTTTGGAAAAGGGATGAGAGTTAATTCCCATTTAAACTCAACATGTTCTCTGTGACTGTTGGAATTGTTACTCTAAAGTTTGCTGCCATGTTACTGTGCTCCTATGTTATGGATTACAGATGCCTACACATAATATACATACACACTCACACAGAAAATAAGCAAATGCTACATAAATCTCATATGTACTCACAGAATCACAGGATCCCAGGATGACTCATGTTGGAAGGGACCTCTGGAGGTCTCCTTGTCCACACCCCTGTTCAAGCACGGACACCTACAGCCAGTTGCCCAGGACCATGTCCAGACAGTGTTTGAGTATCTCGAAGAAGGGATACTCCACCACCTCTCTGGGCAACCTGTGCCACTGCTTGGTCACCCTCATGGTAAAAAAGTGTTTCCTGGTGTTCAGAGGGAACCTCCTGTGTTTCAGTTTGTGTCCACTGCTTCTGGTCCTGTCACTGGACACCACTGAAAAGAGCCTGGCTCCATCCTCTTTGCATCCTCCCTTCAAGTATTTACATACATTAATAAGATCCCCTCTGAGCCTTCTCTTCTCCAAGCTAAACAGTCCCAGCTTGCTCAGCCTCTCCTCATACAAGAGATGCTCCAGTCCCTTAATCATCTCTGTGGCCCTTTGCTGGACTCCCTCCACTAGCTCCATATGCCTAGGAATGCCTCCATTGTACTAGGAAGCCCAAAACTGGACACAGTACTCCAGGTATGGCCTCACCAGTGCTGAGGAGAGGGGCAGGATCACCTCCCTCAACCTCCTGGCAACACTCCTTATCATCAGCCACCTTTGCTGCAATGGCATATTGCTGGCTCGTGGTCAACTTGGTGTCCACCAGCCATCATAATTATCTTTGTTTCTGAGAGTATGAAATCAATCTTTTCTTTTGTGTTCAAAAGTGTGCAGCCACACTCATTGGTGCAGAGACAGATGGCACTGTAATGAAACTTCTAAATTTAAAGGTTTGAATGACAAATGTGCAAAAAATACAGACAAAACATATTGCTAAGTAACCATTAGAGAACCTATGATGAGAATATAAACCACTCCATTAGGAAGTGTCTCAGTCACCCCAATACTGATATAGACACATTTCTTCACAGTTAAGTCAAAGGCAAACTGCCTTCTCTACAAATGGTTGCACTCAACTTAAAAACAAGCACTTGATGAGAGTTAACATGCTTATAACACTTATTTTGGGAAAAAAACCTAAATCGTCTCTGCCTAAGCACACACCATCCCTCTTTTCTTCTTTTTAAAATGAAATTTTGTGTATTTATATATTAGTAAGACTACCATGGCATACCGCAAACAGTGATTTTATATAGCTCTAACCATCACAACACATGACCTGAAAGCAACTACCTCTAATACTGCAACACAATCAGTTCAGAAATAGACGCTGCCACAGGTATTGCCAAGACTCTGGATAAATTGACAGGCAGCTGAGTGCTATGAGCAGCATTTTGCTGATAACTTGGAAGCTTCAGCTCCCAGACAGAATATGAGGATTCCCTGGGGAAACCAGACTGCAGCAGGTATGTCAAGGTGACAAAGTATCACTGCCACACAATTCACTGAAAGATATGTTCTGGCTACCAGGTAAAATATGCTGTGACTACAAAAAAAGAGGACAGGCTGTCAGGTGAAGAAGCAAAAGAGAATCTCAAACTCCATGATTCAGTATGCAGGAAACATCTCAAGTAATTTTTCCCCCATCTTTTTTCTGATTAGAAGTTGTAGTGTTTTCTCTCTATTATATTTAAAAACTTTGCTAATTGTTTTCAACTACTTCTAGTGAGGTACAGGTAAGATTCATTGTTGAAGAGAGAAAATCTATAAATCAGATGGCAAATATGTCTAAAGAGTGAGGACTGAAAATTCTCATCCATACATAAAGATTGTCTTGGGGATATATGTTCTGGGTTTGCAGGTCTTGAAGGTGTAGCTAAACATATCTGTTTCGTATTCTTCAAAGGTTTTTAAGTTCTAGTCTTATGAAGGAAAACAATGTGAGAAAATTCTATTTTCTCCATTGCCCCTGCATCTGCAGATAAAATACTTCAATACTTTCAAAGCCATAGAAAACAGTCTCCTCGTTGACAAGTAAAACAGTAATTTAACAAGTAGTTCTATGGAATATCAAGAGATAATGTGTTAAAACCAGAAAGAAACAATTACTCTGTCTAGAACTACTGTTATTATAATCTCAACCAGGTCAAGTTTTAACTTTGTTACCAAAAGAAACAGGAAGAATATCTTACAAAATCAAGTGACAATTGTGATTTTGAGCTTCTTCAGATTACCAGCATCTTGCATCTAGATGGAGAGCAAAGACGTTGCTCATAACACTCTAAATGCTTTTCTCAATCAGATGTTCTTGTGCTTAGCAGTGGCAGTGCTACAGGCTGCCAGCCGAGGTTCTTCACTCCCACGTGTTCTCCTACTTCCCTGTTGTCCTGGTTTCGGCTTGGATAGAGTTAATTTTCTTCCTAGTAGCTGGCAGAATGCTATGTTTTGGATTTAGGATGAGAATAATGTTGATAACACACTGATGGTTTAGTTGTTGCTGAGCAGTGCTTACACCAGTCAAGGACTTTCCAGCTTCCCCTGCTCCGCCAGGTGCACAAGAAGCTGGGAGGGGGCACAGCCAGGACAGCTGACCCCGACTGGCCACAGGGCTATGCCGTACCATATGGCGTCATGCTCAGTATATAAACTGGGGGGAGTTGGCCGGGGGGGCAGCAATCGCTGCTCGGGGAGAGGCTGGGCGTTGGTCAGTGGGCAGTGAGCAACTGCATTGTGCATCACTTGTTTTGTGTATTCTTTTATCATTGTTATTATTATTTTTCTTTCTGTGCTGTCCTATTAAACTTTTATCTCAACCCGTGGGTTTTTCCATTTTTTTATCCAATTCTCTACCCCCTCCACCGGGAGGGGGAGAGTCAGCGAGTGGCTGTGTGGTGCTTAGTTGCCGACTGGGGTTAAACCATGACACCTATCAACTAAAAAAGTTTGTCTCCCTGCTTTGAGTGCCTTCCTAACCACCCTCCTTGGAGAAAAGGTGCACAGCTTAGGTAGACAGTTTTTAATTAATAAGACTCTTTCCTTCCAAATCTTCTGTGGTTATGAAACATCACATTACTAGTAAGTCCAAAGAGCATCTATGGAGCATTAGCAGTTAAAATTGCCAAGTATGTTTCTACAGAGAAGGATCTGTACATTTTCATATCTAGAAATACATATATATATGCACACATATATATGCACACACATTAGTTTATGTGATAGAAGTGCTCGTCTTTGCACACAGGGAGAAGCACGGTAGCAACAACAGGGGCAGGTGGGGGAGCCTGAATCACACCTGCCCAGCTGCTCCCAGGCCCACCACAGCAGCCATCAGCCTACTAGAAGCTCACCCCTGTGCTGCCTGATAGGGCAGGAGGCCCAGGGGCAGGGGGAGCCCCAGCAGCCCTGCGAGGTCTGGCCCAGACCCTCCTGGTGCCACAGGAGCCACCGGGGCACCCCAGGGCAGGGCCAGACCCACCCAGACGTGCCAGTGGGAGAGGCTCCACAGGTCGGGGCGCCCCACAGGAACAGCGGACAGAAGGGGCTGGTGGGGTGTTAGCAGGGGCCATCAGTCCATGTGCCTGCACCATCAGTCCATGCCTGCACCAGCCAGTGCAGCTGGTCCTGTCTCCTCTAACTAAACTCCATTTCTGATGGTTTTCCTGGGAAAGGGCTTACTATTGTGCATCCACATGTGCGTGGAGGTCTCAGTGCCGGCCCTACCGTGGGACCAGGAGTCCCATGTGCCCACAGTGCACCGCCTGCAGCGAGGGTGGGTGTGCAAGTGAACATGCGAACGCTAGTGAAGGGCACGCTGGACTAGCTGGCAAGTAGGCGAAGTGGCCTGGGAGCTGGGCATGTCTCCATGGGTGAGACCACAGGCAGTACTGGCTCTTGGAGGGACAGGGTGGGCACAGGGTAGCCCTGGCCAGCTGCTGTAGAGACCGTGGCATCTGGGGCTGCCTGGCAGACCCGCCTGTGTGTGCACGAGTGACTCTCTGTGGGAGGTGATGGGAGGGAGCACAAGGATCCAGGACCACCAGATGGGCTGTGTCTAAGCCAGCCACTGCGTGGGCGTGTGTGAGAGGAAGGGGAGAAAGATCTGCACTGAGGGCTATAGTGGGGCAGTGGCCTTGGGGCTCATGCCTCCAGGTGCCAACAACTGGGGACACTGGGATCCGAGGCCAGCTGAGTGCCTAAATCCAGCTGCTGGAAGGATCCTCATTGCACATATGTATATATTTTGCACTAATAAACCTTCATCCTGATCAGCCAGAGAGGGTAAGAGGATGAGGCCAGTGGTGCTTATGTGAGTGCTGAGCATTTCTGCTGTGCTGTTCTGCAGGGCTGGCATGTGTACCTGCATATATGCACATCGTATACGCTGTGTGTGCTCGTGTGACTACTGGAAATACGTTCTCAGCCTTGCTACTGGCTGGATTTGGGATCATAGAGCTGCAACAGCCTTGCTGCTATCGGACTCCCTGCTTTGACACATTTGTTATATACAAATGCATATATGTGGAATATATAGTTTCAAATACATATCTGCATATATCTCTATACAGATGTATATCTCTATATATACAGATATAAAACTGCATGCATTTATAAAGCTAACATCAAATGCAGTAAAATGTCAACGACAGTAACTCAGGAAGGGCTAGGGAGAAAAAGGCAACTTCCATGATACTTTATCAGGACTGAATCAAACCCCTCCGGATGATGGGGATTTGGCAGGAACTAAAAATGTTCTTCAAATCACTACAGAAGTACCACCAGCACAGCATCAGACATGTTTTGGGAAGGCATTGATAAACCAAAGTTAGTAGTCTTAAATTCTACATTATCTGATATTTCATTGTCATTAAATGTTCAATCTAATTCAAACATGTGCAATGATATTTTGCCTGTCTGAATGATATTTAATTGGAAAATGAAGTGAGTGAGGTCCTTGCTAAACTTCCTAACAGATTTAGCAAAATAAGTGGTAATTCATATCTCACACTTCCATGTGACATTGCTGATAGATACTAAAGTATCCCCAACATGACTGAATTTATGTGTCAGACACAGTACAGTGTACCACTGATATTTGTACCCAGTTTCCTATTATTTTCTCCAACTGCTTCCATCCCAGAAACTGTTGCTGAATCTGAAGAAGGCACACAGGAAAAACTAAGACAGATTTTTGTTTTTATTCAACCCAGTGTCCTTCTGCATTCTACTAAAAATCTGTTTCTAAACAACTAACAAATAATTTTCCACGTTTTAAATTAATCATGACATCAACAGCCAAGCCCTAAATACTGTTACAATACTGCTTCTCAAGCCTTTTATCAAAATATATCCTAGTTGACTTGTTGCAGTTCGAACATATGGTAGACTTGTCTTACATGTCTGTGCATGAAAGTAACAAAACAGATGAATCCACGAGATCAACATAGGTGTAGGTTTGAAAACATAGATTTAAGTTCTCTAAAATTCATAAGCTTATTAATACTAGCAAAAGCTTATGAAGTCAACAGGTTTGTCACTGCATTGTCTGCACCGTGAACATGTGCACTTGTTGAAGAACCATGTCATTTTTAACTTTTTGCCAATTAAGGTGATTTTTGTTTATGCTCTCCACAAAAAAAAAAAATTACAAACTGTGCAGAAGACCCATAAATAAAGTCATTTGCACGTAAAATGAGAGCCACAGTCAACTGGAATAGCACTGAGCCCTTTGCTGTATTCATGAAGAAATGCAAAAAGGTGGTTGGTTGGCTTGTTTTTGTCAGGCAACACAAGCTTTTAATATCTCTAGTCATTCAGACCTTCAATTGAGATTTATTAACCTGTCAAACAAAAGTGATTTTTACAACATATACAATTCAAGTTCATTTCAGAACATTTATTGCTCTGTAAACAGAAAATCCAGATTCTCTTTAAACAATCTGTCCCTTTTCTTCCCCTTGAAGCAAGAAGGAAGGAAGCCATGGTAGAGAAAGAAATTCTAAGTGAAACAGAAAGAAGCATTCATGAACTTACTTAAACAAAAATATAAGAAGCCTGAAGTTAGAAATTAAACCAGACTTTTACAGTTACTACCTCTACTGAAAAAAATCTTTGGTGCCAGTAACTTATATCAAATAAAATCAAAGAGGGGCACAGAAATGAGACACAGTTTAAATTAAGGATGGTCATGATACTGAAAAGAGGATGGCCTCGGCCCAGGCGATGACGTAGAACACGTCTACAATTGGGCAATATGGATGAGAGGAGAAGGGGAAGCAGAACAGGGCCACAGCTCCGTGTTTATTTTGTGTATTTTGTGCTATGCAACTCCCTGGCCATAAGTTAAAGCTAAAAGAAGTGTTAGGTTACTGTATTTTCAAATATGTATGTTTCAAATCCTCAAATACAGAACAAAATGACAGCTCTGAGGAAATGTAAATAATTGTGGAAGGCTATTTGCTTCATAATTTAAGTTAACAGTATCTGTTAAGCAGAAGTTTGACTATGAAATTCTGTTACTATTTAGTATCATAATTCTCAAATACACAAGGATTATGTTTGAAAAGTTCATTAGTCATTAAAATTAGGAAAGAAGAAAACAGAAGGATTGTGATAAACTTCGGGAAGTCCAGCAGGGGGCCACCAAGATTGTTGGGGCTGTAGCAACTTGCCTTATGAGGAAGTGCTGAAGGAGAACTTGGCTTTTTCAGCCCAGAGAAGACTTCAGGAAGGCCACACAGCAGCTGCTCAGTATCTCTGAGGTCATTACTGAAAAGATGGAGACAGCCTCTTTACCAAGCTGTGTACTATGAACATGAGATGATGGTCCTAAATTGAAATAGGAGGGGTTCTGTCTGACTAGATATAAGGACAGAAAGAGAAAAAAGAAAAAAACAAAGAAAACAGGGGAAAAAAAAAAATCACAGCAAGAATTAAGCACTGGAAAATGTTGCCCAGAGAAGCTGCGTGGTCTCCACCCTTGGAGGCTTTTAAGACCTGACCAGATAAGCCTGGAGGAACATGGTCTGAATTCAGTATTGATCTGCTCTCAGAAGGTTGGATTAGTTACTTTGCAAGGTTCATTCTAACCAGAATGACTCTACAGCAGAATTAAAACAATGTATTTAGTATCATTAAGCATTCCTCTGCTTCAGTTTTCAATCTCTCAAAGCATTAAGAATAATTTCTAGAATACTACCAGTACACTAGATATTGACCTTTTGTACCTACTCCACGTTAGAGCAATTATTACCTGAAAGAAGACCTGCCTGCCAGGCCAAAGGGAAATATTTTCTTTCTCATACACTCCACTTCCCGACATCTCTGCAATACAAAGCAAAATCAACTGATATCTGAACAATTGAAAGATTTTTCCTACCATAAACTAAGATGATTCTATGATAACAACCGATATTAACTTTAGACAACTTTTGGTCTCTTAGTCTACGTCTAGACTATGAGGACACCTCATTTTCTGAGTCGGGGGTAGGGAAAGTAGGTAGAACAGGGTGATGTTCCCAGATGGGAACAAATGGGGCAAGACTTGTCCCAACAGAACTGCAACAGAAAATATGGGAGAAGATATGATACTGTAGATCTACTGTACATCCTACAGTAGAAACTAGGAAACTAGGGTGGAAGAGCTCAAAAGGCTCAGAGATGGTGAGAAAGGACAGGTTTTATTAGGAGACTGAAACAGAAGGACTAAGATACCTACCTGGAACATCTACACCTGAACTGGTTATCTAGTCTTCCTTTATGGAGAGAAACGTGATCCTAGGGAACAGGTTACTGCTGTTTGGGAATAAGGCCTAATCTGGTAGCCTGACAGAGAGGAGGCAGCTGCAGCTCCATGCCCCCTGGTCCAAACAGTAGCAAGGCTGAGCATGTATCCCCAGCAGGCACATGCACACAAACACGTACATAAATATATATATATACACACACGGGTAGCCACATAGATGAATGCAGTTATACTCAGCACTCACATGAACCCATGTGCTCGTTCAGCTGGCTCTTCACTAGTGCACACACACTTGCCCGCCCTCAGTGCAGTCTCTGGTACTGCAGATGCACAGGCCCCTGTGACCTGCAGTCCCATGCCGGGGGGTGGCACTTGTTTCTGCCCAGCCGCCAGCACCCAGACCCTTGCTCGCTCCAGCCGCTGGCACCGCAGACACACTGGCCTCCGCCCAGGGTCTGACTCCAGTTGCTGGCCACGCACACAGAACAGATGCCCTTCAGCCAGGAAAAGAGTTGGAAGTGGAATTTGATAAGATAGGACAGACTGTGCTGGTCAGGAGAAGGGCATGGCCAGACAAGCTGTCACCTATTTACACACATCCAGCCCTTTTTATCCCATATCCCTCTACTTTCCTGTAATAAATCCTGAGTAATCCCAAAATGCTCCTCCCCTGCATCCCATATTGTGTGCCATGCCGCAGGCAGCATCTCCCCTCAGTCCAAAAGGGGATCCAGCATTGATTCGCCTTGATGGGTCTCATGGCTGAATAATTCTCGTTGATGGCTCTCCTGGGGCAGCCCTGGGAGGGCCCAGACAGGCTGTCCCTCCCTCCGAGTCCTTAATTTGCGCTCCCATCTGCCTTCGGGACTCTCTGCTCCCCTGGCCTTGTTGACATGGGCCTCTAATGGGCTGATGGCTCCTGTGGTGGGCCTGGGAGCAGCCGGGCAGGGTGTGATTTGGGATCCCTCACCTGCCGTCACCTCTCTGAGCTTTTTCATGGGTGTGCAGATGAGCTTTTATCACACAACCTAACAGCTGCATCCTGTGGCAGATCTTCCTTAGCATCTATCCAATTCTATGCAAGTTTCTGTATCACATGCTGCTTGATTCTAAAATGCAAGACCAGGAATCCAAGTAGTTTCTTTCACAGGTCTTTATAACTAGGGCCTGGCATACCATACACTACACTAAATATAGAAATCAATAGGAGAAAAAGAGATGCTCAAATCAGACATCCTATTTTTTTCTTTCTTCTCGATGCTGCTATTATTCCAATGTTCAGTCTGATCCTAAAGCAATACAGCACAGCATGTCACAAGCATTATTATGTCTTCATACTGCCGAGTAACTGAAATCCTTTTATTAAAATATAGCATTGTGTGATGGATTTCTTCATCCTTGGACTGATGTTGAGCCTGGAGCTCTTACTCGTAATCACTTTACACAAAGCCAGATCACATACTCTACTCAGACAGAGAAGCTAAGGACTCAATTCACAGATTTTTAAAAATGGTATGAAAGCTGGTGAGACTGAATTGTTCCTGCAAAGAACAGATACATTTCAAAATTTCTGAGAGAAACTACACTGAAGGCCTTTTCTGAATAATTGACTTATGGAACATTTTATTCATCCTTCGTTAACACTGTATTATTAAAACAAAATCAGTTCCCAAAACATTAGAGAAACAAGAAGAAAGTTATTCCACTTAATCATCTTAAAGAAATTTAAGGCTGTCATGTACTAACACCACAGCTGTAAAGAAGAACTGTAAATAGTAAGATATCAGTAAAACAGTCTTCCACCAACCTACTCAAAGTCAACCATCATCTTTCAAGCGTACTTGCTCTTCAACTGATTGCTAAGATGCTAAGAAAAAAATCAAGTGACAGGAGAAAGGGACAGTAATAAATTGTCCAAATGCCTTAGAATTACAAGTTAATGCAAGACAGAATAGAAGACGAAACTCTGACATCAGTGTTTCTAAAGAAAACCTCTTTACTTTGAGAGACACCAAAGCACACATTTGCAACTGACTCTTCTTTCCACTATCTTAATGAGATTTTAAATTTAGACATGTAGCATCCTAAATGTTTGAAGAGTTTTTGCTGTAATGTTAGCCCTGTCACATCATCTACCAGTCCTCTTGAGACAGAATGCTTAGCCTCAAAAAAGTAAATGCTTTTACTATTTCAGTATATACATCATTAACTTATCTACTGTTTCCTCACTCTTCATCTACACTCCCTAAAAAATGTCTGGGAAAGCGTTAAGGACAAATGGGCTACTGCACACTATTAACTCTTCATAATTTATAATTAGGCTATATACATTACTTAATGCAGTCACAAATTCAAGTTTTCATTTCCACCTTCAAGGCCCTATATTATCTCACCCACAATTACTGTATGTCTTGCTTTTATTTCCTTCTACTCCCTAGACATCTTCTATCCTTTCACTTAATTGCATTCTTTATCTCTTTCTCCCACTTTCAGCTGTATGTCTTATATCATGCTGACCTCTGTGCCTACACTCTTCAACCTTCTTCAGCAGTATCTTTAAAAATACACTCTTTCAGGAATCATTGGTACATTCTCTTCTTCCTCCGCTTCTTATTGCTGAGCTATTAACTGAAATTTGTCTTGCTTAAACCACTTTTGCTCCTCGCTGGACCAGGGCAGCAGACAATACAGCTGAAAGCTAATACAGAGCTGGCTGATTCACTTCTTAATTCTATCAGAAATGACCTCTGTTAACTCTTTAACTCTGAGGAAAATTGAAGGACAATACTTGCTTGCCATCCAAGAACAGGAACTTGGAACTTTGTTCACTAAAAAAGCCACAGCATTCATTAAATAAATGCCAGTTACTGTGTGTCGGGGGGGGATTCATTAGTTTCTTCAAGCTACATCTATACTTCTTAGTCAGATGTTTATATGTACTTCATAGTGCTCTGACAGTTGTCCAGAGCAGGCTCTATGCTTATTATCCAGCGTACATGGATTTGATGCTTTTTTTTCCCCTCAGGGTTTAATGTGTACTTAAAATACAAATATGATGTACATAGTGAGCAGCCATGGCACACAACCATCAGGAAACTCAGGAGCATTCCCAGGTCTAGTAATGGTCATAGTATGGTAGAGTCATAGCATTATTCCTGGCTCCTAGAACACCTGACTGAAGGACACTCAGCTTCCCAAACTTCAAACACCTGCTCTACACTATATAACTCTTTATGGAAGTTATCATATGACCATTGTATTAGTTATTACTATAATTAGAAAACATTATTATCTTCTGAAGAAAACATTAAAATAATAATAATCGCAAACACTTTTTGCTGAAGTTTAAGAAAAAAATCTTCTCAACAAAAATTTTCAGCCTGAAAAGTTAAAAACTCACAACTGAAAGCAGTCTTCAAAGGATATATCATAGCTAATCTTAAAACTGCAATTGCATTCTACCTAAGATACATGATCATTCTTCGTAGAATAAAAGGTTCTGTTGGCATTCTCTTGAGATAACTGCATTATTGAAAGTGGAAAGCTGTAAGATAAGTTACATACTATTACGCTTTTTGCCCATGACACTTTTTTTGAATCAGTAATATTTTGAGTCTGTAATAGCTTTGAAGCTCAGGACAACAGGCTGCAACCTCTAATGCTTCCACTCTTTAGTCTGAAGCTGCAGGATGCAATAATGTGTTCTGGAGACAGCAAGTGAATGGATCACTGTGACCAGGTAACTGTTCAGGAGAAAAAGGACCATTTCCTAATGGAGGAAAACATGTTCTGTAACAGAAGATATTTTCAGTAATGGATGAAATCTCAACAGCTAGTCTCTGCTAGTCAGCAAGACCTGGAGGCTTTGAAGCAACTAAACTATGAAGTGAAGGAGTTACTAACATTAAAAAACATTTCTCATTACCATGCTACTATTTTAGAAAGTAGTTGTAGATGCATTTTAAAAGAATTCTGGTGTTACTCAGGAAATTATTGACTAGTAATCCTTACCTCTATACTTGGTAAAATCTGCTGATGACACAAAGCTATGTAGGTTAGCTGGGGTAAGAAAGATCTGTAAGAAACTTTGAGTGACAAGGTAGTCTACTGGACAGTCAAGTGTCAAATGAAAGAAAATGGTCAAGAAATGTAAGCAATACACATCAGCTGGAAAAAAATAAATGACATGTACATCTTGTAACATTCAGTTTAAGTACTGGACATCACTGTAGACAGCTCAGTGAAAACTCAGAGCTTGGGTGATATCATATGTATTCATAGACATATATAATGCTGTCTCATCTGGAATACTCTATGTACTGTATGCCACAGTCAGTATTCTATGTTAAAATGTTTTTGATAGGAAAGGTCTGAAGAAATGCAATCAGAATGCTTATGAAGGAAAAAAAAAAAAATAAAAAACACCCACCACCACCCACCATCCCCCCCCAAAATCCCAAACACAACCCTTTCAGATGGTGAGAGTCTGAGTAGACTGTAAAGTGCTTTACTTATGGAGCAAGACATAAAATGGAATGTGATGAGTAGTACTTAAAATACTGAGTGGCAGATCAATTACTTCTTATCTTTCTCACTCAAAAAAAACCCCTGACATTCGAAGAAGTTAAAAGGTGAAAAATTCAGAACATATGCAAAAGATTTACAGAATTCATTGTCCCAGGTAGTCATCAGCATCAAGAAAAAAACCAAATACTGTGAAAGGGTTACTAAAGCTCTTTTTTTTTTTAAAAAAAAAGAGCCTTCAATTACTCGATATGGGAGCGAGAGAATTTAAGTGGATAAATTAACCCCCTCTAGCTAAAAGGCAATTATTAAGCCTCTGGTATCAGCTGTCATCAGAGATGGTACCACATAAGACGGACACTGAATCTGAGCATGAACAGCAATTCCTATATTCAGCACTATTTAGACAAAAAAGAAAAGCTTTCTTTGGTGGAATAGGAGGACAGCATTTCTACCACTGCTTGGAATTGTTTTCTACTTTAAATCAGAATCACTTCAGTCTTACTGAAGCTTAACGTGAACCATTTCTTTCTTGGCTTTGAATCATGCTATTATTCTAAGATAAAGAGATACTGGAATAGAAATGTTAAGCATCCTTTTTTAGCAGATAAAGCTGTCACTTTTTCAGCTCTTGTGTGTGCTACAAGGTCTTTTATCTTTATACCACCAGTCTATCACAATAATAATAATAAAAAATTCTCAAGCATTGCTTTATGGAGTACACTTTGTAATCATCTTGTAAGTACACTTATTTTGTGATACAGCAATCAGCCTGAGCAAAATGCTTTGCCCTGTTTAGACTATTAATAATTTGTCAGTGTTAATTGATGGTCCTCTATGTAGATTTTCTGCAAGCATGCCAAAAAAACAGACTCTTACAAATTCTTTACCACACAACGGAATAAGCATAACCTGCCACAAATACCAGCTCTCTGAAAATTACCTACAACCACATCTCTACAAACTGCAAGTAACTTGAACAAAAACAAAGAAAGAAGCAAACAAATGAACTCTCCCTCCCCCAGCCTCAGTGCATTAAAACAACAAATAGTTGACCTTAGTTTTTCAAAGGTTTCCAGGTCTCCCCATGACAATAATTTACAAAGAAGCAACCAAAAAATACTGCTAACAACACAATTCTTTGTTTCAGTCTTCATTGTTTATCCTGAAACTGTTCAAAAGCATTGTTACAACAGGCTCTGGGGTGATTACAAAGGTAACCTGAGATACAGAGAAGATCAGTGCACTAGATCTTTTTGAAAGAAGATTTATTCATGCTTGCTATAACCCAAAAGACATTAAAAACATTTTTTTGGTGAAAATTCTTGTTAATTAAAATCTAATTATTCAATGACTGCTGTTTAGCATCTCCAAAAAACGCTCAAGGTCTTGAAAGAAAGAAAAGATAACTCAGTGAGCAATTTATCATAAAAGAAGGATTTTCCCTCCTCTTTTTTACTACTTACCATGCATAATTAATATGTGATAATACCCATAATGAGTTCCCTAAAACAATTAGCAACGCCTCTCCAGTGACCTGCTAATCTGAATATAATGCTTTTAGAATTTGGAGGTGTACCAGTCTCTTTGTGCTTACACACTCACCTCACGTAGAAGCAAAGAAGGCTGCAGAACATAATTTATTATTCTGCATCACATTTCATCAAGTCCCTTAGCAGCTACTTGATACATTATCAAGACAAATGCAAGGGAAAAAAAAATATTCCTGCCTCCCCCCCCCCCCCCCCCCCCCCCCCCAAGTAGGGTACCCCAAAGACTAAGAACCAATTATAATCCTTCTTTCCTCTTCCAATCAGATACATTAAGTGAAAGCAAACCTTGACCAGGTTATTTTTTGCATGGAATTTCAATTACTTTTTTCATCTCCCTAAGACAAATACATCCATAAATAAACATGCACTGCAGTAACAAGGGCAATGTCTGGAACACTTAAGAGCTAAATTACTTTCAAGCCATGCAACATCTCATTTTTCTTACACAAATATATAATAAAGACTGCCAGCATGGGGGGCGGGGTGGTACGCACATGCAAACACACATGCCTCAGGAGAAGAGGGAGGAAGAAAATCAACCATGTGAACTGAGAGCATGATAATTGAAAACAAAACAAAACCAACAACTTTATAACTGTCTCCTTCCTTTAGTTGTCTTGTAAATATAAAATAGTGACCTATTATGGATTTAGGGAAAAGGTGCATGTGTATAGCAGATCTTCAGAAGTCCTCGATTGTTAGATGTGGTGAAATATCTCACATTCTTCTCTCTACAGCCATGTCCATTACACTTACGAAGCTGGAGGCTGAGCTTCATAAGCACAGCCTTCATCATCCAGCCTGGGAGAAACAAATAAGGGCTACATGCTTAGACTATTTAGAAGCTGAGGAAGGTACAGGATTCAGCCAACAGACTGTCCAGCAGCATATCACATAAAAAGTACATTCCACTAGAGTGCTGTGATCATAGAATCATAGAATCGTTAAGGTCGGAAAAGAGCCTTAAGATCATCAAGTCCAACCGTTAACCTAGCACTGCCAAGTCCACCACTAAACCATGTCCTCAAGCACCAGGTCTACCCGTCTTTTAAATACCTCCAGGGATGGAGATTCAACCACTTCCCTGGGCAGCCTGTTCCAGTGCCTGACCACCCTTTCAGTGAAGAAGTTTTTCCTAATAGCCAACCTAAACTTCCCCTGGCGCAGCTTGAGGCCGTTTCCTCTCATCCTATCCCTTGTTACTTGGGAGAAGAGACCAACCCCCACCTCGCTACAACCTCCTGTCAGGTAGTTGTAGAGAGCGATAAGGTCTCCCCTCAGCCTCTTCTTCTCCAAACTAAACAACCCCAGTTCCCTCAGCCGCTCCTCATAAGACTTGTTCTCTAGACTCTAAGAGCATGATCTTTGCATCCCAAGCTGTAAGCTTCTAGCAGTATTTCAAGATGGAGGTCTTAACATGTAAAACTCTACATTGTTCAATACCTACATACTTTAAATTGCCTAATAGGCAATTTGAAGGTATAATTTAGTAATAATTTATTCCTTTACATTTCTCCAGTGTCTGTCTGAAATCAACACCTTCTCCGGGGGGGGAATGTAGAAAAAAGTTATGCTGTTTATTATTTTGTGCTGCCCCACAGTAGCAGGAATTCAAGAGCTTGGCCAGCAACACATACTAAATACTCAAATCACAACTTGCCATCTAGAAATAAGTCTTCAGTCACACTGCAGAGTAAGAAAAGTAAAGGCTTTATGAATTCAGGAAAAAGTTCTAGTCAAGAACCTCCCTGAGCAAACAGCTGGTGTACCTTGTGATAATTAGGACAATCCCCAAGGAAACCCAAAAACTGAAAGACTGAAGGTTTCCTTCTTCCTCAGGTTGAAGAGTGCTCAAAAAGCTGTTTTCCCCAATTTTTTGAGTAAGTATTCCACACAGTGGACAAGATAAGGACAGCCCTCTCTTCTGATCTGCTTTAAAAAGAACACAGAAGTCCCAGATTGCTGTTATGTTCTCTATGGAGCCAATTTTTCTTGACATTTTAGGAATGTGCTGGGACTACTTTTCCAATTATGCTTTACAAAAGATTAACTGCAAGAGATGTTTAGTTCCTGAGAAACAGACAGAAGCTGTTGAGATTGGGCAATTTTGGATACACACATGCAAGCAAAAACTTTGTTTCTCAAAAAACTATAAAGTCAGAAAGGGAGGTTCCTACTGATTTTGGCACCTCATCTTGGTTAGAAGGCAGACAAGTGGAGATGTCCTGTTTTCAAGCCAATAGATATACCCTTTCACTTGCTATCCACTCTCAACAGTTAAGGGTGTATTTGCATGGAACAACTAAACTAATCTGGGTACACACAAATGATGTGACATACTTCATTCACTCCCAATCACCCCACATACAGTAACAGTAAAATCTACCGTATGTAATCTAAATGTGTCAAGGAAATGAACTCTGCTTTTGCTGCAAATTTAAGCATGCCCGCAGGAGCAGCGGTTTCAAGCTCTCGTGGCAATGAGCCAGTTGCTTGGCAGTTCCACCACCTCCCAGGGAGCACCATCCCCACCACACAACACACTGCTGCCAAGGGACAGTCTTCTCTGCTCTGTTTGGAAGTTGGCCACTGTGCAGCCCAAGATGCGAGGCTAACGAGAATGCTGAGGGAGTACAACCTTGCAGATAAGGGACTTCGAAGGCGCCCTCTGAGCAAGCAGCGAGGAAATTATCTCCAAAAAAGCCCAACAAGAAAACACACACACCAGAAAAAACTCAAACATGCCAGACTTCAGTCAGTGTACTAACTGCCTGGCTACACAGGAGTTGGCACCCAGAAATCAGACGACACAGGAAGTTCTTTATTGGCTCTAACCCATCAACTGCCTAATTTGAATTAATGAATGAACTGTAATTACATCAGTACAGACAAGAAAGTCAAGTGGCTTCCGAAAAGAAAGCACAAATTCTGCCTTCTACTTCAAAACACACTAGCAGCTAGAAAGAGTCGTGGAGCAACACTGGTCCCTCTTCACGCAGTAAGTGGCTGCTGGCACGTGCTGTATCTGCTTCTGTACAGACCGCAGTGGATGTGAACAACAGTGATCTGCTACAAACTCTACTTCATGTGTGCCACTGAATGCAGCCTAACGCTTTAAAAGTCAGGTGTACTATGACCATTATGATTGCAGGCTGTATCACTGGGAGAAGCAAATATCTAGCAATATGCTAAGATAACTGGTAAAAATTGTGAGTCCAAGGAAATAAGACAGCAGAGCATGGGTAAATCAGAATGGTTTATACCATGAACAGCTGTTTGGAAGAGTGTTTCAGCTGAGGAAAAATTGGGAATATAGGCTTATTCAAAGGACAGACTAGAGTCAAGGTTGAAAAGACAGCTGTTGATGTCGGTTTGAACTATGTTGAAAAATGTCTATGTATTTTTACATTTAATGCTTTTGTTATTTCTAAAATGCAATGTCTGATTTGTGAATTGTAAACATTCAGGAAAGACTGCAAGTCAATTTATTAATAAAATGGAAAAGAGGCAGATTTATGATGACTAAAATACATGATTTCAACAGCAGGGATTCCAATTTACAGCTCAATACGCCACCTAGAACGGCTGTTCATGCCTTTGTAATTTCTGTACCTTATTTAAAGTACTCCTAATAAATTCAACCTCCAGCTATACACAAGGAGTAACAGAAACAACACTAGTAAAATAACTATTTATCTGAAAACCATAGTAAGTGAAATACATACACTACATGCATACACTAAAAGTGGTGCAGTTGGAGGGGGGGAAGTAGAAAAAGAAAAAAAATGAGAGCAGATAAGAAATAAAAAAAGAGATTTTGGCATCCTTTTTACACAAGCTCACAATAATGATGGTCACGTTAACTGCTAAATCAGCCTTCCTTTACCCTCTGTTTTCCTTCTACAATATAGACTAAAGCTACAAAATGGTCATAATGTTCCGAATCTCTATTACTCTTTCACTACATCTTTTGTAGCAAGAAAGTCTCAATTTCTCTTTGAACTTCTCTTTTCTGTGACATAAAAAGTCCACTGAGACTCATAAATCCTAATGCCATTTAATCAGTCTGAAAAATTTTAATGAGCTCTCACTAGATTTGGGACAGAGATTATTCGTAACTATGGGATCAATTAATTAATTACAAATGGAAGAAACTGCAAAGAAATAGTGTTTTAAATTAAGGCGATGATTTACATCACTTGGAACTTTTTAAATAGAACAGATTGATTCTTCATAAGAGAGTTATGACCATTTGTATTACTACAATCTTTTCTTCTTTTTAAACAATGGATATAAATAGTATTTATTTGTTTTTAAATTACACTACTAGTAAGGTCCTTTATTTTACAGAAACGCTATAGGCAAAACAAGCAAAATACTGGAAAGAAAGGCCTTGACCTGCCACATCCTCAAGAAGGTAAATAAATAATTCACATGTTTTTCATGGCATGAGTATATTGGAAGTATGTATAAATGTTTGCATGGGAATGTCTGAAACTCTTTGAGTTAGGGCCATATTTGAAATAAATTTAGTAGCATAACATTTTTGTTACTATGAAACAAAATTGTTTCAAGATAACATTGAAAAGTTATAGTTGATATATATATATATCATGTACAAATACACACAGAAACACACAAACAGCAAGGTTTTTATGAACTCTTTTAAAGCAAAAATTAATATTCTAATATTTATAAATTCCAAAAACATTAAGTGCCGAGTCCTGAACTTGGGTCACAACAACCCCATGCAACACTACAGGCTTGGGGAAGAGTGGCTGGAGAGCTACCCCGGCAGAAAAGGACCTGGGGGTGTTGGTCAAGAGCCGGCTGAATATGAGACAGCAGTGTGCCCAGGTGGCCAAGAAGGCCAACAGCATCCCGGCTTGCATCAGAAATAGTGTGGCCTGCAGGACTACAGAAGTGATCGTCCCCTTGTACTCAGCACTGGTGAGGCCAGACCTCGAATACCGTCTTCAGTTTTGGGCCCCTCACTACAAGAAGGACATCGAGGTGCTGGAGCGTGTCCAGAGAACGGCAACGAAGCTGAGGAAGGCTCTAGAGCACAAGTCTTATGAGGAGCGGCTGAGGGATGTTTAGTCTGGAGAAGAGGAGGCTGAGGGGAGACCTTATCACTCTCTACAACTACCTGACAGGAGGCTGTAGCAAGGTGGGGGTCGGTCTCTTCTGCCAAGTAACAAGTGATAGGATGAGAGGAAATGGCCTCAAGTTGTGCCAGGGGAGGTTTAGATCAGATATTAGGAAAACTTTCTTCACCGAAAGGGTATTCAGGCAGTGGAACAGTCTGCCCAGGGAAGTGGTTGAGTCCTCATCCCTGGAGGGATTTAAAAGACGTGTAGATGTGGCACTTAGGGACATGGTTTAGTTGTGGAGTTGCCAGTGTTAGGTTTAAAATTATTAAGCATAATACAGATGCCACTATTATCTTCAAATATTTTTTCACTGTTAACACAGCTAAGGCTACTTACTGCTGAATAAATAAAAATATCTACAACACAGTGTCACTCTTTTATTGGTTGCTGTTTGGGTTTTGTTTGTTTGTTTGTTTGTTTTGTTTTTTTGTTTTTTTTAATGTTTTTGTCCTTTTAATTATTACCACCTTGTGACTTTTCTGAAATAGAGCCAAATAAACTAAGAGCTTTGGGGAAGCTGTCCCTCTGGATATTAGTATTAGGCTCCTCACATGAAATAATGGTTTAATTTGTCATTAACACAGCTGACATTCAATTTCCTTACTTCTCCTTCAGATACAATACCAATTATGACCCTGCTTTATACAAATTCTCAATACTTTATGCTCTTTTAGTTTCAGAATTACAGAACAGCTTATAGTCACAACTCCATCCAATTAAGAAGTATGCATCACACACCTCTCATCCTGTTTCACAAAACCCACACCATACAGCATTACAGGAACATACCCTGATTTTTTGTTCCCTAGACATACAGTTAAGCAAGAAAGAATAATTTCATATGAAAGCAAGATTAAGCTGTGGTTTAAGCTTTTTTTCAACTCCCCTCTTACTCCCTCCAAAACCTTGGGCTGCTTCCCAATATTTGCTCTCAATTGAGTATTAACATGTTCAAAATTCATAACTACTTGACTCTAAGGTGAGATTTACAGCCTTGCTGCTCAGATTCTTCAACATTTGGAACATACCATACATACAAGGCCTACTCACACAAGTACCTAACATGTCCATACAACCGCCATCTGCATGAACATGATTATGTACATTTGGTGTATCTTTTCCGAACATCTAAGTTTCCAAATGAAGTTGATGCACACACACAGAATGTCAACAGAACTTGCAACAGAAAAAACAAAAAACGAAACCAACGATGTTGGTTAACATTGTTCATTGTATGCCATATTGCACCAAACTTACTTCACTTTGTATTCCCAGGCAATGCAAATACTATTTAGACTCTGGGTGAGAACTTGAAGTATGAAAAGCTGAAGAATCTTAGCTAATCACTCCATATGTATTTGTGTAACCATTTTTTCCTCAATAATCCTACTGAGAAAACAGTAATCAGAGTTTAATCCACCTAAAGTTGTTCCTTAAAAATTATTATGTAATGCACTTTTCTGCAGTAATGAAACTCCAAAACTTCAGAACTTATGTTCCACTCAGGAATAGACAAGAAGTGCGAAAAATATTTTAAGGAGAAAGGCAGTTTAATTTAAAATAAAAGCAAAACCATTATTTTAACTAACTCTCAATTTATCTTTCAAATACTCTCCCTAGAGATTTCTATTTCAGAGTCAAGTTTGTAAAGTTATGTATCAGAGAGAGAAACTAAACATCTCTACTATTTGAGAAAGATTGCTCAACCTGATCAGTTTTAAATCATGAAACAAGAATTATGATCTCAGAGATTCAGAATGCAAGAGGAAAGAGATGGCTTAGGAAAAAATATATGTCCGCTTTACAAAGAAGTATCTTTAATGTTTAGACACTTAAGAGGTAAATCAGCCTGATCAAACTGATCTATGTTTAAATAACTGTTTCCAAACTTTGAGTAGTGAAGTTAAGTTTGCAGATTTATGCATAGAGCAGAAAATCATTACACTTTCCTATTACTGCACACTACCATGTAGTAAATCAGAGCAATCTGCATTACAAACATCATACATAGTGGGGGGGAATGATGCTTTCCCACAATCTCTTGCTTCAACAACATAAACATCTTTGAAGACAGAGGTTGCTTATTTTTGTAATGTTCATATTAAACCTTAACCTAAGTATTTATCACATTAAAAAAAAAATAAATATGCAAATATAGCCCAAACAGAATATTCCTAACTTTTCAGTTAATTTGTTCCCTCCCCTTCTTACCTTCCCTGGAGGTGCAGGAGGGTGAAATCTCTTTGCACAAACTAGAAATGCATCAGGCTGTGGCTTGCCACACTTCACCTCGGGGTCATCTCCCAACACAATATGATGAAAAAGACCAAAGAAGTCTTTGTGTCTGGCTGTTTTCATCTGAAATGTCACTTCAGCTGAGCTGGTGGCAACAGCTATGGGTATGTTATGTTTGTGTAAATGACGGATCAGCTTATCAACCCCTGCAAGACAAATATATACATTTTATTTTATATATATATGCATATATGTAAGTATATGTATTAATATTTATACTTACTTACAATATATTTAGCAGTATTCCAACAATGTTGTCTTACTGACTATAACAACGTATTTCAGTCAGTTAGTGTAGAAGAAAATTCTTGCTATATCTGAAACACTCCTGCACACAAAAATCATGGAACATTCCTCAAGGTATATACTTGTTCTGTCATCAAATGATGCTTTTCTCAAAATATGCCAAAAATGGGTTCAACATCATTGCATAAGTACACCCACCAGAAGCTCATTAAACAATGTCCCCAACATTATGTATGTTTATTATTTCAAACTCTCTGTAAGTGAGAAAAAAGCACATAGGAGCACATTTTCCTTTATACATAGAGTTATGCTCCTGGAAAAAAAAAAAAAAAAAAAAGAAAAAAAAAATCAAAGTCAAAGAAATATACTCTTCTCACTGAATGGTATAGTTTTGATTTCTGAAGCAGGTGTCCAACTGAACCAGCCCCTGAGAGAGCTCAGTTTCTCTTTTGCAATTACTAAAACAAGTAACACTGGGCAGAGGAGGGAGAGCTGTCAGTCACAGTTGTCAATACCAGAGCTTTATCTATTGATGCTGTGAACCCAGAGTAATGAACACCTCAAGCCTAATGGGTAGAAACTTCAATCCAATCCAGTCTTCTAGGGAAGGTTAATGTAGGGAACAGTGAAAACACAGCAGTCTGTATAAGAGGGAAACATACTTCGTTATTCGGTGCAAGTTTTGAGTTTCCTATGCAGAGGTTTCAGTGCTTCTTCGCTGCAGCATTCTAAATGCTGGATACCTCTCCCAGACAAAAAAATTAGCAGTGTCTAACAGTGAAAAAGATTGGATGTCCAAGTGGACATCCGGTCTTTACCAAGTCACAAGAGAAAATCCCTCCATATCTGTAAAATCTGCTTCTTGGCATGAATCCAAACTGTGCTGGACACAGGATATTGGTTTCAGGTAGATAAGCCCCCAGTTGACTTTTGGCTCTTTCAACCAACTTGAAAACAATTCTTTGTTTTCATCTTCCAACTGCATGAATTCTTATCCTACTTTTCATGCCTGGCTATACTAAAGTAATCTTATTCCCTTCCTGATTAACTGTCATGCTTATGTCTGGTCCCTGCTCCCTCAAAACATTCCTACTCCTCATGTCCATTTAATTCTTTCCTTTGCCACCCCAGCATCTCTGATTTGCATTTCCCCATGTGATCCAGCCTTTCTGCCCCATTACTCCATTTTGTCAAAATGGAGTAATTCTATAAACAACAATCTTATCTGCAATACATTTTCCCAAGTATAGTCATATGCCCAACTTTGAGAAGTTATAACTACTATTGATAACAAAGTGCGTAGATTAGCAAATAGATGCATTAACTAACCCATCTATCTGGAAATATGATGTGTAGATGTGGCCCTCCGCAGATTTCTTCTCTATTCTCCACAATCTAATCAACCTATTAATAACTGACATTTCCAGTTCCATGCTTGTATTTGAAGACAGCCTTTAAACTATAAATACATGCAGTTCTGTGATTTCCAGCTGGACAGAAATAAGTGTTATTCCTCCTCTAATGTCAATGCATCACCCATTTAAAAGCCTTCCTATGCCCCCTTAATGGTTATACTAATAATAAGCAAGTGCATTTTTTCCCAAATGATGCTACTCTGTCCTCTCATTGAAATACGATGCTAAATACAAGTTAACTTTTTGTTCCAGATACAGATTATGTCTTCATTCTGAAACATGTGAAGTAAGTCCATATTAAATTAATGGAAGTACTAAGCTCTCTTACTGTAACACAGTAATGTCTCTTGTTAAAAATAAAATCCATTCATTCAAAGGAATTTATTCTAAATAATCTGCAACATTTAGCAAGACTAGCATATTGCATGTGTAGTAATATAAAGAAGTCATCACTACACAACTAGGAAGACTTTTCCTATCTCCTATGCCCTTGCTATGATATAGTTAGTTTTCTCTAAGGTTGTGCTCTTTCAAATAGTTACTTTTCTTCAGTCCCACTGCATCACAGCTTCAGTTCATCTGTCACAGGGTATGTTTATTCTACGTTTCTATTGGAGGTAGCCAGCCACAGAAAAGCACTGTTGCAGAAAGGTTATTTCTTCAGGGTTCTCTCTTATATTCCCCCAGCACATATCATGATTTCAGTGTGTAAAAGTGTGCGTGTGTGTGTTTACTTTTTCTTTTTGGCTTCCCTCACTACAAGGGAGCTAAAATGCAGCTGTCCCTAATAGCTCCAGAGAGCAAAGATATACATTATTCAGAAAATGCACTTTAATAAAAATATGCCATTTAAAAACTGATTATTTGCATATGTGTAAACATAGCAAGATAGATTAGGAAAAAAAATACAAGGGGAAAATGAGCTGCGTGGAAAAAAATTAAATTGCATATGGAAGAATAGCTAACATAACTTAATAAGCTCAAGATAGTAGCGGTTGAAAAATATTTTCATTCCAGGTTTGTTATTTCTTTGTAAAAGCTATAGATCAACAAAATCCATTTTTGTTTGTATCAATTACCACCGGTATAGCTCTAGATACTTTGCCACCATATCAAATTACTGAGACAATTATTGTACTAATACAGCATATAATTCTTCATTAGGAAGATAATATCTTTCTTAGCATCTTTCTTGTGCTTTTTTTACAGAAAATGTCAACAGAAGGGAAAGCGGGGAACTGCTTTAAAGATCTGTAAGAAACTTCCCCTGGCATATACCTTGTCATTTTATCCCCTATAGCTACATAGATTTTTCAATCAAACAAAGACTTCAGTTACATCAAAAACAATCAATTAAAAACTCAATGGCTATGAAGAAGTATGGTGAAAATTCCTGTGAACTCACTAACTTCTAACTTAACTTGTAGCTACCATGTAAGGGATCAAGGCCCATCCATCACAGAGGGACCGGCTAGGCTTCCTGGGATCATCCTCCACCGCTCCTACTGAAAGTTTAGTCACATGCAGCAAGTTTTTTTTTTTTTTTTTTTTTCTTTTAGCAACTTTGATTTTAAAAAAAAAAAAAAAAAGATGATCAAAAGAAATTTTGCTGGTTTTCCAGCATAAGGATACACTCCTAATGTGGTACACATGCAATAAAAATCTTAGGCAGTACAACATAAATTCTTCCAGTAATCATAAAAAAAATCAGGAATAAATATCCCACATTGCTATGCTTTGTTTCCAAATGCACTCTTTCATTTCAAATAATCAAAAAGGTAAATACTGTTGCTTTCTTCTGTCTTTTTCAATATTAAGTTTTAGAACAGACACAGAAGCTTACTATATTCTAAATGTAATAGTTAAACGCTGGTGGCTATTGAAAAGAAAAATAGGTGAAAAGAACTGTGAGCTGAGTTTAGTTACAGAAGCTGAAAAGAAGAAGGATCAACTTTAAACGTTAGCATCTTTAAAACCCGATTAATCACAAACGTCACTGAAGTTAACAACTTTGGGAAAAGAAGAAGAAAACTAGCTAAACCAACAGAAAGGAGTTATTTCTTCTGAGATCACAGACACATTTTAAAGGAAGAGACCAGCACTTTTGTTCCAAAAGTTGCAGAAAAACATATATTTTTTTTTTAAACGAAGTATTATTCCTCCATTAGACTCCCAATGTGATGTTTGTTCTCTTTAGATTCAGCTGAAACCACGATGACTAATACACTGGATCAACTGACAAAGTAAAATTAAGACTTATATTGAACAACAAAACCCTTGGGCTAACTGTTGCATTTTCCTTTTCATTGACTAATATAAACATGTACAGCAAGAGTTCAGGAAACCAAATAATGCTACGCTAAGATGATCTAACGATAGTCCCTACCTAATTATTTATATACATTATTACAACACTGTTTTCCACATGATTTTTTTTTCAATTATCACATTTTATAATCAAATGGCATTATTCATTATGAAGTGAAAATTAACAAGACATAACTCCTAAAAGCTAATTCAAATTGATAGAAAACAAAGGGAATTTTTAATTTCCTTTTAGCTTTATACAAACATGAGCTCTGTGTTATACAGAATACTTCAGAACGGTGAATAGCACATAAATTTTTGCTATATTTTATTTGATATACTTCCAAATTTTCGTACCATCCCTTTTCTTGTGTTTGTCTACCACTGAACAGAACACTTTTCTTTACTTACATCACTTCTGGAACTCCAGATTCAGACCTATTTCTTGTGAAATGTCTCCAGACAAATAAGGATATAATATAAAGCTCTTCTCTTTTTTTCTAATATAAGTCTCAACCAAACTTTTGTTTTACAAAGCATTTTTTTATTTTTCTCTTTTCCTAAAGTGAAGTTTCTATGAACATGTTATAGTAGACTATAAGAATGCTTTTCAGATACAAAAGAAGGTGAACTCCATCACAAACTGGTCCAACATCTGAGATCGGGAAAAGGATTATTCATGCCGCTTGAGCACTGAACCATAATTTCAGTTTCCTTTGTTCACCAGTTGAATGATATTCTGCTTGCAGTCGATTCATTTGAAGGCATAACTACACCACCAGGCAGACAATCACACACTAAGCTCTGCCAGTACCTTAACCTGAATATCCTCTGTTTGATGGTCTTATAAGCATGGACAAAGTCCTACCGTCTCATGGCTTTAGGAATACAGCTGGCTTGTGTACTGCCAGCACAGAGCGCAGGAACAAGGTCACATAAATGTCCAGGTCTACACAGACAGTCCCACTGTCTTTTCTAATGTCTGATTCAATCCTACAAAGATGAACATAAGCTATGTAAGAAAAAGCTGTTAAAAATGAACAGAACTCCCCAAGGCCTTCTCTTAAGCAAAAGCATACATTGTAAATAGGACCACAAGAAGTTAGTATCCTAAAATTTACAATGTAGCTTTTATGAAAGTTAAGCTTCAAAACTGCATTACAGGAGCTCCTACCTGGCTGAGAAGGCCTCAAATAAACAAACAGTAGCATTTTCAGTGGCAAATCCTTTCATGAATGCCACTGTGTACCACACCTCTCTTGCATCTCTTTAGTCCTTCCTTGGGTGCCACCTACGTACTAATTACATCTAATTTCTAATTAAAAGTATTTTAACCATCGTGCAACCCCAGGAAGAGAAACAGGAAATCAGTGGGCAATAGAGAAGACAGTATGTGTGTGCACTATGTCTTTTTAAAAATTTGTTATTTGAAAGCTAACATGTTCTGCTAGGAAGGACATTTAGCAGACACATCCCCATTTTTCCCGCCTTCAAACAAAGCCCAAACAGCTCACAGGGGTTTCAGTTCTGCACCAACCGTCATAGATAATAGTCCTTTATAGTTTCCAACTAATTTAGCTATGGTGTTAACCAATTTAAGAACATTTTGAGCAAGCTGGAAGACAGAGCCACCATATACATTAATACCTTATATTCTTCCACGTAAGTGTTGCCCTTATTGAAACAATTACAGTGTCAGACATCTAATAATCAGAGAAACAGTATAACGTAGGATTACTTTAGTTCAAGATAGTAAATAATGAAAAAAAAAACAAAACAAAACACCATAAATACAGCATATTCCTTATACTAATTAAATGCAGCATCAAGTAGCCAATGAAATCAGCTTATATTGTGGAGTTTCCATAGATTCAGCCTGTTCATTTTCAGATTCAAGTGAAAGTTCAAGCTAAACTATTACAGAAAACTAAAGGCTACATGTATGGAAATGCTAACAGCTTCAGATTTTAAGTAAATTATTATTTTGTGTCTTCCTCTTCACAGTTGCTTTTTTAGAAAGCAAGCACATGTGAACTCTTAAAAAAACCCAAAATAGAAAATGGATATTTTAAAACTGATATGAAGCTGACTTTCTATTCCCAAAAGATTCTCCATTGTTCAGTTAGTTTAATTAAAGTTACTACTTCTCATTTAAAACCTTCTCTCACATAGGCCTCAAATCATTATGATCATAGTAACAACATTACTGCTATCTACAACTGTTGTGTATCCTTTGATGTAGTTTTGGGGACTACAGAAATATTTTAGAAGTGAGTTATTTAGGACATTTTACTTATTAAATTGTCTTACCTCCCTCCCCAGTTAGTTACTGGTTATCTGATTATTTATCCAGTTAAATTCCTGCGCTATTTTTATTTTTTGCCTGTATTTTGTAATCACAATACGTAATTTGGTCTCCAGTTAATTTTAATTGTTGAAAAGATACTCAAGCAACAATTCTCTCCCTAAAGTTTTTGATTAGAAACGTGCTTCCTTGAAAAATGGGGTGGGGCATTGAAACATGCCACAAAGTCCTTTTTAATGGACACACACCCCCCACACACCCCCCCATTTCATGGGCAACCAAATCTTTCCCTATGTATATTTTGTTGTATCTATATTTGCTTGAGTTTTCTTGGAGGGGGTGTGTGTGTGTGTGTGTGTGTGTGTGTGTAGTTAATTATGTATTTAATCTGAGCTACTTACTCTTGTCCAAAAAATATTAATTCCTGTTTTCCTTTTTGTATCAATTTTGACTAGTCGGTTAATCTACTACCTCTTTTATCCTGTTTTCCTTTTCTTTCACTGGTGAATGTGCATGTTTTGTTTCTCTTTCCCTGCTATACTTTTAGAGCTCGTCTACACTACGTAGCCCGTGCTAATATAACTATACTTGCTAAGCCTTGTAGCTGAGATGTAGCATATTCTGCAGAAGAAACAACATGGCTACAGACTTTTTTAGGGAACACTGTCTTGATCAATAGACTTTTTGCTTTGTGCAGTAAAATTTTTGTTTGAAGAACTATACCAGTCACCATGCTCTTTCTTCACAAGCTTGCACACAAACTATGAGCCCAAATACTTCATACTCTTTTTGCAGACTTTCAGCACTCCCTCTAAGAAACTCTTCATATTCATCTATCACAGCATTGCTCTTCATTCACTACTGCATAGATATAGTTAGCTTTCTACTCACACTAACAGCATGAGAACAGAGGACACCTGACCTCTGGGTCACCAAAATCAAGGCTCTTTAGACACCCATATTCAAGTCCACTTCATTTTGCTGTAACGTTACACAAAACAAGCTGTCCGAGAGCGTTCAGTGTGTATTCGGAAGAAAAGATTTACCACTGAGAAAAAGACTAAAGGAAACCAAAGAATTCCATGCATTGTTTAATTTAACTGTGTACATGCATTATGCATGCCTTGATGATTTATGTCCAGTTGTGCACAAATGGAAATCTTAAGGATAAACATAGCCTCTGTACGAAAAGACTGCTCCTCTTTTTCAAAATCATTCACAGTTCCTACATTGAATGTGATATCAGACCAAGCTCTTCAAGATTTCATCACTCTCTTTAATAAAAGAAAAGCTAACATTACCACTTGGAGCTTTGTCAAATTGATTGGATTTCTAGCCAATTCGATGATAATCCTTTAAGTTGATAAAAGCAATTCTATGTTAAAAACCGCAGCAGCCTCTGAATACTAAAAGCACCCAACAAAGAAAAAAAAAAAAAAATAATCACACTTAGAACAAGAAGCAGCTGTCTGTTCACTTAAGTCACAAACTGATTAAAAAAATACTTTTTATGTAGTCCGGTATGCTACAGCAGTTGCAAGCCCATCAGCACAGCACTATTCATTATATACACTTGCTCTCAATCCTCAAGTGAAGTCAGCATTGCTGCTGTGAAAGTTGACAGTGTGACAGAGGCTGAGCTACCCACCACTTGGTTTAACTGCCATGAATGCTTTACCTTGGTCAGCCCTGAACGGGTCAGGCAGTTGGACTAGATGATCGTTGTAGGTCCCTTCCAACTGAAATAGTCTATTCTACTCTATTTCTTAATCTGATGAGATTATGGAAACAAAACTCTCAGATCCACCCGTTTCTTTTTTGTTCTGAGACATTGTTTAAAAACGCTACCTGCAATGGTATGTTATTCTTTCACTGAGCTACAAAAGTGGAGGTGGAAACTAATAACCTACTCCCTAATTTGGAAGGTAATTGCCTATTAATAAAGAATTCTATCTTCTCATCTTATTGCTCTCTAAAAAGTACCAAAGATCCTTCTGGTGGCAGAGACTCCCTGTTCACCAAATTGATAATCTCATTTTAGTCTGGACATACTGACACATGCATGGCCATGGAAAAAGTGTAAGTACTAAATTTTACACAATTCAGAACCTCTGTCAACTGTGTGGCTGACTTCCTGGTAAAAGCATTTTTGGGTTGCAATCTTTTAAGACTTAACGCAAAGGCCAAATGTTTGAAATCAGCCAAGCAGACAGCATCACTCCGAGTTTGCAGCTAATTGACTGATCTCTAGAGGTTACAGGCTCACTGACCCCAGCATGGAATCACTAGAGTTTTGTACCATTAAAACAATACTAGCAAGGAAAAGAAAAGATAACATGGTAGGAAGTCTGTTTAACTGTTAAGGGCACAACATGAATCAAGGAAACAATAACTAAGCAAACTAGATTGCTGGTTGAATGGAACTGTTCAAGCAAAAAAAAAAAAAAATATGTATGACTTTAGAGTGAGTGGCCATTGGAACTCGAACCGTTTTTCTTTCTTCTCTTTTTGTGATTTCTGACTGGCTTCATTTGGTACTAAAACCGAGCTATGAAGTTACCTCCTCATGTTTGCAAGAGACAGTCAACTGTACTTGAACTGGAAAATACTTTGCACATCACATTCTGCACTGGCTGAACAGAAGCTGCAACAAAGAAATCCCAGTTATCATGAAAACGTCCCAGGAATGGAAAACATCTGAAAGGTATACACAACCACAGAATCCTTAAGGATCTGTGCTTTGTGATGATGATGAGCCAAAGAACAGAGATTGCTGTGAAAGAATGGCATTAATTTCATAACCCTGATTTGATTATAGTAACTGCTGGCAGCTACGTAACTTGGAGTTAGGTTTTTCTACCTCTGTGTATATTCTGGGTTTATGTTAAGCAAAAGCATGCCTATACATGTACAGGTAAACATCACTCGTTCTTCTGACGATCCACTTCCCTGCAACGTAGTACTGCATTTGCAGAAACAGAAAGCCCACTGTGTTACTCTTGCAGATAACTATGCCTGTACTCTGACAGAAGTATTTAGAAAAGCAGCACAAGTGGCAGCCCTGTCATTTTGTCAGCGTTGTCCTGGATTAATTCCTCTGTCCACTGACTCAAAACTAGCCTTCCCTAAGATTCTTTCAGAACTAAAAATAAATCTAACTGTGAAAAACTCTCAAATAGTTCAGAAAATTCCATATTAGAAATGGATATATCCTCTTCATAGATGAAATCTGTATTTTGACCACAGCCTGATGTATTGAAGCTTGTCAGTCAGTTCAGCCATACTGAAATAATCAAAATTAAACCACTAATGTCTCAGAACTGTTGTACATTAAGTGCCATGGCTGTGATATAGCCTGTCAGGCAAAGAACTGCTTTGCCAATTGTATATTCATATAACTTCCACACCATCCTTAACCATCACTGACACACCTGTCAATTACTTGATTTGGGAATTAACAGAGTTGTCATCACTGGCAAAAACACGTGCATAGCTCATTCTATGTCCAGAAACAAGTCCTGCTTTGCTTGAGTCACTTTTTCAAACATTGTTGGTCATTATTCAGCACTGATCTCCACCAAACCACATTTGAAACTTATTTTTTGGAAAAACTGTAGATATTGATTGAAAAAAAGAACCTCACCAGCCTATTAACTGTGAGAAGATGGCCAGAGACTCAGCATGTTAGAGTCATCTTACGCCATTAATAAATATGATAATTAACTTTTACTTTCCTGTATTTACCTGTAACTATCTGAAAGATCAGTTTAGTCAGAGAACATTGTAAACCCAAAATGTCACCACAGTCTTACATCTTACACAACACCTGCATGAAGTCCATTTTTAATTAAAGAACATTAAGAGGCTGTAGAATAAATCCACAAGGATTATATTAATAAATATCCTCAGAAGATACAAGAAGACAGAAGAAAAGTATCAGATTAAAAAATCTGGTTATCAGATTGAAGAACAGGTCAGTTCTTAAAGAAACTAAATAGTAAGTAGCTGGAGCCCCTTCTTTCTAGAGTATTAGATCACCACTGTGCCCAGGTGGCCAAGAAGGCCAATGGCATCCTGGGTTGCATCAGAAATAGCGTGGCCTGCAGGACTAGGGAAGGGATCGTCCCCCTGTACTCGGCACTGGTGAGGCTGCACCTCGAGTACTGTCTTCAGTTTTGGGCCCCTCACTACAAGAAGGACATCGAGGTGCTGGAGCATGTCCAAAGAAGGGCAACGAAGCTGGGGAAGGCTCTAGAGCACAAGTCCCATGAGGAGTGGCTGAGGGAGCTGGGGTTGTTTAGTCTGAAGAAGAGAGGCTGAGGGGAGACCTTATTGCTCTCTACAACTACCTGCAAGGAGGCTGTAGCAAGGTGGGGGTCGGTCTCTTCTCCCAAGTAACAAGGGATAGGACAAGAGGAAACGGCCTCAAGCTGCGCCAGGGGAAGTTTAGGTTGGATATTAGGAAAAACTTCTTCACCGAAAGGGTAGTCAGGCCCTGGAACAGGCTGCCCAGGGAAGTGGTTGAGTCTCCATCCCTGGAGGTATTTAAAAGATGGGTAGACGTGGTGCTTGAGGACATGGTTTAGTGGTGGACTTGGCAGTGCTAGGTTAATGGTCGGACTTGATGATCTTAAAGGTCTTTTGCAACCTAAGTGATTTTATGATTCTATTAGCTGACATCAACCTGGTTTTCTCAAAATTCATGGCAATTCAGCTTGTATTTCATATGCTGCTACTAAGTAAGGTACAGATCCCATTACTTCAGTGACCAAGGCTGCCTTTGCTCCCCACAATGGCCAGTGACCATAAAGTATTTAAGTTCACATCAGTTCTGCTTTAGAAAATAGCCTAAAGAAAGATATCACACGTATTTAGTTGAACTGAAAAGATAATCAGTTGGCAATGATAAAAATGTTTACTTGCTTGTCCCAGTAAGAATTTTGCTTGTTTGATCTATAATAGCCCAGCTTCAGTGAGTCCAGAATTTACTTTTTGAAGGCAAGAACAATGCAAAACTTCATTTCCTTCAGCTAATCTGTTCCATCACCTCTCTCCAACTCTGTTCAAGCCAGCTCAGCCACACTATCACAATCCTTAGCAGGCACAGAATATCCACTTAATGGCATCTATTACCTGTGCTGTTACATTACAACGACTCTTCTCTGTGCCTCCTAACATTTCACCCAGTCTGTCCATCTGGCATTTTCTAAGCCCAGACTAGGGTTTTTTTTTTTGTTTGTCTTGCAAAAGATATAGCTGCAAAATTAGTCCCAGAAGTTTGCCATGAAAAATGAAAAAAGACATCCCTCCATCTTTCTTGTTTTCTTGGAGAATTTAACTAGGCTTACAGTTTTAGGTGGATCTATAAGTGAGAAAGATGCAGTTTGAAAAATCTTGCATATAAAAGACATCAGAGAGATAACTAAGTTGGCTGCACAAAATACTAAAGTTTTTAAGCTGCCTAAAAAAATCACACCTTTTATTTTTGCTGCTTGTTATTTATTCCTAACATATCACATATTTTTAACTTTCATCCTCTTAATGCATTATGAAACTAGGTATAAAAAAGCTTCTAAAAATTAAAACATCATTAATGCGCTGTAGAGATTGTCAGAACAAACAAGCACACATTCAAAGAGAAAAAATTATAACAGACTTGTTCAGTGACATGCAGTTATTTCACTTTTAATACTTTTTTTATTCCTCCCCCTCTCCTCCTTCCCCCCCCCCCTTCATAAATTATTGATATTTGCTCCAGGAAGTTTAACATTGTACAAAAAGTTAACAGCAATCCTAGCTTTAGGTATTGCTTGTCTTGCATGGCTGAGGATTTTTCTCTAAGCATTCCAGATGTAAATGTAATGGAATATAAAAGTATGAGTTCACACCACAGATAAGATTTATCCTCTTGCTTATCTTGAGGTACCTGGCTTAAGCTACTTATTCGGGCATCCTGCACAATCACTGGTAAGACATGTATCTTCAGAAGGTGATGAAACTTACCTGTCTAAGGATAACCTGAGAAACCCTCCCTCTCCATTGACACACAGCTGGCTCAGACACCATGCTTAAGTTTCAATGTTCAGGTTAGGCAAGATGAATCCCAGGTGAAAGAACCCATGAGCTCATATGTTTGCCTGCACATTTAAAAGTGTATTTGTGCTTAACAAAGTCAGCCTGTGCTCATAGCCAGAGAAAATTAACTTGCTGAATTATATGGTTGCCAACAACAATTATAAAGAATGTCTGGTTTACAGAACAGAATTTAGGCACATTTACCTAGTCTTTTTTCTTCTTTTAAAACATACAGGGAAAAAAAAAAAAGTTGTTCTCCCAGTAAACAAGAAAAAAAAAATTTCAGTATCCTTTAACAGGTAAAATATCTCTTTAACAGGTAAATAACAGGTATATTTGAGTAAAACTTGCTAAAACAAGACTGACAAAACTGAATCTGTAAGAGAAACTGTTTTGTGGAAGGCAGATTAAAAACTTCTACCTTGGTTAGCATTTAAGTAATTCCATAAACAGTTTATAAATACTGAAGAGAAACATACCTGGCATCAGTTCAGCAGTAGGGAATATCTTCTCCTGCTTCATTTTACTTTCATGTAATAACTCTTCTTTGGTTATTGGAAGATCTAGAACATCTCGAATAATCTGTGCCCCTTCTAGGGCTTTTTTACCCATGACCAAGGATTTCACATCCCAGGTATAGGCCTTTCCAAAACGCCCACAGATCTCTTCGAACACTACTGTATAGAGATGCTCAGTATCTACCAAAAAAATCATAATAAAAAAGATTATTAAAACCACGTACAGCCAGCTGAGCAGCCAATCTTACAAGGAGGACCACATAAATGGTCACAGAGTGAACTGCCAAGAGCCAGAGGGCATATCAAAGTGGACAAAATCACCTCCCTTTATTTGCAGAGAGGAAGCCAGACTTCTAAGACCACCTCAGAGGTACACAGGTTTTTCAAGCTGTCACTTCTGTGTTAAGAAAAAAGGTTACTGAGGGTCACAACAAAGAACTATCTGGACCTGCTCCTTCATCACTTTTCTTAACTGCAGAGGTTAGCAAGCAGTGCCTTAATTAAAATACTGTATTTATTCTTTGCATGAGAAAGAAAAGAAAGGAAGGAAATCTGGTACTTGGGGGATTACATTACATTTTCCATGTAAATTGAGAAAAAAAAAAAGATTTAATTATTTAAGAGTGTCTTTGAACGGAAGCTTCAGAGCGCCTTCAAAGATGCTACAATCGTTATTATAGCGCTGCTGGCACCTCTGCATTTACACGTGATTACTCAGGCTGAACACACCCACTTGTATTTCCAGGGGGTTTCTGGCAAGAGTAAACTTCAGGCTGAAATTTGCCAGGGAAACTATCAGCTTCTATGTCAAAAGTGTTTTTAGTTTTCAAACATTTTTTTTTTTCAAATACACACAAACAATCCTTCCTGTCTTTCCCCCCAGACAAATCTTTGAAAAAGAAGGTCAATAACATTTAATTTAACACTAAAATGGGGAAGAAAAGTTCTTTCAACTCTTGGCTTAATTTCAGCAAAGATCTTTAACAGTGGCTTTTCTACCACTTTCTTATCTTTTCAAGTAGTCTCCTTTGAAACACCAGCTACTGCTGTTAACCATTCTTCAATTTAGTTCTCATGCATGTCTTTGCCTTCTCTATCTCTAAAGGTTTGTTTATTATTATCACTTCATCAATGAAAGGCAAAAGCAAGGAAAGAAAGTAGTTGCTCTTATAAGATTTATTTAGAGAAATTAGGGACTTCACTTATCAACATGTCCTTTGCCATGAAAAAAATATTTTTTATAGGGATAATTAAATAGTGAAATTATTCATGCAGTCATTGCCTCACTTTCTGAATATATAAGAAGTATGCAACAGAGTTTAAACTTTAAGATTTAACATAGATACTATGAAGAAGACAGACTGAAGAAAGAAGAGCAGAGCCCATACAATATACGTGAAGATCTTCCCTGCAGTCTGACAAATGCTCACTGCTTAACCACAGTAATCTGCTTGTCCTGAGATCAGCAGATGATTCCAATCTGAAATCAAATGAGAAACATAGGGGCCATTTCCCATCATTGCACCTACCATCATGTGAACACACAGCAGTGCAGAAGACACACTCTGCCACCTGCCAGAGCGCTCTTCTCCATGTTCCCCTTCAGTAACTAGAAGGGACGTTGAGCCAAAAGATCAGCTAAAGACCTAACGTACTTGTCTGGTAGGGCAGCAAACAGTTCACAAAAACCTCTTAGCTTAAAAATGAAAGACAAAAAAATAGCACCTGTACTACTTTTACAAATGCTTCTTAAACAACGACACTTATGGAAAAAAGAGTAATCCTGGAGACCCATAAAACACACAGGAAAGGTATTACAGCAGAAACACAAGCAACTGGGCGTTGAAGAGTGTTAAGCTGTTTAACACCAGGAACAAAAAAAAAAAAAAAAAAAAGCAACACCAAAAAAATCCCCCCTAATGTCCCCCTTATAATTAGACAGCAGTAAATAAATACTAAATAAGAATACAACTTCAACATTTCTTATTCCCATTGCAACAGAGGAATCTCAAAAAAAGTGCTTAACAAACACGAGGTAGGCTAGCTTTTTTGCCATAGCACAAATGATTGATCAGAGTTTAAGTATAGCAAAGAATAATAATTTCAAACTACTATAAATCTGCAATACAATAAGACATTAAAGCCCATGCACACATGCATATAACACATCAATGAAATAAAACAAGCAAGAGGAATTAGAAAATCAATTCAAGTGACTAATTATAGGCACCCGCTGGTATCTTAGACACCCTAGTATGTCCAAGACATCCACACACAGCTGACATTAAAAAAAGTAATCTGGGCAAGACTCACACCTTACTGCATGAGCAGCCGGGTGCCCTACAGCATCCCAAGTGGTAATAAACACATACATTTCAGCAAATGAATCCAGCCCCAGCTGCTAGCTCCCATCAGGAATAGAAGCTGAGAACACAGCAGGACACAGGTGGCAGTGGCTTGATCTAACAGGGGGAAGGAAAAGCAAGACTTCTTAGCTCCTGCAATTTGCAGTAAATGTATAACCTCAGCTTCATTCTCTTCTGCCTTTCAAAATACTCTTCATCTTTCTAGCTCTCGTCCCCTGATATATCTTTTATGTGGACATTATCAGCATGACATACTGTCCATCCACTCACTACATTTCACTGGGAATGAATGATATTCATTCCCTAGCCACATATCATCTTCTAGTCATTTTTATAGCAACCCTTCTACACAAAAAGCACAGTCAACTCCACTGATGATGTTTACAGTGTGTAAAAGCCAGTCACAAATAAAGTGACAAGAATGACAGAGGCACCAGATTACTCAGTTTGTGAGCTGGCACAAAAACATGCTGACGCATATCCATAAAAACCTACAGGTCACTTGGCATCAGACCACAGTGCATAACTGGAGCGTATCATCTGCTCAAATCACTGCAGAGTCAGAATTAGAAGTGCAGATCTACCTAGGTTGGGTACATCAATGCAGTATCTAAACCTCATCTTTGTCAAACACTTATTTACACATGAAGACAGCCTAAGACAGAAGATTATGACTTCATGAATGAACACGGAACTCAATTTTTTCAGAAGGTTATACACCTTCTTGATTTATTAAAATTATTTTACTGTAATTCTAAAATAATCTCTACTTTATCAAGGAAATGAGGTTAGCAGGCATGAAAGCTCATCTTAGCTGTAGCTCATCTTAACCATCGGTTCAGAGTTCTTTATTTGAATAACCCATCCCATATTTCCATCAAGCTTCCCCGTTGAAATACACCTATGATTTATCCTTCTGCTAGCAATCTAAACAGAATTTTAATTGCGTACCTTTAATATATTCTGGTAAGTTAAAATCAGATCCTGGACACCTAAATTCTGCAAGATTTTTATTTTGATGGGGGACAGAGAAATGGTTAAAGGGAAGAATTTTAATTCAAGCAACAGATTTCTTGTGTCCATACCTATGAGGCAGACTTCTGTCCATACGTAGAAGAGAACCATCTTCAGTATTCAATTTAGCCTAATTCAAACACAATTAGTCACTTTTACCAAGATTTTGGCCCAAGATTGAGAAAATCTCATCAGATTTTGTCACCATCAATACTGAACGAACACACAGATGACTACGACTTTGCTTTCCTGTCAGTCTTCCACAATATTCCTTTAATCTCTTTAGGGTATGCAACAGTGTAAGAAGCCATAAAATCACCAAAATGCTCATTTGCGGTACAAGAGATAAATATAATTATAAACCAGAACATAATTATAGACGTGGAAATTTTTGCTTTGCTTTTTGCAACTCAATTGGTGGCATTCAGGACAGTATAAAGTATTGCAAACAAATCTACGCAATTGTTGAAATGGTAGGGGCAATCAACATCCCAGAGAATATTAGATGTTTCTTCTACTCACGGAGTTATAGTAATAGTAATGACATTTACATTTTCTCTCATTTCTGGATTTAAGTGTAACACAGGCCTTTTTGTGTTTATTCTCCCACTGTATCAACTGAACAGTGTTAAAGAACACAGCATTTAAACACAGTAATGGGAAAACCAAAACAGTGACCGATTTCCCATCAGAAAGACTAGCTTTATCAAGTCTTGAATATGACATGCCGAACTCAGTCAATGGTCCTCCAAGCTTCATGCCCATCTACTTTGACATCTGCAAAATCACGAACTCACGGTTCCCTTCCCTCTCTCTCCAGTGTATAAAAGATGAGGCCGATCAGCTCACTGACCAGTTGTGTCAAGTCTGTGAGACTCAGTGGTATAACAAATGCTGCAGCACTGCATGAAAGCCAGGGAGTGGACGCCTCTCAGTAAGGCTCTAAGCTCTAAAGAGATCTGTCACCAAGCCTGCCACTCTACAAGACCTCTCCCCACAGGCAGTACATGCTCTTAGCTTGTTTGATTACAGAAGTGAATAAATTCTTGAAATATCCATATAACTGAGGATATGAACATCAATCAATGGTACATTCACCACATTTCCACAGGGTATGTGGACTATCACAGAGTTTAGGAAACACCACTGACAAGATAAAACCCACATAACTATCCACAAAACTTGCAAGATCCTGCTGGTGGTTTTCGTAAGGAGGAAAGAAGACAAGAGTGGAAAACAAATGGCCTCTGCACAGGAAACTTAGAATGGAACAAGGAACATCCTCTCAACCCAAAGAATAATTCAAGATATTACTATCCACAGCTTATCAATTACAGCTGCATCTCAAAAAAAATTAAGAAGGAATAATACACTATGACAAACTACTGAAACACAAAAATACAACAGTGTTAACTAAAAAAACAGTCACTGAGGGAGCAATAGGCTATACGACTGAATAAAGCATGGTGCATAATTCATTCCCCATTCCTTTTTATCCTTACCATTTCAGTGGGAATCTGAGACTTTCCCCTTAAGATATCAGCAGTCAAACGAGACAGACAAAACCAGTATAAGCAATGCAAAAGACTAGCAACTATACAACTGTCACTGGAACAGGTCTGAAATTGCAAAAATTAGTTTAAACCACCCAGAATCACTGAAGAATTAGAGCTGAAGGCCCCTAAGTTAGCAAAACAATCAGAAAAAAAAGGAAAGAAGAATTTGAAGATTTTTTTCTTAAAATAAATGATCTTTAGTAGGCAACTATCTTGCAATTTGTGGCAGAAGGTCAGTCTTGCAGTTCCCTCCCAATATCCTTCCATTCATACTTTCACTACTGTGAAAGCTAGTTTAAAAATGCATGACTATGGTTACCCATGATGGCTAAGAGGAGAAAAAAAAAAGCAGTTTTAACAGCTGACCTCAAAATCACTTACAGCAGCTTAACAAGAGTGGGGATGAGGAAGGCAGGCAACAGAAATTACTTTTTGCACAATAGCCTGACTGTTACAGTGCTAGTCCAGAAAACGAGACTCAGCCTTTCAATCTACCCTTAGGGCCTGAGCCTACTTCTCTAACATCCCATGAGATTTTTGTATGCTTTTATGTTATATACACATATACACATATAAACCGTTTATATGCTTGTATATATATATATTTAAAACATATAAACATTTTTTTATATATACATATTGTGTGTGTATATATACAGAGTATTGTGTTTTAAAAGCAAAAGCTGCCTTTTAAAGAATAATCCAAGATGAGTGCTAGTCCATGAACACAAATCAACCTGGAGCCTGTTAACTTAAGGGCTCATTAGAGGAATATCGGTTCAAAACTCTTAGGAAAGAAGGCCTCCTGAGGAGATGAGGAACAGGAATGTTCTATTCTTTGCTGTAGTATTCCCCCCATTCCTTCTAAATGAACTCGCTTATGAAGAAAAATGAAATCTAAATTTATCACCTTTCAGAGACACCCACTTCAGTCATTGTCACAGGAGGAAATAAGCACTGCTTTTCTGCATGCTCAACCAAAATATTTGACCTATGCCTAAATTTCAAGGCGTGTGGTGCTGATGTACCCAACCAGGTAGGCTGAACCTAAACGCAGTCTGGCCCATCAAACCAAAGGAAATGCTGCTGCAGTATTCATGTCTTGTACCTTTTGACTGATTAACTCTCATAACCAGTACCATTTAAGTTCACCTTATTGTTACCTGGAAGTTAAAGGAAGGTAAAACCTCTATTAAAATAAATAGCAAGCACCAAATAATGGCTACTTCAAAATCATAAGCTAGTTATAAAGAGCAAGTTATTCGGTAAACCATTTTACGTGATTGATAAACCATAACTTCCAAAGATAAATAAAAAATAATGACTATAATTGCTGAAAATTAAAATTACTGCTTCCAATTTAATTGAGTAATGATTTGCAAATCATTATATTTTTGATTAGCACTTAGAAAAATTCACTGAAACGATCCATTATTCATTTTAGTAGGGAGCAGGTAGAAGTCTATTCTGGAGCTTTAATTTTTGCAAATATACTCTTTTTTTGATGTACTAGATTATTAATGTAAGTACACTCCAAGATAGACAAATATGCTACACGGTGATTACTTCACTAAGTCCAGAGAAACACACTGCCACTGGCTAACTCATTCAAAGTGCTATCAGTCTGTTTGCCCTTCTCTGATATGAGACATCCTACCATGAATTCAAGTTATTGCTAACAGGCTTAAAAAGAAAGTAAGTTTGGTGCCTCAAAAAATAATAGCTGCATAGAACTGTTCCCAAATGAGTATCACATATTTGCCCCTCTGAGTTTACATTACTGGGAGAATTCTTCAATGGCAGCTACAGAGGAAGCCAATTTCTCATTTTATATGCTGTCCTGGTTTCAGCTGGGATAGAGTTAATTTTCTGCCTAGTAGCTGGTAGAGTGCTGTGTTTTGGATTTAGGATGAGAATAATGTTGGTAACACACTGATGGTTTAGTTGTTGCTAAGTAGTGCTTACACCAGTCAAGGACTTTCCAGCTTCTCGTGCTCTGCCAGGTGCATAAGAAGCTGGGAGGGGGCACAGCCAGGACAGCTGACCCCGACTGGCCACAGGGCTATGCCATACCATATGGCGTCATGCTCAGCATATAAACTGGGGGGAGTTGGCCTGGGGGCAGTGATGGCTGCTCAGGAATGGGCTGGGCATCGGTCAGCCGATGGTGAACAACTGCATTGTGCATCACTTGTTTTGTACATTCTTTTATTATTATTATATTTTTTTTTTCTTCCTGTGCTGTCCTATTAAACTGTCTTTATCTCAACCTGTGAAGTTTACTTATTTTTTTTTCCAATTCTCTCCCCCATCCCACCAGGGTGGGGGAGAGTGAGCAAGCAACTGTGTGGTGCTTAGTTGCCAACTGGGTTTAAACCACAACATACGCAAAGAAACATTTTACTTCTACGGGGAGGGGAAGAAGCTTCTAAACAAATTCAAAAGGTTTTTAGTTTACATTAATAGAGCAGACATATCTTAATGCTATCTTGTATTCACATATGCACCTGATCCTTCTTTTTAATGCCACAGGGAAGTGAAGGAAACAGTTCACGAATAAACCATGCAAACACTCTTCTGATGTGGAGCTGTAAACCAATACTCCACCATCAATACAAAACAGCACATAAAAAAGTAAAGCAAAATCTGTATTTCAATTCCAGAGCATGAGGGAACCCAACTTTGAAATAGCAGGTAATATATATGACTTAATTCAAAACACTCTAAAACCGTACTTACTAAACATCAACTGTGTGACAGCATCTCATTAGTTTAAAAATAGAAAAGCTGTTGATTCACAGAAACTGCCTGATATACTTTCTTAGGCATTCATGCAGGCCCTTAACCATTAAAAATAGAACTATGCAAACAGCAGTTGATATGGTGCCTACACAATCCCACTTGTTGGGCTGAAACCTATGGCTAAACAGAGATGTAGCTTCTTAAAATGCATGTCATACATATGTCATGCATATGCCCAAGTCAGGTAACAGTTACACTGCCATTAGCATATAAGCTACTATAACAAGGCAACAGTATTACACAAGGACTGTTCTCAGCCAGGGGAGCAATTACTAGCTCTGGGCAGAACAGCTTACAGCACCTTCACAAGGAAGTCAGCCTTTCACCAAGGGGGTATCTCTTCTTCTCAATACATTGCTGACAATGCATGGTAGCAGTTCACTGACCTGAGGAATGCAAAACAGTCAGTGTTTAAGAAGTTGCTTTGAAATGAGGTGTTCCAAGGCACTTGGATGAAACTACCACACAAGGTAGATGAAATCAAAAGGGTCACTATGTTATCAAAGTCAGCAGAAGAATAACCAAATATACCTTCTTAATTAAGATACACTTTCTCCAGGAAAAGCTATAAGAAACACAACCTTCCCTGAACAGACATCCCAGAGCTGTTCTGTTTAACCCACAACCTGAAACAGCAACAACGGAAAAAAGAATAGTCAAGGGAAGGGAAAAAAAAGAGTCAGAAAACTTTATTCCTCCCTCAAAAAACCCAAACAAAGTAAGACCAAAGAGAAAATTCTCTTCAGCATGCCACAGTTCTCTCTAATACCAATTTCCTTTTTCTCAGAAAGCTTTTGCTTGCCCAGGAGACTACATATATGTAAAGACTTAGGAGAGTTGTGAATTCAAGTTGTTTGACTTTCCGTGTTACATGTTTCTAAATCACTTTCTGTAATACTGTCCAAAAAGTCAGTTTCCTAAACAGTGGAAACACTTCAAAAGACAGAGTGAATTTAATAGAAAAGAAAAACATTCTTTTTCCAGCATGGCCTTGGACAACGTTCTAAACTTAATTGCAGCAATGTGTCAAACATACTACCACAAAGGAAGTGTAAAGAACTACAGATCAATAAAGATAATCTCTTCCATCCACTCAAGAGTGCCTAAAATTTTTTAAGTAAATCTGCTGATGGAGTAATTTCTCTGTGGTAGTAAAACTAAGAGGAGAAACCCATACATCATCAATGCGCTTGATTTTCCAAGAGAGAGGACATTTCATCATGGCTGACTACCTACAGTCAAGAGGAAAGTCTCAGAAATACTGCAAGACCTGATCACAGGATCTCTTTAATAGTCATATACCAAGAACTCCTAATCTTAACTAGATTCTAAAATACAAAAAAGAATCTGACCTTTGAGATTCATGAGGCAAGTGTGCTACAGCAAACTGAAAAGTGTTTTATGAGCTGTAATCACTGTTTGTTTGAAAACTGTAGATGAAACCTCAAAACTATGGTATAGACACTAATTTAAGGAACTTCCAACACCACGTAAGTGTGGACTTCTACCCGGGTGAGCCACAGACCTCTCTGAAGTTGCATGACCACAGCCCTTGCCTCCCACCTGGGGCTGAGGATCCGAGCAGAGGGCTATTCTCACATAGCACTGAAAAACCTCACGTGGTGACAGGAAGAGTTGTCCTACCTCCACACTCGGCATGCTGTAAGCCAGAGGCAGGTCCTAACTGACTCCTAGGTCAAATATAGCCTGCAGCCCAGAGGAGGACCACTCAAAGTCAGTGGACTATCACGACTGACGGTACACGAGCTCTTCTTGTTTCTTAACACCATGGGTAGAAACATTCCTGGAAGACTGTAATTTGTTTTAGACTATGATCAGCTTGCTTATAATTAGCATGGTGAAATAAAAACTTATATTTGGCCACAGAAGCTTTTAACTAAGCCCCATTGAACCCAGTGAGAGATAGGTACCTAAACCATAGAATGATTTGGGTTGGAAGGGACCTTTAAAGGTCATCTAGTCCAGCTTCCCTGCCCCGTGCAGGGACATCTTTCACTAGATCAGGTTGCTCAAAGTACCATCCAACCCACGATGCTTTTGTGTTTCTGAGTTCAAACACCATTGGCACTCCAGCACCTGAACAGGAGATGCTGTCTGCTGAGGACACCTTGTATGGCAAGAGGAACTTTTCCTATTCCCAGGAAATGAAGCCAGTCTGCTACTCAACTGCAGTCGGACTGTATTAGTACTAGATCTTTGTATTAATATTCCCCAATAAACTGCCACTTACAGAGTTCAGTATGCAATGACAGTTGTTAATAGGATTCCTTTTATTTTCTTCATGAGTATTTACATACTAATTCTTAGTCCTGCTGCTGAAGAGCTGTATAGTTTTCCTACCAGTACATATTTGAAATTTTGCTGAAAATCTTTGGCCCCTCTGCATAGAAGATGTAGTCTACCTAGTAATACTAGTATAAACGATCACACTAAAAATAGAGAATATGGTAGCCCTTATTAACTGGAAAATCTTATCAGTGTATTTTGAGCTAGGCTTCTGTTGTGAAAATTGTTGTACAAAGTTGTGTGATCTGCCCGAGAACTCTACCTCCCGTCATACAAAGTCTCTACTTAATATAGCAGATGCAGACTGATTAGGAAGTCTGAAAAACAAATGCAAATACGAGGAATCAACTACAGTTCCTGTAAGACATGGAGGAGACATTTCAAAAATAAACATTTGATGCAAAATACCTGTGAAAGGGTTTCAAACCACCTCAGCTTGAAACCATCCCAGGGACCTCCCACCTGGAAAAAAAAAAACATCATCTCTTCACTGTACACAAAAATAATTTTATTTTAGTAGAATTGCTATAGAGAACACTTAAAAATTTCACACACGTCAGGTACCTAAAGGTGGATGTACTGGACCCAGTCCCAACTTTCAAGTAAAACAGAAAAGCTTTAAAAGCTGAAATAAGAGTGGCATTCCCTGGCAGAAGGGAGGTGACTGAGAACAGATCCGCCTCTTAAGTCCTGCACTTGGATCAAACTGACCTAGTATTATTTTAGCACATTATGACAATTCTAAACTAGCTAAGGTCTTCAAACAGCAAAATCAATCTAAACTCAACTATCTCTTGTTTAAAACAGGGGAAAAATAACAAAACAGTACCAGGGATGTTGTATAAAAAGACATAAAACTTATCCACACTACAATCCTGGAAGAATACAGTGATTACAAAAAGGTTCAGACAGAGAATCTCACTAACACATCAGTGAACCCAATTCACATGAGGACTACAGGAGAAACAAAGTTGGAAGTAGACTCTCTGATGGCAGCTATTAAGGTTATATTTTCAGCTCTCTCAAAGGGGAGAGGCTGAATCTTATTTTGCTAGAGAGTGGTTCTGGCATAATGGAAATGTTATGTTATGACTTTGTTTTGAGCATGACAGCTTAGAGTTACAAGAAACACTGCTGTGTATCCTACTAAATGAAATAAAAAATATGTGTTCAGAGACTCAAAGAGTGCAAGAAACTTTAGTCCGTCATTTCATTCTTCTGTATGATTAATGGGCTAAAAACAAAAACAGATATTCTGAACCGAACTAGAAGTCATTCCACTTTCACTCAATCTTTCTTCCCTTCTACCTCAGTTCTGCAAGCTGAGGTCAAAGTTTATATCCTGAGACTAAAGCAGCTTCACTCTCCTGCGGCTGGAATTTAATAAGCCTGACGCAGGAGTTACTTCACTGGGGTGTGCTTAGTTCTGCTGCAACAGCGCTTGCAAAAGACAGGCTGGCAAAGTATACGCTCAATAAGCAGATAAGAGGAGTGTTTTTACTTTTTTTTCCAGAAACAGCTCCAACTTCTTTCCCTCCAACCAAAAACTAAAGGAAAAAAAAAAAAAAATCCAGTAGCCTTTCTCTCACTACTCAGAATTAGGTACTAATCTACTGAAATCAATTAAGTCACAATGATACAAGCAAGAAAATCAAGCTCATAGTTTCTGAATATAAATATGTTAGATAAGGCAAGCATTTCTAATTCCACAGTAACTAACCCGGAATTAGATTTACAACAAAAATTTGTTTGCTCCACAGCAACAATTTGCTCTCATTCTGCTTGTAAATGGGAAAATTGTTTTTGAAGGTGCATTGCCTCATCGTTAGAAAGGGGTGAGAAGTTGAAGGAAATTAGGAAAAAAATTAGTGTCTCTGATTAACACCTGACAAGTTGTGGCAAAAATAATAGCTAGAAACCATTAATATAAGCATCACTTATGCAACTATATATAGTTACTATGAAAACGATTATGAACAGCCATATTCAGCAGTATCCAAACAGATCTGACACACAAAATCTAGAATGAAGTAGAAGTAACTAACACCTGAATATGAAATGTCTGACAAATACCATTTGTAACAGACGCTGTTCAATAAATAGCTTCCCTGACCCCATTCTGTTAATTTCCTTTTGCTTGATCTAAGATCAAGCTTACGATCAGCAAAATAAAAAGTGTCTGCTTCATTTGTTGAATACACTGAACTGAGCCACTTGAACTTAAATGACTTTTAGACAAAAAGATGAAGTTCTAAGACTATACCTTTTAACCCTTGTGTTTTGAAACTGTTAGAAGAACTACCACATCCTAGGCATATAGCTAAAGCTGTATATCCAGTTAAGCAGGGCAACTTACATGTTTCCTAAATATATGGAAAAAAGAATTAGAAGGTATACAAGTTGCAATAATAATGAAACTGCTGGTCACCAAAGGCCTTTCTCTTTCGAAAAGAGGCAAATGCACCATAGGCCACATCTTTCTAATAGCCCCTTGACAGTAGTTTTCACAGAGATGGAAAATTTTGCACAGAAATGCAAATCTGATATTCCATCAACAAGCTGAAGAGCCTTTTGTTTTTTTCTGTTGTCTGAAGAGCAAATCTAACTATTAACATAACAATACAATTGTATGAAATGTTTCAATCAAAGAAAACAGAGCTGAACACTGTTGAACATGGGTGCAGTCTACCCTCTAAAATGCAAAGGGCAACTTAAGTCACTGAGCTTGTCATAAGTGAAGAAGTTGGAGGTTTTTTCCTTCTGTTAGGTTGACACGGTTCATGGTGGTATTGCTACAGGGCTGTCGGCCTGTCATCACTTCTGTTATGAACTTGTATTTTCTAGAGCTTTAAAACTTTGCTGGTAACAAATAAATAAAATGAAATTATACAAGAATTAAAGCTGTTTTCTTCAGGAAAGGGATTTCTTCTGACAGTACCCTCCACCTTATTATTTTTATAGAAAATCTAGCATGTCTCTTGAGAATTTAACTCCCTCCCATGGACTGTCAGAGGAGCTTAAGTAGGTCTTGAATTGGAAATGGGAAGCATCTACATTGTCAGTACTGAAGGCATTAAAATGCATCATCATCACTCTGTGAAGAAAATAATTTCCTTGGTAGTCTATAATTGTCTCAAAGGCTCCATTAGAGACAATTCAAGTGGGTAATACATTTTTCAAACTTAGACTACCATTAAGTACAGTTATATAATACCTGTAATCATTGATCTTCGTAAACTATTTTGTTGAATATTTGATTTATGCTTCTGGGTCTATATTATCGATAAAAACTTTTGTAGCTTGGAAGAAAGGAGTAGGTACTGTTATTTCAACAGAACTGTAAAATTTTCTAACATCTGTGTCTGCTCCTTTACTTCTCTCCAAGAACAGAGCAATATCTGTAACGTACACCTTATTACACCTCTGATATGATACAAGTATTGGGCACCTTGTAACCACTCATGAGTACACATATAATCTTTCTGAATGATTTATTTCCATGCTGTGCTCATGTCTAAAAAAAGAATGGCATGAAAGAACAAGGTTTTGGGGAAAAGTTATTGATAAGCACTATCAAATCAGCTGCCAAGTCAAGAAGACTCAGATAAGATGAGGATTTCAAGACTTTAGTGAGCACAATTTCTAGGAAAATCACATCAAATCTCAGTGGGGCCTAGACTTAAAGGTTTTTTTTTTTTTTTTTTTTTTTTCAAAAGCAAGTCTGTTTTTAATTCACAGCACAAGAAGACTACTTTAAAAAATAGCACAAGAGAAGAAAGGTAAGTGTAGGATCCAACCCAGAAAGAATAAATGGGTACTGGAAGTATTTTTCGTATTCTAAATCTTTTGAGATATACATAGGAATAATGTTAGAACATCAATGAAATGTAATTTCTTGTACATACAATTAGAATATAAAGCAGAGAACTGAAGCTCACAATTTCAGTATGCAAGATGCTATGAAGAGAAAGATAAACTAAATATCTACTGAAGAGTACACAGATGATAAGAAGTATCCTGCCTTCCGTTTCTTTATATACAAATACAGAAACATTTGGGTCAAACACGAATATTTGGTTTAGTCCCCTGAAAGCTGCAATTATAGCAGAAGGAAGAAAAAGAAAACATGAATCTATTCCGTGTTGAACTACAGCATTAGAAAAAGGAATGGATGAAGCAGGGAATAACTTCCATGTTTTTGCTATAAATCTTAAATTATGGCTTTTCTTTTTCCCCCTCTTAGTAGAAAAAACTTCTAAGAATATATAGCCATTTCTCCATTAACTAGGGCAATGAGGAGAGAAAAACGCTAACACACCATTTAATCATCTTGTATTATTGTCTGGGGGAGAGGCGGGGGCAAACGTAGAAAGATTTATGCAGAGAGCAGCTTTAACCAGTATAATGCAGACAGGTACCAGCTACAGATCCCAAAATGCCAATTCTTGAAGCCAAGAGCTTTGATTAGGGCAAAACAAGGCCTAGTTAACTCATAAACCATATAATCCAGATTTATTGTTAACTCTCCGTTATGCAAAGAGACTTCTTCAAGAAAATTTTGACATATTTTTAAGGCATTTCTCTTTGACAACTTCAGAGTTACTGAAAAGCCGCTCATTATCTTAACAGTTATTTTAAATGGGAGAAATCCTCTCCTTTGCATACATATGCACATACGAAAAGACATCTCCTGTATCTCTAAAGCTTTATCCAGGAATTGTAGGGTTTTGTAGAGCACTGGAAATTTCCAAAGTGAAAGATTATTATTTGAAAGATTCTGAAGTCTGTAAAACAAACAGATACCTAGAAAAAAAAATTTAGCATATACAGAAAGCCTAATACTATGACGAACACTTCACAGACTTTCTTCTATTTATGAAATATATTTAAGATAAAAGAAATACTAACATAATATATCCAAGGAATGATAACTGCAGAATTCAGAGCATACTATTAGAAAAACCTTAACTATAAAAATAAACATAAAAGAAGAAAATTCCTAATGCTATGACACTTCCCAAAATGCCACCAAAATTCAGAAGTTTTCTCAGAGACCAAGATGCCACATGAAGACTGCTATACAAAGTATATTTGCATATATGCATAAGTATTGGGATAAACTCTTACATGTCGTTACCACTGCCATTAAAAAGTACAGTTACTTCTGTAGGTCCAACGTATACATTTTGGAAATCATAGGCTATTTCTAAACCTCGAGACCTAGAAGCACTTAGGCCATATGTTATTTCAAATCTTGCCCCAACATACGTGTAGACTGCCTCCTCTCTCCACCATCCTGCTTTCCATAGGAAAACAATGGTCTGGACAGCAGTAATGGTGCTACAGCAGACTCCAGAAAGCTCTCACCCTCAGGGCAGTTCAGGGACCAGCCTGGACAGGGAAGGTTGTGTATGACAGATCACAGCCACCCAGAAATTTTACAGTGGTATAGTGTGAGGTTTCTAGGAGATGCAGCTGTTTCTAAAGGCATGAAGACTCAAGTAATAGGCAGCTAAAAAACATGTCAAAAATTCTCTAAAATGCTGAATACAATCAGCAGGTGAAACCAAAACTTTTTTTTTTTTTTAATCTGTAAGAGAGAACTCAAGGTTTTTTAAATTAAAAAAAAAAATGGTAGGACTGGCATTAGTATAACAAATGGTATAAAGACACAGAACTTTTTTTTTAACTTAACCCTTAGAACCTAGAACTTAAATTTTATCTTGTTATTCTACAGTGTTTCCAAGTGCACACGCTAATTACCTGCCCTCTGTAACAAGTTCCAAAAGAGGGAAGGGGAATAGTTCACTTCCTTTTTGAAAAAGGCAAAACCATGATAAACAGTAACCTATGCAAAGTCAGCAGTTAGACATTTTCAGAAACTAAATTTTACAATACTGTACAATTTGCAATCAACTGTCACATAAGAAGTTTAAAGTTCTAGAATATACAAAACCAGAATAGCAATACTACTTCTTGCTCTTTACTCTTAGATGTCTTCATTCATGGAAAATGAAGACGTTCAAATTAAAAATGGGAGAATGATAAATATCATAAAAATATGATCTACAACAATAATAACAATGCAAGTTATTAGGCAGCGGAGTAGCAATTAGATATACTACAATACCTTAGTGGCCCAAATATTTTCATTTTCCTGAGATATGTTCCCCATGAAATACTGTTTTTAATTTTTAAAGACTAGAAATTTATTGCATTGTGATATGCTCTTTGTGGCTCCATCTCCCCTGAGCCACAAAGCAAAGAATGTTTTGTTAGTCCAATAATAATATAATGCTATAGAGAGGATTCAGTCCTAGCATAAAAAGATTCACCATTTCACATGGTGTAATTTTTTGCAGTAATGGTCTTGTAGCAGAACGATGACACTACCCAAGGCTATGTCACTTTACAGACATACATGGGTCTACTCTTTTGGCCTGAAGACACAGTTCAAAGGAGGTTTCTGTATGTAAATTACAAAAAACAACAAAAAAAATCTTTATCATAGAACAATTTATTCAAATGAAATTATGTCTCAGTGTACTCCTGCTCCACCTTAAACCCATTAATTTCTCCCACTTCAGCCCTTCTGATACACTATAATCCCAATTTTTTCATTAAACACACATTATCCTTCATTCCATTCTTCTTTCAGTATTACTGCAAATTTGTTCCTCTTCCTTAGAGATGTTCCCAAATGAACAGTACCAGCGTCAAACCCATAAAACACCCCAATCTAACAAAGACTTCCTCTCATGACTGGTCAGTAATCAAATAAAAGGTCTATTTGTTTGAATATGTACTCTGTGGCAGTTTACATTACACCCAAATGGACCAATTAAAGCAGAACATAATTTTAAAGACATAACATTCAAAAAGATGCCCTAATGTGAGCGGGCAATTTGCAGTATATGGCAACGCTGTGAAAGAGAACCTGAGTGAACTAATATTCATGCACAGCAGACAATCAATGCCCACGAGTGAACAAGAGGGCTGAGCTGTTTGGCAGCAAACCCAATCAGTTCAGCACCCACAAGCACAGGACTGCTGCAAAGGACTAGCACGTATCTACCCTTCAGAGAGTGAAGGTTACACAGGGGCTGCTGGAACTATTACACCAGGTCAGAGAATGCGTATTAATGAGCTGGGAGAATGAGACACTGTAGAACGCAGTACATATTATACAATTGCAAAGGTCATGAGTAAATTCCTATGGATGTTAGATAGAAAGACTGGGCTGACAAATAATAAACTAGGCTTTCCTCTCAGTTGTCTTGCATTATCCTGAGACAAACTGAACATGAGACCTGCCCAAAAGAACCACACACAGGCACAGCAGAGGAGAAAAATAACAGCAGAGAGAAAAAGTAATATATGGAGTGCTGATACCTAACTGATGCCCAAAGGAAAGATTTCAAGAAGTGGAATTAAACCTGTTTCATCAGAGACAGTCTACTAGAAACAGGACTTATTTGATGACTTTTACAAAAATACTTCATATACCTCAAAAGGGAAGGAGGAAGAAAAGAAAGAATACATTTTAAAAAGAAACCAGCTATCATATATAACAGCAAAACCATACTTGGGAAAGAGCAGTGTCCACTTAGATGCAAGTTTTTCCAAATTACAGCATCAGATTTATTGCCAAACTACTATAGAAAATTGTATTTATTGTAAGAGGAATTAAAAATTATTAAAAGCTGCACAAGAACAGAAAGCATACATAGAGACAGCAACCGCTGATATTGTCAATAGGTGTGCAACTCTACAAGAAGCAAAATGTTGCCCCTCCCCCCCCCCCCAAAAAAAAGGAAAAAGTAGTCAACCATCAAAGAAAGAGCCATAAGGAACAGAGACAAGCATTCCTTATTGGTTATTGAAGGAAAGAAAGTCAAAAGCGAGATAAATAAAAGTCTTGATAAAGGTTGGCAATAATTCAATGAACTTTGGGTCAGAACACCGATTTTATTATTATTATTAAGGGGGAGGAAAAGGATAAATCAAGGTCAGGAGTCTCTGTCAGAACCATTATAAGATACAAAAAAGATCCCGGTTAAATACTTCTCAATAGTCTTGTGACAGAAATGAGGATCAATACAGAGAGGTACAGTAACACATAACAGAAGCAGCAACAATCACTAGCAGTCTCTACATTGTGCAAAAGAAAATTGGTTATCCATAATGAAAGCAATAGATATCAAGTTTGAAGGGAGAAGATATTTAGCTTAACTGCTTTTGTGTTGCTAGTTAACATAGTTCCTGGTCTTTAAAAGAACAATGATCATATTGTGAAAATTATCATCACCATTAAGGTCTGTTTCCAATAAAATAAATAAATAAATAAATAGTTAAAAATAATAACAACAACCAACACCCCTCCCCCGCAACATTAGAAGTATAAACGTCAGTATTCAAGAATAAGATTGTCTCTCAGAGAAAATGTACCAGCAGAACTCACAGAGCAGAATTTTGCTGGTAAACTGTCCTACCCAGACAAATTACAGTGGTCTTAGAAATTCCACTCTCAAGAGTTCAATTAGCCAACTCACAACAAGGCTACATGAATGAATTACAACTACTCAGAACAAGAGCTGCAGAGTTGGGCCCAAAATGGCATACCATATAACTACTGCCAGTATGCAGAATAACAAAGCCAGGGTTGTTAATGTTGTTTTTCTTCTTAAGTAAAAAGAAAATTGGAATGCAGCAGCTGGAAATAGTGTTATTATAAGGGAAAACTCTATGCACCTTTTCTTTGTGTGAAATTCTGTTCCATTTATGACACCTTATTATTTACATTCAAAGCAAAATAACGTGAACTTCATACACAAAACAGTGTACGTAGCCAACAAATATAAAACCTTATCATCTACAAACAGATCTGAAAATCTGCATTTAGGCACAGAAAGAGACTAATTTTTGCAAATGGTCAAACTGCTGTGTGCATCTTTAAAATCACTAAACAAAACCTTTACCCTCCCAGCACCTCCGAAACATACCTCTCCACTTGCTAAAGGCCCTTTATACAACTGAACGTGTGTAATAGCCAGAAAACAAAAGCCACGTTAATAACAGTGGAAAATTGAAATCTCTTCGGATTCATTTATTTAGCATCTTTTTTTTTTTTTTTTTTTCTTTTAAAACCAAATGCTGTGGGTCTGGTGCAACTAATAAACAAATAAATAAGCACCAAAAATGCATTGCATTTGTTTGTAATTTATGTGCAATATTAAAATCAAATCATGGATCTTTCAGCTTGGGAGCATTCCTCTGTAATTCCCCAGGGAGAAAAAAAAAGATCATTGCTAATGCTGCCCATGACATTTTGAAATGTGGTAACCATTACAGAAATGAAAAAAAACCTATTCTGCAGATGCTGAACTAAGCTCCGATTCTGGATTATTCTAACCACAAACAACAGGCAACCATGCGGACAATTTGCAAATCAATCATGGGATATTAGAAGTTAGACTCTAGGTTAGTACGTTTGTTATCTCCTTGCCAAAATTTTCCTTGCTGTTAAATTAAAATGTTAGCTTTCAAGCATATGACAAATCTTATTTATCCTGTTTATCATTAGTTAATTCTTAATGAGGAGCTTTTTTACTTATCTCCAAAATTTGCTCATGAAGCATCTATGAGGTATTTTAATCTAATAATATCCTTAATCTGTTTGTTTTTGCAACAACATACAAGTACAGAACACAGGCGCAAGACAGCATTTTTGTTTCCTTCTTCGTTCTCCAAAATCAGATGGAAATGGAGACTGACAAGAAAGTAAGTTTCCACTACCTAGAAGCAGAAAATAGGTTTACAAGATTGCCAGTTTATAGCCTAAGAAGATTAATTCCTGCACTTAAGCCATAATAGAGGACAATCTAGAGCGAACTGATGTTTAGTTGAATTGGTGCTATTTGCTCTGATGCAGAAGAAATAGGAAGCTGTTTTAACCTCCGATTCACGCTGTAAAATAAAAGACAGCATGCACATAAGCAAACTCCAGCATAGAACTCTTACCAGTTTTCTTGTAACAGCAATCTCCTAGGCTACTTGTGCAATGAAATGAAAGTAAGAGTACATTTTTTACTTCTGACCTTGTGACAATGGGTAGGTAACACTGGGGAGAAAGAAAACATGCCAAAACTCTTTTCACAACACTGCAATGAATTTAACCGCAAGTTAATTTCTTCTATAGCATAGACCAGAGATTACCTGTGTGACTAGCCATGCTGGAGTTGCTTAGAAGTGCCACACAAGAACCAGCAGTCTTCTCTGCACAAAGGAGATAGCAGCTGCAAAAGCAGCAACTTTTGATCCCAGTTGCCTAAACTACTTCTCGCCCCTCTGCAAATGGTCAGAATAAACTGGCATACCTGTGCCTGTACAGCCCAACATGACTGAGTTATGGCGAAGGTATCTTGCAAAACTAAGCTGCTTTAGAAACGATCTCTCTTTTAGATCTACTTGAATATGCTGACTTATCTTATGTAAAGATGCTGTTTCACAACACTAAGGGACATCGGCAAGGATAATAATTTACATAAAACGGTCACTACTCCTAACAAAAATTTAAACAAAAATAAATACATGACTCAACTTTCTATAAAAAAATGTCACGTTCTCCGCATGTTAACTTACCTTTAGTTGAGCTTTAAGCACAATGTTAAGCAATATCTTATCTCTGCAGCAGTTTCCCTAAGTTCATTTGTCAGTTAGGAAAGGTTAATATTATACATGCAGCTTGTACAGAATATAATTTCTAATTTAAAATATTTTCAGCCCTCTACAAGTTCAGGAACAGATCAATAAAGGCAACATTCAATCCTATCTGTGTTCTGGTGCTGGGGTAGCTATTGGCTACAATTACATAACAAAACCACTTGTCATAGCTTAAAATACAACCGATGCAGTAAGTTGAGAAGATAGATCCTAGGGGGAATTACTCTAGTTGTGTATTTTGTACAAATTCAATAGATTTTTCCTTCTGTATCTTCAGTGTTGGTTTGTATGTTTTTACAATATGCTAAAATGCCAGGATCAGATATTAAACAGTACAACTATAACAAAATTATTTATTTAGGTATCAAAGATCTCTAGCTTCTGTTCTGTTTTTTTATTTTAGCCAGCTAACCCTGTACTGTGTGTGTCAGATAAGCACACACATAAGTAGGTTTAATAGTTTTAATTATACTACATACTAGCGGTTAGAACAGTAGTCTTCTATAGGAAAAGACTAAAGCATTTTAAGAAAAAGCAATCTACTGTACAAGTTCGGAGCATTTATTGTTAGGATTTGCTGTAGGAAAACAAGTAGAAATTTAACACCACGTTATTGCTGGGTTTTAAAATAAATAAATAAATTTTAAAAGTACAGCAGCACACCAAAAATTAAAATTTAGTTATTCCTTTTTCTCTGGTTTATACTACACAGTGAAGTGAGCACCACTTATAAACTACGTTAACTAAATCTTGGTGCATATGTATAATAAAACAGGATGTAACTGTAATACACTAGCACAAAGACTGTTTCTTCTATTATAGCTGGAGTTTCCTACAAAAAAAAGTCCGTCAATTAATTTTACCTATTAAATAACAAGCTGTCTAGAGGTGCTGTTCACATATTTCACTTACTAAATGAGAGCACTATTTTCCAGTGTGCTAATTTCCTGGAAAGTGGAACGACAGACAAAAAACCCTAAGATTTCATCCAACAGCTCGAAGAGAAAGAGAAATTCATCCAAAAGAAGAAAACTCCAGAAGAAGGGTGAACTGCATTGATTGTAAGTGCTGAAAAAAGGGAGTTAGATAACGCTTCAAATAATGATACAGAAGGACTCCAAATGAAAGGGATGAAGTACTTCCACTGGCAGTTCAGGGGCAAGAACTTCCCTATTGAAGGTAAGCTGATATATCAAGGTGGGACTCAAGGACAGCTTAATCAGTCTCAATTATGTTAAAGAGATGGGGGAGATAAAGTCACAGAAGATCAGACTCAACAGCACTTTCACATAGCCTAGCGTTAGCCACTAAAGCAAATGGATGCAGGTTGTATAGGGTAATACTTGGATTGTTTCCAAAGTCAAGAACCTCATTTAAGGATTTTACGCTCACAGTTATGAAGTATTCACAAATATTTTGCAAATCTTCCTATCAGAAGATATCCTATCTTCTTTAATAAGAAGCAAGTATGTGAGCTATAGAAAGCAAGTTCATGGCACACTACATTAGATCAATTTAATGTTCAATTTTTCATCATTTATATATCAATTAATACTTGTTCTATAAAATCAGCAAGGTTTAGATGAAAACTTCCAAAACCAGTCACATACATTTTTCACACGCTACCTCGTTGTGAACCTTCGGCTGGGGCTGCACGGCTAGAAGGCGCGTCCCCTGGGTGGTGGATAGGGGATCCCTCTCTGGAGGGTGCACTGGATAAAATTGAAGAAGGTGCCGCGAACCAACGCAGCCTAAGGGAAGGCCACCCTGACAGAAAAACCACTGGCCCTCCAAGTCATGGGGGCTGGGCAGGAGGCCAACTACCTCCTCCTGGAAAAAAAAAAAAAAAAAAAAAAAAAAGTTGCAGAAACGACGAGCATCAACTCGGAGATGGAGAAAAACAGTAATGAAGTGAGGAGGAGGAGATGGAACTGGATCGGTCATGTCCTGAGGAAAAAACCAACAGAAGACTGCGCTGTGGCCCTTGGACTCCAGAGCACGCAGCCGCAGACCGATCGAAGTGGAAGAACGATGTTCGCGCCTTGTGTGCCTCCTGGCACTGAGAGAATTCAGATTCAGATTCAGACCTCATTGTGAAAACTATTGCAATACCTAAAGCTTCAGATTCTGAAAAATGCAACCAGCTATGGAGGTACTTTAAAAAGTTAAAAAGTGTAGTTATAGATATCCAATACCAAAAATTTTGTTTGTGCTCTTTCAAATGAAGTAACTTTATGAAGATTTCTATAGCTTGTAGAAATATGTATGTAATTCATTTTATCGTCTTCAATAAGCACTATGTGACACATTAAAAATTTCGTAAGAGAATTAAAGATAAGGATCTTATTTCTCATGTAGGTTTACAGTAATATAACCATTTGTCTCATTCAAAAGATTTACAGCAGCCATGTTGGGCAGAAAGCATCTAACCTGTTTGTCCCTTATTTCATTCCTTCCCCCAAATTATTCCAAATTTATTGACACATTTAGGAATGTTTATTGAAATTTATTGAAACATTTAGGAATGTTTCTGACTGCCTTTTTGCCTCCTAAGGGCCACAACTCATCATAAAACAAACAGGCTCACCAAAAATTATGTTAAAGTTGTGACAGAACTTGAAGTATTTAGAGGCTGAAACATACTACAAGTCCTCTGAAAGGAAGTGTACGTTATGAAAATCATCAAGGTGCTGTCCCTTTTATGCCTCTGTACTGGAAGACACTTAAGAGTATGTTCAGTTTAATTTTATACATAATTATGGCTTTCATCACAGCTGAAAGATTACTGAAATACAACACATTCTTGCTATGCAACTTTTTTAAAAAGAAGAAATCACTTCCACTTTGTAGCATAAGAGTAACTAGAGGAATGGAAACACAACACAACAAATATTTATCAGTGCAAAGGATGCCTCATATATAGGGATAAAAATAAATTATACCAGCATGCATAAACTCTTCATCTAAGTATATTTTACATATAAGCACACAAAATGCCATAATTTTTGTCTGCTATTTTATTTGAATCCAGAAAGTGACAAAGTATTTCTCTGGAGCTGTACTTCACAACAGATAAATTTAATAACAGCAGGGTGTTGGTTTATACCTTGAGTGTCTCAATCTTGGCAAACTTAGGCCCAAGAATTATGGATCCTTTATAATTACTTTCCCAGTATGAGGTACAGTTCATGATCTGGAGTATTTTTAATGCTTCTTCGCTGTATGAACCCCAGGAGTTTGGAGACCTAAACATGACTCAGAACCTCAGTTTGTGTTGTTTTTGCCTGTTTGGGATGTTACAGAAAGGCCATTTTTAAATATAGGCAGGATAGCATGTGAGAAAAATGTCTTTAGTTCCTAGAATACTGTCCAAAGCTAAAGCACCTATCCTGTAAATACCTGTGCATAATAAATTCACTTAAAACTGATACAGAAATCTTATATATCCATATTAATGCCTAAATATCTATTTTGCTTACCCAGCCTGTCCTGCTCAGGTGAGTATTCTGTGCGAAGCAGATTTTCAAATTATGCTAAAAAGCAGTAGTAACTAAAAAAGCTTTCCTGAAACTTCTAAATAAGAATGAAATTAAAGTAATTGGTTCTGGATTTAAGAAAAACCAAAACAACAAACCATAACCCCAGGCTATCTGAGACTGCAGTGGTGAAACTGAAAATGAAATAACTCACTTAATCACTATTTTGTATAGCATATTGAGAGTGAAGATGAAACAAACAGAAACCAAAGGCTCTAAAACGCTTGAAACGATTTGTGATAGTGTGAGCAACATCATTTTTGTTTTAAACCAAGAGAACTGAATTGTCTTCACCTGTTATAGGCGTGAAGGAGGGAAAAGTGCACGTTTCTTGGAAACAGAGTAACTCATTAGACTTCACAGCAGTCTTTCCAGAAACTGCAACAATTTGGGTTTTGCAGAAGGAAGGCGCATGCTTCAAGTTGACACTTCTTAAAAATTCACCCACATCCAAAGCTGCTTCCTGTGCGGTTATCGACACAGACTATTCCAAAAACCAATTCACATACAAAAATACTCCATTATTCTACAGGGGACATGCAGCAGAAGGCCCCGATTCAGCAAACAGTTGAGAGCAGACTTAAATATTGTTCTAGTCATACTGACTATTCAAACCTCAAGATTCAATCTAGCTGTAGCATGAGGGACTGACAGATTTCACAATACCCCTGCAAAGCTGAAAGAATACTGATACAAGAATTGGGAGATGCCTATCACGGCGGCCTCCAGACTTTTCAGCTGGAGACTACAACTCTAAATGCTTAAAAATGCTCTCCTGTACCCTGCAGAGCACAAGCCACCCCCGGGGTACGGGACTCGCTGTTCTCGGCCGCCTCCTGCAGAACGCCGGGCGCCGGGGCAGCGCCCCGGCCCTTGGGCTCCTCCAGCTCCGCAAAGGGGAAACCCATTCCCCACACCCGCCTTCCCCAGCTTTTAACCCCAAACTACCCCCCACCTCTCTCCCCACAGCCGCCCTAGCCTCATTCAGCCCTCCCCCCTTCAGGGTAAGCGCCCTTTTCAACCTCAGCCCCGGAACTTTCAATTCAGGCGAAATTTGCCCACAAAAAGCAGGGGGTGGCGGGAGGAGGAAAAGGAAATAAATCGTTTCCTGTTGCTCTAATCCCTTCAGCCGGGTTTAAGCAACGCCGCCCGGGGCGCCCTGGCTGCCTGCCCGCAGCGAGGAGACCGGGAAAGAGCGGCCGCAGGGGGCACGCCGGCTGGCCCGGCCCGCTCCCCCGGCCCCGAGAGGCGCCTCGGCGGAGAGGGGGCTGCCCGGACGGCCGCGCCGGACCCGACCCGGCGGTGCAGTGGGACAGGCCAGAGCGGGGCGGGGGCCAGGCCGCGGCAGGGGAGAGGGGCGAAGGCTACACACCCAGCAGTAGGCCGTCCATGTCAAAGATCAGGTGGGTGACCGGCCGCAGCGCGGCCGCGGAGGAGGAAGCGGACATGGCGGGGCCAGCGCAGCCGGGAGCCCGTCTGGCAGCGGCGCAAGCGCGCTCCGCCGCCGCGGCGGCGGCGGCAGCCAAGGGGGAGCGGTGCCGCCCCGGGGCAAGGCCGGGCCGGAGCCGTGTGGCGGTTGCGGGCGGGCGTTCGTGGCGGGAGCGCCGTTGGGCGGGCCGGCGGCTGCCGTGCGGGGGCGGCCGGTGGCCAGCGGGGCGGAGGAGCACTTGTTGTTTGTTTGTTTTGTTGTTCTTTTTTAAAAAGCAAACTCCATTTATCTTCGTGGGCCTCTTCTCGTGGAGGACTTTAATTGTTAAATCCCGCTTGGTACCGCTGACGGGAGAGACTGGGGAGTTGCTCCCGTTTTGACATTTTAGACGGCGTTTCCTCGCAAAACTTCTGCGTGCCTGTGTAGAGCTTTACAAGGATAGTATTACTGCTGGATCATAATTGGAGCCATAAACAAAAAGGGGCAAATCTGTGTGAAACCGTGAAGAAAGAGTAAAGTAACGGTGTGTAAACCCATCTCTTAAGGATTGCTGGGTGTGAGAATACTTAATTGTGGGTTGTTTTGGGTGGATTTTTTTCTGAAACGTTCAAGACTTTCTGAAGTGCAAGACGCAAGCCAGTGTTCTTGAGACAAAGTGAAATCTTCCTGCACGGACACACCATCCGATTTTGACTGGGCAGCTGGGAGGGAGTTCCTCATCAGCCTTCCCTTTTTTATTTTTTTATGCAGGTAACTCACTGTTGGGCGCCAAGATCGCTGAAATGCAAGTTGCAGAAGCAGGCATGAAAAGAGCTGTATCAGGCTCCCAAGGTGACATACTGGCTTGAAGATTTCTACTGCTCTGCAGTTCTGTGTGAAGGCAATGGTTAGTTCCAGCTTTGCATAAGGGAAGTCCTGTGTCTTTTGTCTGTAGGTAGGCCTCTCAGCAATTCATTTTTTTCTGACACTGCCTTCATTTGAATTGGCAATACTTCACCATTGTAGCAAGTTAGTGGTGGTTTTTCAAGCCCTAACTGTAGGTGTCATACAATCATATTTGAATTTTAATTTAGCTCCCTTATGCATTTCACCTACCCCCAAAACCTACCCCTTAAAAGAACCCTCACCCTTCATTTGTGAGAAATATAGATACAAAGTCCTCTCCTCGTACCTCCTCCTATCTTGGAAATAAGAAGACAAATAAAGCATCCTTGGCCTTTACTTTTACCTTTCTAATAATAAAACTTGACTTTCAAACAAAGTTTTTTGAGTTTTGGGTTGGTTTTCTGTTTTGTTTTGTTTTGTTTTTTTTTAACTTGTCTCGTTTTGTAATGACTATGTTTGATAATGCTGCTTAGGCTTTGCCTATGTAGGCTAGAAAAAAGTCTGTGCACAGGGTCTTAAATGTCTTTAAAAAATGTGTGCATAGTCATGACATGCATCTGTTAGTTCTTGCGTAGATTTAAGAAAATGGGTCCTGTGCTTCCAGATCAAATTTTTCTTTGTAATGTTACAATATGAGTGTTAAGAATGCCCACAGCTGTTTTGTTTCTACAGTAAACACTGTGCAATAAGTCAATGTTCCAACTTTCCTTCAGACAGCAAATGCATTAGTTTCCTCAGTAGCCCACTTGTAGTAGGTCAAATCCTAAATACAGTATGTCCAATAAAGTAACAATCTGTTAAGGGGGGGGATCGTTATAGTAATTTCAATACTTGTACTATTCTGCTGTTCTAAGAACGAATGTGTTTCTGCTGTAAAGGGTGTATGCCGTTGTGGCAAAAAATTCAAGAGGGTGAGTAATGAGGTTGTATGGCAGTTGTACCTGAGGTGGATTCATCCACTTTCTGATTATCAAATATTCTAAAAAATCCATCTTTAATTGTATATGCTGGCATAGTAACACCTGTACTTGTTAACAAGAAAAAGCTACATCAGTGAGGTATCTTGATTCATTGTTCTAATTAGAGAAAAGCGTTTTGATCACAACTCCACCTCCTCTGTCCTCAAAAGGGAAGATATTTACTATTTTTAGCATGTAAACCACCAGTTCATCTCAGAAAACATAGAGCTTATGCAAAACTTCAGAGTATTTACAGTGGAAATAGATCCTAAAGACAACCTTTATGAAAAAAGCCCGCAAAATTAAAGTGTAATACACAAGATGAACCTTTTTAGGGTTAAGTGGTCTGTGTTACAAATCTTACTATGCACATTTCAAGACAGTCAGGTTACCTGACATGCTGATGACCTCAATTTGCTTTGCTTTACTCTGGCTCATCAGTGATAATCAGTGTAATGTTAGCTTACTTGATTCTTCAAAGCTACATTCAAACACAGGAAAATCTTCCCAATATAGCCAAACTGTTTAGGTTTATTCAGTGTGACTAATTCTTCCTACTAACAGAATGAAAGGGAATGAAAGTCCAAGCACAACTTATAATTCATGGTGGACCATAGTTTTCTAGACACACAAGTAAGTGAAAATGCTGATCTAAGTTTTATTTGAGCTGTCGTAAATATTTGTCTCAAACATCTCAGCAGTACTATTTGGGTTTGCTTTTCTTTTTTTTTTAAGAAGGAGTGAAAAGAACTTGGGACTGATAACTGTGCAACTGATTTTTTTGTTTGCTACTTTTTTGTTATTATTACTTATTTTAAGCCTGTTTCAAGTGATGAAGACTAATAACTTTTGAGTTGTGAGAAGCATACTGTGGTGGAGGTACAGTAACCATGAAAACCGATAGTTAATTATATGCCTATGAAACTGATACCTGCTTATTGAGAAGGGTGAACTTGGGTTGCTGAGATGTAATCATACAAGTAGACTTGAATCCTGCAAAGTCTGAAGAACACGGTTAACTTTATGTGCATTTTTTAATGAATTTAACTTGGTATCTAGTTACATACCAAAGCAGATGAATAAATCTTTGCCGAGTTTTAAATTTTATGGTGTTACATATACATGCTGGATGTCCAGGTTTTTGAACAACTGTAAATTAGCTGCCTATAAGGAGCCCTTCTTAACCCAAACAAGTCTATTTTCTCTGGCTTTGGAATACTATGTTAAAATAATTTTATTTTTATTGTTCTTGCATGTGAGATAAGGTGAAAATACTCAGGTGTGTATCCATGGGGTTATTAAGTATGCAACACAATGTTTTACCTACACAGTCCTCATAACCTTTCTTTAACCTTTGTATGTTTGTTTGGGTTTTCTTTACCTTGAAGCTAAAAAGTTTTCCATATCACTGAAACTTACATGACTAAGTTCTTTTCCTGGAGAGCAGAAGCTCCAGAATATGCTTAAGTGTTTTCTTAGGTAATACACTTGACTAAAACATTGCAGTTTCCTATTTCACTATTTCATATTGTGCTCGAAACATGGATTCACTTACGTATTTTTATACCATTGATAGGAGCATCATGGACCATTTGTTTCACACAGAAATGACTGAGGTTTGGTTGTTTTGTTTTTTTTTTCTTGTTCTGCAGGCACCTTGGCAAAGAGGATAAACAGATTATAATCCATTTTGGTTTGAATATTAAAAAAGAATCTAAAGACTTGAATAAATCCAGTAATTTAAAAGCTTTCACAATGATTTACATGAACAGCTGTTAAACCCACTGTTAGTAACAAATTACTTGGAATGACTTAGAGTTAAATGTAATTTAATTCAGGTATCAGCTGAGATTCTCAACAGTTGCTATAGTTGAGCCTATAAGCCCTCAGAAAATGAAACCCCTCCCAGTGCTGGATGTCACCAAACAAGAGCTTTTCACCCTGAGAATATGAATTAAGTGAGTGTTATTGTTTCAGTTCATGTCTTTATGGCTGCAAAAGGGAAAATGAGCATATGTCTTAAGGCAATGAAATAATACCATACACCTGCTGATCTAAGTCATGTTTTGTTGATTACATAAGTCAAAAGGGAGTATATCCTCTTTAATGAATCATATGGGTCTTCTTACAGCCAAGCAAGCAGTGGGGAGAGCCATCCATTTTCTGGATTTTGATATTTGCCACCAATTTCAAGGAGTTAGTTACAAAGAAAGATGATGTGTTATGCTTCAGGAGAACAAAGTGAAGAAGATATGTGTTGGTCATCTATAAATTTAGATGAGGCACTGTAAAAAGGTTCTTAAGCAGTAATGAGGGGTGAAATTCTAGAAAAGCCAACCAAGCACACAAGAGTGAACAAGGGATCTAAGATATTTTTAGATGTCAATTGCTGTATTTACTGATGGGATCGTACAACGGAACAGTTTCTGAAGATGGGAAATGAAGGCTTACTGCCATGCTTCAGGACCTTTTTTCGTTTCCATTAAAGTCAGTGAGAATCATTTTCTCTCCTCTATGGCTTGTGAATTAGCTTTTTAACATTGTTTTTGATCTTCCAGTACAATACTGGCTGCACACAGGTAGAGTGTTCAGGTGATTAGCAGTGTCATTGTAACTGAAATCCTGAAGTGCTTAATGGGTGGGTCCTGCTTAGCCTTAAACTATCAAAGATTAGGGCAGAAGGGATTGCATCCCCAGATAAGATCTGAAGTGTTGTATCTTGTTTTGCTTATCCTGTGTGATACGGGCTTCCTCTGTAGGATTATTTGCAACTTTTATTTATTTATCTAACTTTCCATTATTGCAGGAGCCTAAAATACTGGTGGTGCTTTTGGTTTTCTTTCTTGTCTGCATGTGAATTTTATGGCTATATTTTTTTTTTCATTTTACTACAGTTTGATTCTTACAGATTATAGGAGAAATTTTGTTTTTTTAGTGCCATGTGGAATACACATTCTGTCACCCTTCCTGAGCAAGACATCTATCACTTTGTTGCCAGCCTTAAGGGTGGAACTGAATGCAGTCACCCTTCCAGTGGTCCCTTTCAGTCTTGTGCTCCTAAGCTCAACCTCTTCAGAGGCTGCAGTAATTACATCTTCAGCTGGAAAAGAGAGAGAAGGAATTGCCATTCTCTGGGTCACAAGGTCTCTAAGCCACAAATCTGTAATGCTCCAGATTCAGGTTTTGTATGTGTATTCCCCACTCGGCATGCAACAAGCTGGAGAGTTGAATCTCCAGAGCTCAGACATTCTGCCTACTTTGTGGGTGCATGCCCTTACAATTTCATATCTACCAAGAAGAGTTGAGCAGAGATAAATGAGCTTGCTGACACTCAGCCCAGAATGTCTACGTGATCAGGGTAAACATGCTATCAACCTAGGTAGTTGTTGGAGGTCAGCTATTGTACAGTACCACAACCTTTCTTTTTTTGCAGTGATTCTACCAGTCTGAGTGTCTAGATCTGTCTAGCCAGAGAAGCCATAACACTGTACTGGAACATATGAAGTAGCAACTCTGATCAGGAAGCAGAAATGGTGGGAAGGGAGAGGAGAGGGAGCAGTGCCAAGCAGACTTAGCCAGCTGCTTCTTGAGTCTCTATTGCAGCTGAGTTATATAGAGTGTTCTTGACTAGGGGAGTTGGGATTTTCCCTTGACTGCAGGAGTTAGCGTACCTCCCAACCAAGTCATAGCGTACCTCCCAACCAAGTCATTCCCTTTTGGGAATTCAGCTCTTCCCTCCTGAAGCTACTGCCCTCTCTTCCTTCCTACATGTGCAGACACATGAACAGGCATTGGTGGTATACAGTTGTGGACAGCCAATATCAAATATGCTTTGTGAGCACTAGCATGTAGGGCACTGACTAATTTTTGGGTGAGGAAATATTTCCTTCGTTAGGTTGTCCGCCTACTTTTAAGTTAAGCGTATGTTTACATGCCTTGAGGAATTAGGTTCAGTGTTTTTTAACAAAATACATAAGAAAGTAATGTAGCCTTATTTCTTATTTTATACTTTGAACTAAAATTTTCTTAGCAAAAAATCAGTAACAGGTACTTGTTTTCATAAAATATTTGTAAAACAAGAAACACCGCTTGTAAATTCTGGTACAGTTAGATATTAGGATACCTACAAGGAAGCATGTACTGCTGTCAAGCTGGTGAGAACCTGATTTTTTTATTATTTTTTTTTCTGAAGCCAGCTAGCTCCACCTACTAAGTACATCTCAAATATTTCATCTTGGGTTCTGTAAGGTGAATGATTGCTCACGGTGACACTGCAGGACTGAAAGATTCCTAGATTTCCATTTTATGTGCTTATATATAGGTAAGACCACAAGAGATGTTCAAGATCTAGATGAATTGTTTTCATTGAGACAGAATTGTATATGCTTAAAATGTCTGCCCAGACATTATGCCTAAAATTTTCTAAATCCTTCAGTGAATCTTTTGTTCTACTAGAATATCCCATGTTCTTCTTCTACTATCTCTTTTTTTTTTTTTTGATTTAACAAACTTTATTCCTCTAACCTTTCCACATAATTTATGCTTTCTGAAGCTTTTAGCATTTTAATTGCTCTTCAGGATTCTATTTTTTCTGTATCCTTAGAGAAGTCCAGCATGCAGGTAAATTTTTGTAGCTGTGGGTTTTATAAGTGAAAAATAAAAAGGCCATCTTCTACTAATAGACTGCCTTCTTAGTCCCAGATACAGAATGCCTTTGAATTAACATAAGAACTGAATTACCATTTTTGCCATAGTTTTATTTTGTTCACTGATGAATGATTTGTAATTCTTACAAATATTTTTTACTACTGCTGCTTAGTCAGGTTGTTCCCCATTTTGTACCAAGACAAAAGCTGAAAAACTTTGTTTCCACTTGTCCAATTTAAAATTTTCTTTATGGATCACTTCTAGCTGTATCCTCATTAATTAAGAATAGTCAGTGTTTTATTTCACTGAAGGAGATCAGTGGTAACGTATCTAGCCCATGAAGAGCTTAATACCTGTTCATACAGTTTGAAAGATTTTTCTGCATTTTAAAGTATGAAAAATAATCTATTATCTTGCAAGTCTGATGAAGCAGCTGTCTGCAAGAAGCTATGTTACAAAATGAATGGTCGTATCACTGTTTCAAAAATGTTGCATTTGTCATTTAGACCAGTGGCTGCTACAAGCAATAGGGAATTAGTATTATATTAATGACCAAGTTTGACAACCTAGCTCCATAATCTGTTTTTCACTGACTTTTCTTTTTTAGGCCAACAATTATGTGCTCATCTAGAAAAATTAGACTAATGCAATTTTCCAAAAGCTATTAACAAGACTTCTACTATTAAGATGGCTGTATATCCTAATTAAGTAGGGTGTGCCATCCAGAGACTAGCCACCTTGTGTTGTGGTCATGAAGTGAGGTAGGGTTAGGCTGTATTCTTGAGTTACAGAGCTTGGAGGAAAGCCTATGTGCTTCAGGAAGCATAGAGCTTCACTCGGTAGATGGCAGCCTTGTCACTGAGTATCTGCCAACGTCTTCCGGGGTGGTGTCTGCACTAAAGCTTTTTAAAGTTGGTGGAAATACAGTAAACCCTTGCGTGCTTGCAATTTTTTAATATATTCAGCTGGGTGATTGTTGCTTCTTGAAGGATGTACAAAGGGTGGGGACCTGCAAGTTCATCTACTTTTTCCGACTTCATCAAATCCAGGAAATATGAAATACATTATCTAGTAGATAAAATGAAATATATTTTTCCTGTTTGTTCACGTCCATCTTTCTTTAAAGATCCTGTTCTGTGTGTGACTTGAGGTAGCTTGGCATAGCTGATATGTTCATCCAACTAAACTCCTATATGTAAGTCTTAACTAAAGTTAAGCACAGCCATGAAAAAAAAAATCATTAGACCATGTGACTGAGTTCCATACATAAAAGCCATTGTGGCTTCCTCAGAATGGCACAAAGTCCTCTGCAATCCACAGATTTCACAAGTTCATATAACAATTCTCCTACATCCTTCAGGATAACTACATGGCTACAGAATTTCTAGAGTGAAACTTGTCACTGGTGGTTTTGGACTAAGCTGAAGAATGAATGAAGTTTAAAATCTTTTTTCACTGACGATTTGTTGCAGAATAAATATCCTCTAGCATCCAGTAGTCCAATTTGTGTGTACAGAGTCACTAGGAACAGTAAGCTGTACCTTTTAATTCTGGATATGTATGATTTTCAAAAGTATCTTCTGAAATTAGCTAAGTTCCTTGGGATTTACTATGATAAGAGAAGTTAACAAATACACTTTGTTCTATTTTTAGCTCTGTTATTGGTGTATTTCATTTGAATCCCTGTTAAATGCAAGTTTGTATTAGCAGATTTATGTGGAAGCATAAGCATTTAGATGTGCACCAACATTCAGCTGGTCTAAGACAACAGTGTTCTTTATCATGTTTTGTTTTTACAAAGGTCTATGTACTGTACCTGGTAGATGAACAATTAGCAGTGTGAGTGAGTTCAATCCTAAATTTTTAAAGCTTTCGCAGAGATGTTTTGATGAACTGAGACAAAAGGTCTGCCTCACTGCAGCTCTGCCCTTCCACTAGATTCCAATAAATGCAGTCATGCATCCTTCTGTCTCCTTCCCAAACACTATTTAAAAAATAATTTCCTTTACCAATTTGATGAGTTGAACTCTGTTATACATATGAATGTTCATATATAAATAAGTAGATAGTCTCCTACTTGGTGACCAGAAGACCGAAGTATCTTAAAAACAGTGTTTCTAACATTACCAAAGAAAAAACAAGGTTGGACTCTGTGTTCATATCCATGTGGAGGAAAAAAAAAAAAAACAACAACAACAAAAAAAAAACACCAAACCACAAAAACACTCATTGGTCAAAACAGGTAATATAATCCCTTAAACAACATATATCTGTTCCATATCATTGGAGAATAAGTTACTGGGTAATGTAGTACCCTATTTACCATAGCCTAAATGCAGCTTCCCTGTTAGCATTTCAGTTTTCAGTCTTACTTATGCTTTGAAGTCATTGAGTAACTGTCACTTTAGCACCCTTTCGTGATTTCTAATCAGACGTGGAGAAGACACCCAAAGAAAGAAAACCCCTCCATTCAGTCTTCATTCAGTGCTCAGATTAGGATAGGAGAGGGGGAGGATGTTTGTTTATTCACTTGTTAACTCATCGTAATTTTGTGCATACTGGTTTAGTTAGAATGAATAGATATTTTTATGCTGAATTTTGTTTTTCCATATCAAATGCCTTGAATTGTCACATTAATTAGCACAGACAAGTCTGCTTTTTGTTCAATCCATCTATATTTTGGCATACATATCCTTGTTTTGTCACTACTTTATTCTAATTTACATGATCACAAGTTTTTTTAATTAAAAAGTTGCTTAATAATTTGTTTTAATAACATTTATTATAAGTAAATAGTTATTATTATAGATCTCTGAAGAGTTGCAGTGTATGTACATAAGAAACTTGGTGAAGCACAAATATTTTTGTGTTTTGCCAATGGCTGTCGCATCTCATCTGTTGTATCTCTCGAACTGCTTCCTGTGCCTATATGAAGGATTTTTTCTCAGAACCTTCTAAGATATGATTTATCTAAAAATATGATGATAATCAGAGATTAAAAACTAGCTGGTTATTTTAGGGAGGTTGAGAAGAATTGTCTTTATTTTTACTTGTTAATGCTTTCTGGAAGACAGTAGGTGCAGAGATTTTCAAAGGTTTAAGGTAGACCTAGCATTTCCTATTTGTATTTGAGACAGAGAAAAGGTTGGCAATTTAAAGCTCTTTCAAAGTTGTTACAGTATGAAGTTATTTTAAAGTAGAGGGAGGAAAAACGCAGGATAAAAGCTCTGAACAAGCTGTACTGATTTCTTGAGCCACAGAAAAACGTAATTTAAACTTTGCATTTAGACAGCTGTTCAAAAGCGTTGGTTCAGTTTGATTTCTCTCAGTCATTGTTAGCTTCAATATTTTGCCTGGAAGAAAAGTAAAACGTTATATTTAGAATGTAAGGCTTGGATTCTGTTAAGTTGCAGTGGCATTGGTTGTCACACATGTTTGGACATACATCTTTCTCTGATCAAGTTTCCTTATGAAAAATACATAAATTGGGGTGGAGGGAGGAGAATAATACATAAACTAGCCGGCACTTTTCAAAGTTTAATGAATGATTTTTCATATTGGGGTCCTTGGACTTCCTGGGAGGAGTCATTTTGTGGGGTGACATACAGTTTCTAAGAGACTGTGTAGTGAGAAAACCAGAATGGTCTATGGTATACAGTATTTACGTAGAGAGAATTTCTATATAGTTCTGTGCCTCAAATGGAAAAGTTTGAAACCCACTGATCTGAAATTATACTTAAAAAGGTGTTTTTATGCAGTTTCTCAGAAGTTGCTATGTAGATATTCTGCAGGAACGCTTACCATGTGTACCAAAGGCAGGAACGTACCTGAGATTCTGGCACTGTCCTTGTTTTCCAAAAATATGAGGCAAACTCATTAGCATTTGAAAAGCCTAACAGCAGATCTTCAGCAACAAACTGAAACAAGTGTCTTGGTTAGGCATGTGTATATACGCATTATGAAAACATGTTGAGATTGTTTCCTACTAGTGAAGTAGTGTCTTATCAAGAAATATTGTTGGCGTTGTGTAATAACTTGTCTTTTTCAGTGTTGTCCTTTCTTCCCCTCCACCCTTCTGTTTCAGTTCACGTGACTGGACTTTGTACCCATTTACCGATAATAAGTGCACAGCCATCTTGTTTGAAAACTAAAGGCAGAAACTGAAACAATTCCGTACTGCAAGGTAAAATGCCCCTCCTACCCCAAAGTCTATTATTTGTGTATAGCTTCATTGTAAACATTGAGGTCATGTACAGTTGGAGTTTATATTTGTTCACAACTCAAAGGAAATTCTTCATGGCAGGAAATAAGCAATTATGAGAAATAATAACATATGCAGTGTTGTCTTTTCCTTATTAACTTAATGCAATGTATTTTATATAAGAAAGAAAAAAAGGATGCTAATACTGTCTACTCTTGTCTGTAAGGTACTATTGACTATAGTGGCAATTTATTTTGTAACAAAATGCACTTCATTATTAGGTATTGCAATGGAGTAGAACATTCTCTGCCTGCAATGGGTTAAGAAGAGCATAAGCTTTACTTGAATTGTGAAAGCATTTTGAACAAAAAAGAAAGCAGGGTGTTTGTGAACTAGAACATTTTCCAGCTGTGCAACAGTGGTTTTTCTCTTACCACTTAAGCTCTAGTTGTTTAAAAAGTAATGTTGAAAGTGTATGTAATTTTGATTACAGACTCTGTTTCAAGAATCAAATGGATATGAATTGTTAAAGAGTTTTGGAGGGGGTTAGGTTCTGAAATAAGCTTGTAGTTTTGAAGTTACTCTGGTTTGTATGCAGTGTATATAATCTGACAAAATCCATTTGATTCAAAGGTGGGAGCCTGCGAAACTTAACTGTAACTTTGTAAGTGGTATTAAATAAATCTAATCTCCTCTTTTGTAATCTCATACACACCCAGCCTGCTAACTAGGGGTAAATACAGCTACTGAGGGGACAGTATCTATAACAGGATTCACTGAGATAGAGTATGGCAAGGAATAATAGAGAAAAAGATAAGGATAAAAAACATCACTCCTGATTAGGTTGTATCTGCCAGGCTTAAACAGAAAAACTACATTTGGGTGACCACACTGAGACAAGAAGAAGGAAGATGAAAGAGGAGAAGCCTATTTAACCAAAACAAGTGTTGAACAGAATCTGACTACACGTATTGCTTGCTATGGAGTTTTGTAATGACTTGTTAATAATATGGATTCCATACATCCTGTTTTCTCACAAACATATTTTTTGCTTCTGCCCTTAAGGGTGTCTCTAGGTGGATTTTATTAAGTGCAGACCTGCATTAAATCCCTGTCAGACCAGCAGCTGAGGCTGCTTTAATACCAGGAGAGCCACAGTCGCCACACTGTGTACTGCACTGTTTACTGCTGGCCGGTGGAAGAGCCTATGTTGTGGCATGGAAGAGGCAAGCAGTGAGACGCAGCAGCATCAAGAGCAGTAATGCTAGAGTGGTAGTGATAATAGCAGTACCTGAGCAAGCAGAATTGAAGGAGTTGAGCAGCTGCATCCAAGAGGTATTCAGTCTGAGTTTAGATCGATGGCACATTAATATGAAATTCTTGAGTACGAAGGGATTTGGAATAGGGTAGGGCATGGTTTAGAGAGACTAGGATTGCAACAGAGTTTGTGGGGTGGCTTCTTGATTGTGTGGGAGGAAGCTTGGGGATGAGGAGGAATGAAAATTCGTTTAGGGTGAGAAGTTTAGTTTAGGGTGAGAAGAGGGATAGGAGGAAGACAGGACATTTGAGATGGATTGTTAAGAAGTGCTTAACAAGAATTGTGGCTATGGCGCTCTGGGCTGTGAACATACAAGTTTGAACTGCTTCAGATTCACAATGATAGTGATCTTGGATTTTTTGCATCCTGGACAAATGTTTTAAATTGAAAAGTAATGGTGTAAAAATGGCCTCTTCTTTTTTCTACCATGCTAAAGAATCAGTTGATCAGCCATACTCACAAAGAGATCTTAGGGTACAGAGCTCAGACAGACCTATTTTCCTCTAACATTGTCTTAAACTAGCCAGATTGGTGGTTGTATGGTGTTGTATGCGAACATGCTTTCTGCAGGAATACCTAGTGTTACAAAATTTATTTAATTAGAAGTCAAAGTCAGTAAGCTAGAAGGCTATTTTATCCTCTCTTTTTTTTTTTTTTTTTTTGTTAATGTTTCTGTTCTGCACTGCTGACAGAACTGGCAACTATGATGAAGAAAATTAGAAGCTGTTGACATGGATTAGTCATTTACAAAAGTTAGTCTTAGCTACGTAAGAAGCGTCACGTCTCCAGTGCATATAAGTTGTTATAGTAGACAACTGGATATGTTGTCCATTATAGCAGTTGTCTAATAATAGCAGTAAAGTATTAGTCCTGAAAAATGCATGTTGGACAGAGGGAAAGACATGTTGTTTTTCACTGATGAGCAGAATCCATCCTTTAAAAACATAAGGTTGTGTTGTACCTAAAGGCACAGAGTGAAGGAAAATGTCCTGTCTTAAAAACTTATTTAAAGACATTCTGATACGGTTGAAAAAGCATGTTATTCGCTTCAAACATACTTGCAGCATGCTCCAGTCCAGGCCAAAAGATAATGAGACCCCTGGAGCTATTATTGAGAAACTGTTCAAATGTTAAAAGGAAGTTAATACTGATGTACCACAAGAAAATGTGTACCACAAGAAAACGGAAAAATTGCCTTTTTGGAATACTTTTTATATTTATTTATGCTCTTAAAATGTCATACAAAATAAAGTGAAAGTGAAGTGAAGTCTTGAGCTAATGATAATTTTCATTTTGTTGTGTTGGGATTTTGCCTCTTAGTTCCTATGTGCAAAGGGATGGTGTTCTGTTTTAACAGCAAAAGTTTACAAGTTTCCTAGAGTCCCTATGAAAGAAGGAAAGGAAGAATGAGAGAAAAGAAAGGGAAGGAGAGGGAGAGCGAAGGAGGAGGGGAGGGAAGGAGCAAGAGTTTTTTGCTCACACAGGGCAGAAGGAACCTGGATACCTTGTGGCTTAAACTGCTGTTTTTTCTGTTTTTCCTTCCTCATTTTAAGACTTTCATTCTAATTGTTGCCTAATCCTATGATGTTTAAATTCTATTCCTCAAATATTTTGCCAAGCTAAGTATATTCACAATTTTTACTTTTTTTTCTTGATGGGGGAGTAAGTCAGTAGTTTCTTTGTATGCTTACTGAAATCAGTAAATGATCAAATCTTTGGAATTGGGATAAAAAGCTCTCAAATGTATATGCCTTATTTTGTAAATGTCTTTGCCCTTAGGCTTGCACATTTTTTAGAAGATTCTGATCTATGTAGTTTGCAATCAGGCAGCTATATAACCACTATGCAGCTCATAATCCTTCTTTTCCTAATGGTACAAGTGTTCTTTCCAGGGTAAATTTTTTCCTAGTTTGTAAGACCTCCTAATTTCATGATCTTTGCCTTTTGTTTTCAAATCTGTTTTCCAATAATTGTATTTGATTTTAAAGCTATTTTGTACTTTTAGTGTTTCCAATGAATAAAGCTAGTGGAGTATCTCTGCATTAGAGCTGCTTAGAAAATGGCTTACCATCTTACTCCCTCCCCTTCCGCCCCTGTTTCTGAAGCTTTTTTTCACCATGTTAATTGGGGAAAAATAAAAATTATGAATGGATAATTCTATTCTCTTTGTTCTAATTTTGCATGAGGTCATAAAAAATGGGTGGTTTGGGGGTTAATCTTTTAACCCTATTCAAAATAATGTAGTAAAAATATCTCCTGGCCCAAAAGAACAGCAAAAGTTGTTTGGTTTCAATTTGTAAATGCTAAACAAGCTATTTTTCTAGGTGTAAAAGTGAAGGAGAACAATTTCATTTTAAAATTGCTACATTTTAAAAAACTTTTTTCTTTATTTTTTTTTTCCCCAGTAGAAAGATTTTTGTCAAAAAAATTCCAAACAATTTGTCATAAGACATGTTCATGGCTATTTGCAGAATGAGGACATACCATTCCCTGAATATTAGTTGTATGACAGAAGTAACATAAACCAGATTTTCCTTTGTTTTAGAAACTGTAGAGAAGGAACTTGGTCTTGAATAAGCAGCTACACTTGTTTATTTTAAATGTCTCTTACTTGTGCAAATTAAGAGGAAGGAGAAGTTATCCATTTATTTCTTGTGAACCTCCTGTTTACACCCGCAACACCATAAGTCAGTTGATCTCAAATTGAATTACTTTTTACTTTAAAAGCTTTGCCATTTCTCTCCCTGGTAAAAGGTTCACTTTTAGAATCTAGATGGATTGGATCACAGCAAAGAACCTTTTGGCTAATGGTAATCAATGAAAGCAATTTGCCATTGGATCCATTCATCCCTTTTCATTTTAAATGTGGTGGGTTGGCCCTGGCTAACAGCCAAGCACCCACACAGCTGCTCGCTCACTTCCTTCCCCCCCTCCCCAGTGAGATTGGGGAGAAAATAGGAGGAAGAGGAGTGAGAAGACTCATGAGTTGAAATAAAGGCAAGGAAATCACTTACCAAGTATTGTCACAAGCAAAACAACTTGGGGAATTTAACTTAACTTATTGCCGGGTACCATAAATATTTAATTGCTGATTAGAGTATTGGGAAACAACAAAAAACCCCAAACATTTAAACATGCAGGAAAAACACCTTTCCTCTCACTTTCCCTGGCTCAACTTCAGATTCTTCTCTTCCACCTTCCTAGTCTCTACTTCACACCTTCACTCTAGACATGTCCTCCTGCCGTGTTACTGCTGCCGGTTGCACTCAGTCTCCTCAGCAATGAGTAGCACAGAAGGATGAAGTCAGTGCTTAACCATTTCCCTCTGCCACTCCTTGTTGCTCACTTTGTTCCTGTCCTCTGGTGTGGGCCCTCCACGGGCCACAGTCCCTTTGGGCACGTACCTGCTCCAGTGTGGAGGACGTCACGCTGCTCTGGCCTTGTTCCCTCCTTGTCCTCTCTCTCTGCCCCCCACCTTCTCTCTGTGTTCCTTCCCCCCAGTCTTTTCTGCCCTTTCTTAAAGGTGTTTCCCCAAGGTGCCACCAGCTTGGCTGATGGGCTCAGCTGTGTCCTGCAGTGGGTCCATTGCAGAGCTGGCTGGAACTGACTGTGTTTGGCGCAGGGCAGCCCCTGGTCTCTTCTCACACAGGCCCACCCTGCAGCCACCCACTGCCGGCACATTGACACCTTCATCCAATACATTACCATGAAAAAGTGGCATTGGTTTCAGTAGCTTGGTAAACTGAGGTAACCTGGATGCAGATACAAGTGATATTTTGTTTTGATAAACATGGGAGGCATGTTTTTTTCTTACACTCCAATGCTTTTTCTAATACGTGTTCTTTCTAATAGTGTTTCTAGTAAAGAACGCAAAGGTTGGACATAAGTAATAGTCCAGACACAAGCATTTCCTCTCAATTAGTTTACCTGCCTGCTAATACAGCAATTCTCAGTCTCTGCAATGGGACAGATCTAACAGCACCTTGCAGGCAAATGAGAGGGCTGCTTACAGTACCCCTTTCTCCATCAAAAGATCTGAGTATATCTATATAGTATGATAAGTACACGGTTACTCTCTCTTCTCCTATCCCTTACGTGACAGGACAAACATGTGCATCACTGTCCCATGATTAGAATGAATGCATCCCCCTGTGGTGTGATGAGGGTCAGGGGAACACGTCTGATACTTGAGCATGTGAGTAGGTAATTCCAGTGACATGACCAAAATCTACACTATCCATGTGAATCGCTGGACAGTGCCCATGCACATTAACAGACTTTTTCTTGTCATATGTCACGAGCTAAAGCGTTTTTTCTTCTGTGACAAGGACCTCATGAAAGAAGGTAGTAGGACTTAGTAATGACTGGCCAGTCACAGGTTGTTTTGGTTGCCTTGTATGTGTGTGTGTGTAGCCCTTAGGCAAGAGGGCAGCAGGGAGTAGGCTGTGAACCACAGTCAGGTTGAGCTCACAGTGTGTTGCTTGGTCACCTCTGGCAACAGCTTCCTTGAAATATCATCTGGCTTGAGTAACAGTGGGGAATGTAATTTCTGTTCTGTCAGAACTCTATCAGAGGTAAAGTTTATTTGTCTTATCAGACTTGTGATTGTAACCTATATACAGGGTTGACTACAGCTGACTTCAATCAGAGAATTACCAATATTCCTATAAAATAATCCTTGCTTTTGGGTGTAATCACTCTTATATCAAATATCTTTTGTTTGAGAGTAATGAAAGAATATTTAAGATGGAATATTCATCAGATTGCTATACAATCTGGAAAGGAAAAATACTTATATGCATACCTTGGAGGAAAATTTTGCAACCAAAACTCATGAAGAGTTGTCCCTAGTTCTCAAATTTCAGTGGAATTACTCACAGAATAACAAACTGTTACACCAGTAAGGCTGGTAGAGCACGTTACACTAATTGAAAAATGTAGTGGCTGTTTATTACATAAAGTTGTTTTTTTGTATTTTATGCTGAGCGCACACAGGCAACCCACTATCAAGGTGGGATTTATTTCATGTAGCTTTATTCCTTTTGTATACATCTAGTCTAAACTAGTTGTTTAGGTTCTCTTTCTAGTCTGTGGAAAAAGACCATGAGCATTGCTTCCAACATTTCATTATACTAATCTTAAGAAGAGATGAATCATCCTCTTAAGGTGCCTGTCTCTTCCCATTAATTAGAGAGGAAGCCTAGATAATCAGCTCAGACTAAATTCATAACTTTAAGATGAAAAAATTCAGATGGATTGGTTTGCACCATGAGTGCCTAGTTGACATGGGCCATCTAGGCATTTAACTTCTACATGGGTAAAATTAATATTGGCTGAATGCAGCCTTTTCTCAATTTTTGTATCTGGTACAATCAGCTGTATTGAGAGCCCTTGAGTGTTATCATAATGCAAGTATAGATAACAATTGAGCTGTTTTAAAAATAATAATCCCACACTCTGAGAACAAAGTAATGCAAATGCAACTTCTCTTTTCTTTAAATGAAACATCCTTTTGGAAATAGTATAACATACTGGATCATTTTATTGATGTGCTACTTGCTAGCTTTATGTAGCAAAGAAAAATTAACTGGCCATTTCACTGCATTTTCTCCGGTAAACCACTTTGACTGGAAAACTGGTTGTAGATAGAGGAATATTATGTTGTAAAATCCAAATATTTGATTTTGACATCCAGAGGATACCAGTGAGTAACTCAGGGGAGAAAGATAGGGTTTTTTTGAATTTTGAGTTTTTTTTTTTTTCCTCCTGTTAAGTTTCATGTTTTCCTCTGATAGGCATTTAAAAACTACCATTTCAGTGAAAAAGGCTTAGAAACTGCTTTCAAATTGAATGAAATTAAAATCTAGTGTTAAGTGGTTTGGCATTCATTTTATTGTCCCTCCAAAGACTTACAGCAGGACTTACACACCAACCTTCATATCTATGTAGTATCCCTGTGAAGGCAGTGTATTGGTGGAGTTTAGTGTCTTAGTCCCATGTTATGTTTAATTAGATGTTTTGTTTTGGTTTTTTTTTTCCTTTCTAAACATCTTGTGGACTATTACTTTGAATATGAATGGAAACTTGGAAGAGACCAATTTGACTATAGTTGGGTGAAGGTGAAGAGACTGTAACCAGTCAATAAGATGAAGCTATGGTTTATATGTTGGTGCAATTCAAATGGACATAATGAAACTCTTCTGTTAATTACACGTGTAAGACTCACAGTCCTGCAGAGCTGTACAGTCTTCATCTGCTTGCTTATCATAAAAACAGAAGTACAAAGTTTTAGTCACACAAGTTCTTCTTCCTCCATTTGGGACTCTTGAAGAAGGCAGTATCAAAAATAGTCATTTCACATATCTAGCTCTGGTATATTAAAAAAAACCTGACTCAGGTTTCAAAACTATTAATTAAGCTAGATATCATGGGTGCATTTAGCTAAGCCCTCAAAGTATGTAAGCAAGTGTCACATTACATTGGTTAATATAGCATTATAAAGTTCGTACTCTAATAAGCATATACATTAAAGCAGATACTTAATAATAGCATATGTCAACAGCTTTACACATGTCAGTCAGCATCATGTAATATTTGCTGAAGTTGATAAAAATTTCAGAAACAAAGCTTTCTCATCTCTCTCATCTTTCTGTTCCATCAACATCTAATGATAATTTATTATATATTTACACTAAACACAAAATGTATGCAGGGAGATACAGACCACAAATCCTTGTGAAGTGGTGAACTGTAAAGACAGAGCAGAGCTGCATCCTTCATACATGCTCACCCATTTTAGTAATGTGCAATTACTGAATCTGAAAAATTTCTTTTAATTGTTTCGAACACTTGTCTGGTTTCAAGGAAGTGATATGACACAGTCACTAGTAGTTACTCATGATTAGCTTTTTTTTTTTTTTTTTAAATTAAAAGATTTTTCTTTTTCAGTATGATGCATAACTGGCAAATAAGATGACTACCTGTGTTATCTTGTGATTCTCCTTTATTATATTGCTGACCAGAGCCCATATTCAAAATTATCTTTTTAATGAGCATTTGGCTAACAGCAGGAATATTGTGAAACACTAATCATGGAAAAGAGTATATGCTCTGTGTATGTGATTATACAGTTTTTTTATTACAAATAAATGAATGGCATTATATCACAAAAGATAATCTTATTTTCCATTCAGGTTATAATTTACTACGAGAAATAATGTTTATTATTTATTCGTACTGCCATAAGTTCTGTAATTTAGTTGAGAAGCAACTAGCAAATTTTTGAGAGACCATTTTAAAAAGATACTTAAATTGAACTTATATCTGATGGAGACTGTGTCGCTTCATCTCTATTTGATTCAGACCCAGTTATTAATCATGCTTGAACAAGAAACATGATTGATTGTTCTGGTGTTTTTCCCAGCTCATGTTAAGTGAAATTTCTGTCTTAGAATGGGACAACTTTTAATAAATTAAATATAGATTTTCATTTATGTACATAGTTACCTGAAGATGCATATTGAAATCTAATGGCACTTTTCAGAAAAGCATTCCAGCTTTTTACTAGCACAGATACCAGTTTACAAATAGAGACAGACCCAGCCCTCTTTACCCACACCGTGAGAGGGCTGAATGCAAACCAGTTCCAAGCTGGAAAATAAATAGTCGTCCTAATCTGGCACTGAATCTGAGGTGCCTAACCAATAGGTAGGATGGAAGATTCCTGTGTCACTTGGGCTTTTCTGGAAAAAAAAAACAACAACTAATAAGAACATCAAATGTGCTTAGACCTGAATAAAGAGGAGGAGCATGTCTGGCTTTGAGGGCTGGAGAGGATTCTGAGAAGGTATCTTACCAGGGAGGAGAAATAGCAAAATATTGAAAAATCAGCATTAAGAAATAGTAGTTTATACTATAAAAATAAATATTAGAAGCAATTGTATTAATGAGATTGAGTTACCAGTGATCAATTAGGATGCCGTAACTGAATTTTTGCATGGTCTTAGCTTGTTGCAAGTGTAAAGTAATGTTTATTTGTCTAAATGAATTAGCATTAGGAGCAAGCCAAAAGTGTATGGTTTTATTTCTCTTTTCACGGTCATATGACATAAAAGATGCAACAGATATGACTGACTTGTAAGAGAGGAATTAATTGAGAGACTTGAATGAATCTTAAGCTGATACCAGAAAATTATTAATAGTATATAACATTACTATTTGTTACAATTTAAAAACTTACTTTTTTTGTTTCTCAGGAAGCTGAGGAATTTCTCTTTCCAGAACCTTACGGAGGGCAGAGTTGTCTTCTAGTTTGTTTACAGTGTGACTTTTATGACTCTTAGGTAAATTTTTGGAGTTATGACATTCAGTTAAGCAAGGTAAAATCTTTTTTTTTTTTTTTTTTGCTTACCACTTAAGGATAGCACAGCATTTTTTAATGAGGTGATTATCTTTAAATGTTGCTTATTTAATCAGAAAATACTATACCTTCAAGGATAAAGTATATTAAGCATTTTCTCAAAGGCTTCTGTTATATTAAAAGAGTAGTTTAGAGATAAATTGCTTAATCAAACTGAATAAAAATGCTGGGATGATTCAGCTGGGAAGAGGGCTTTGAAAATTTCATATCATTGTTTTTGTAAGAGATACATGTGACTGTAGTAATCAGCATAAGGGTGAAACAGCTAGCCATATCTTGACCCAATTAGCCTGTGGGCAGGGAAAGACAACTCTTCAGCTTCTATATGATTTGCCAACATTTTTTAATGTAGAAAACTAAAACCTAAAAGAAATGTTTGGTAAATTCATATGAAATATCAACAAATAGTGGATTATATCTATTGTTTTCATCCATTTGTTCTTACATATTTATACTTAATTTGTTTTAATACAAATAAAAAATATTAGAATCCCAATAATGTAATTTGAAGATACATAGAAAAAGTAGGATATTTGTATATATACACCCACATGCATGTGCGGATGTGTATGTCGACACATCTGTGTATGTATGCATGTATATATGTTCATATACAATGAATAAAGTGCTGTAGTTTGAAATAGCATGTATGAAATATTAATTCCTATATGGCTCTTGTAGGAAATTAAGCACCACCTTAAATCTACTCAACTTAGCAGCCACCTGGGGAAGAAAGGAGGTATTATTATTCCTATTATACTACAGGAAAACTGAAGGTGGGGTTAAAAATTGCACTTGTGTGTCCTCCATGCAATTAAGCAAAAATGTTGCCACCTGAATCTAGAACATAGGCCTTCAAAGCTGAAGCCTGCTGCAGGGATATCTAAAGGATGTTGTGGAAGTGAAAAAAAAAGTAAATTGGTTCAATGCAAAAAAAAAAAAAAGTTACTTGGTTCAAAATGTACTAAAACAAATTCATGAAGGTAAAAAGATCCCTGGGGACCTATGCAGTGCTATAGCTACGAAGCTAGAAGGGCGCACTAGTAAAAGAACATACTTGCCAAGTTTCTTATGTTCTTTCCTCAAGCATTTGGATTTGCTGCTGTTAAAGACCAAATACTAGGTTAAGTGAAAGCTCCATCTCATTTGGTGCAATCATTTTCATGTTAGGTCTGCACACGCCTGTCTTTTCACCGTTAAAAACACTGGTGTGACACAGAGGAGCCTCATCATTGTCAGAGCTTCATTCTTCTCACGTCCTTCCCTTTTTACTCCTCCGTACTTCTTTGCTGTTCTCTATTCCACTCAATTTCATCCATCCAATTTTTCTTGCTTTCCAAGCACATCCCTTCATGATGCATGAAAGTCTGCTGCAGAAGGAGTACACCAGAGAAATCAGAGTTGTTAGGATTAATTTTTTTTCCTGTTTCCGTGTTGATTTCACTTCAGGGACATGACATAACATGGAGGCGAATAGGCCAATGCAGGAAAGTGTCTACAGATACACCTTCGGATTGGAGGAGTATCCAGCAATATTGTAACATTTTTTTTGTTGATTTGCAAAATGAGAAGTGGAGGTACTAAATGAGTCTAACTTCTCCAGGAATAGATCCAGACAATAAGAGATTTTCAGCCACTTTGCAAATGACAATGATGCAGTTGACACTGGGCACAGCTGTTGTTAACTTTGCTGTGTAGATTTATTTAAAATATTATATGAAGAGGCTATATAACATATATAGCAGAAGATTTTAAATTTTGACCAAGGTGATTAACTTTCTTAGGTATTTTGGTGAATAGGTTATTTTCCTGTTGATGTTGTCTCTACACAGACTTGAAATCGCTTTAAAATTCAGATAAATTGCAGTCAGTTAATTTCTAAGATATTTCACTCATTTTTTTAGATTTCTTTCATTCTGGTAATCTGATGAAGGGTTGGTTATGTGCATCCCGCCAAGCAGCACTTGGTTAGTGTTTTAGTCTTAAAGTTTGTGTATGTATTTTCCGTGTCTGAAACGAAGTAGATTGCGTCCCATGAAGTAAACCAGGTAAGGATCTATTGCTGCAGTGATAAGACCGTGATCATTAGGTGTTGTCAGCTGAAGTCTAAACCGGAACTGTTGTCATCAAAGTGTGAGGTCAACGGGTTATAAAGTGTACATTAAGCAGTAAAAATCAGCTAATATACTTGTTAGTGTTTTGTCTGTATGTGAAGAAGTACTAAAAGAGTTCAAATTCTCTTTGCACCTATACCTTCTGACAGAATGGCAGTAATGAATGTTGGGAATCTGAAGTCCAAATCTGTCTTGATTGATCCCCACTATCTTGATCTCTTCTCACTTGTGTCAGTCCCGAGTCTTACCTGTGCAGGCTCTTTCCAATCAGTTCCCTTCATCTTCCTTAATCATAACTCCCCAGCTCTGTCATGCTAGACACTCCCAGTTCTCTAACCTCGTTTCCTTGATTTGTTTTCCCATCCACTGTAATACTATCCCTTCCAGTTTCTTAAACCCTCTACCATGTCAACCTGCAATTCTCATTCCAGCTGGGTCTCAAGCTTCCCTTCTTGCTCTTTATTCAAGTCAGTGCAAGCTCTTCCAGTTCTGACTACTTCATCTTCGCTACAGATACTTTTACCCACCACACCTCGCTGATTTATGAATCCATCTCCCTTCTCTCCAGTTACATTCATCTACCATAGCTCACTGACTTACAAGTTTTTTTCTTTTTTGACCTGCTGTCCCCATTCTCTCTGGAAATTCTTGTTTCTAGTTCCTTTTCCTACCTTTCACTTTCAAATTTCTAACTCAGTCTGGGTTTCCTCAGCTTTCCTTCTTGTCCCAGCATAATCCAGAGTGCAGGTGTGACTCATATCTCATCCGCATTTGAAAAAGGCTGCCTGAATCCAGAAAAGATGTGAGTATTACTAGGGGCAAAAGAGAGAGAGTCTCTGTTCTTTTTTGATGTGTATACCTGGCACAGTCTTTCGCAGCCTAGAGGCACTCAATTTCAGCCAGGACATAGTCAACGCAGTTTAAAACAGAGATATGACAAGTCCCTGTTTAGGTAAAATAGCATTCATAGCATGCACATCTGCAATAAATTGTGCTTTTATCACAAAAGCATGTAATGGTGTGTAGTATTGTGTACAACATATTGTTCTTCCTGTCTTAAATTGGATCTAGGATGAGCATTGTTTATAGAACATTGTGATAGGATATCAAATATTTTTACATAATTTTGCTTTAGGCCCTGATATTTAAAATGTTTATGAAGAGCTTTTTCTTCAACATTCATTTCAGTAATTTGGCAGTGCATCTCTTCATCCCCTTTGCCAAAATACTTATTCCTGTCAAGAAACTTGAACAGGATTTTTTATTTCTCTTACTGCAGAGAAATTCAGTCATTACTTCAGTAGCAGAATTGATGAACTTTTTTTCTGCGATGAACCTTGGAAAATTTGGTCCTAAATGATTTCAGTTTCTGTGTTTCTCAAATCACATTTATACCTAAAGAAAAAAAAAATCACAAGCCTTATTTGCTCTCATGATTTACTGCTGTTTAGTGCATCTGTGTATGCAAAAGTATAGTCACTGATGTTGTCACTAGTTCTTTGTTCGTCATTATTTAAAGGATTCATCTGTGTAAAGATGTGGAAGGAAAGATTAGCTATATACTAAAAGATGCATTTTTATTTTTAAAAAATATGGCAGAGAAAATAATGTAAAAAAAACCCTCTTGAGAAAAAAAGCGCCAAATAAAAATATACAGTCCAATTTTGTTTTTCTCTTCTACTATACAATCCAGGGCAATAACAGGTTTAAATTATATTAACAGTAAAATGTAAAGAAAGTTCTTTATCTATTATGTTGTCCACTTGTTCTTACACACCAGGAAGAAGATGAGACTCCTTTTATTTCTAATGATTTGCCAGTGTGCCATAAACAGTGTCAATACCCACCATGCTTCAAATGACAATATCATTTTACTGATGGCTGATGATCTTGGTATTGGAGACCTGGGATGTTATGGGAACAGAACCTTAAGGTATGATGATACATTTGGGGGTGTCCTAGCCTTTTTTTTTTTTTTTTTATTTAGTTAGTTATTTTTTTATGTTTAGTTTTTTATATTTTAGGGTTCTAGATTTGTAAAGTTAAAAATCCCAGAACATTCAGAGATTTGGTTAGGTTCTTTATATGTAACGAAAGTTAACAACCTTTCCAGAAAATAGAATATTCGATCTTTGTTTTCTTTTCTTAGTAAGAAAAGAAGACTTATCTGATGTATTTATCCTGCTGAAAAGTTGCATCATAAACAGAGAATTGAGCAACCAACCTAATAAGGGTACGTCTAGAGAAGCATAGTATAATCGACAATTTTCTTTTAAAATATACATGATGCAAATACTATGAATTAAGCATATTTTGCAGCACTCAGGATTTGAGACAAGCTTGTCACTAACCAATTGGAAATAAAGTGCTCATTTTTTTCCTTCATTTATCTTCATGCTTCAGTCAATAGTTTCATTAAAACAAATGTTAATATACCTGAGTAATTCAGCAGTGTTCCCCAGTATGATCCTTACTACCAGCTTAGGTATCATGGTTGTGTAAACAGCACAAGTTGTACCTAGTCATTGTGTTTCAGTGGTGCAAAGTCTTTGATCAAGTTAAATACAACATTCAGACTAAAAGCACTGTCCTGTCAAATGTTAAATACTCTTGTTCCTGCTGAAGTTAGTTGGAAGTAAAAACTCCTCATAATTCAAACTGAACAAAAATCAGTCAAGTTACGGCTTCTAGTTTTGAACAGGAAAAAAGTATATACAACACCGATGCTTGGATCACTCACCTTCCAAGGACCAGAATTCCTCCAAGATCTGTGTTCTCTGATGTGACAATTCAGAATTAGGTCTTTGGAGTATGAAGAAATTTCATCATACTGCTTGTTATCAGTAGGTGATGTTATAGATAGCAAAGAAGTCTGTTGGAAAATTAATGTTTCTGACTCTTCAGACTTAGATGATGGAAGCACCAGTGTGCTTTGAGGTCATGGTCATTAATCTCCAGGGAGGTCATTAATCTCAGGGACCTGTTGGGGCATGCTGCAGCTCCTGACTAGTCTGCATTCCTAGTTTTCTTTCTGTAGAACCAAGGGCACAGGATTTCTTCCTCCAGGAACCAATTTTCATCTACATGATGAGCTAGGTCACAGACAAGTTTCCCATGCAGATATGGAAACGTGGATGTGCTCCTGGGTCTAATATTGCAGACATAGTCATGTCAGGCATGTAAACATTGTTAATATAGAGCCTAACACAGAGTCATGACCATTTGAATCTCTCCTAATAACTGATACCACCACACAACATTACCCCTACCCCAAAAAGCTTTTGCTGGGGAAAGAAGTGACACCAAGTAGGAGGTAAGGAAGCACAACCTTTCTCCAGTCTCTCCTCTCCCCATTGCTGAAGCCGGACAGCCACATCAGTAGCAAAGTTACAGTTCTGGGTCAAGGAATGCATTAAAAAGGGTTGCAATACAACACGTCCAGGTGTCACAGTTTAGTACTGGCCATGAAGAGTAGATGAAAGTGGGGAAAAAGATTTTTGGCAAAATGCCACGCTGTTTCAGTTCAGTGTTGGCACCTAATGTAAAAATATTTGATATGGTAGTATTTTGCAACACCACCATAGTTTTTATAATTAGCATACAGTAAATCTTAACTTGATTTTTGTGATAGTTTTTGCCTTGGATGCCTTGATCTTACCATGTCCATTTCCAAATAATCATCTTTGTGTATTCTTTTTTTTTTTCCCCTGCTTATGTTTTTCTAGAACCCCTAATATTGACAGGCTAGCAGAGGAAGGAGTGACACTTACTCAGCATATAGCAGCATCCCCACTTTGTACTCCAAGCAGGGCAGCTTTCCTGACAGGGCGATATCCTATCAGATCAGGTAAAATCCCATTACTTTATATATAAATATCATATTTTATTTGAAGTAAACTGTAGGTATTTTTTTCTCTGGCCTTTCTTGATATCTTTATCATTACCTGGTTGGGTACTCATTTTAGTGACTAATCAAGCTCAGAAGAGTTGATCAACGTTTGAAATCTTCCATATATAATATGGGAAATTTTCATGTTTAAGAAGAGTTAACACATAAATAAAGGTTTTTTTTACTGGGAAAAAGATATTTTTTAAAAAAAAATACTGAGGAAAAAGTCTGATTGTGGTTCTTTAATGTAAGGAGCAGACAAATTCCATCGACTTCCTTCACTGTCCAAATGACTGTGGACTCTTTGCCTGCCTCCCCAGGTGCATTCAGGCTGCTCCCAGGACATTAGTGCGCAGCTTGAGTGTTGAACATCACAGAGATGCATCTAGAAAGACAGTGGAAGAACCCAGTGTAAATCCTTCTGCTCAGACATTTCTGTTTCTACAAACCTTTTGGTTTAGACAAATTGTTATTTTTTCGGGGGGGCGGGGGGGGGGGGGGGGGGGGGAAGGACAGTTTATTAAGGTATTCCAGCAGGCCTTAAAGCTGGGAAGAAGAAAGCAAAAATTCTCCCTTCTTTCTAAGTATTTTTGTTCCATATCCACCCAGTGTTAAGTATCCTATGAATACATGCATTTAATAGCTTCTCTTACTTTTAAAGTACCTGATCCAAAGCCCATTTGAGTCAGTAAAGATCCAGTCTGTTTATTTTAGTGCGCTGGGACTGAGCCCCTCAGTGCTTAGACGTGCAACTTTAACGTTCCTTTAACATCATTTTTAGCAAGGATCATTATACATTAATCAGATCACTTGTTCATTAGTGATAAAACATTCTGTCCTTGCTTCTGGGAATGAAAGCAAAGCAAGACTCTGGAGCCTACTTGGTATGTTCGTGCTCATTCAAATCAAGTAACAAGCTTCTGCAAAAGTGCCAGCTAATATAACTTGCTAAATTTTCCATTACATTCAGCTGCAAAGGAAAATTTTATATACCTGTTACAGCTATATTGCTATTAATATTTACTGTAGGTAAAGCCACAGGTCACTTTCCATTATGATCCTTGTTCTTATCTCTGAAAAATTAGCATTTGAACTGATTTATTTCTTAACTGATCTGCTCTCAGTCATACCTAATCATTTTCATGCAGGTGCAAAAACTGAACTTTGTCTTAATTAAATTATGAAATTGCTAAATATGGACTACTTCCAAACATCAGTGAAGAGCTAGTAAAGGATTATTATAGAAGATACTAGAATCACAAAGTGGAATAAAATGTTAGAAATTTAAAACTCCTGCAAATAGAGCTGAAGAAAAATATTCCAAAATGCAGTATTTAATGAGATACAAACTCAGAGAAAGGTAATGATGAAAAAAAAAAAAGAAAAACCAAAATCATGGTTCCTTTAACTTTCATTCTGGTAACTTAAGGGAATTACACTGATTTCAGTTACAAGATCAAAGCACATAAAAATAAATATAAATAAGTATTTAATAAATTAGGTATAGATATGTATAGATTACTAAAACTAGCTAAACTAAAAATAAAGCTAGCTGCGGTCAAAAACTGAAGTCAACATTTGAAGGGTAGGTTGAGCTCTCTTTAATAAACCAGTCTAACGACTCTTTTTCTCATCTAACCACAAGGCATACCTGAGGGAAGATTCTGGTTGTCTACATCAGTCATGTAACTTTGGCACTGCAATCATCCAGTTGCATAATTCAGACTTCCTGGAGAAGTCTGCACAGATTTGCATAGATATTCTGTGTTCTGTCTCTCTATACTCAGAGCCAGCTCTCATCTGGAATCCTAGTAATCTAATTTTCATGAACCTGAGCTCTCAAGTTCCTCATCCTGAGAGTAGTTTATAAGCTCAAATTTGTGTCCCTCAGATTCTCAGCATATAGAAATTACTGTGCCTTATTTAGATGTTGTCTTGTTAGCTGATACCTGATGGTGTTTTAATGCATTCTGTGTGCATTGAATCCTGTGTCTTCATGCCATTGGAGCAGTGGTCCTCTTCCATCAAAGCTGAGTGCCCTAGCCACTCTGTTTCCAGAATCAGACTCTCTCTTGCTCTTTTTTGACTTCATGATATATACATGCCCAGCTGTAAGACTGCCCTATTTTAACTCCCTTCTCTCAAATGACCTTAAAGGCTTGTAGAAAACCATGTATGAGGAAAGTGGAAGTTCTGAGAGTAGAAATTGGGAGTGATCACATTTAGTCCTCAGCTCCATTCCTTCCTTGTCTACAAGAAAAATTATGCAAGCTCAACTTCTTTCAGATACGTTATACCTTAGAACATCTACAGAAGGGGCTACAGCTGTTTATGTGATGACTGGCCCCACAGTTAGAAGCAGAAAATTTTTTCTCCGCTTCTCAATTTCTGGTGTCAATACGGAAAAGACCTCGCTCAGCTAAATAGATGATTGTATCTGCCACTTGCAACTTTTAGCATCTGGTGGTAATATGGCATTTAAGTGATACCACCTAAAGCAAAAAAGTGCATGCAGAAAGAATGCATGGGAATTGTTTCATTATATTTTCCAAGTCTCATTCATTTTCATTGTATTTAGGAATGGCTGCCTTCTCACGAGTTGGTGTCTTCTTATTTTCCGCCTCTTCTGGGGGACTTCCTTCTGAAGAAATAACTTTTTCCAAACTCCTGAAGCAGAGAGGTTATGCAACAGCTCTAATAGGTAAAATTGCATACATACGCAGCGTTATTTTTCATTCATTTCAATCAAAAGAACATTAGCTTTCCATGTAGGCTATCAAAGATCTGCATTAAGCTTTTTTCCCCCACAGCATAATGAGTTTATTTTTCTGGCACAAATCTGAGCACATTCCCATGCATATGTGAAACACTAATCAGGTAAGTGTGTCTAATTCACTTGTGTAGTTATAGTCTCATTGTGCAAGGTGCTGAAAAAACTTGATAAACAAAGTGAAAATTAGGCAAGCTCTTGAAAAGTTTTCAGTATAAACAGGAGTTTGATTACAACAGAGTAAAAGTCAGCACAGTGGTGGGATTCATTTCACTAGTTTTCAAATATTCATAAAGTAGATAACGTAGCACCTGGGCTAACCATCTGAATTCTCAGTCATCAGACAGAAATGGGCATTTCTAGGAAATCTGTCTCATCCTGTGGTAGATGTTTAATATAAAAATGTGATTCTCTCTCATTATAAAGATAGTTCAGACAACTAACTGCAACATAAATATCCTGTGATGGGTAAAAGGAATCCCACCAGGAGAATATTAAATGGAATTGGAATGAATATCATAAAAGTATAGCATTTAAATAATGTGATTTTTTTTTCCTAATTTAGTCACTGATTTATTCCACACTGTTTACATTTTAGAAGACTTTTGTGAAATACAACTTCTATTACATAAGGTACACTTCTATATTGCGAAATACACTTATATACTGGAATTGCCAGGAAGTGGTGGTTTAGAGAGCATCATGCTGGAATGTTACTACATTCTTTTAGAAGCTGGATGCACCCAATTTGATTTTTAAATGTAACAAAAGCTTGCAATTTTGGGAGTAATTTTTTGTTTAAAAATCAGGCTATTTAGCAAGGCTAACAATTCACACTGCTGTTCAAAAAATATCCATATTATGTAGGTAACCAATGTTGATGTTCCTAACTAAAAAATCCTATTTAGCTATACCCCAGTCTTAGGAAGTATAAAATACCTTATGTCCTGGCAGATTCAAAACAGAAAACAGGAAAATCTTAACAGAAGTATATTTAGTGCAGGTGTATTTGAACTGTAGTGCAAAAAGGCCATTCATAATTTGTTACGTTCATCATGGAGTTAATTCCTATTGCTCCATATTCCATTAAAGACTGCAAAAAAATAATTTGTTTGTAACAAGCACTGAAATACAACTCATTTTCTAGGGCTGACCTAGTTAATGTTCTTTTTTTAACTACTTTCACTGTAACATGACAGCTTGCCACTTAGATCTCCAGACATTACCTCCATGATGCTTAATGAAAAATTCTTCCAAGTGGCCTGAATGATAGCTATGAAACCGTAAGATGTAATATTGTCATACCCTTAGTGTATAATGAAGGCTTCCAAAAATCAAGAAGTGCATTAAAATTAAGGATAAAATATATGTAAATGACAAAAAGAAAAATTATGCAGATTTGAAGACTATAGATAGACAGACTCTGATTCCCAACTAGCCCATTTGCTGTGTCTGCTGGTATTCTTATCACATCATATTGGTCTAGGTCAGGGAGTCTTTGCTTGGTTCAGTCTAACTCAGCAGTTCTCAAACAATTAATTGTCAAATCCTGCACCAGTGATGGATTGGCATAAGGGTAATTTGAAGCCTTTCAGTTCCTCAAGCCTGTACTGTCACTTCTTTTTTTTTGCCAAGTTGCTCTCCCCTTTACTCTCTAAGGACATTTTTCTCTTTCCTAAATGTATTTCCTTTCTTTTTAATTTTTTTCCCCTCCTCTGAATATATGCTTCCTCTTGCTTGATACGTCCCTAAATATATTTTAGCTATAAATCTATTTTATGTATACACTTTTTCACCTCATTGTTTTTCCCCTGTGACACAAAGAAGGTGACATCCAATAGATCTGGCAGGAAGAGACACAGTCAGAAGATCTGCGACAAAACCAAGTTTTCTCAAAAAAGGCAGATGCATTGAATATGTAATATTTCACCAGTTAAGGATCCTGGAGAGTAGCAAGAAATGCTGATGTTTTGTAGGAAACAGCTATTCATAATGCAAAAATTCCACTGAAAGTAGATGGGTATCATTTTAACTACTGCCATACTCTGTTATCTTGTGTGTTGTCTAGCATCCAGAGAAGTTTAAAATCCAGCTATGTAGCTTATCTCCAAAGTTTAAAATACTAATGAATAAACTGGGACTTGAATCTTTCCTCCAGAACGAGCTATTGTAATATTTGGACACACCATCACAGTAGTGAGAAATACAAGATTAGCTGAGCTTATGAAGTAGGATTAATAGAACAGTTAGTAGAACAGCCTAAAATCTGAGCATATTAATAATATATGCATATATGCTTTATATTATTATTGCTAAGTATATCCTACAAATATATTTCTTTGAGCACATAAAATATTTCTTTGCATCTTGCTCTACATCTTGCATCTTACCATTTATCTGAAGAGCACAAATCCATAACAAAAGAAATATATCAGTATATAGAACTCATTTTTCAGATGTCTGAGGGAAAAACAGGGGGAAAACCATGGATTTTTGCAGCCTTTCCAGCATTCTAGGTTCTGAAAAACTGAGTTCCAAATGAAGTTTCTTGGCTGAATAGAACTTGCCTCTCATTTCCACTTGCCTTTTATTGCATTGCTTCTGCTCTGCAGAAATCTGAATTGTGGCAGAAGGAGAGGAAAAAAGCCTAGGTCTCAAACTATTAAGGTACTCGTAATTTACAATTAACAGCATAAATGTCACTCAAAAGCTTGGTAGAGTCTGCTGAAATGTGTATGATGCTTGTGTGAAGTGTCCATAGTATGAAGCTTCACTTGGCAAAGAGGTGAGAGCATTTTGCACTGCTCTCAGATTCAGAAAGGCCCCAGAGTGTAAAGCACATTACAATAATCTGTTGAAACGCTAGCTCAAGGCAGGGGTTATTGTCACAAGGAATGAAACTAAACGTGTATTGTGGACCCAGTCATCACTTGCTTTTTCAGAGTGGCGCAGAAGCTATCAAACCCCTCTACCTCGTCAGCCAGGCAGTTGTATCTTTCTGTGCTTTTGTTGCTTTTCCCAGCTAACCTGCTCTCTGCTTTGTTTGGCTTAAGTTGCTTCTGAACAAATCTTTTTTTGAGGCCCAAGTTCATCTTGACATTGAACAATTTGTTGTGCTTGCTAAAACCCTTTCGATAAAAATAGGTCCTTTATTTTCTCCTGTCCTAATTTGTTGTTGCAAGATTCTTCTGTCCTGGCTTGCAATGTCTAGTTTTATTGAGATCCAGTTTAAACAAACTTCTTTATGTCATAATAAATGACTTCGAAAGTATATTTATTTTTGGGGGGTTTCTTTTTCGTATTTTTTTACTGAATTACAGGTGCTCTGAGATTGACAAATAACATCAAAAAATTAAAAATTAAAGCTTTAAGAGATCATTTATATTCATGATTATAAGCCTCTACCTTTATTTCAGTTATCTAACTTGATGAGAGTTGTTTCATGCTGATATTGCTATACATCTGGCTTTACGATTATTCCATAAAGACAGTCATGTAAACCGAAGAGAAAACACTGAAGCATTTATTTTCCAAAATCTGTGTGTTTGCTTGCTGGGAATGAAATTCAGAGTTGCAGTTTTAGCTAGCCCTTTATGGCACCATTATAGCATTTAAAAATTCAGAACAGTGGTCTGCATTGCTTTTTTTGTAATTGGCCACAATAATGTTCACTGGACCATGTCAAAAGTAGTGAGTAGAGCCGTTCTGCCCCCAGAAAGTAGAATACCACCGCAGGTGAGGGGGGCCATCTGACAGTAAGTGGGAAAATTTCTGATGGGATGAGAAAGCTGTAGAGGCTTCCATTCCACTGGCACATAAGCAGACCTGAAAATGCTTTTGTACCTGCCTAAGACCATCAAGAGATGTATGAGAACTGGACTCCCAACTAAGCATTCAATTAGGCTCAAGATTTCTGTAGTATTTTTCTCCACCTTTGCTGATGGGTGAACTTAGGCACATGACATTCCCATCCCACACCTTAGTTCTGTTTTTTGTGAAAGAGAAATAATGAAGAGAAAATGCCCATTTGCTAGATACTATTTCAAAAAATCAGAACTGATCCCCATCTTCAGCCTCTTTGGTACTGCAGTACCCACATTCGTCATTGCCAAAGGCAGAAGTGCAGGATGAATATGCTGCTCTCTAGAACCAGGAGATGCTCAGGACTGCCTGCATCAAGACTCTTACAGATGTGTAAAAGCTGGGATGGTTTGGGAAAGAGGAAAATTCTATATATGCTTTATTCCTTTTGTGTACTTTCTACTATGTATATCCTGAAGTCTAGAACAAATTATTTCAAATTTCATTGGACTAGGTTATGGGGTTGAGGACTTACAGAGTTTGCAGGTTTTTTTGTTTATTTCTTTTTATGATTACAACCCCTGAATTATGCTGGTCATGTTTAGGTATTTGATTCAGAAAAAATAAATAAAATTTGGCCCAGCAATATATATTGTCATCTGTTTTGTCAAGAGTGACATGTTTTGTCAAACATTCGACACATTTCCTTGCTGAGACCAAAGAGCATAGCTCTAGCCATAATTTATGTCAATAGGCTTAACTGAATTTGATTTTTTTTTGATTATGCATTTGAATGTAAATAACAGCTACCAGTTATGTCTGTTGCAGTAGGCAATGCATAAGCATATGGTAAGGGGTTGTACCTGAGTCATACAATGAATTATCTAAATACTTACTGTAATCAACATGAACATAGATTATGCTACTCTCATGCAGATCAGACTCACTGTTTTCTTGTGTCAGCCACTGTCCAACGTTATTGCAGAATTAGAACGATTTCCTAGTGAGACAAAATGCTGAGAGAGAGAGTATTGGCAGTAATTTACTTGTTACTGTTGTTTCTTTTTTAATTTATACATATATATAATATATATAAATAAAAAATAATCTCCCTCACTATATGTAAGTATATAGTGAGGGAGATTGGCAATTTTGGAGCTTTTGCAATCATTTAAATAATAAATGCCTTGGTATTTTCACTATTCTTGATTTATTTCCTGTTTGTTACTGTATTCTTTTTTTTCTTAAAAACTAGTCAAATGTGAATGATTTGCCAGAAAAATTTCAGAAAGATATTTTGTAACTCCATATTGGCAGAAGTAAGAAAGCAGTAGCTGCTACAAAACGGTATTTTCTTATGACTACTTAACTACACATGCACAAAGGTTTCATTTTCAAAGTTAACTACCTGTTAGGGCTCTGTTCTTCAGTGACCTGCTAGCCCACTCAGAATTTAATGGTCTCCATCAGGAGCTGTGCCAAACTATTTCTAACTAAAACAAAGAGGCAGATGTGAAACAAAGTCTTTGATGAAGGCATAAAGAAAGATTAGATAGAAAATAGGGATCCACACAATAAGTCCTGGGGGTGGGGGATATCAGTCAGATAGTGACAGTTTCGAATAGCACACATTATAAGCTTGATGATTTAACTACAAAAATACTCCCTGTCCTTCTCTCTTTGTAGGAAAGTGGCATCTTGGGATGAACTGTGAAAGCAGTAATGACTTCTGTCACCACCCTCTCAGTCATGGATTTGATTACTTTTATGGGCTTACTGTGACCAATTTTAGAGACTGCAAACCTGGCCAGGGCAGTGTATTTTTAAAAGGGGTTCAGAAATCCCTTGTCATCCTAATCCAAATCATTGGAATCACTCTGGTCTCTTTGGCAATAGTGCAGTACATTGGCTTTCTCAAAGTACCTTTCCAAGCATTGGCTTACTGCTTGTTAATAACCGCTATTTCACTTGCGGTTCTGATCTTTTTCTTTTATCATTTTCGACACTTGAACTGCTTCTTAATGAGGGACCATCGGATTATCCAGCAACCACTATCCTATGAAAACCTTACTCAGAGACTGACAAAGGAAGCCGTGCAGTTTATAGGAAGGTAGGTTTCTGACTGTGTTATAAGTTAATACTGACATTTCACAATGACGGTGCTTCCAAAAAAGTAGAAAAAAAATGTGAACTGGTGGGCACAAGGAATATATCATCATATATTATCATTTTTTTCCTTTAGAAGATGACTGAAGTTAATGTTTTTAGTGAAAGTGACTTTTCTATCAGGTATGTCATTATTTTCTCTATAAAAATTAAAAACTGTTTATGTTTACATGTTTCAGAAAATTTTTTCAAAAAATATCTAACTTTTTTAGGACTTTCATTCTTGAGAATTTCATGTAACTTGAAATATGAAAAATCTTTTGTGGTGTGACATAATTATGTGAAACCACAATGTAGAGTCGTAATCCATGACTTTTCTGGAATGGAAAACTGTTCTTCATGATTGATTTTAAATGGCATTCCTAAGGCAAATTTTTTAAGATATCATTTAATGTCACAAGACATCATTTTAGATGCCTCCACTTCTGTGCCAAATTCCTTTTGAAAAGATTTGATTTACAGAAGTTAGGAAATAAATGGTTTTTTTGAAAGCAGTGATTTTTTAATAGTCATCACATTGGGTCACCTAAACATTGGATGTACAAAATCATCCAAAGTCATTCTTCATTTTTGCAAAGTTAGCTACTTTGGCGTAATTGTCACTACAGGGCTTTTAATGGGATCAAAGCATAAAAGTATACATTTGTATAGTCTGAAATATAATATTTGGAGCAAAAATATTTCATCCATTTAACTCCTTGGAAAATAGGCCGAAGTATTTTTCTCGGTCACTTTTGAAACAGGTTGCACCATTTCTAAAAATAGTTAATCAAAAGTAAAAACATGTTCTAAGACATAAGAAGTCCCTTAATTACTATTCTGAAAAGTATGTACCAGGTAGTTACTGTGAATATATTCACATGGTGTCATTGTTGAATGAAAACTTATACCAAAGAATCAGAGGCTAAATTTTCTAGACTTAATCACGGCATGCAGTAGTCATCAAGACTGTTAGCAAGAAAAAATGTTTATCTGAAATCTTAATCTCATACTGCAATATTTCTATCATTATAAATATTTGATATAGCCATCTCTACTCACCATACCAAAATGTTTTTTATATCAAGTTTCTTTAAGTGAGTAAGTCTTCCCAACAAGCAACATTCTCATGAGTATTTATAAATAAACTAAAATATCTTTATTTCCTCTTGGCAATGGTGATAGATGTAAAGATACCTTCTCATCTGCATTCTAACTAATTTAACAGTGAAGCACTTTGTTTACTACAAACACACATACCCCGCTTTGAAAATTGTTGAGAAGCTATTTACCTAGTGACCAAGCATTTGGTGATTTTAAAAGATTCTTGAGTGCATTAACTATATGTTGGCAGATTCTTCCGTGATTTACAAGTATGTAATGTGTCTGTAGTGATTCGTAATGTTTTGGATATCTCTGAACGTTTCATTGATTTCAATGCAATGACAATAAAATGGTAGCCCCAAAACAGGTGAGTTCAAGATTGGAAGTAAATGCTAGAAAACTAGTTACTCTTTTAACTTTATCAATATCCATAACATGCACGGTGTTATTGTACAGCTTAGTGTTTAGAGCTGGCAAAACAATGTATCATCTAAGTCAGCATAGCATTGTTGACTCAGCTGGAGGTAAGTGGCTTTTCATCAGCTGGGCACTTGGCCCCAGTTCTCAATGTAGTTTCCAGACAAAAGTGACGTTAAATTGAAGTCAAGGTTAATAGCACATGTTCGTACTTTACAATAAACTTTGTTACAGGAATGCTGGAATTATAGTAAGAATTATAACCCAGACAATTCAGAGTCAATGTTAAATTAAAGAACATCCAAGCACATTAAGGTATTGAGAAGCAATTAGGGCATTCGAGCAATCTTAACTGTGCCCTGTAGTGAATTCACATGCAAAGTATATGACCATAAAACTTCCTCCTGGGGATAGGAGTAATTAGATTAATATTCACTGAACTGATCTGTCCCATATAATAGTGTGAGCAACAAAATCAATATTTGCTTTAACACACTGGTTCTGACATTATATAGTTCATACATGTCAACTCTAGTGCACCAGTAGACCATTCTTTTATGACTAGTGTACGCCTTTTGCCATTTGTAGGGGAATGGTCGTCAAGAGGCAACCAGGTTGCAGCAGCAGACATCTGGCACTCATAAGTGAAGGGCTGCCAGGTTTTTGGAAGCTCCACAGCATTCTTGTGGTTCCACTTCTTTCAGCGAGCAGTCTCCCTGCTTTAGCCACACGTTTGACTCAATACTTTATTTGTCATACAGGCTTTTTTGTTTAAATAATACAGTAAGTAGCAAGCTCAGTCCTGTACAATGGTAATCCCTGTGCACAAGTATACTAGAGTTCAAACAATCCTGAATTTGAAGAATTCAGTCATTTGCTTTCACTGGTTCTTAATAGATTTTATCATCAAACTAAAAATCATCAGCTATCATGCATCTTTTAATTGGTTAATTATCTTTACAATAAAGATATGACGAAGCTCCAATCTTCCACAGCACTGGTACTTCCTATGTAGACCTTTTATGCTGTATTTATATATAATATATAGAATGTATATATCATTTATATATATATATAACAATTAAAACATAAATGTCTTATCTATGTAAGTTTATTATACCTATTACCTATATTACCTTTATAAGTTCCTCAGAGTTCAGGCGATGGACTTCCTGACATTATTCTCTTTTCTAGCTATTTCTCAGTCATATTGTCAGCTTTATGACTTCTTACCGTGTATATAAGCATTAGATTTTGTATTTTTCAAGTTGTCTTGTAAATTCTTCATAGCATATAGCTATGTGCTGTTACACTTACTTTGGTATGTTTTTTGGAGAGGTGTTTTGTTCTTCCTTAGTCTAGGATATGTGTATGTATTACTGTTTTCATTTGTTCCTAGGTAGATGGAAAGAGAGCAAATATAATGTTCAATGCTCAGAAATGGTACTGGAGAAGAATATATACAATATGCAATTACAAGTGTCAGATCCAGTGTGTGAAAAAACATACTAATTTAGTTGCTCACCCTAATTGTAAGTGGGCAGGTCAGTTCAGTGTATGTTAATTCTAATTACTTTTTCACAAGAGCAAGTGTGTGTACATATTCTAAACTATCAGAACACTCTCTAGACATTACAGTATATTTGAAAGTCAAATGGATGCTAATTATTTCATGTTCAGTGTGGTTGTCACTCATGTGTCTTCAGCATGTCCTTTAATGATCAGCTGCACAGACAGTCCAAGTTTGGAAAGTGCCACAGACCTGTTTTTACCGTATCAGAAATTAACAACACAGAAGTACCACTCTGATACAGAATACCTCTCTGACAATTTTGGATAGGTGATCACAATTAATAACAATATTTAAACAAACAGAAAAAATCCTAATGAAATCTAACTTCTGGAAAACAGTATTTGCATACAAACATTTTTATTTTGAAAAGCTATGGTGAAGATGATGTTGAGCAATTTTCATAAAGATTTATTTTTTCAGTCCTAGATTGCATAGCCATAATATTCAAAATCTTGTGATGTCAGTTAATACATTTTTAATTTTCTTTTTATCTATTCTATTTCAGTCCTTGAAACACTGTTAGAACACATATTCAAATTTATTGTCATCTAATCTAGCAGACTGTGCTTTAGAGGTGTCCCATATATCACTAGGTCTTAAGATCAGGCAGTTGGCATGTTGTACTGGAGGTAAGAGTTCTGAAATCAAGTGTTTTTATGAATCATACAAGAAGATTCCTTACAGTTTACAGCAAAATACAAATTATAGAGAAGAGTTTGTGTATCTTTGTATACATATATTAAAAAAGGGTAGTAAATTATAAGCCATAACAACTCCACTGGATCTTCATCCCTTTTCCTCAGCCCTCTGCTTGTTCCTTTTCAACAGAAGAGCTAAAATATTTATTCATATATTTTATGGCCATATGAAAATGGAAGATTTTAGTCATTGAAGTCATTTGAGAATGGTTAAGGACCTAACTAGTTCTGCAGTGAGTGACAGACTGCGTTTTAAATGGAACACTTCTAAAAAGCAGTATATCTGTATACTGGGCTCCAAAGTTTTCGGGGAGAGGGATTTAGTAATGAGTGTAATTTGTAGTAGGTGAGAATTTTTTTTTTTTTCCCCGCATGCTTATGAGATTGTACTTTCTGAAGGGGAGAAAAAAGGTTATACACAAAGGAAGTAAAAACATATATGAATTGTGCACCTTAAGCATTTAAAGGAAGAAACAGGCATGAAATTAGAGATGTCAAAAGTATCTTGGCTATTTGCATGGAAGAATCATTTCACAAATGCAAGTATAGTAGTAACACATCCTACTTTTAATATCTTCTGGAGAGAGTCAGATTTTCCATATTTTTACCTTTTTTTTCTTTTCCCCTTTCTCATTCCATTTTCAATACCTTTTTTGATTTTGATAAGTTACACCCAAGTGGTCTGGAGTTCTCTTTTCTGATTTTGAAAAAAATTGAGAATATGAGATTTGTGTTTGAAGGTGTGTCTTTTAAAAGAGTAAGACAAATATTCATTCGTGAATTCATTTATGCTAACAAGGATTTTAGCATTGTTAGTGGTCAGAACAAAACAAAATCCAGCTTATAGGACAAAGTCCTGCCTTGATAGAACTAAGCCAAGGTTTACCTTTTTCTTCTGCAGGAATAATGCTTAATGAAATGCATTCAGCCAGTCCAGTCACAAAGAGCACTGTCTAATTGGTGATCTAATCTAGAAGTAGAGGAGGGAGCCATGGGGAATAAGCATTGAATGAACTTATCCACTGGGGGGATATTGAATAAGAAGAATGTTTTTAGTGAAAGGAGAGTTACAGGAAAGGAAAAGTTAGGTTTGCATCTGCCTGTGTCAACACATTGTTACATATTTGTGCTGAAAATGTATCTTCAGATTATATACTGCAACATTTTTGTTTTCTTTCATCTTAGCCCTGACTGGTGTATTGTGACTATGTGAAAATGACATATTATTGTGATTTCACCCCAGCCAGCAACTAAGCACCACACAGCCACTTGCTCACTCCCTCCCCCAGTGGGATGGGGGAGAGAATCAGAAAAGTACAAGTGAGAAAACTCGTGGGTTGAGATAAAGACAGTTTAATAGGTAAAGCAAAAGCCACGCAAATAAGCAAAGGAAAATAAGGAATTCATTCACTACTTCCCATCAGCAGGCAGGTGTTCAGCCATCTCCAGGAAAGCAGGGCTCCATCATGTGTAACGGTTACTTGGGAAGACAAATGCCATCACTCTGAATGTCCCCCCTCCTTCTTCTTTCCCCTGCTTTATATGCTGAGCATGACGTCATATGGTGTGGGACATCCCTTTGGTCAGTTGGGGTCAGCTGTCACAGCTGTGTCCCCTCCCACCTTCTTGTGCACCACCAGCCCACTCGCTGGTGGGGTGGTGTGAGAAGCAGAAAAGGCCTTGACTCTGTGCAAGCACTGCTCAGCAATAATGAAAACATCCCTGTATTATAAACACTCTTTTCAGCACAAATCCAAAACAGCCCCATACTAGCTACTATGAAGAAAATATTAACTCTACCCCAGCCAACACCAGCACACATATTGTCATTCAATAAGTCTTATTAAATCGTATGTCCTTATTCTTATAAGAGGTAATGTATTTTACCCCTGTATCTATTTCAAATCGTTCTTTGCAGGCTATTTCAGTCTTATGGGTATAGTAGCTGTAATTTATAAGACTTCAGGGATTACAGAAACAATTGTTAACCCAATTTTAACACAGCACAGTGTTTGCCCAGCTCAGGCAAAGCCAAGTATATCTGCTTTCATAGTCACCTGCTGTGATTCATAGTACTGCTATAGGGGGTGTAGTGGTCTAACAGGTTAAAAATATATAGTTTATGACAGAACGTGAGGATAATTTCACATCTAGGAAAAAAAAATGTTGTTCAGAAAGGTTGTGCTGTCCATCATATTAAAGGTTAATTCAGAATGTATTGTGAAAAAGTAAAATGGAGCCCTGTCATGTCATGTTCCCATCTCGTTTCCAGTACAGAATCATACTTGAAATCTCAGTTTCATTTGACAACTGCAGCCCAACAAATTCAGAACCCCACCTGTTGCTCTGCTGCAGCAGTCTTAGATTAACATCAATGCACAGAAGAGCAAACAGAAGTTCGCAAGGAGTTTTCAATGCAGCAAGTATTTAGAGCAAAATTGCAGGAAAAAAGTTAAAAGACCCATATGTGAAGGACAAAATCAGATTCGTTGTAACTTGCTCTCTCACCCACTTTAAAGCTGTGTTTTACAGCTCAAGCCAGAATGGAATCCTTGAGCAATGTAAAGACTCCTGACACTAAAAAAGAAGAACCTAATACTATGCAATATGTAGAGGAGTCACCAGCAACATGATGCTTTTAGATGTTTTCAAGATCAGTTAAGCACACATTAAAGGATGTCTTATATCAGATATGTGTAATCTCTCTGGCTGCTCAGTAAATTGAAAAGACTCTGTGATTCTTGTTAAGATAAAAATTTTTACTATATTTGAATAAGTGAATCTCAGATCCTTTGAAACTGAAGTTCCCTGTGTTTGAACTTCTTGTGGTTTAACCCAGCAGGCAGCTAAACACCATGCAGCTGTTCGTTCACTCCCCCCTTAGTGGGATGGGGGACAGAATCGGAAAAAAGGTGAAACTCGTGAGTTGAGATAAAGACAATTTAATAGGACAGAAAAGGAAGGGAAAAAAAAAAAAAAAAAAAAAAATAATAATAATAATAATATACAAAACAACTGATGCACAATGGAATTGCTCACTGCCCACTGACTAATGCCCAGCCAGTTCCCAAGCCAGTCATATGGTATGGAATATCCCTTTGGCCAGTTTGGGTCAGCTGTCCTGGCTGTGTCCCCTCCCAGCTTCTTGTGCACCTCCGGCCTCCTCACTGACAGGGCAATATGAGAAGCTGAAAAGTCTTTGGCTTAGTGTAAGCACTGCTCAGCAACAACTAAAACATCTCTGTGTTATTAACATTATTTTCATCCTAAATCCAAAACACAGTACTATATCAGCTGCTACTAGGAAGAAAATTAACTCTATCCCAGCTGAAACCAGGACAGAACTGTGTAAAAGATAGTGGCAATACATTTTTGAAGGAGATGTTTACTGAAGTGGTTCAGGAGTTAAGCTGTTATTGTCAAATTTCGCTACTGCCTACTAGGTGATACTGTCGTTCCATTTTCAAGGTCGTGGTAAAGGTAGTCAGTTATGATTCTCTTCAAAGAGTTTTGGCAGGAGATAAATAGCTGCCTCTGATCTTTTATAGGATATTAATAGGTGAGACACTTTTCCAACTGACAGCGAGCTGTCAATCAGAACCTGTCAATTTGAGTTGCAAAGAAGAGAATGATGTAGTGCCCTTCCATATCAATCACTGATTCTATGACTCTTCATGAAAGTTAGATCTTTGTGTCAGTTCAATTTAAAAAAAAAAAACCAAACAAACAAAAAAAAAAAACAAAACAAAAAAACCCACCAGACCGGAGTTGTTATCTCTTGAAAATAACACTTAAAGTGGAAGGTTTTGATACTCGCTTTTAACAATACGGATATACACTTAGAAGTAGGCACTGTCTCTGTGACATTAGAACAAGGCAGTTTGCATGAAAAGTAAATTGTGCCTGCACCATTATAAGTATAAAATAGATTTTTGTGGTATTTTACCCTAAAATTTGTATATTACTCACAATTCAATGAACTGTGTTTAAAGAAAAAGTCAACGATAATCCCATGCAGTAAAAAATGCAGGTTGTAAACCAAAAATCAGCTGCCTTGCAGAAATGTTCTTTAATGAAAGGTCATTGTTACATTAATATACATATGAAATATTAAACTTAAAACTATATATTTTTTTTACTTGAAGTGCTGACATTTTCATTCTTAATTGACTCAGAAGTCTCATGTGTTATTTGTTGCTACAGTAATGAAAGGTTCTCATATATATATGACCTCAAATAGCAACAAAACCAGCTTCATCGAAAGTGTATCTTTCATGAAGAAAATTGTCTTTATTTTTTTGAATCTGTACTTTATAATACTAAGATAATATAGGATACATGCACAAATATTTGAAAGGAATTAAAATAATTTTGTTTCCATTTTCCACATGAAAAATGTTCTATTTATTCTGTCATTTTTTTAAAAAAAGATAAACTTTTTATGAAGAAAATTCCCAGTCAGAAACACACTTCTCAAGTGAGTAATCTGGATAAAATTTTCTCATTTTGTGTTTATGTACTGCTGCCTATGCCAGTAAAAAAGAAAGCTTTAACCGTGCAACTTGTGCAAAAACAGATCCAATCAAGGAGAGAGGAAAAATGGATCATAAATATACTAGATTAAACCTAGTTTTTTTTCCTTAAGAGTAAAGTATTGATATCATATGAATCCTTTTTATTAAAAGACTTTTTTTTCAGGCTTTAAAGATTAGAATTTTTTTTTTCATTTTAAAAAACCATTTTGTAAGTGCATGTCTGCATTGTTCCTCCCCCCTTTAAAGGGTGGATGAATCAGCTGCCTGAGGAAATATATAGTCTCCCTTTGATGTTGATGTGAATCACAGGTGTTATCCACCACAGATTGGTGAGGGAAAATATGGTAAATAAAGCTAAAAATACTCTTTAATTATCTGTGTGCTTTAAGGTGAGATCCAGACAAGTTTTATGGGTAGTGCTTTTGTGATTCAACTGATGTTTACAATATGTGTAATGTACTACAAATGCTGTTAGAGCGTATAGCAGTAAATTTGGCTAGTACTGCACAATTTTAAGTAAAGTTCTATAAATAATGCATAAGAAAAAGTTCTTACTTGAGCTGTGCTTTCACAGCCTGCTGGAACTGATCATAAATACCATGTTGATAGATCACATGAACAGCAAAATTTACAGAGAGTCTATTTATTGCACTTTCTTTTGTATCAATTCAGGAAATAGATTGAAGACAATGGAAACTGTTCATTATTGTGAGAGGAAAATTATTTCTTTATATTAGTATGTACTTTGAGATTACTTATTCTTTGGTACAACATACTTGTAGTGTTTTGTAGTGATCACATGCATACACACACAGAGCATTAAATGACAAGAGAAGATTTGGTTAGATACCTTAGTCCAGGATAAAGAAGGAGGAAAACACTAGTATACTTGACTTGACATAGTCAATGATATTATGGTATGTTTGACCCTGGTCCTCATAATAGTCTAGCTGATCAGCTTCCATATGACCTTGTGGGGAAGGTAATTGTGTTTCATGTATATATGCAGTTCCGAAGGTATGTTTTTGAACAGCAATTTTATTCAGGCTTTAAATATGTACTTGTAAAATGAAGAGAGGGGCTTGTAGCCAGAAATTTCTAGGTTCCTGGCTTTAAACAAGTCCTCTTTCAATATATATAGCAAATAGTAATTAGTTAGATTTTGTTGTTTATTTTTGCTTTCAATTCAGTATACAGTTAATGGCATTTTCACTCTGTGTGTGTGTTTTCCTCTTTTTTTGTTTTTTTTTTCTGGTTTTTTTTTTTTTTTGATCTCTACTGTAGAAAGATTTCTTTGTAGAAATTTTGTTATAAAATATACTAACAGTTTGGGGTTTGGTTTTGTTTTGTTTTGTTTTTTCCAGGAACACTGATGCACCATTTCTTCTTGTCCTGTCTTATCTTCAAGTCCATACTGCTCTATATGCTTCAAAAAACTTCAGAGGAAAGAGCAAGCATGGTTTATATGGGGATGCAGTGGAGGAAATGGACTGGAGTGTAGGTATGTTACATGTGCTTCTAACATAAATGGAGGTAATTCATGGAAGACTTGTAGTCATGTCCACCAAATGCAGACTTCTGCAATTTGGATGTCTATGGTATATCTGACATACTTGTCCTTTATACTTAGGGGAAAGAAAGGCACAATAATCTGACCTCCTGTAATATCTACTTTATGACCAAATTTATTGTGTCCTATAAATGTCTGCTCTCTTCTTTGACTATGAAGGTAGTCTATACAGTGTGGACTTAGCAGACATATGGACACCTTACCTGTGGACATTTGAAGCAGAGTAGTTGAATCCAACCCCATGAGCTTCTGGGTGCCCTCTTGCCTCAGCAGGTTGTCCTCATAAAACAATGTACTAACTCGAAAAGTGATCACGTGATATTCATATCAAAATAGTTTCAAATAAAGTGAATACAATACGAACTGTTAACAAAAATAATTTGCTAATTGTTTTAGTGAGTTGTCTGAATTAGTGAAGTCACATAGGAGTGGTCCACTTCTGTTCATGAATAGTCTACTGCGAATAAGCTACTGAGCATTAGCTGGTCTTACTGTCTGTGATTTTACTATTTCTTTTTCTGTTCCATGATATTTAGCGTATCCCAGCCTAACTGGTCGTTTGCTACTGCCGTCATGTTTTGCTGCCTCCTTCAGGGGAGTGGCTCTGACGTTTAAACAGCAATTTGAAAACCAAGGCAGCTGACATACTGCTGTTTCAGGCTATTTAATGTTTCAGAGGTGGTAACAGATTGAAAACCACTATGCTTTTCCAGAATGGCTACAGGCTCTTAGGAGATGTGTCAAACCAACCAAACTGTAGGACAGAAGCATATTATTAAAAAAGCTTGCGATAAATCAGAGATAAAAATTAAGTGGTGATAACATAGGAATTTCAAACAAACTCAGAGAGGAGATATATGAGTTTCCTCACGTATTGTCCTTTAAAATCCATCGCAGGAGCATCGGGGCAGCAGAGCTAGCTTAATCAATCAGGAAACAGGTCCTCATCTGTCATAAACTAGTATAGAAGCATCAAATTTTGTTTCAGTTGCGGGTCTGGATACTTGGTTTGGCTTATGTCTTGTAAGACTCCTCTGTGGGCAGATTGCGTATTTGCTTCAGGAGGTAGAAAATGTGTTTAATTCCTCTATTACTTTCTCCTCCTTTATTAGTATGATGAAAAAAAGTTATGGCTGGCTTTCCAAAGGAGTCTGAAGGAATGATGTATCTTTTTTTCTTTTTTATTCAATTGAAGGGAGTACTTATTTCCATTAACCTCCACTAAAAATTCCAGTCTTAATGCATCAACTATGTCAGACAACGTAGATTTATTCACTGTACTGCTGATGTCAGTAACCAGTATTTTCTTGGAATGCCTCTGAAGATGTTACAGTAGAAAAGTCAAACAAAATTGTCTGGAAAAGCTGAAAAAGTGAAAAATACAGGCTTTCCATAAAGGGAGGTTTTATCATTCACTAGACAGAAATTAGTGTTTATTCATGGATGAATGTAACTTGCAAAAGCAATAGGAACAAAATAGCCCAGATATAACAATATACTGCAAAACCTTCTAATTAAAGACAACACAAGCACAGGAAGAAAGAACGAGTGTATGGAAAACTGCATTATAGTACAACATCAGAAATATTTGGCATCTGGTAGGAAAAGAAACACCAACTTCGACTCAGTTCTAAAAGAAACTTACAATGTATAATTGGACAACAATTATAAGGCAATGTCCATGCTAGGAGGAGAAAAACCTATAAGACACATGAATAAAATACTCCTTTGAATATTTCATGTTTGTGACTTGTTAAACCAATACTGAAAGTATGATTACAGTCCATCTCAAAAATACAAAATACAAAGTCTCTGGATAAGCTTTGGGACCATGTATGTCTACCGCTTTTGCATACTGATGTGTGTATAACAGAATTCAATGTTTAAAGCATTCACAGTTATAATGTCACTGCATGTGACATGCCTTAGAGAGTTATTCTCTGGCTAATAATAACATTAATTTTCTTTCAATGTATGCTAAGCACTTTATTAATGTTATTAATTATTACTCATATGAGAGCAGATGAAATAATCTTACAGTCTAAAAAGGGAAAGAAATGATGAATGAATGAATGAATGCAATATTATCCTTTTCTTCCTTCCTCTCTTCTTCCCTTCCTTCATTCCTTCATTCCTGATTAAGTATAGGAAGAGAAATGGATATGTTCAGAAATTGTTTTTGCTGTAAATTGCATTACACTAATTTAATCCAAAACAGATCACTGCAAAGAGTTTTGGAGCCCCCTGTAGACTTGCATGCAAGCTGTGTGAAGACAAACTAATTCAACACCACTTTTGCAAATGGATGTTTATTGTTCTGTTAACAGTAGCAAAACTACATATCAGTTCTTAATCCTTTGTTGAACAATCACAACTGAATGGCTTAAGTGTAAAAAAGTCTCAGAAATTGTAGTCTGGCACAAGCTAGGTAACTGTAGAGTGGGAGCCTTGTCTGGATATCTTTATTATGTGAATACCCTGCAAGCTGAAAAAAACTTAACTGCCTCTCTGCCATGATCTTTTGACCTGGCTTAGGATCAAGTTATGCCAAGAAAATATTTCCATCATCTGATGTTAGTTAATTAGAAGAAAAGGAGTGGAAATAAATCCCAATGCCTCTTACAGGTAACTTGTGTTTGAAATATCTTAAAAGGTTTGGCTTAAAAGCTTCATATCTCCCCAGTACAAGAGGGATCTGGAGCTACTGGACAGTGTCCAGGAAAGGGTCACAAAGATGATCAAGGGACCAGAGCATCTCTCCTATGAGGAAAGGCTGAGAGAGCTGGGCCTAGAGCTCTATTCAGCCTGGAGAAGAGAAGGCTGAGGGAGGATCTTATTAATGTATATAAATACCTGAAGGGAGGGTGCAAAGAGGATGGGGCCAGGCTCTTCTCATTGATGCCCAGTGACAAGCAGTGGGCACAAACTGAAACACAGGGAGTTCCCTCTGAACATCAGGAAAAACTTTTTTACTCTGAGGGTGACCAAGCACTGGCACAGGTTGCCCAGAGAGGTGGTGGAGTCTCCCTTCTTGGAGATATTCAAAAGCCATCTGGACATGGTCCTGGGCTCCAAGTGGCCCTGCTTGAGCAGGAGGGGTTGGACAAGGTGACCTCCAGAGGTCCCTCCCGCCTCAACCATTCTGTGATCCTGTGACATGCTGACAAAAAGAAAAAAAGCTATTCACTAAAGTCAATTCACATTTGAAACAAAATCAGACATAGCCTTTGAAAGTCAGTCTAGAGGAACCAAGAAACTCTTCACTGAAGCAAACAGAAGCAAGATACTCACAGGACGCTCTCCTCCTCTACTCTCTCATGAGACCCCACCCAGGTACTGCATTCAGCTCTGGGGTCCCCAGCACAAGAAAGTCATGGACCTGTTCGAGCAGATCCAGAGGAGAGCCACAAAAATGGTCAGAGGGATGGAACACTTCTCCTCTGAAGAAAAGCTGAGAGAGTTGGGGTTGTTTAGCTTGGGGAAGAGAATGCTCTGGGGAGACCTTATTGCTGCCTTCAATGTATAAAGGGGACTTATAAGAACAATGGAGCAGGGTGTGTAGTGACAGGACAAGGGGCAATGGTTTTAAACTGAAAGAGGGTAGGTTTAGATTAGGTATTAGGAAGAAATTTTTTACAATTATGAGGGTGGTGAGACATTGTTCCAGGTTTCCCAGAGACATTGTGGATGCCCCATCTCTGGAAGTATTCAAGGTCAGGTTGGACACAGCTTTGAACAACCTGATCTAGTGACAGATGTCCCTGCCTGTGGCAGGGGCATTGGATGATCTTTGAAGGTCGCTTCCAACCCAAACTATTCTGTGATTCTGTGTTACTACAGTGATGACAAATTTTGAGGATGTTAATGATATCTTAAATAGATTTTCCAAACAAGAAAATACAGTGCTTAACTTTTTTTAACTGAAAGTACTTATGTAATTAAAACCTTGGATACCTGAATAAATTGAACCTTACCTGAGCAACATTTATGACTTGTCAAAGCAATTATGATACTCTGCTACACAACTCTTTGGGGAGATATGTGGCCTATAATGAAATATAGCAAGGCAGAAGTAAAGTATAGCGCATTGAGAAAGGCCAGCTAGGTTACAATGTAGTAGGACTAACTGAAAGTCAGACCACTTTTCACACTGTTTTTCTTTGATTCAGCTGTTACCATGGTTAAGAATTGTCTATAAACATGTGTCTTCACACAGTGCTTTCAAAGAGGAAGGGAAGAGCAAAAGCTCTGCCAAGCCAACTCCAGACCTTTGTGGAAACATCTAATTTACTTGTTCCATAATTAGATTTTCCAGTGCTGTAAAAGAGATTATATCAATACATATGTGCAGGATTATGCTGTGGCTCTTAATTCCTACAGTGTCTAAATGTGAGATGATAAAAACTAAATGCTATATGCCTTTTATCTGATGAGTGTGTGCATGGTTAAATAGATAATACACAATGTATGTGGATCAATCACATCCTCTACGTTTAACTTCTATTCAGCTCTGGAGTGATGTGAATCAAGGGTCTAAGTGGAAACCAATCCAATTTAATATAAACCATTTTTATTGATCCTTGTGGCTTTTTCCTCTGTTTTAGTGATAGATGTACCACTGCTTTAGTAATAGATGAAAGAATGTTTTCAGAAACAAAATGAAAGCTACTCTTGGAAAACTGTAAAATATTTAGGAGACAGAAAACTGAACTATGCCCACAAGACTTATAGTAGAATTCTTGTTCTGATGAAGTCTAAAGCATTCACAAAACAAAAAGAAGGGTCTAAATGTTACAGCCAAAGAATTCTTGAGGTTCTGAAGCATGTTACATTCCCCCAATGTATCACAAATCTTCTGAGAATTCTGAATTATGCTAAAATGAACATTAATAATATGAAAGGAAAAAAAATTTCCTGTTGCTTTGAGTAAAAAATGAGCGAGCTATCCTTAATTTTTTTTTCAGAAAAAAATCTACGCAGAGATAAGCCTAATTTATCCTTGTTTTTCACCTGTTGTAGTCATTTGTAACAGTGCAAAGTCGATTTAAAAGATAAGCAAAGCAGAATGATGCCACTTTATCAGAAGTGGCGGATAATCAGGCTCAGATCATTTTATCCAGCTATTATGAATGTGACGTAAACTTAGCTGAGCCTGAAGACTTAAAGATGGAACTAAAAATCTGGAGAGTGATGCCTGATGCAAATGATGCATTCTTTGACCTTGCTTTCCTGAATTTATACTAGTATACGTCTCAAGCCTAGAAAGTTTATTTTTAAGCTGGTTTTGTTATCATGAAAGATGTTTGGCTAGCATCTCTGAGGAAGAAGGTATTCAGGCAATACAGGTACTCTGTGATTAGAACAGCATTTTCCCACCCTGTTCTGCCATCCTGCTCTTACCCTAACATTAAGAGACTGTTTCTTCAGCTAAGACGGTAGTTAAGCTCTTGAAGCACATTCACTGTTTAGGTCAGATCTGGGAAAATTCTCAATAAGGGTGCAGATTAAAGACATTTGTCATTCTGCCTTTTATGATGTGGATGCTTTCCATTTATGATCTGGGCTAAAACCCAAACATATCATATGGCACTAAGCAGCAATGACTTTCAGTCACTACTGAACGGGACTGAATTTAAAAGGTGACTAAGTGATGAAAGACTCACATTTCCACTATGATAAGCCTCCTGAGCTACCTAATCCTCCTTAAGTACAGTTTCCTTTTTCTATATTACATCTTTGTACACAGGAAAGCTCCTTCTTAGAGCATTATTTAAAGATTACAAAGCACATCTTAAGCAGCCATTCCTATAGCATTTTTTAATCAGTCAAGTTTAAATAATATCTTAGTAATGCGCACTCCATGATGGAAAACTTCAGTGTAATGCAGCTTGTGGTAGTAGTGCTGTGTTGTTCAAAATTTGCTGCCAGCTGCTGAACAGATTTCGTTTGCATCTGATATTGCAAGAGTTAAGTAATCACCACAAGATGTGTTAGTGCATTGTGCATTTTACTTTACAAAAATGTAATCATATAACTTCCAAAATTTTTAAGGCTTTCTATTAGTTATGAACCTCTGAAAATTTGGTCTAATACAAAAACAGTGAAACTACTTCTAACGTTGTGATCAAAATGCTCTAATCAGTGAAAAAATTAGCATTGCTCTTGAGACAAGCTAATTTCCATTAGTAGGAGAGAGCTTTAGATAAGCTAGGAATAAGAGAATCCTAACGACTCTCCAAGCAATGAGGATAGGAAGTTCTGTAATGAAATGTACTTCCAACCTTTTGTCTAACCTTTGCCCCTAAAGTTTAATTGCACATATAAGTGGCATGGTTGCATTTTGCTCCTTGGTTAAGGTGGGTGGGGAAAGTCGTTATCAGTGAGATTAAGAACACGGTAAAGATTTAAGCCAAAATCGACCTGCAGGAATACAGCGATTTCTTTGTATACTTGGATGAAGTTTGCAATGAGGCAACTGAATGGGGCTAACTTTACCCAAATTTTAGATAATCTCCAAAACACAGACTGAGAAAGCAGTTTAAAGGAAGCTACTAAAGATTTTGCTGGTGGAGTGCCTCTGCATAGCAATCTTTTTAGCAGAGATACTGTGAAGCTGTTAAGAGGAATTGCATTTGCCCTGTCCCAAAGAAACTCTACAAGAATTTAGTAAGTCAGCCACCAAGAGCAAGGGATCAGGATGACAGAGAGAGACATGATTTACAGCTCCCTTTGCTCACTTTGGTGAAAGTGTCCCTGTTGTGAACCTGAAACCTTCAGCACTGACTTATGAACATGATTTTGCCATCCTTTTTCTTCAACACTTGGACACTGAAAGCAATATCTGTCTAGGTATTTATAGAGCTTGTAATCATGGTTTTAATAAAGGATGCAACTGAGCTAGTAGGTGAAGGATGTTACTGGTAGAAGTTACAGCTCTATGAAAGAAGCCTAAAGTGAAACAAAGGAGCAGATAAATGAAAGATATTAAAGATTTTTAATCTGGGCATTTAGACCTTCCCACCCACCCCCCTTCCTTGTACCTTCAGATCATTTTGTAGTGGATTACCCAGTACCTTAATATAACTGATACAGCCCATGAATAATTATACATTCATACAAACACGCAGAAGGCACAAGTGAACATTGTAAGGCTATGAAGTCAAGTACTCAAAGATAGGAAAAATCAATCTTCCTATGCTTGCATCTTATGGTACAGTTTTTAAGCATATGTTTACATGCCATTTCTTTTCCCGTTGGAACCCTGTCTCCTCATCACAGAGTGCCTTCTTAATGAGCAGCTACACAACAGTAGGTGTATTCCCCGTTGTTAAAGATGAATTCTCATGTTTTATTTAACACACACTATTGAAGTTCTGTTTTGAAGACAGATTTCTTTGACATCTCTCATCTTTTCTGTGGCATTACTTCGCTAGAGTATATTACAGATTCGCAAGTAAGCATTTTCACAAAGTCTTTGTAAGATAGGGGGATCTCATTAACCTGTTTCCCAGAAGAAAAACTGAGGCACAGAAATGATGTTCAGATTTACCTACTGAGGTATAGCTTTGCTGCCAGTCACCCACTAATCCAGCTCTGGATCTATAGTAAAGCATTAGGACTTTAATTCAGCTGGCATGGGAATGGGGAAGGGGGGAAAGCAAGCCATTTATCTTTCAGTTCTTGATCGATGTTGGAAGTGGGAAATGGTTAGAATGTGCACCTGGACTCAGGAACTCAGGTTTCCTTCTGGTCTTGGGGATTAAGTGGTATTTTTTAAGGATAATTAACTATCTTCACCAACATATGAACTATAATGATATGAACAGTTTCTGTGATGACTCAGGAAATGTCTTCCAGCCTTTTACCATTTATTCATAGCTGGGTGCATCTCAATTTAATTGTAGAAAAAACCCAAAAGTCACCATGTGCATTTCAGTTTCAGTGATGATACTGAGAATCCTAGAGGTTCTTTTAAAATAATCCCTGCTGTTTCTTGGGGAGAGACATGAAACTTTTTCATGCTTCCTTTGAAAGGTATGTTAATTATTTTGAGACTGTAGTGTTAAAAAAGAGGGGAACTAATTCTCAGTGAAAAAAATAATCATACAATAAAGCTTATGACAATATCAATTCTGTGTTGTAAACTATTGTTCATCAGCAGGCTGGTTCCTATTAGTGAACTGCCATGCAGAAATTTCAAACTGCTGAATCACAAGGCTCAAATTCCAGGTGGTAATAAGCTCTTATTGATGAGGTTGGCAGATCTGCCTTTTTATTGACTATGGCTGGTTTTTTTTCAATGGAACATCTGACTGCTAAAACAACCACACTATATAATAGGCAGGCTGATAATACTACCGAAGATCATTATTCTTCTAGAAAACAGTTGTGTATTTTGCATTACAGGAAGCTTTTTATCACTTTGTGTATAATAATGAAATATAATAATGAGATAAATAATGAAATTTTTAAGGTTAAGGAAAGCACTAGAGTAATAATGATGTGATTAGTGAAAGGCAGTCTGGTAAAGTGATAACTTTGCTCTTCTCCAGCTTTTTCCCTCACTACTTGATTGTAAAATAAGGCATTTATGTTTCAATTCAGGGTGCTGTTTAAGAAAAAGCTGATACTGAATCTTTATAATGCTTTCCTACCTGTTATTTTTTAATGTTACTTTTTTGGGGTTTTATTGCATATTTCGTTAAGTGTACTCAGGGTATTTTTTACTATTTTGAATGCTTTCTTTTTGTTTTCTCTTTCTTTTGGATTAGTTCTTGTATTTTGTGTACACACTTCTCTTTTTAAATCATTCCCTCTCCCTAGCCACCCGTGGAAGTTTCTTTATAACATTTCCTCATGAAGAGTGCATTGTAGTAACCCTGAGAACACCCAACAGATTTTATGTTACAGTAGTAAGCTCAATATCCAAAGGAACACCTGACCTCTGAGGGCTGAGTTGCTTGCTTGAGATGATGAAAGAGACTCCAGGATAATCGAATCCCTACCTTAGACTAGCATGAAGTTATATGCCACAGCTTCAGTGGATCTTGCAGCTAGCTGCTACCATAAGAAGGGAGGCAGAGCACCCTTGCGTCCCTTATGTCCTTTTTCCTAACCAGCTTCCAGGGAAAGCAGAAAGGGGGAGAAAGAGGAGAAGTATCCTTCTTTTTCATCAAGCGCCCTTTTAGCAAACTACTAGATGGACTCATCTGTAACGTCACACTTAGTTTGCCTAAAATTCTGTGTGATTAACTTGGCCCTTAGGTGCTTCGGTTTACATGGTTTTAAAGTACTGCTGCCATTTCTGTGTTATGAGGATAAAGGATTTAGGGTCTTTAGGCTCTTGTATTTCAGTGGCTGAGATATTTGTGGGTTATAAATTGATGTTACTTCCATTTCTGAATTAGACTACAGTTTAAAAAACAAAGCAGGCAAATAAGAAATAATACAAATGTAAATGTGCTTCAGTTTTAAAGAAAGGAATGGCCTGGCCCAGAAAAACAATATGAATTTTGTCTTCCTGCAAACCCAAAGGTAACTTAGTGCCAGATGTTTGAAATAAATTAGTAGCTCAGGATACCTCAGCATTTCTAGCAAAGTCATGGAAGATACTATTTTTGGTAGTGTGAAAAGTATAGCAGTGTTTACAGTATATGACTGTGTGAAAGGTATCAAAGTACGTCTAATCCAGAGTACAGTTGATTTTGGCACCACAAAACAGCAGAGCACACATTAAGCAAGTAATAAATTAATACCTTTTTTTCTTTATTTACAATTCAAATGGATATAATTTATCTGTTGAATTTGATGGATGAAAAATTGGACATGAGCCAGCAATGTGCACTTGCAGCCCAGAAAGCCAATCGTACCCTGGGCTGCATCAAAAGAAGCATGGCCAGCAGGTCAAGGGAGATGATTCTGTCCCTTTACTCTGCTCTGGTGAGACCCCACCTGCAGCATTGCGTCCAGCTCTGGAGTCCTCAGTACAGGAAGGACATGGACCTGTTGGATCGGGTCCAGAGGAGGGCAACAAAAATGTTCAGAGGGATGGAGCACCTGTCCTGTGAGGAAAGGCTGAAAGAGTTGGGGTTGTTCAGCCTGGAGAAGAGAAGGCTGCGGGGAGACCTTCTTGCAGCCTTTCGATACTTAAAGGGAGCTTATCAGAAAGATGGGGATTGACTTTTTAGCAGGGCCAATAGTGATAGGACAAGGGGTAATGATGTTAAACTAAAAGAGGATAGATTCAGACTAGATATATGGAAGAAATTTTTTACAATGAGGGTAGTGAAACACTGGAATGGGTTGCCCAGAGAGGTGGTAGATGCCCCATCCCTGGCAACATTCAAGGCCAGGCTGGATGGGGGTCCGAGCAACCTGATCTAGTTGTAGATGTCCCTGCCAATTGCAGGGGGGATGGACTAGATGACCTCTATGATTCCTCTGAAGAAATGCTGAGAGAGGTAGTGTTGTTCAGCCTGGAGAAGAGACCTTCAATATATAAAAGGGGCTTATAAGAAAGATGGAGAGAGACTTGTTACCAGGGCATGTTACACTTGTTACCAGGACAAGGGTCAGTGATTTTAAACAGCAAGAGGGTAGGTTTAGGTTGGACATAAGAAATTGTTTACAATGAGGGTGGTGAGACACTGGACTAGGTTGCCCAGAAAAGTTGTGGATGCCCCATCATTGGCAGTGTTCAAAGTCAGGCTGAACAGGGCTTTGAGCAACCTGACCTAGTGACACATGTCCCTTCCCATGGCAGGGGGGTTGGACTAGATGATCTTTGAAAGTCCCATCCAACCCAAACCATTCTGTGATTCTATGATTCTATGATTCTATGGTCTTTGTAAAATCATCACATCATACTGAAACTTTCAGAAACATTTAATAACGTGTATTGTCAAAAAATATAAAAGAGCCATTGTCATTACATTTTTTCAGATGGTAATTTGTAAAATTCTGGAACTCCTTAGCTCTGAAGTTTGTAAATCTCAAGTTAGAATTTCTTTTGTCAGCTAAGGAAGTCTGTAATTCAGTTTCTTGCTGAGAACTTGGGTTGATAAGACACCTTTAATGAATGTATTCAAAAGTTTGCTGTTGGTGTTAAATGGTAAATACCATTTTCTTTATAACAGAAACAAGGGATAAAAAAATAAAATACAATACCTTGAGAATAATAGAAGCTTTGATAACTGATGTTTGAAAACAGGCCTGTTCTGCTTATAAATAAACTCTTTTCATGCATAGTTGAGCTACTGCAGTGGCAGCCAGGAAATGGATTTTAACAAAATGTCTGTGGTAGGTCTGTTACCATCTCTGAAGATGAGACTTCTTTCCCTTTTGGTAGGTTCTTTTCTTCCCCTAGATGTCAAAAGAGACCTTGGCCCATCCAGTAGTATACATATAGGAATATGTTTATGATGCAGTGGTCCAAAACCAGAACCTTAGCACCGGGTTCCTCTCTCCCATATTGATATGAACAGTCCCATCGAACTAAGTAGTCAGGATAACTTTAATGTATTTCCATATCTGCAATACTAGTTTTATCTTCCTTTAAATAAATTTTTGCCTTCCTGATGTGAGAGAGGTGCGCTTTCATCTAAGAGTCGAATCTGGTCGTATTTTCTTGTCAGCTCCTCATATGCCACAAGCAGATAATTTATTCTTTTCTTTTTCTTTGCTGTTATTCTTTGCTAGGTCTTCCTAATGGATTGTCACAAGAGATCACACTGTATTTTCTCCCTCCACTTGGCTGCTTTTCATTACTTGGCATCTCCTACAATAATCAGTCCCTATTGATAATAGCTTATTGCAACATCATTATTTAAGCAGTTCTGGAAAGACTAGGTTTTAAGAAGGAGGAACAAAAGTGTCATACAATGAGATAAAACAGGTGATATTAATTTGACATACTTTAATATTACAGCTCCTTTTGGAAGGTGTCTTTTATTTAATTTCAACTTTCCTTTTATACATAAACATTTCTCAGTTCCATGCAACTCATGTATTAGTTATTCTTCCCTAGGAGTTGAAGAAGGTATCTTCCTAAATCCAAAGAGAATGAGATTAAATTAAGAAGATCAGGATCTTTATGTAGCAATATAGGCATGTTTCTAGTTGGCAGATACCCAGGTCCCTCAAACTATTTTTGTTTTTTAAAAAGAGGTGTTTTTTAGGGATTTGGTTGGAAAAGAAGAAAGCGGTCACTCAACTAAGCAAGATGATAAATACCCTGATAAATACCTGTTCTTTTTAACCATGTTAGGATAGGTTTTCTGTTTGCATAGCATGATGTAACTGCCCTGACATCAGTGGAACTGGGCTGACTCGAAGTCAACAGCTATGGATGCTGTATGAAAAGGTTATGATTCTTTTAAAAAAATGGCATCACAACCTTCCAAGCAGTCTATTTTCTGTCAATTTATGTTTAATAAAAAGGAAAAAAAAAGTGGAAATCATATAATAGAAGAAGCGTATACTTAGTTTCAAAGTTTAACCGTAATGTCAGAAAGATAGTAAACAAATGGTCCGCCTTTCTAATATGTGCGAGACAGTGCTAAGTATGTGGCTAGCAATAGCTGGCAAAGCAGAGGAGGAAAGCAGAGGTGGCTGCCAGAAGCTCACAGGCAGGGAGCAACACCATACAAGTGTCAAATGCCCATTAGCAGGAAAGTAGAGGGAAAACCAAAGCCAAAGGTAAGGATGATGTCTGTGCAGTTGAAAGTGGGCTGAAATGTCCCATCTGTCTCATGAAGTCCTGACTGGGGCCAGAGTTTCCAACAACATAAAAAGATGTGATTCAGGACAGAGCGAAACATAACATAAATTCCTTTATATTCACCACAGCACATCCTACAGGACAAAATTTGAACATCTTAGCATGGTGTTATGGGTAAAGCGCTGCTGTGATGGCTTTTTTACCAGTATTATTTTAATAAGGCACAAAATTGGCAGTTGACCTTAAAAAAATCCCTAAAACATTTCTACAGGACATATCCTAAATATTCTTGCCAATTTAGAACTGAGGTAGTCAAGACCCATATCCCAAATTTCTCAGTCTCTTCACATTTCAACTTCTGTGTGATTCTGCTGTAGTTCATCAACCAGTTGTTGCAATGACGCCCAGGTGCTGCTCATAAAAAGTAGATAGCCGAGTTAAAGAGAGCTTCGAGGACTTTCTTGGCAAAAAATACTAGAGAATAATATCACATTTCTCACTCAGAATGTAAACTGATTTTCTGATGTGGCATTTAATTACCTCCCTTGTTCTATATTAACTTTAGGAACACACAGTAAGAGAGTAGAAAATAATTATTTTAAATAGGAGGCACTGGTATAATAAATACACTATCAGGAAACGTATGCAAATGTTCTATCCTATGCTGTCATATTTAATTGTTGAATCTTGCTAATGATACAGTCAGTTGCTGAGTATAGCTAGCCATGCTTTTCCAGCACCTTTGAAAGCAGAAATCTGGTTGCTGTTGTGTACTTCTCTCTGTATGTGATACTGAAACACCAGTCTGTTACGGAACTATTCCTGTGAAATGTGGAGATTTCAAACCTTTCCTGTTCAAGGAGGTCTATCTATATACAACTTCCATAGATTTGATGGTATAGGTTCAGAGAGAACTAGTCCTTTAAAAAATACATTAATAGGGAGGGACTAACCGTGTACCTGTCTCTCTATCCATAAGAATAATGCTCTTCCCATCAGTAAGAAACGTGCTAGTTGGGGCCTTCCAGTGGTTATTTGCCATCTGTGCTTTGGGGAGTTTACCTTGGCAATAACTCCTTTCTTCCCCAAATACTATCTATTTACATTTAGATTAATTTGTTCCTTGTATCTATGGTAATATTTCAGCTGATCTGTGGTGTTGCTGTGTGAATGATCCTTCCTCATCTCAAATTTAGCCTTCAGATTTATCCTAAAGGCCACATCTCACTGTGATCCTTGTATGCAAAGCAAAGCCCTTCCGGAAATCTGTCTTGCCTTCACACAGGCAAGTCTCATAGGTCCATTTTTGTAACTTCCCATTACAAACTGAATGACACATGGCATTCATATTGTTGAACCTTTGTAAACTCAGATTAATAACTATATTGGTAGTTTCACATGTCACATATTTGCTTTGTTCATGAGTAAGAATTAGGTAGAGAAAAGCCAAAGAAGTGGGCCTGATGATCTCAGGACCCTCCATGATATCATGCCCCGACCATGTCTTGGGGGCATCAAATAACATCTTGGCCTAAGCAGAGACCTCAAGTATTTCTAAACTAATTTAAGATGAGAGTGACATATTTCTCTTTCCAGGCCTCGGACCAGAAAAAGGCAGATTTTTTTTTTTCCTTGTAGACATCTGCTGTGCTACTGAATACTACTCTGAAACTTCAGCAAAAGCTCTTTCGGAATAGGCTGGGAATATTTTTTCAACAGCACTTAGGTGAATTAAGGAATCAAAGTCCTATTTCATAAGCTAGTGAGCAATTTTCTGAGCTAGTCATCTATGATCAATGAGGATGACCTGAAAAATTATTTGCCTTCCCTTCTGAAAGGATCCTCTGGAATTTAAATCAGCATAGATACTGACATATTGAACAAACACACATACCAGGGGGGAAAAAAAAAAAAAAAAAAAAAGGGAAAGAAGGAGAATAAGTTGGGAAAAAAAAGCTGAATCATAAAGAAAGATTTGTGGCCTTCAATTTATTTGTTGTTTTTTCCTAAGTTCAGAGTGTCATCTAGAGAAGACAGATTGGAGTTTAATTCATTTACATTCCCTTGAGGACAATTTTCACAGTCAGAGTTGCTTTCTTATTGGTATTAACAGTGTCTGTACAGAGGCTCATTCACAGCTAGCATGGTTTGGAGATGGTGATTGCGCAGTAGGCTTCAAGTGTCTAGTAGTACTTAGGCACAAAAGCCACTGAGTTGCCCAAAAGCAATTAGAGAAGTAGGTGAATTAGCAAGTGTGCATGGTGATGGTCCTGTCAAGGGGAAAAAAAAGGCATCTTCTATTTTGGGGGTAAGTTAATGCACAGCTACTTTCATGTAAGATTAGATTTGCGCAATTAAAATCAGAAAGATGGGAAATGAATTAAGATTTCACAAGAATATTAATTTGATCTTGATAAAACTCCTTTTAACTTTATGGTATATGATTTAGAACAAATGTTTAAAACCTGCTCCCAAATTCAGCAAAGATTAAAAAGTTTGGCTGTTGAAAAACAAGAAATGTTCAGGCTCTAATGTCAACCAGTTTTATCACAGTTCAGATTTTGTTTAATAAAAGTTATAAAAATGAAACAAACGTACTGACAAATACTTTGAAATTTTCAGAAAAGTGCAGAGGATTAAAAAGTAGGGTTAAATTACTTGCCCTGTTTTAAATTCTTCATAATTCTTCATACTTTAATCTGGCAAAATGTTGGCATTATGTATTTGAATCTAATAGCATATACATATTCAGTTTAAAACTGACTCTGATGTTAATAAATGTTTAAACCTTTGAAGATATAGAGAAGAGTTTCTTTTATCACCCCACAATTACTGAATCAATCACTATCAGCATATATTGGAATGATCAAATAGCTGAAGCCTCAACTTCACCTGACAGTCTAATTCAAAAATGAGTAACATCCTTTGGTTGTCATTACAGTTTGCCTAGGTCCTACCTAAAGAAATCCCTTCCAAAATTTGAAAGAAAAAATGGGAGACCTGAAGTGAGGAATGAGGCAGTGTCTTTTGCATTATGCATCTTAGTTGTATGTATGAAATCGCATCTTATTCTCAGATGTGTGCATAATAAAGATGCAAATTTACCAAAAAAGTTATCACAGCTGTCATGCAAAATGCAAATGCGATGGACCTTCCTAAAATCGCATGACCATCTCTCATATTTTAGCATTTTAAGCAGGCTAGAAATTAAGATTTACATTAGAAATACATAGCCTTATGTTCAACAGATGTAAGGTCTAAAAGTGAATTTCAAGCAATGCATTTATTAGCTAATTTAAATACTAATAAGGAGATAGCCACCAAATAGTTATACTTTTGACCTTTAATGACCCATCATTAGTGTTGTAGTACTGCTGTAAATATGAAAACCTTTCCATCCTGCATTGTCTATATTGCAGCTATACTTACAGATCTTCACAACTTTCATAACCGCATTTTAGCTCTGTGCTTTATTATCCACATGTATTTGTATGCACGTAAAGTATCATTCCAACTTTCAAATTTACAAAATAATTTGAACCCTATATGAGTAAGAAAAATAAGACATGTGGTACTCATCTCTAGAAAAAACTTATCTTATGCATAATTATAAGTCAAAATTTGGTTGATTTATTCATAGCTGCTAAGCAGTGCATGCCTAATCTGCTGTGCACTATGCTGAAAATTTATCCTGAGGGTCTGAAAGACACATTATACTTACAAGACTGTATAAACAGTCACAAGCCAGTTACAAGTTTACAATTACATGGCAATCCAAATCCAAATCAAAAGCAAATTCATAGAGCTTAGCTGACCCCACACCAGTTATCTTGTTTTTTTTTTTTAAAAAGACTGCCCTTTTCCTAGCCCTTAGACTGATTTTACATGTCTCACCCTGAGTCTAGGGGAATCCAAAAGAAAAGTGTTTGATGTTCTACTGACTATCTGGGCCTAATAACTACTGGTTTGAATGGTAATTGTAGGTAGGTAAATCTGGAGCAACTACCTCACCTTACCTCATTGGGGAAAAAAAAATCAGAATTTTTGCGGCCAAATTCATTCCTCTTAAGATAGGTGAGCTGCGTATGAAAATGCTTCTTTTGCTTCACTGGCTTTAAAAAATGTTTATAGTAACTATATCAGATGTAGATGTGCACACTGTATGTAAATCCCACCCTCTGTGTCTAGAATATGCACAGGTGGAGCTTGACTGTGCTAGCACCAGAGTTTCAATGTAGGATTCATCAATCCTGCCATGTTTTGAACTGCCAACAGTGGCAGATCTGAGCTGTCTTCCAGGCTGGAGAGAGACTACCAGCACACCATCAGAGACAGGAAATCCACTTCAGACCAGCGCTACTGTGGTCCTGAATGCCCATCAGTAGTGCAAGTGCCTTAGGTTCATTCCCAGAGTCCGTGCTCAAGTTTAGCTTAATGTGAAATGAATCCAGGTCATGAAATCCAAGAGGGCTTTACTATGCAAACAGAAATATATCAAGTGGCCATGACTGGATTTACTGTGAATGTGCACTCCTGATCCGAATTAAAACGCTAATATAGATGTGCTTTTTCAGAACCAGATGGTACTTGTTTGGCAGAATGTCCTATTGATATCGAAGATCCCACTAAGCTATCATAGTAGGAACTTAGCACATTTGAGATTCCAGCTTTGTACTTTGGAGAAGACTTTATGTATGGGCTGTTTCCATAGCATAACTTTGAAAATAATGGTAGCACTGCAGGACTGATTCAAGACTTTCCACTGAATCCACACTCCACTTTCTTCCTGCAGGAATTATTAAATATTTTGTAATTAAGCATTTATTTTCTGCTGTAGTGAAACAGGTATATTAACTAGTATTCACTCTCACCTTTGAGGTTCATATGCTAATGCTTCCTCTATGTGGAATCACTCATCCTGTTAGGTGGATGTGTTCTGTTGACTGGCTAGATAATGTACCGTAACATCAATCTATTGCTTCGTCCCAGAATTTCCACTTTCCAGTGGTTGTGTTCCAGCTCTGAATGTTAAACAAGTTGCATGCAGAGTTTATGTACTGTTCACCATATGTGCAGCCACTTCTTGTGTTGCTGTCAATGGTTTTATTATTTTCCATCTTTACCTCAAGTGTTGTGCTCAATGACTAGGTCTGAAAGTGATAATTACTTCCCCACCACAGAGACAAACTGATTTACATATTTATCAAGGGGAAACTGGATGGCTCTGAGCATACCACAGAAACATTTGCATATTTATAACCTGAAATATACAAAAGCTAAAATTAAGATAAGGATGTCTTGGTCTTAGTTACTAAGCTTGGTTTTATACAAAGGTTTTGGTCAGTGGATTTTGTAATCAGATCAGCACATTAAAAACTGAAGTATGTTTTTTCATCACAAAAAATCAACACACAGATTAAAATGATTGCTAGCTTGTGAATGATGGTGTGCAGAAGTTGCAACAGTAGGTTTTCATAAGGTGAAAATCTTAGGCTTTGAGCCCTGAAGAGAAGATGAACTGTGGAATTACTTAAACTCCTGTAGCAGGAAGAGGATCCCAAGAGTTTTACTATGTAGTGGCTATACAGTTGAAAGGCATCAATATCTTTTCTGCGAGAAGTATGGGCTTCCAGATACTTATGCAGGTAAAGTTAATTTGTAGGAGTTTATGGATGTATTCAAAGCACTCCTGGCTTGCCACTTACAGAGGTGAACCCCTTCAGCTGACTACAAGTTGATTGTGATTCTGGTTAATGATGCTATTCAAAAACAAACATTAGTAACAGTAGGGAATTCTGAAACAGCAAAAAAAAAAAAAGCCCAAACACCAAACTGCCTCTTTTAGGCAGACATGTGATGGCCGATCTTTCCAGATGAGTCTTTGTCCAATAATTGTCTCAAGCTTACTATAACCTTCTGGATAAAACAGAAGTATGTGAAAGTCTGTTGGAGTGGGAAAAGAATGTTATATCTACAGGAATTCCCTTTATCATCAACTGTCTTGTCATGAGACAGATTCTTAACCCTCCTTTTGAATTCTGTTGTTTCTTTGAATCTGGCAAACTGCTTAAAAGCTTTCCTGACGAATAGAGAGACTATTTTGTCCTAATGCCTAGGTTACACAGAGGTATTATGTATTCTAGAGCTTTTTATTCATAATTGCAGTAAGACTCTAAATTCTTCCAAATTAATACAAGTAACATTTCTGTCCTGTTGACTTCAAATGACAGTAAGCTAATTTATGAATCAAGTGCATTTGTTCATATGCTTGCTCGACTAAACCTTTGAACAATTTTCCAAATCACAAACACATTTGTAAATAAGTTACTGTTTTTCAATGTTTGTACCTCGTTTTCAAATGAATAGTCATTTTTTATAAACCCTATATCTTAATGTAGATGAGTACAGTAGGAGTTTTACATGGTTCAAAACTCCAGAAATTATGTTCAGCATTAGAGAGGCTGGTTCAGCTACCATTCATGCTGTGTTAGAGAAGTTGAATAGTGGCATGGCGCTCTCTGTTTCCTTCTAAAGAACAGAGTGAATTGCTCTTACCACTTTCACGTGGCTATCACTCCATTGGGATTGGCATTTTCACTTTAAGAATGAAACAAGTCTTCATAATTTAACATAGCTTGAAGCAAGAGTGGAGAGCAGAATCTAGAGAGACATCCTCGATACATTTTGGAGGAAGCTTTACTTAAATTTTGGAACATTGACGTACTAATTAAAACAAATAACATCTTAATGCTGTCCTTAATCTATTTTGTATCTTAAAAATTACAAATGAAAGAAAACTGTCCAATGATCTCATGCCTTTGATACAATGTTAGCCACCTACATTGGGGTGTACATTCCTAGAATGGCAATAGTAGGAGAAACTTGATTTGAAATTCTAGTTGCTAAGTAGCTTCAGAAATTATGCAGCTTCTTCAGTGTTAGATTGATTTTGTTGTTCAGAAATGTTGTCTTTCCAAATCTGTTCTGTTCAAATCAGAAAAAAATGTGTACAGTAGCATCCATAAAGATCAGTGCAGCTGTTAATTTTTTAGAGCATGGCTTTCAAGTGAGTCTTTTCAATCAAGAATCCTTCCATTTTTATTGATAATTTCCTACACTGGGGATAGCAAGCTATTGTTGCTTGAACAGAGCTACAGTTTTCGCAGTGTTCTGGCTTATTTATCCTACAGTTTTGTATTCTGTATAAACTCTCTACATCCAAAAAGTCTTTTAAAATTTGTATTGCTTTCTGCAACGAGCAATGGGACTCAGAGGGGATACCAAGCCAGCTGAAGACCCATTCTTGTAATTCAAGAGCACATGATGTGTGATATCCTTCCAATCATATTTTATGGGTGAAGGAGTACAGTTTTACCATCTTCTCCTACTCAGCCATCATTTATCTGTTCACCACACTCATTAAAGCATGTTGCTCATGTACTTGCATGTCTAGCACTTTGGATAGGATTCATCTTACTGTCCTTGATGTCTAATATGAAGGCATTTAGTTTTAAGCTAGTTGCCTGTCTTCTCTTTTTTAGTCAACAGGTAAAAAAGGCCTTTTTGCAGTTGTGATTCACCTCTTCCAAAATTAGGCAGCTAAAATAGGTTAGATGAAACTCCTCCTTGTTCATTAACTGGCATTGCCTGGGAATGTTTATACATCAGTTTTAACTTAATACTAAAGTCTCTGTGAAATCTACAGAAATAATAAGAGTGGAGGAGTTAGGAGTAAAAAAGAAATTAAATTGTCATAAGAAAACAGTAAAAAATGTATTTTGCCTACTTTGTAGTATTTGCTTCCAAAATTGGTATAATATTGCATGTGAATGATATCTGTTTATAGAGATCCATAATACATTCTTTGCATTTTTCTTCTATATTGGTTACCATTTAGAAATGCTAATAAGTTAATGTATTGCTTGTGTTAACAGTAGCCACATCATTCAAATGCACTTTAATGAGTCTTATCTCCTGGTAGCACACACTTTATTGCTTATTTATAGTTTTCATTCTAGAAGGTGTCAGTGTTCAAGATGAAAATAGAAATGGAAGTTTTGCTTCATTTCTGTGAGTGCATTGTAATTGCCATTCTCTGACAATAGTGTTATTTGAATTGCTACTATTAGTCCATCTGTACTGAAAAATGTTGTTACTAAAATAAATTGTCATTTTATCATTTGTAAATTAACCCTAATGTAGCCAGTGTCCTTTGTATTTAATAATCCAAATGAAGGAAATGAAAGTTTTATCATTGTGTTCAACAGGCTTTGGATGACATTCTATGCATTTTATTTGGGTGTGTTTTTTCTGAAATGGGTAACATTTGAGTGTCAGGATTTTTTTTTTTTTCAGGCCAAGTCAAGATACTCAATCTTGTTTTGAAAGAAAAGTCATCATAATGATGACTGCTTTATTTAATTAATTGTGATAGAGAGACATTTTTCATTGCTTCTCATTTTTTCCCAGCTTAATTAGGAAATCAAATGGCCATTATTGAATGACAGCAGATGTCTCTGATCACCAGAAATCATTTAATGATGTGATGTACTGAGTGGAATTCTTGTTTTATTTTCATTTTGTTTTATATACAGGATGAATTTGAAAATCCAATTTCATCAAGCAAAACTGTGTAGGTAAAAAAAAATGCATTTATGCATGTTATTGCACATATATTTCTTTGTGCAGTCCTACTTATAGTTATTATCATAGAATCATAAAATCATAGATTGATACAGGTTGGAAGGGAACTCTGGAGATCATGTGCTGAATACCCTCACATAAGGTCCTAATTTATCTATATACTCCACTTTTTTATCATCATTGCCACCTTTCCAAGGGATATTATAATTACTTAGCAAGTACATTCTCCAAACAATCTCAGAAGCCAATGGAAAATTGCTTCTTTCTTTCCTGGCACTAAGTCCACCTGCTGCAGCAAGCAAATGGCTTGTCAGATGGATCTGCATGATTTTTCCTCAGCCCACCAACTCTAAAATGTCAGCCTTTGTAACAGATTTTTCTCAGCTCTGTTGGGAAATTTCAACTCCCACGAGGTTTCAAAATTTACATAAACAAATTCTCCTACTCTTACATTTTTCTATGCTCCTATTTTTCAAACAAGACCAACAGGTATCACTTATTTAGCTGATGATGTTCCTTTATTCATGACCGAGTCATTTAAGCTGATGAGAAATGAAGACGGTCAACCTTTTTAACAAGGCAATTTTAGAATGCTATAACATTAAAAGATAAGTAGAAATAGTAGCAATAAGGTAAGGTAACTACTCCTTACCCAGAAAAAAGAGAATAGTAACAGAAATGATGATCTAAAAATCGTTAAAGAAGGCTTTGTATTTCAAAGTCCTTATCTCATCCTCTTTGACACAATAATTGGGCATCAGCTGATGAATTAATTCTTAGTGGACAGGGGCGCAAACCAAAATTAACATTCAAATTGGACCATTCTTGGATGTTTAACTAAAAAGAATAAAGATAAAAAGGTTGTGAAGACAGAATTATCTTTATATGCTCTGAGATCCCTAAAGGACAAGGTTAAAACTCATTTGCAGGGTGATGTGAAGAAGTATACTCTTATACTTTGGTCGGTTTCCAGGACCAATAATTTTAGATTCCTAATCTGTATAAAATTCACTGGAGCAAGTTACAAAGAGCAACTTCACTCTCATTCATACAGAAACCCTCTTTAAAGAACTCGGTTTAAATAATAGGTTTAAATGCAATTTATGTGCACTGCAAGGCTCTCCACAGTGCCAAGGTAGTATGAGGAGCCCTTTGTGAAAATGAAATGTGAGCCCACAATGCCTCGGAGTTTCAGAGCATATCCATGTGGATTCTTCTTTTAAATACGTGCACGTGTGTGTGTTTATTACCTTGCACATTTTGAGTTTAGTCGATGAGGAGAAATTAGGGACTAATTAGTTGATTTGATAGTGAAACTGTGTGATCTCCAGAGGCACTCCATACATTAGTTTCCTTTTTTTTCTTAGAATGTCTTATTCTAACATTCACACTGATATTTTTGCCATGCTGCCTCATAGGTTGCTAGGCAGCAAAGCTTTACCCCCAAACTCTTAGCTCTATTCTATGCGCTGAGACTCTTTCAGATATCCTCAGTGGTTTGAATCTTCGTGCTGAGGGGTTTCCTTGATTGAGAGCAACTGTTTCCAAAGGTCACTGGCTCTCTGTGCATCAGCCCTTTTCTCTGATGTGCACAAATCTTCTCATTTTATACTTCAAGAAACCCTGCAGCAATCAAACCATGGTCCTGATCGCAACAAGCCTTGTGCAATTGTCCCCTACTGTATGCTGCACAGTGCCAATTGCTATGTATAATAATGTTTACATGGAAAGCGATCTTAAAAAAGCATAAGGACAAAAATATTTGTACATGCCAAGGTTAATGAAAAAAGCCACTTGAAGACATTAAACCTGTTTTTTCTTTTTCTTTTTTTCTTTTTTTTTTTTTTTTTTTTTTTATTAGGTCAGATTCTGGATGTGCTGGAAAAATATAATCTGAGTAATAAAACTCTTGTATACTTTACGTCTGACCAAGGGGCTCATGTTGAAGAAATCTCCAGTTCTGGAGAAGTCCATGGAGGATACAATGGCATATATAAAGGTGAACATTCTCTAATGATTCTTAAAAACTGTGTCAGAAACTATCATGTCCTTGGTTTTGCTCCAAAACTGTAATGTGTCCAGGGCCAGGAAGGTCAAAACTTGATTCCTTAACAGTAAACTTAGAATCATAGAATTGTTTAGGTTAGAAAAGACCTTTAAGATCATCAAGTCCAACCATTAGCCTAGCACTGCCAAGTCCACCACTAAACCATGTCCCATCTTTTAAATGCTTCCAGGGATGGAGACTCAAACATTTCCCTGGGCAGCCTGTTCCAATTCTTGACAACCCTTTCGGTGAAGAAGTTTTTCCTAATATCCAATCTAAACCTCCCCTGCCACAAATTGAGGCCATTTCCTCTTGTCCTGTCACTTGTCACTTGGGAGAAGAGATAGACCGCGACCTCACTACAACCTCCTTTCAGGTAGTTGTAGAGAGCGATAAGGTCTCCCCTGAGTCTTCTTTTCTCCCAGTTCCCTCAGCCTCTCCTCATAGGACTTGTGCTCTAGAACCCTCACCAGCTTCGTTGCCCTTCTCTGAACACTCTCCAGCACCTCAATGTCCTTCTTGTAGTGAGGGGCCCAAAACTGAACACAGTATTCGAGGTGCGGCCTCACCAGTGCTGAATACAAAGGGACGATCACTTCTCTAGTCCTGCTGGCCACACTATTTCTGATACAACCCAGGATGCTATCATACTTCTTATGACTGTCATTCTAAATTCAAACATAGGCAGTAAATATAAGGGATTTACTTGTCAAATACAGCAGCTCAGCTAGAGTACATACATAGCCAGAGCTCTGTGGAGTTTTAAGACTAGAAATATAGTCTTGAACTGGGCAAAGATACAGCTTTGGAAGAATGTCAGTTCATAGTACTTTACTATAATGGCTGGATAGCAGAATAGAAAGGAAAAAAAGGTGGTTTGTGAGCCATCAGAAATCATAAATAGGAGCTAAATACCACGGAGCGAGTGGGATCACATGAAGATAGGATATAGAGAAGATAAGAGAACCAGTAACAGTCCAGTGTATTTATTACCGAAGAAGTGGAAAAGGAAGAAGAGGGCAAGATTTCAAGCAGAACAGACTAAGTTGGAGAAGAGAGTTTTGAAAATAATGCATAACACACTTACTGAATTGAAGAGAGATTTGGAAATGGAGAGACTTTAATTAAAAGGACAGAGTTTAGTTGTATTCTTTTAGTGCAGGTCTTGAGGAGATTAATAATCCAAAATCTGTTTATTCTGTGAAGGCTTAAAATGTGTCTAAAGTCTACCTTATTGTAATACACTTTCTCCCAATGTTATCACACAACAATTCTGAAAGGTATTGCTTTTCTTGCAATATGTTGGTCTTGCAGAAAGAAAAATTCCAGCTTAGCAAACAACCTTCTTCACTTTCTTTGTTCCCATGCCCCTGGCACGGTGAGCCCTTCAGTCAGCAGGAATGTAATACACCACAGCATACCTTTGAGAACATGTTTCCAATATGGGGATGAATATAATTATTGACAGCAATGTATTTTTAAGAAAGGCAGAACAAGAAGGGGTAATAGGATAATAGGATGAGAGAATGAAGGATGTGGAGATGGAGGAATTCTGCTTGATTGATAGCATGGCTATAACATTCAGTCACAGATTGCTCATAACTAAAGATTATGATTATTCAGTCACAGACTGCTCATAGACAACATTGTCAAATATGAAGTAAAGGATTCACTCAGTTTTTTCCCGTGTGCAAGTGGTGCACACATGAAATCAGGAAAATGAATGTCAAAATGTTCTTAATAATCTTCAACCTTATTGAGACAGGGTAGGAATGCTTGGTTTTATTATTTTTAATGAAATATTGTGAATATGCTTGTCCTTTAACCAGAGAGAAAGTTCTTTTCATTCTTTCACTAGGAAGTGGCTCTGTAATTTTTTTCCCCTCATATTTCAGGTGACAAGATCAGAGAAATCCAGCAATTTTTGGAAAGTCATTTACCAAACTTGAAACTTTTAGTTGTAGAGAGAAAGAAGTAAATTGCCTTTAGGTATGATTTTTTAAAAAAGTAGTATTGCAGAACTACAAAATCACATAGTAGGTAAGTCTGGAAGGCACCTCCCAAGGTCTGTAGATCTAGCCCCTGCAGAACAGGGTCAGCTAGAGCAGGTTGCTCAGAGCTGTGTCCAGTCAAGTTATGAAAATCTCCAATGATGGAGACTCCACAGCCTCTCTGAGCAACTTGCTTCAGTTTTTGATCATGCTTACTGTAAAAAAAAGCTTTTTCTTATGTTTAAATGGAATTTGCAGCATTTCAGTTTGTGCCCATTGCCTCTTGTCCTGTCACTGGATGTTGCTGAAAAGAGCCTGGCTCTATCCTCTTTACTCAGGTAAATCCATGTATACGTACAGATGGGTAAGATCCCACTGAGCCTTCTCTTCTCCAGGCTGAACAGTCCCAGCTCTCAGCATCTCCTCATATGCTGAATGCTCCAACTGCTTAACCATTTTCCTGGCCCTCCTTTGAACTCACGCCAGTATGTCCATGCCTCCCATGTACTGGGGAGATCTGCACTTGGACCTAGTAGTCCAGATGTGTCTCAGCAGTGCTGAGCAGAGGATAAGGATCACCTCCATTGACTTGCTGGAAACGTTCTTCCTAATGCAGCCCAGGATGATGTTGGCCTTCCTTGCCACAAGGGCACATTGCTGGCTCACGTTCATCTAATTGTCCACCAGGACACCCAGGTTCTTCTCTGCAGAGCTGCTTTCCAGCCAGTCAGCTCCCAGCCTTTACTGGTGCTCGAGGTTATTCCTCTGCAGATGCAGGATTTGGTATTTCCCTTTGGTGAACTTCATGAGGTTCCTTTTGGCCCATTTCTCCAGCCTGTCGAGGTCCCTCTGGACGGTAGCACAACCATCAGTGGATCGACCACTCCTCCCAGTTCTGTATCATCATCTGCAAAACTGCAAAAAGGAAGAAAGATAGACATATACGGTAAGCAATAACAATACAGTGAGGTTTTCAAGTGACAAGACTCCACAGTTTTTAATCAGTAGGTATCTGTCTGAGAAATGACCCTTACATTTTAAAAGAGCTACGAAGGAAATGCTAAACAAGCAAAACAAGCAATGCCAAAGTCATGAGGTTACAAACTATCAGCTGGGTCCCCTTGGGCTAGCACCAGAGTGAAATATATCTTGAACATTAGCACATAGGCCTTACATAGTGATTTAAGTAATTAAGGAACCATATGGTTACATATCTGTAGCTGTAGGCACAGCCTGAGGTGTTTTAGAAGCTCTAAAAAATATTTGCCTTCTAGAATGCCAGACATAAGATACAGGATAAATGACGAGGAGATAAAAAAAAAGACAAACACACTGGGGAATATGCCTTCCTGAGGAAGTTTGATTGAATGGAGTCTTTTCTATCAAGCCTTGCAAAATTTTGTATTCATACTTACAGAGTGGATAACAATTTGAAATCGATCTTACCTGAATTAATAAAAAATCTGATTGATAGGGTTACTTGGGGAGTGATGGTGCTTCAAAATAATTAAAAGAACCGAAATAATTATTGTATGAGAGACATTCTTGATAAAGTAAAAAGAAATTAAAAGACCCATGCAATCAGTTGAATATACTTTTAACATTTTAAAATACAATTAATTCTGCTTTATCTTCCACTGTCTCCATCTCCATATCAGTCCTCAATTTAACAGGTGTATTATGCATCTTTTTCAAAAGGGCAGAAGTGGAAGTGATTAATTATTTGCATAATTAACAATTTTCATACATAAGAATTTAGTCATATTAACAGTCACGTACAATGAAAAGTGTTAGAGGTCTGTACATCTCTGCCAGATTTAATGAAAACCAGACCTGTGAAGCCCTAAGTCTCAGGCACTGAGGTAGCAATGTGCCCAAAAAAGCAAAAGGACGAGCTTTATGCTGCTTGTGCTCATGTGTGCATGCACAAGGAATTTGCTTCATTTGATGAGTAATTTACAAAACTGGGAGGCATGCATGTCCTTTCTCCCTGTCTCTGCTAGACAATATCCACTACTTACCTTTTTGTATATGAGCACTGCATGAATGCAAATACGAATCAAGCCACTTAACCCTCTTGTCAGAGCTGGAGCAGTATGCTCAACAATAATTGGTTCTGCCCTAAAATCAAAAGCTCTCAACAGATCTCCACAATTTGAACTCACTAATTTGCCTTGATATCCAGCCAAATGAGCACCAATAATAAAATTTAAGAGGAGTTTGGAGAGTTAGGCTAGCGCTGCAAGACTGAATGCAAAAAGAGGACACTGCTATTTAAAGGTTTTATTACTCTGGATTCTGACTGTGGAACAGTCACCGTAGATTTGGATAGCCCTTGAAATTAGAAACCAGAGATAACATAGTGTTTGACTAGTTGCTGTCATATACAGTCTGGTTTATCTCTTCAGTATTCTTTTTTAGAAAATATTATATAGTAATATTGAAGTGATGGATCGAAATCATGGCATCTCTTTCCAGTGGCCTTTTGCTGACACTTGTTAGGATCAGAAGCCTTGGATGAAGATGCAGGAGCTGTGTAGTGAATAAAGAAGATCCCTAAGAAGATCTCCTCCTACTCCTAAGTAGTATGACCTTTGTTTAAGATGTGAATTCTGACAATTTAGATTCTACAAAGAGTTTTAGCATTAGTTATAGAAATTTTCATCATAGAAAGATGGAATTCCACTCTGAGTCTTTCTAAATTCTTAGCATAACCTAACTCCTTTGGCAATGAGAACACAGTGCTTTCATTGACTATTTTGAAATGGGACAGTTGCAAATTTCATGGAACATCTTGAAGTTTAATACTGTTTCCTCACTGATATAGGATAAAGGAGGGAAAACTTATTACACCTTCCCTAGCTCACCTTTGTTTTGGATACTTTTATTGTGCCTCTTTCCCTTTAATACCTTATTCAGAAAAGAATTGTCTCATCAGTCTCTCTCATCAGTCTGAACTGATGAATTTTTCCTTGTCCCTAATTTCTTGTTATTTTCTTCTGTCAACTATTTCTAATTGTGCAATATATTCTTTCAAAATGACTTTACAAGTATTGCCTTTTGGGTTTTGCCAGGAAATGTCACTACTTGTTTTTATACTTACTTTTTAATATTATCCATTTAATCCTATAGACTGCCTGTTGTCTTTGTATCTTACTGATTACAGATGTGCACTAAGTATTAGTCTTTGCATAGGTCCTTTTTCTTAAGTATGCACTGAACATTATGGTATGAATAACTAAGACTGTAGACCCTAGTTCAGTTATTTTTTCTCTAATGTTCATTGTACTGCAAATATTTTTACAGAATTTGAACTTGTGTCTTGTTTCCTGTTCATCCAACTTGGTGTGAAGTCCGTTGTCTTTTTTTCTGAATTTCATCAACCTGTGATACTTTGTGTCATATGTGGATTTTTCAATTCCACAGCTCATTTCCCTTCCAAAATTCAAGTAAATATATTAAAAGACTCAATACAGAGTAACATCAAGGTAGCTTACTATTAACTTTTTTGCAAAGTGTTGTAGGCTGTTTGTTTTATCTCTTTGTTTCCTGCCTCTTAGTCAGATTTTGATTCAGGACAACTTTTTGTCTCCTAACCCATGATTAATGTTCCAGGATCTTTTCCTGAAGGTTCTTGTCAAAGATCTTTCAAAGGTTTAAATCAAGATACAACCTCTACCACAAAAAACAGTGACTATTTTAGTAAGAATTTCTTCCCAAAAAACTCAAGACCCTGAAAGACTCCTGGGTGCATACGTGATAATGTATTTTTCCTGGCTACTTAAGAGTTTTGATCAGAAACTGATCAGAGAAATTAACAGTTTCTCTCAGAAACCTAGTAGTTCCTGTGGACCTATTGGGCCAGTGGGTCCTTTAAGTCATTTGGGCCTGTTAGTTCCTTTGGGAACTTCCAGTTCATGATCTATTTTTTTTGAAAAATCTTTGTTTCTATGTATTTTCCTATTTAGCTCTTTATCATTCATACCAGATCACTGAATTCTTTTTCATATATTGGCATATGTCATATCTGATGTATAATTTATAACCTCTAAGTTATTTATGACATATAAGTTATTATGACTTAGCGTATAAATTATGATTCTTTTAATCCTGTTAATATTAACATTTTCAGATTGAAATATGAAAACTATTGTGTTTAACTGGTCTCTTCTTAAAACTTTCGGTGTAATTTTTCCAGCAATTTTTTTTTCAGTTCTGTGACATTTCTCTATTAAAATGTATAGAACTTTGAGGTACTGTTTTTGTATGCGATATCCAGGATATCTGCACTGACTTTTTCTTTGGGTGTTTTTCACTATCTTTCTCATTAGTATGACATCTGCAATTTAAGTGTGTCCATTTGAGCTAGTCACCTTAGCTTTCTTTTAGGAACAGAAATAAGGTTAGATTTTCTGAAATATTTAAATCTCTACTGTAGAATAAGGTGACTAGAATAAATAGATTAATGGAGTATTCCTCTGTTGAATAAACAAGCAGCTTAAGATGACTGATCTAAAGGATGCTGTTATATTGTTCTTTGGTACTCTGAGATATTGAATCTAATTATTTTGTGCTAATTTTTATTTAGTTGCTTAGTCACTACTTTCTTGAATTAGCTTCACTGTGTTAGAAAATATGTCTCTCCTGTTGCATACTTTATAGCAGTAAACAGTGAAGGCAGTAACAACTTTCCTCTACACTTCTTGTCATTATACTATTTCACCAGTATATATGCAGGAGTGGAATTCCTCCCTCATTATCACTTGTTGACATCTATCCCACTCTGTTACATATGGGATTTTCTATGGAGTCTCCTTGTATCTCTTAATACTCTTACTGTCAGCTTCTTTTGGACACGTAGCTAAATATATTTGACTGTACCTTGGACCAGCACATTAAGAACACTGTCTGTCTTTGTATTTATGAAGCATTTAGCACAATGCATACAGGCACTTGGCTACTGTCATGCTGCTAGAATGGTTCATGAGTTATGCTACTAGTGGAAATGGAGTCAAACGCTGTTAGTGGCAACCCATTTAAACAATCATTGTGAGTGCTTTGTGCCTTAGAAATAGATATGTTCATAGTTACTTTGTTAATATCCATGAAAAATAAGAAATGAATGTTTCTTAAGGACTTAGACACTGATTTTTTAAATCGCATCTACTGCAGATCTGTGAGAGCTGAACAAGGACTGGAGGAATCAATTATCTAATATTTTATTGAAATTTATTATTTTTATACAGTTTTATATACTGCAGTGATAAGTTCATTCAGCAGTGTTTCTTAAAGCTATTACTAAACCTTTTCCTATCTGTAAGCCACAGAGAAATCAAACTGACCATTACTTTGGCCTCAGGAACTATGCTATTGCGTAGTTAGTGATATTAGTTGGAGTTTCACTTTTGACTTTAATGAGAGGAAGAAGTGACCTTTTTTTCAAACGTACTGTATTTTTATATTCTTACTGAAGTGATCCAGATTTTTAAATAATCAACTCATCTTGTAATTTTGATTGAAACAGAAAATATCCTGAGAGATAATTTAATTTGATTGGAAGAAAGATCAGATGAGAAGATGTCCAAATGAGCTATATCTATTAGATTCACCTGTACAAAAACAGCTCAGGTTGAAAATTATCAAAAGCAGTACATGAAACAGATTAAAAATCAGTAAAATAAAGAATAGGCTTGCCATTGAAAGGAGATTGTTGTTTGTTTTATAAGGTAAGCAATAGGAACTAGTTTTGGTTGTTGATATTTGTAGCATAAAGTCCACTACAGATGGTAATTAATTTCCTTGTATTTTTCTATCATTCAAGAGAATAAATTGGGTTTAGAAGCTATGTTTTTAGAAGAACGTAAGGAGGAAGGAAAGGGTAGTATGATTATAATCCAAGTGATCTAAGAAAGTTATTTTAAATGGTTTTCATCATTTATCATTCAAAATATTAACAGTGATATACCACAGAGTTCTCCTTTGTATATCATCTTTTGTAAAAGCTCTATTCCTAGAGTTAGGTAATAGCAGTCAATTTAAACCAGAGGGAGAAAAAAAAAAAAAAATTCTCTTAGCTAAGACTTGAAATGAAGTTAAAATGGAAATTCAACATCATGTTGTGGATGACTGCAGAGAGTTATGTCTGTACTTTGCCTGCTCCTGCAGATTTTTCAGGAGAGGTGAATGTAGGCTATTGTTCAATGTAACGCTGAAGGGTGAAACTACTCAGAAAGCATAGATAGCTAAGCATGAAAATACAGCCTGGGGTGTTTTATGCTGTTTTAAAAACATTTTTAGAAGAATTTAAGAGAACAAAAATAATATATAGCTAGGCTGCCTCGGGTTTGCCAGGCATACATACTACTAGGTTCCTGCCTTTTCTTTGTTTCAGTGTTGTCAACTCCAAGCAAAATACAAAAGTAATGAGTCAGATCCTGAAATATCAAGAGATTTTATTTTTAAATAATGAACTTTTGTGGATTTTTTTATTTTCCTTCAAATATTTTAGCCATTTGGATGTTTGTTTCATTTTTCAAGCATTAGTAGTGAAACCTTGATTTATTTTTAAGGAAAAAAGAATGCAGATAGCTTGAACAATGTTGAACAGCTAGAGTTTTAAAGACAATGTATGTCAAGGGATTTGTAATCATATAATGGCATTAAAAAACTCTAGTGACGTCACTAAACGCAGTTCTAATAAAGATGAACACCACATAGGCACAGATAATAGAAGACAGTCTTCCGCAATGACCTGTAATTCCTGCCCTGGTTCCCTGCTATTCCTAACCTCCAGAGATATCAAAAAAATTATGCTCCAATTAGTCTTTTCAAAGGAAAACAGCAGTCACTTCTTTATAGACATAAGCAAGGAGATAGCCCTGCTGTGGCATCCATTTTGCTTTTTGTACCTCGCAGCAGGGAGGCAGAGTTTGCTGAGTGCTCCCTTTGTGCTTGGGTAATGCGCAAGTATTCTGTCCTGTTCTGTAGTGATTCAAGAAAACTTTACTGTGAACCTAGGAGCCATGAAAGTGATCCAATATCTACGTTTTAAGAATTGCAACGTGTGGGAATGGGATTCACCACTTACCTTGAAATTGCTCTGTCTTCAGATTACACAGGAGGCAACAGTAAACCGAGAATTTATTTAAACAATCCAATCCAGCTAGCACTGTTACTAGGTTCAGACAGGTATACAGAAATAAAAGGAACGTTACACTTAAAGCTACCTATGGCATAGATCAGCTCTTAGAGTTTTCTGTCTGTCCATACTGTCCAGCCAACAAGCTATTGTGATGTTTACACAGAACTAGGATCTGGCTCATGAACTAAATCATCTCCCCGGCATAATTGTTCACTGAAAAATATCTTAGTTTCAGGATATCTGTAATTTTATGTCCTTATACTTCTCCTGGATTTTTATTCAGATTTAACTACTCCCGCTTAACAGGATTTTCTGTGAACTATATCTCAGGATATTAATCTTGACACTTTCCTGCTAGGTGACACATAATCCCCACCAAACTTTTAAAATCCTAATTACTGTTGTACATGGGTAGAGTCACCTTTTCTATAGAAGATGCACACAGTCTATGGACATCTGCACTGATCTCGAACTCACCGTATTAACAACCCATCAGCATACTGTTGGGTGAACACTTCCTTCTGCTAGGTGACAAGTGCTTTAAACCTCACCAAATAAACCTTTATAAAATTAAACCTACATTTTCTTTAGATTTTTGTTTTGAAAATCATAATTTTTACAAGAATGTAAACAAAAATAATCCATGCATCTCATTCCTGAGTTTTAGAATAGGTAGCCACGTGCATTATGGTGAGAATGGAATCACATTTGATGCAGTGACGAGTAAATTTTTAAGACTGCTTTAACGGATAGTCTTGTTGAGATCTGAACTTGGCACTGCTTTCCAAGAACAACTTAAGCAAAGATTGTTGCTTCACGTAATGTTGGATATTAGAAAGTCTAAGTTTTCTGATGTCAGCCTAGATAATCATGTGCCCCTGACTATTCAATATTATGAATTCTGGTAAAGCCCATGAAAAAAAGTAAGCAAAAATCTGGTATAACAAAGAACCATGAGCTAAAGTTTTTCGAGCCACAAGACTGTATATATGCGTCATAGGTAAAGATCTATGCAAAAGATAGTTTTCTCTCTTGAAGTTTCCACTTACCTTTATGAACAATGAAAAACCTGTAGAAAACCTTATTGAGAAGTGAAAGACCTGTGAAAAACAAGTGAATTCTGAATCGCCCAGTGCTGAAATAGAAAAGATCACTGAGGAGTCAGTAACATAGACAGCATGTATGGCAGGCCTGGTCTGGTCTTGAAAATAAAGATATTAAAATCTGTGGTGTGCTTTGAAGGTCTAAGAGGCTGAGGAGACAGAACTATTATGTACTTTGTTGTAATATTTTGTTCTTTTGTGTTTTTTTTTTTTTAACTTCAAAAAGGGAGATACAGGAAAAACAGGCTCATAGTATTTTTGTTTGAACCATTAATTGCTTTTGGAATCAGTTAGTGGCAGGGGTTCAACATACATATTCCTCTTCTTTCAGACATTTCTATTATATAAAACAATCTCAATTTAGTTGTAAATTCCTGGCCCAGACCATGCTTAACCACATCCAAAACCCATCCGTTTACCAGAAATATTTTTTTCCAAGTGATATATTAATTTCAAAGATCAACCTGAAGTGCTGTACAGTCACATGACTGTGTAAGACTTTAATAATAGCACTTGTGATAGCTCTTCATACAAAGTTTCATCAAACATATATTAAGTAATGGTAGAAACATTAATTAAACACATTGCCCTTTTCCAAAGATGTCAGGAGGACTGGGCAGTGATGGATGAACTGGCAGTGATAGAAACAAAAGAAATGGCTGCAATGTAATGTTGAATGCAATCAGTTGATAGTGTATTTGATGCAACTGTGCTGGTTTAGAAGTCAAAAAGGTCTTCACAGCATCCTGAGATCTACCATCACTGTAGCGAATTTCTTCCTAATGCATTGAATTGGAGAATTCAGTAACATAGTTAAGTTAAATTTCTTCTATCTAAAGTCATTAAGCACCGTTTTTAATAAAATATCATATATCTTCTCTGGGTTCATACCTCAGACATACAGGCATACATCAATTTATTTTTGATTCCTGTTTTTTGGTTATATCTTCACATACCTATGTGGCACACTATCTAGAGAAAATTCTATATGAAGAGTCCTGCAAGGTGCCTTTTTATCTCCTACAGCTGTTATTTAATTTTGTTTGTAAACTAAATACATTTTACAAGCTCTGTCTAATACATATTAGTAGATTTACTGTGAAAAAGGTACTGATTGTAGGTGGAAAATCTAAACCTAACAAATTAAAAATAAAATAAATGCATTTAATAAAACGATTCTAGCTAGACAGAATGTTTAATATTTGGAAATTGCATCTTGGGGGGGGTATGTTTCTAAGAAGAAACTGATTGTTTAGCAAATAAAACTTTCATTTTTCAGGTGGAAAATCAATGAACTGGGAAGGAGGTATTCGTGTGCCAGGGCTTCTCCGTTGGCCTGGAGTCATACAGGCTGGTGCCTATATTGATGAGCCCACAAGTAACATGGATATATTTCCTACCATAGTCAAACTTGCCGAGGCACAGTTACCCTTGGACAGGTATGCTCTGTAGTTATCTCTGTTTTAGAGAAAGTCTCATGAGCATTCCATACATTCTGGTTATGTCTGTTAAGATAGAGGTGAGAATGAAAAGAAAAAATTACATTTTAAAAGCACTTTTTTGTCATTACTTACAGTAGTATGTTGTCTCTTTTCATATTGACATACTGATATATTTTACAGAAACATTGTATGTAAATATAGTTTAACCTGCAGAACAAGCCCCAAGCAACATGAGGGTAAGAGAATACCACCAAGAGCAACATACTGTCAAATCATGGCTTAGAATTATTTACTAAAAGCAAAAGCGTATGTATCAAAAAAGGCTCTGTTCTGCATGAGTGAACATGGTAGAAAAAGGAACTGCAAGTGTAAATTATTTTAAACTTTACAAGCTCAACCTTGGCCTGCTTAGTATAACAAAACACATCAAAATGCCTTCTCACAGGATTTTTTTTCCCTACCAAGTTAGTGAAAATAATCCCTTACAGAGTTTTGCAGCCTGATAAGAAAACCCACTGGGCTTCTAAAATTCATTAGGTGCTTTATTGACACTCCTACATACCTGTGCTTTGTCTTGTTCAGTAGACACCCAGTCTCAGCAGCAAGGTGCCTGCACCTAAGCTCTGTTGCCATCCAAACCCAGTAAGTGGAGAAACCTGACGATATGCATATGCTTTGAACACATCTACCATACACAAACATGTTTTGAGCATGAAGAATCCAGAATCTGTATGAGGAAAACCAGTGGTGAGCAGAAACACTCTGCTAATGATGATTCATTGAGTGTTTGAGGGAAATGGCAGGGCAGGACATATGTAAGGCATGGAAAATTAGTCAGACTGGTCCTGAGAGATCCCCTACAAGCACTAACTGTCAAACCTAAGCAGTTCAGGTTGTTCTTAATGTGGGCCGATATTATGCACTTTGTTTTCATATTGCTTGAGTGAAGACTAAGTGCCGATGTTTTATTTTCATCTCTTTGATAGAAATCCCAATATACTTATGTAACTTCGACTTGCAACTTACTCTACTCTGATTCTTCTGTGTAGACTAGGTGCCATAATTGCTGCTTCATGGTAGGTCAGAGTGAAATGCCATGGACTAGCTTGAAGCATCTTTGATGCAGCAGCTGATATAGCCTATCACTCCACTGAATTCTTCCTGAGAAATAAGAGAAATGACTACAATTAGGATTCAGTCACTAGGAGGGAACAGATTAGAAAGGGAAGGAGGAGATGTTCCTAGTTAAAGAAGAAAAATAAGTCATCAGAAAGAAAAGGCTCGTATACCCCCCTGAAACCAGCAGGTGTGGGAATGCAAGAGTAGTGGACACATATTACTGGAGACAACCTTTTCTCCATCAACAGGCTGTAGAACAGAAAGTGTACAATAGACATGCATCTGTCCTGCTCTCAGCTTGATAGTGGGCAAACCTGTAGGAGTGAGAGAAGAATACATTACTTAGGCAAGAAAACACGACAATTTGAAAGTGAGAAAGACCCTAATTCAACAGACCCCCACAGACAGGGATGCACCCAGAAAGCAAAGTTATCAGATAACATTGCTTTAGGAATTCCAGTACGTTTTCCTGGCCATCCTTTGAGAAAAGTCCTGCTCAGAATGGTGCTGTTGCATCCAATTGCTGCCAAGAATTTCATAGTCATACGTAGCTCATGGCTTAAAAAAGTGAAGATAGTACCTGTCTTGTAATAGTTACACTAATGTGAAAAGGGTTTTACATGCTAATGAAAATTAACATAGATGTTTAAGGGTTTAAAAGTTTAAAAAAAGTTTTTATGAGATGTTGCTCAAAATGCTTAAAAAATAATTACCTGCTAATCAATATATTAGCAAAAAGGAATTTCCCATAAAACTTCTTGTAAAATTTCTAATTCACACCAGGTCAAAAATACAGATTGTAATTTCTCCCCCATCAGCTGATTCTAGCAATTCAAAGGCCTAATTTAGGGAAATATTTAGATGCCTTGCTTATTTTATAACTCCATTTTGATGTAAATTGACTGACTCCTTCAAAGCATGATCAAAATTGTCCAGCAGCATTTAGAGAATTTTATATGTGTGTGTGTGTGTGTGTTGTTGATAAACACACATTTAAACATAATTTATTTTCGGTTTTGAAATGACTAGTTGTGTGTTAAATTCTGGCATGCATAACTTGCTGGACAGATTTCTTACCATTACTTTCAGGGATGCTAACACAGCACAGCATATATTTTTTTGGTTTAGGGTTGCTTTGGCCAGACTGCTCCCAAAGAGCTTGAGCAGGTATATGTGTTTGTATACTTGGAGGACTGTATTGTAGCAATTTACTCACATATGTTTGGTCACTTTCTCAGGAAAAAAAAAAAAAAAAGAAAAAAGATAAAATGGGTTGAGGAAGCAACCATTCCTAATGGTAAAATGTAGAATTTATGTTTCCTTAAATAATGTAGAAATCAAAGGGGAAGAGCTCCTGAAGGTGTTTCTCTGAGTTGACGAACTGGAAGTGGCCATTCAGATCATGAGAAGAAGATTTATTTTTTTTAAGGAGTGGAAATACAGAGTTACAATATCTTCTCAGTAAAGTGAGGTTTGAGTTATTCTTCTGACTTTGAAATGCTTTCTTACTCAGAATTATTGATGGACATGATCTGATGCCCTTACTTCAAGGAAAAGTTACCCGATCCAAGCATGAATTTCTCTTCCATTACTGTAATGCATATTTAAATGCAGTGCGCTGGCATCCAGGAAACAGTAAGTACACTTGCTTGTTCACATTTTAAATATTTTATGTAATTTTTATTGCAGCTTGAAAAGAATCAGGAAAAATCCTTGGGCTATAGTAACAAATAAATTGTTTAAAATATCTAGCCTTTTTCCTTCTTTTTCACTTTTCTTTTTGCTAGAACACCTATTCACCATTTTACTGTTTGACATTAGTTTGTTGCTGTGCATTAATGTTACATATCAGTACAATACTGAGGTCCATAGTATCTGAAATTATTTTTTTTAAGCTTGCCTGAGAGATAGTCTGTATTACAGAATGAAGTAGTCAAGGTTAACTGTTAAATCTTCCTAAAAATGTACAGGTAATAGGATGTCTTGCTGCATAACAGCACAAGTATGATGTGAGCATGGCCATTTTTGTTATTGAGATAGCAAACTATAGAAGAATCGCTGAGTCAAAGTCATAATTATCCAATAAATAAATACAGTATTAAAGCATCCCTTTTCATGCTTTTTATGAACAATAAAATACCACTTTGTAGGCTGAGGAAAAAAGCATTTCCCACTGATCTGCTCCTTTTTAACTAACAGCTTGCTGTTTCTGATAGCAACTTCCACATTAACCAAAGCATATTTCCCTTTCTATAAAAATCTCTGTGCTGAATGAAGTCAAACACACATTTGTCTATCTCAATTGACACTCAAAGTGATGACTTGTATTACAGCTTCAAAATGACAATCCAAGACAGGCTTTGGTGTGGCATTTTTTGGTTTAAGTACCTTGGGAAAGGACTTGCTTAATGCTTAATGTGCAAACTTAAAATGAGTTGGAAACTTTGTCTTCTTGGGCACCTGTAGGCTAGCTCTCTACCTGTCTTGGGCTTTAAACTAGGAAAAGGGAAAATATTACATATAACACTTATTTACCACTACTTTGCCTATATATCTTGCATTTCATAAATAATCATGAGGAAGAACCAAGCAACTGCAAGATATGGTTATCTAGTACCATTTTGGATCTGAGGTTGGATGAAATTATTCTGCGTCACGATGAGAAGTAGGCAGAGCTCCAGGCAGGCAGAGAGGCTGTTTTTCTCAAACATACACTTTTGGAAGATAAAGTACCCCTTGTCTGAGGAAAGGGTCAGCTTTGTAAATTCACTGAAGGTGAATTTAATGGGAAATGTAGGGGAGCAATGATGAGGGGCTAGTCTATTGTATTTACCTGAGGGACAACAATGTAGATAGATTGAGATTCTCCATTTATCCTTCCTCCAAGGCAATCAAAACAGAAAGCCCACTCAGAACCTGGCAATAACATTTTCATAACACTGGGCTGATTTTTGTATGGAAGCATTTTTGAAATACTACCTCGTCAGCTTACATTGTAGTGTGAGAGTAGGCAATAGCAGGCATTCCTCTCCACTCTCTTTTGTACCAGTCCCCTGGGAGTGCTCAATGCCTGCTTCTTTCTTACTTGTCCAGTCTCAGATCTTAAAAAATGCCTTTTCCATGTAGACAATGCAATCATATTTGTAAAGATATTTGTTGCAGTCAGCTAAAGGTTTGCCTCCATTTATCTCTCTCCCATGTGTTATTGTTGTATGGAGATAAATATACTTGCATTACAGCTGTACGCACCTGATACTATCAGCATTGCTGTGGGTACTCATGTGGAAAAATGAGTACAGTTGGTTTTTCTTCTGATATCTCAGCAGCTCTGTATGAAGCAACTGATAAGTTCAAAGTGCGTTATATTACTAGTTAGAGTATTATTGTCTTCTAGCCTCCCATCACAACTAGATCTTTACAGCCAATCTCAGAGTCCATCCACAGTCGCTATTTCTGCTACTATTAAGTGATACTTTAGTATATGAAAATGAACACAGTAAAGCAGAAATATAATGCAATGCTTTTTTTTTTTTTTTTTTTCTGGAGAAGTAATTATTTCAAACATTTAATTCAAAATGTTGCAGAGCTTTTGCCTAGCAGCAAAGAACTCGATTAGAAGTATCCTATAGCAACAGTTCATTCCCTATACTTTAGAATACATCCAAGAACGTGAATGAGGCCATGATCATTAAAGACAAACTAGAAAGCTGGAAAATTGTGCAACTTTCACTTAACCTTAGCATGCTGCTATTGTCAGTTACAAGGCTGTAAGTCTTCAGGGTTTGGGTATAGACTGATCACCGTTCCTATCTCTATTCCATGTCTAACACACTTATGGCCTAAATAAGTACCACATACCTCCATGAGCACTCACATTTTCCAGTATCCAGAAATGGCTGTAGGATCTCTCATCTTTTAGTTTCACCTTGCCAATGACTGTAGTCAGGCGAATAGCACTCAGTTCACAGAGGACCACCAGAATCAGTTACTTAATATTCTTAAGGATAGTCTTGAAGAGGTGATATTCCTTATCTAAGAAAAATCAGGACATTCTTGAAAAAAATGTTGTCAGGAACAGTTGTCTCTTTCTGTGTACTGTAAATGATCTTTTAGACCAGGAAAGGCTTGTGTTGTTCTTGATCTGTGTTCCCCAGATATTTAGCTAGATTGACTACAGCTACTTTGGAACTATATGTAAAAACATGCTGCCTGCAGATTATGCCTGTACGTATGGGCCAAATGCTGACCAGCTCTGCCTCTCACTGGACCTGAGCCTTAGCAGAAGAAACCGTAATAGTGTGAAATTAATAACCCCAATTATGTTCCGCATCATCTGCACTGCTCTGGTGATGGGCCCTTATTGAAAGGACCCAATTGTCCAACTAGTCTGAGACTACATTATAGACTGCTGATCCTTTCATTAAATGTGTAATTTCTATTAATTTTAAAGATGCACTTTTTGAAGAAGAAAGCAGCAACAGCCAGAAATTCATAGAAGAGAAAGCTTACAACTGCTAAAGAAAATTTTATTTATTTATTTATTTATTTATTGACTAAAGTACAATCCATTCTAAATAAAGGGTAAAGGGGCATGTATATTGCATATATGCACCTATTAATGCAGATATTCTCATATTTCTTACTATATTTATTTTCTGGGAAGTCTTAGTTTGTATGTCAGCTTCAGCTTGCGTATTCCACTTTTTTTCCTATGTAATGAAAGTGTAGGATTAGCTTTGATCCTAAGGAAAAATGCATATACTAGGAAGTGAGCAGGAAGCAAAAATTCTGCTTAGTCATTTGGTACCTTGTTGCCTCCATCACTCCACAGTTCCCTTAGTAATTTTATCTTTTCCATTGTTAGATTTACACTGTGCTTCACTCCAAAAAAAATTTTTTTTGGTTTAATTTTTGACTTTTAGGCTATATATGAAAGAGGTAAATTTTGTGTATGTGAAATTTGTAGCATTTGCACACCTTTCCCTTGCTTGCAAGCATCTAAAATCTGACTTAAGCAGGTGTGTTTCTCACATTATCCAGGGAAGGTCAGAAACTTCAAGGTGAACAATTACCATTTTACATTTATATATTTAGAGGCTAAGCATTCCTCATAACCTAATTAATACGCATCTTCATTAAGACATATTAGTTAGGTCAGTTACTGCATTCACAATATACTTTCCCCTTCATCAGCCCTTTGAAGGAGCATTTAGAGGATGTGTGCTATGTAATGCTCTTCTCAACCAACAGTCCAAAATTTAAGCCTTACCCTTTCTAGAAAGACGTGAGGAAAAGAATCTCTCTTTTCTCTACCGTCCTTCTCTTTCCCAGCCACAGAAAATAAGCTAGCACCGTTTACTTCTTCATCTCTCTCTCTGATTCACTTACATTTTGCCTGATATTAAAAAAATAATGCACATTATTCTTCACATTCTGAATTAAAAAAAAGAATGAAATATCAGGCAATTTTCTTTGCTCAGGATTCATGTCTTGCTCTGACAGACTCGTGCATGCTGACACTTGCTATCAGTGCCTTGGAAACAGCAAAGACATACAGTCCTAGTCCTTGGAGGATGATTTCCTGTTATTCTGAAGCCTTATAAATATGTGTAATTTAATTGATCTGTTAAAAATACAGAGAGGAAGACATGCTAAAACAGAGTCAGCAAAGTACTGTGATTTCTCATTTTCAGTGTTTATTCTTCACAGCTGGCTGGTGTACCATATAAGTACCAATATACAAAAGCAACACCTTTGAAAAAAAAAAAAAAAATTAACCCAAAACTTTTCTTTCTGCCTACTAAGATGTAATCATTTAGATTTTTTTAATCATTAAACATTTACATTTGAAACAAAGCAGGTATAGGATGTGCCTTTACTTTCTTGAGCTGTGCCACCCAAAGTTTTATGTAGCTTTCTGTTAGTTGTGTATGTCAGATTATGCGTTGGCCTAATTTAACTCTTATCACGTGTTCTTCTGCTAGTGCAAGTAGACCAGTACTTGTGTATTTGCTAAAGTTATAATTTAGCATAACTGAATACTAAAAAACTATCAAGAGCTGTCTCCACAACATTACTGGCATACGAACCAGTACTTTTAAAAATGCATTGCTATGACAACTTAATTATAAGGAGAGAATTCATCAGATACAGAGCAAATCTAGTTGAATGGAACTACTGCATCTTTCAGGCTCCTCCGATTGTGCACAAAATTTGCATTTGATAAGGAGGAAATATATTGTAATCCGGTGTAATAAACATTGAAAAATGTAATGCAATACAGTCTGTACTATAAAGAAATAACAATATTTGCAGTATTTTGGTGCTACTAATAAAAATATACTAATGTTTTTGATAAATGCTAGAGTGACTTTACTAGCAACACTTCACCTTTTCTATTTCAAAATGGTTTTCATTATTCAGTGGAAAATGTCGTTCAGTAAACAAAGAAAGAGACTTGCTATGGCAAGTTAAAATGAAGCACAGTAGACAATAGAATCAAACTAGTTTATCATGCAAATATAATGACTTTTAAAGACAGTAGAAGTTCACTGAAAAACTTTACGTAGAAATTTTCCACTTTGCCTCACTTAACAAATAGGACACATTTCAATTAGTGTTTATTCTGAGTTTCTTGTATGTTGTGATTTTCTGCAATTACTGAAAATAGTTCAATCAAATTCACCAACCAGGGATTTTTTCTGTAATTCATATCTTTTGTGATTCCTGGCTGTTGCAATGTCCTCCGTGTCTACCATATTTCATGAGAGATATTTTGTTCTTTGGCTAGAGATGAGGGGATCTTCCTAGTCAGGCATTTAGCCTTTTCTGCAGTATCAGCTGTTACAGGTTAAAAACAAACAGAGAATGAGAGAGGAATATTTCCTGTTTTGCAGTTTTCAGATTGGATATGGGAGATAAATTTACTGAATAGGTTGGGTTTGTTTAAGAGATTCCTTCAGGTTCTGTTTGACTAAAGACATGAGAGTCATAATAAAGAGAGGACAAAGCAGGAAAAATCTGCTCAGAAGGGCCATTTTGTAACAACTTCTGGTTTGGAATTCCAATTCCAATTTCTTGGAATTAAAATAACACCTATTTCTGAAGAAATTAAAATAAGAAGAGGAATATCTTGAACTTTTCCTTACCTCTTGAAAGGACTATGATATGTATACCTTAGGGGATAATAAGGGTTACCTTATTAATTAAGAGGGCTTGCATTATTTATAGTGCCATTCTTAGCTTCATTTTTGATAATATCACATTGAGTCTTCATAGTTAAAAACTGTACACTGAATTCATATGCTTAAAGAACGCTAATTTGTGAACACAATGTTGTTCTTAGAAAGAGAGTGCAGGAGACAGAGTCTAGGCAGGTAGCAAAAACTCGGAAACCTCTATGAAGCTCTGTAGAGGCAGCTTAAAACTTTTTCTACAGTCAAGTTCTCAGTGTGAGGGTAGGCGAGGCTAGTGGTTCTCAGTAGCAAATGGAAATGCATTGATTTGTATGTGAGAGATATTTTGGAGTGTAATTGGTGACAATATGCTTCTATTTGAAAATTCCAACCCTTTCTTGTTCAGTCCTCTTAGAGCGTTTAAGAAACATAATCATTCAGACATCCATGAAGTAAATTAACAGTTCTGTTTTCTCTAAAATAGAAAGTATTAGAGATATCACTAAATATTTGGTATGTTAGAGATATCTCTTAATATTTATTCTACTTTCTTTAATATAAACAAGAAATTTCAATTCATACATTCTCTGAAGCATTGTAAGTGGATTTCCCACCCTCCTTCTCATTACTTTCTTAGTAATAGGAGAGCAATTTTTTCATTGTGTTCTTTGCCATACAGTGAATGAATGCTATAGTAGCTTCATATGTAAACTGTGGGATGTGCTTGTCATACCCAGTAGACTCATTGGCAGAACCCATACCCTTGCCTAGCTTTTTCGTATTCTTTTGCTTGCTTCCCTGAGGAACTTTTTCCATTTATGGTTTACTTGCTTTCTGTGTGGTGAACAAAGGACTTAGAGGATGCTGTTACAGATTACTAAGGATTCACATTGACCCTGAGAATGTCAGCAGTTATAGTTACTTGCTTTCATTGCTTAACAACAAAAAGGAAGGTAAATTTAATAGAAGTTTAATCCAGGACCACCTTCTTTTGCATAGCATCTTCAAAAGGAGAAATAATACTATCATGTGACTATAACTGCTGTCAAGGAAACATTTTGTTTTTTTAAAAAGAAATATCTTTTTTTAATCAAATCTTATTGTACCAGCCTCATATCTTTTCTCAGAAAAGAACAGATGGGAAAGCGTATGAAAGAAAGGATAAACATTTGAAGGAGGAAGATTTTCCTATTGTCACAAAAAGTTTTACTTTCTAGCTAGAAAGAATAGACTTCTTTAGTAATACTAAAATTGATGTAGAACACTTTTGTCTCAGACAGCCATTCCCCCAGTGAAAGACCGTGGTAAATGTCCTTTGACATTGACGTTATACATACAGACTTTCAGTGATCATATCATAGTGTTTTTTCTCCATATAAAAATAGCAACCATAACATACTGGTCTACTGAATCCAAGATATCCTGACCTAAATTAGTAATGTTCTTAGTGAACAGAGAAAGGTTGACAGGTTTCAGTGATCATATAAAGGCAAAGGCATTTAAAGTAGCTAATTCAGTATTATTTAAACTTCAGCTTGAATGGCTTGCTGTCAGATATTGTGTCATGCACTTGTGACAGTACAAAAGAAAAATCTTACGGATTTTTTTTCTGTATACTCCACAGCTAACATTTAAATAGAAAAAAATATCTGCGTTAGAACAACTGTCTGATAATTTTTTATCTATTTATAAAGTTAGCAGTAGTCAAAACAAATATAAATAACAACAACTACATAAAAGAGTAGATAAAAATGCACTGCAACTTTCAAAAATGAATTTCAGCTTACCAAGTAACATAAAAAGTGTGTCTTTAACAATTTCTGGAGCATTACGCTTCCAAAAATATCTTTAGTTCAGTGTTGGATTTGAGCCTGCAGCGTTCTGCATGTTACATTCAGAACATAGCGCTGATTCACCCAAATTTTAAAATCAGATTCAAATGGCACATATTGTCTTAGGCAATGTTCTTCAAGGGAAGTAGTTAATGCATGCACAGCCCACATAGAGTATTCTGTGTGCCACAACTCTGACATCCCATTACTCCTAGAAAATAAGGCAAAGTATCTATTTATTAGACAAATTCCCTGGAAACCTGACTGTCAAGAGCAAGATGACTTCTCAGTATGCCATGAAAGACCATGACATGAAAGGCAGAATAAATAATTATAGAAGAAAACAGTGGGTGCTTGGAGGGTGGCTGCACTTCGACAACATTATGCTGGAGGCGAATGTGCACCTGTGGGTGATGTGCACTCTGTACCGTGTAGTTACTTCTGAATGCAAGTCATGATCAGTACTTTGGAAAGATAACACAACCAGAAATACTCAATAATCAGTGTAAATGTCCTCAGCCTGAGAAAAGCTTACATCCCAGTACAAACAGTGACTTTTCTGTTGATTTCGGAGCTTTTTATGTGGTCTCAAACTATTAGAGGACACATAATGCATTACATTTTTCAAGTATCTTTTGTTAAGACATCCAGAGTTTCCTAAAGCTAAAAGGAAGAAAACAAATCCAGCTTTTTAAATTTGTTTCTTGTTTTGTTGTTCTTAGTAGGGAAATTTTGTAGATAGGTTTGTGTAAAAGCTTTTTGAAACTGAAAGAGACTGGATTTCACTAGTAGTTTTTTGTCATAGTTCTTTCAATGACCTCTTAGTAGAAATGCAAAGTCCATGAAGTAGTATAGAACAAGTTCCTACAGATTGTGACATTTTTTTAATTTATTCAAAGTTTTACCCCAAAATTTATTGAAAATAATTCTTCAGCTGCAGTTCAGTCATTTTCAGCAGAAAAATAAATATAATGCATTTATTTTTATTGACTTCATGGTCTCCTAGATGTGGGACTCTAATGCAAACATTTGTGAGACTCACTCATTCACTCCTCTTCAACACTGGCACATTAAAGCAAAATAGGTTTATACCGGTCATAGTAGGAGTGGGAAGTTAGAAATCATGGTGCAGTCACAACATTAAAAGTCAGCAAGACCATAAAAATCCCATAAAGATCATGATACCTTAGCACTTAGAATTAGCACTAGTGCAATAAAGAAAGGCTGACCCTTTTAATATTAGGAAATGTTAGTCATCCATAAGATAATTTTGTCATTACCAAGTGTGTGCTAATTTTTCATTTACAACCTGTTACCTGTCTGTTTTACATTAATTTTTAAATGGTATTATATCACAGAAGCAAGCTTCTCAATCATCTCACTTGCTCAGTGAGAAGTCTTCAAGACTCAGTAGAGTCTTCAAGATTAACTTAATTATATTGTCTGGACTCTCTTCAATGCCATAGGATGATGTACAGACAGGTTTTCAGTCCATAGCTCTGGTCCATCCATATGGTCCTGTTCAGTGACAAGTGGAGATTGATTCTCAGTCCTAAAAACATTATAGTTACCTTAGCATCGGTTCATATCCTTGATAGCAAAACTACTTAGCCAGTACTTTATACTTACTTTTACTTTATAGTTTGGGCTCAACAATGTCTTGATCTACTGTGCTGCTGCTGATTCCAAACCAAGTGTAATTCTCTACTCTAGCCCTTCCTTATAGAATTGTCATTTTGGAAGGTTTGAGTTGATTCACACCTTTTTCTTTTTTTTCTGAACAGACAAAGTGCCCCGCCTCCCCGAGTCCAACCTCTAAATACTTTATATCTTCCAAAAGCCAGCACTGTTAATTAATCATTTGGTGGAGTTGCTAAAACACTACCGTGATACATATACACAAAGTTAAGCAGAGAGAGGGAGTAGCAGAGTATAAATGGTCTAAGGAAGATTTTGAGTCTAGCACTACAAAAGTATGAGGTAGAAATGCTAGACAAGACATTGTGAGTAAATAAATCTACCTGAGTGAAGAATTACTTATTCTCTAAAAATGGTATGTCAACACACTGTGGAGTTTCTTTTGAATACATTTTTCTGCAATTCTAGAACACTGTGGAAAACATTACAACTAGGACTCATTAGTTCCTCATGGCCACGGTGTCTAAGAACTGCAAATCCTTTAGTCCAACTAGGGTCTAGGTCCACTCTTTTTCCCGCAGCAGGTCATGGAGGCATTTTCATGCCCTTTCTTTACTTCTCTTCTTCATCTCAAATTATCCCAACATTCAGCCTAGCAAATGGGGATTCGTTGCAACTATATTGCCGTTTGCTTTTAAACAGCTGTTACTTTTTTGTCCTGGATGTGGTTATGTTGTATTAAGGGAAAATGCAATTCCTACCTACAGTATGTAGACTGCGGATATTAAGGCATTTATATAAAAATGGAATTTTCTGTAACATTTCCCTCTCTGTTTTATGCAGCATGCCTAGCTTAGAAGCTAAACCAATGCTTTTTTGCATGAAAGCCCCTCCCATTTTTTTATCTGCATCAGGTCCACTATACGATATCATGTTTTTATTGTGTGATTTCTCAAAGCCTAGTACCCAAATTAATTTTGATTCAGAAGTATTATATAAGAGTATAAGGTTATGAGTTGCACTTGTAGAGGATGATACTGATGTTTCTATAACACTGAGTGGTAAATTGCTTGTAGTATTTATAGTTGACAATGATTTTTGGATTCTGAAAACAATGCAATTGCTACTAAAGCCAATTTTCAGCTGTAGCCAGAGGCTCTAAGAGCATATATCTCTATGATTCAGAAACAACTGTAGCCCATGAGTGTTTAGGTCAGTTTTTGAAAAGCAACTTAGAAGAAAGCCAAAGAGAAACAAAACTTCATTTTTTTCCAGAGAAAATCAGTTTCATCAGTAAGGACTGTTTGAATGTATGCCATGAAGGCATGAGGTTATGCGTAAGTATGAGGAGAAACATATGTTTCACAGAAGTGAAGATGGTTTGAATTGTGCTGTGAGAGGGAAGTTTTGCCATAAAGGCTTGGAATTTGCTAAAAAACCTAAATATCATCTGGAAGAATTCATCCTAACAGCGCTAGTCAGCATAAGAAGACCAAAGCTAGGATCAAGTGAATGAGGGAGAGAAGAAAATGTAGCTGTTGTGTCATGCTGAAATTGAGGGTTTGAATAGCTGACTTGTTTTTTAAACAAATATAGAAAGCACATAGAATTCTGTTTGGAGTTTTGCAATGGTCGCTTTTAAACTTTGAAGGAACACTTTGAGACTTCATACATTATTTTGATTTTCATTCGCTATTTTTATCTTTTTAGTATGGAAAAAAGATTAGTAATCTTTAGTTTATCTTTAATTATACAAACATTATGAAAAATGGGCTACTATTATTATTATTACTTGAAATACTTGGATTATGGCATTTGGGTTATCAAAATCAGCAACATTTACAGGGTTTTTTACAATTAAAATTATTCTATTGAACATCATACTTTGACAGTTTGCAGGTTTATCCTTCCAAAAATCTTTCAAAGTGCATTAATAGGCTAATCTTAGCACAAGAGTAAGTACTGAACACAAATGTGTCAGTTTAGTTTCACGGTCAATGGAAACATAATCAGTCAGTGGATAGAAAAACAACTGGGAATTGCAAAAAATTGTACAAGAATACAGGTTGTTTGTTCATCTGCTTCAGTTCATTCAGCTCTGCCCTGCAGAGCTGCTAGGTCATTTAGAAGTTCTGGTGATCTCAAGAATGCCAAGTAGCTCCAAACACTAGGACTATGTAGTAGCAACAAAAGTCTGGCTTAGAAAACTGTGCTGGTGTTCACAATGAGGCTGTAGTAATCAAGAAAAGGTGCTGAGAAATGCTTTAACTGGATTTTGGAACTTCATACTAAATAAATTATACAATGCCTGTAGCTCCTAAGCATTATCAAAGGTCTCTTTTTTTCCATATTTCATATGCCAAAGTATTTCGGGTGTCCAGTTAGGAAATGCTTTAATTTCTTCCAGTGCTTTTAAATAGTTTTGACATACTGATTTTGGGGAAAAAAAAAAAAAAAAAAATAGAACTAAGTTCTGAGAAGTATATTTGAATGTTTAGCAGCTAGCACATTGAACTAAAGAAAAGTAAATGTACTACTTGTATTTCACAGAATACTGAGTACGTATCTTTCAAAGCATTTAATCCAATTATAAGTAACCATGAGAAGTGTTTGTATTTTAAAGACAGAAAATATGCAAAAGTGAACATATTACTGTGTCTCTTTAACATGGCTTAAACTTGAAAAAGTTTATAAATTGTTATCTTGTAATCAAGTGAGAAAATTAAGTACCAATTATCTGAATGCTGCAAAGGATTATTCCATTAGTGGATACTCCTCAAACTTAAGATGTTGGCAAATGATTGCAACTAACAAGGACAGTGTATACATGTACAATGGCCTGAATATTCCCCACTGAGTATTTCTTCATGTTGTCAAGCTTGATAAATCTCTGTTATTGCCATGGCATGAAAGAGTCAGAAACAGATTTGTACCTCATCGACATGTGGACCTCAGTGCTTGGCTGAGCCCATCAATGCAGTCTCTGCCTAGACACACAAGAAAAAGTTCCCTTGACAATTATACTTGGTCTTTCCTAACCAATTTCAAGCAATTTGTTTACTTTGTGGACTAAATTGACCTCAGATATATACTTACCACTATTCATTGTTAAATTTTGTATTTCAATTGCTACCTATTCGGAAAGGTGCGTGAGAACACATTATGCCTCAGCCAGGGAGAGGAGCATCTTTAGGAAGGCTTAAACTGTTTGCATTCTTGGTCATCTGAGGATATACGTGGCTGTGTATAGGGGCATATTATTCCTCCTCTGATAAACTTTGGTCTGTTCTCAGGGAGTTGGTTGTGGAAGCAGACAACCTTTTTTACATTTAAGTTTTTGGTCTTTTTACGTTAGATAGACAAGAAGAAAGTAGTGATCCAAAGTTCTGAAGTTAAAACTAGACAGAGCTGTGAGATTCAGTAAGACAGGAAGACATTTCAAAGTGAAGGTGAGGATCTGAGTGATAGGAAAATTGTTTACCAAGTCTGTCTGCCTGGCCTGACTTCAATTTGAATGCAGTTTGATTGGGAGATTTCCTAATCTCTAATCCTAACTGAATTTCAGGTTCCTTTTTATGTCTACACAGGTTAAGTGCCAAGACCTTGGTTAGGAGTGCTGACTCAGTATTAGTAAAGAAACAGTTTAGGCTTGGGCATGTTCAGTATGAATGCCAGCCAGTTAGAGACACCTTTGGAAGTGTAAGAGAAAGTTAAGCAACCATGTAAATATTGCCTGAATTAGTGTGTTTTAATTAATCACTGGACTGAAGTTGTGGTAAATGTCTGACAATGTGCAATGCACTATAGTATGAAACAGAATGGATTACTGCAAACCACTGCTGAATGCTAAAACAAACCTAGCTTACAACTGAAAATCATTTATATGTAATCCATTTTCTTTTCTGTTACAACAGATGAGGAATGGGTGTATAGTTACTTGCCTTGTGGAGAATAGCATAGAAGAAGGAGCCACAGTAGTGAATACAATAGGAAAAAATTTCCTGGTGTTTCCTGTTACCGTTACTATTGTCACAGATCTTTAAAGAGTATTTTGACAAAGAAACCGGCTAAAAATGAGAGATGAAGACTGAGTTTTCAGAACTATGAATTAAAAATTGAGTGTAAGCTTCAAAAGCCAAAAAACAACTACCAGTATACAGATGTTTGTATTTCACAGTATCCTTTGAGTGCTGTCATCACTCTTAACTGCAGTGGGGAGGGAGGGCATATAAAAAATTTATGTCTTGTTATGTAATGCCAAAAGCACTTTCAGTAGTTTCAAGGAAGTACAATGAGTTACTGAGTGAATTTAGACTGCAAGCTGGTTTATATTCTAATTATTTCTATTACTTCCTAAAATAATGGGTTAAATCCCTTAAACTAAACCATAATCTACAGGATCATACTCTTAGATCAGTAAAAATATGTAGTATTTCATGCTCAAAGATGAGGCTGTCTTTGTTTAACTCATCTTTGTAACTGTCTTGTGTAACAGAGCCTGGATCTCATAGCGCTGCAATAAATAATAATAAATGTTGGATTAGGTTTGTGACATAAGTTCCCTCTTCAAAGATACTTTGAGGCATGCTAGAATTATTACATTGAATTATATAGTTAGTTAAAAATAGGAGATTAAGCCAAAGAGAAGAAACATTGTGTCTACCACCTCATTCACAGCACTGGTCTCCCTACCCTCCTTCAACTGTGCTTCAGAGACTGGAGGGAAAAAATAATCAGAATTAATTTTGCCACTCATGTATCATGGGAAAAAAAAAACAAAAACCCCCACCCTTTGTGGCCCATGAAAATGATTGGCTAGAAGTTTTAAATTAGGATCTGGATTATAGTCATTTTTAGGAGAGAAATCAAATACTGCTAGGACTTCAGTCCTAGCAATTTTGTCTTTTTTACACATAAAAGTGTAACAATATATAATGCAGAGAATGAAGGACAATGGCTGGAGTTTCCCAGATCCATTGCTGCTTTCTTGTAGTTTGAGATGAACTCACTCCAGGGCTGATTACATCTCAGCTGAGCACTCTGGGCTTTGTGTAGGAGTATTCTAAGCTGCCAGATCTCTCCAGCAGGCCCAAGAGGTGGGAAGGGCTTTGTTCAAACACTGCACCCAGGTTCATGCACCAGAAAACTGAAAAACACCTGGACTCACCTGGATATACTAGGTAGTATGTCATGTATACATATCCATGTATATGCCAGAAGAAGAAAAGGCAACAAGATTTTACCAATGGGAACTTGAGTAACAGGAATTTATGTTTGGAGTTAGAGGATGTTGCTAAGCAGACATGACTTTAATCTTCATGGAGGCAAGATCTGAATGCTGAACATCATTGATTTTTCTACAAGGTAGAGCTGTCCAGTGAACAGGACACTTGTCTTAGACTTGGTAAAACTTGATTCAGGTTTCTTCTTCCTATAGACCTTGAGATAATATTAAATAAATCAGTCATGGTGTATCCATCAATATCAGTGTGGCAAAGAAATAAAAGAGGTTTTATTAACTGTTTTATTAAGCAACAGCACAGATGATGGCCAAAAAAATAATTCACTCAATTTTTTTTTTCTCAAATAGTTTGAAGTAGAAGATTTGATAGGAGTTGAGGAGCATATGTAGATCCTTGCTTAAAAAATTAGTTGAGCACACAGCAGCTTCAGTCACAGATTACATTGTATTTTGCTACATTTAAGCATGAGGTTATTATTTGTATTCTGAAGCTAAGGTAGAAATATTTTGTTGGACTGAAGGCAGACAAGATGAAATCATCCTCTCAGTAAATTCACAGGGATTTTAACATTCACTTCAGTGCACCACAACTCTACAAAAGGTGTAGAAATGGAATTTAGAATAGACAATGCAACAGGTAATTGATGGATGGGGCAACCCAAATGAACTCTGAGACAATAATCTGCACCAAAATCTTTATTTAAACTCCAGAAAAAAGTTCATGAAGGATTTGTATTTGAAAAAGTTAGTAGATAAAACACTAAGTGAAAGGAGTATGCCAATAAAATGTCTTTGTCTTCCACAATAAAGGAAATGAATGATAGTAGCACAAAAGTTACAATAGAAGACACCATCCATCAAGAGAACTCTTAAAAAATACATTGTAGGGAACAATCGTGCAGTAGCAGGGGAATGAACTAGATGACAAAAAGAAAATTCTTTTGAAATATCTGAAATGAGCTTTTGTTCTTATTTGCTACAACTGAAACAGAGGAAACTGCATACATTAATATGAGAAAGATACAGGCATTGCATAAGCAGAGTCAATGCAGATGTACTGTAGATAGTGACTATATTTCAAGTGTCACTGAATGATCATTAAGGATGAGTAATGTATATAAACAAGGAAGGCAAACCTCTGTAATTTCTGGCCACATCAGTTAAATATGTAGGTTTTACATATACTTGAGAGGAGGAGACATTTAACCCACTATCTATGAACACTGTGAGATCTTTCATAAGCAGCAGTACCTTGTAAATAGCTATTTGATCTTAGAAAGCAAAATTAAAGATGGACTAGAGAATGCTGGAGAGACAAGAAGTTTGACTGTCTAACTTGGGGTGATGCTTCCCTCTAAAAATGACTCCAACAGAACTGTAAGTGACCCCAGCACTGGCAGTGCTTTTACTGACAGAGCAACATCTTCCAGCTCCTGAGCAGAGGGAGTAGAGCTGGGTGCTGATAACAAGATCCACCAATAGTCCCTGGCTAGGCAAAGTGATGATTCAAGTTCAGGGTCCATCCAGAGAGTCCAGTCAGGAGCAGGAAGAGATGGGAGCACAGACAGAGCTGGAAGAAAGGCTAAAACCTCAGGCCATCCAGAGACAGGGCTGAGAACTGGCACTCCTGCAGCACCGCTTGGGCAGGGACTAATGTCCTTGGCTGAGCTGAAATGGAAATCCTGGTCCATGGGCAGGGTGCATGGATGGGGGTCCACCCTAGGTCTGGGCAGGGCCAGTGAAACTCTTTGGTGCCTTCAAAGCTCTTGACACCTTAGGTTTTTAGCAAATTCTGAGGATGGTGATGGCAATATGTGGATGCCTACAGTGTAAATACCTACAGCTGAGCTAACCAGAGCTAATCGCTCTCATCAAAAGAGAAATGAGCAAAATTATTCTCACACTAAAGCAGACTTCTAACAAAGGTAAGAAGCAGATCAGTATAGGCTGGTAACTAGCTTACATAAAGACCTCCACATTGCAGTGATCCAAAATTAGGTGAGGTGACCAGATTGTCAAATTGCATAATAAGTAGCAGCATACTGATGAGCAATAAATCCTACTCAGTACCTTGAATTTAAAATTAGAAATGCCTTGCCACCTTTATCACAATGTGGAAAACATTAATATTTTGCTGAGGGTCAGGAATGACACTATGGGAGTCTCTTGAAGTTGACTGGAAATTTTAGGATAATATCATTTAATTAGTGTCATTTTAAATCAGCAGAGTTTCAAATAAGGGCTTGTCTACAAATATGCCATAAATAAGATAGCCAAGTTAGACTGTGTAGTAGAATACAAAGAGTGAATTGGTTTGTAGTACAGAACAGCATTTTATCCATGCATCAGTGTCATGAAAGAACTGACAAGAATGGTCGGAAAAGAAAAAAATGGATGAGATACAGATCCTGATTTGAGTTACAATGGCATAAATATATTTAAAATCTAATTAAGAAAGTGCCACTTGCTTCACTTGTTCAATTTTCCTTTTAACACAAGACTAAAGCAGTCATTTACCTTGTCTGTTAGCTATCAGCTCTCTGAGGATCTTTTTATTCTTTCTTACAGGCAAGTGTTGTGATTGGGGCAGCTCCTAATGTGGAGGCATAGATGTCCTTCCCCAAAATCACTTCATAAACTTCATTAACTCTCATTAAACCTCATTTCTTGTCACCAGCCTTTGTCTTAATGGCAACATGTAGTGGCAATGTAGTCTATCAAAGAAATTACAGAAACTTATAACAATACGTAACAAGTTTCCATAGATACAGAGACATATCTTTTACTGATATTTACACAATTGCATGTTATAGTCTACAGCAAAGTTTTTTCTTGAGATTTCCTCAACAGTAGAAGGCAAGTGCTGCAGACCACTTTTCTGGTTTTGAGGGTCACCATGCATGAAAAACACTAAAGTGTCAGCATGATGTGGATTTATGTCTGTTCTCCACTGGTTCAGCTACACAATCACATGGAAGACTAAAATAGCATCAAGTATCTAATTCAGAATATGTAGGTCATGGAAGAAAATTCTCTTTTCCTTCAGTAATAACTTATGAGTCTTCAGGTTACTTGCAACACATTTTTGTTGGACAAAGAGCAGCCCCTTTCTCCCCTCTGAGCTATATCCTTTTACCTTGTTTTCATCCTTTTCCCATCTGTTAATTCCCATTTCCCTTTCTATTTCTGAGCTTCTGTTCTCACTGGTAGTGAAACTCCTTTTGATCCTCTTAACTGATCAAACCCTTGTGTGAGTCTTTCCCTTCTGCAACTGCAGAAGCTGTAATAAACTCTGACCCTCATGAGGGTTTTCCTGTCATTTCCCTTTTCTGTTTACTCTCATAAGTTCCTTCACTTCCACTGTTCTCTCTAGAGAAGTCTCTTATCTTACAAGTATTTTTTTTTTTTTTTTGAGGGAGGACATGTTCTTTTTGGCTCCTTTGTTCCCAGTTTTCTTCTTTGATAATATGAAGACATACCTTTTTGCACTGTACCAAACATCTGAGCCACTTATTAGTTTCTTGCTGAAGTCCATTATGATCTTTTCATCTACTTGGTTATTGAAGATATTTTGTTTCCCCTGCTTCCTAACTTGCTTTGTGAGCATCATCTTCACTCTTTGCCTCCTTGTTTTTATTTTTTTTTTTTCCTCTCTCTCTACCTGATCTTACCCATTTCATGGAGGCATCCCAAGTGGTCTCCCAAATCCCTAGTTTGTGTTCAGTGTTTCAGCCACAACAGCTGGAGGAAGCAGAACAAGCATCAAGTGTCATTTACCTAAACTATCTCATTAAGTATTTTAATTTGCTATCTTGCTCCTCATGTCAGAGCAGCTGTAGCTGAATTTGGGTGACAGAGTACAGGCATATTATTTGCTAAGTGTGAAATAATATAACTGCTGAAGGGGAGAAGAGCATTTCTAGCTTGAACAGACACCACGGGACTGTTTATATCAAGCTCAAGAAAACTGACCTAATCAACTGATACACATTTCTGCTAACAATATTTTAGGTAGGAAGGTGTTTCTCCTGACAAGCATGACAAATGCTGTTACAGTATTTTTTTGCCTCTGCTCTGCTCTGTGACAGTGGCAGCAGAGTTATTGCTAGGGTCAAGCAGAGCTATTTATACCCTGGGAGTTGCAATGCTCCACTCCCTACCAGTGTTGCCCTACTTACTCTGGGAGACAGAGACTAGGGGAAAAAAAAAAGAATGAAATCCTGACCTTTTTTTTTTTTTTTTTTTAATATTTACCCTATTCCTAATCATAGCAAGAACATAAACCCAACTTCCTAGTCCAGTTGGTTAAATTGAAATGAAATAGAGACCTTGTCTTCTGTTTTTTTTTTTTCTGTTTATTTTCTTATTTGCAGTTCATTTTCTTCTGGTTTAGATTGCAAACTAAGGGGCAGGAATGGCTGTAGCGTGGAAGGTGCAACCCAAATCTCCTGTACACCAATTCAGCGAACGATTCCTTATTAAAAACCAAACCAAACCAAAACAAAAACAACCAACCAAACAAAACTCCACAAAAATTTTATTTTGTTTACTCCATGCATGACTGAACAGTTTACTAGCCAAAATGATTTTGTATTAATTGAGTGACAGATCTGAAGTAACCTTTCATCAAAACAATTCTGACTTCTCCATTTAAGTCATATATAAGGAACAGTTAAAATGTATTCATCTCGTCTGCAGCCCCAGGACACCCTTCTCTGTTCTTGTTTTTAGTAGGAAGGAGATTTTAGCAGGTTTTAGCACTTCAGAGGGGTAAAGCCTGTTTTTCACTATGCTGGACACATGCATTCCTTAAAGCTGGAAATTAGGAGGAGAGAATCAAGGTTGTTTCCCTTTTCCATCACTTACTGTCATCTGGAGAACAGCTGAAGATCTCTGCATCCATCTTGCATACCACCAAGACAAGAAAAATATTTCTATTGCTTTCCTAAAACTCTCCTCTTCAAACTCAAGCATTCATGCTGACTGGAGAACTGTGAAATGAAGTTTGGTTTTTGCATAGAGATCCACACTGGCAAACTGCTGGATTTCTCTGAAATACCTTAACCTTGAACAGGTCCAAGTGAAAACAGAAAATAGACTTCTAAAAATTTTCTTAGGAATAACTTTATATGATTCCCCTCTGATCATCTTTAAGAGAACACCCTGTGATATGTACTTTTGGTGTTTAGGTTTAATTCAGGAATTTGGGTGATTTTTGCATTGTTTGAACATATGCTCATTAGTCACATTATTCTGCATCACAGACCTTCAGTAAACTTCTACTTTCCATTTCTTCAAATGTATTGGTTCCAAATGATAGGCTTATAAGAACCTTAATGAAATAGTTTTAAACTTTTCTATGCCCCCCCAAGACTCAAATTCCAGCTGAAACATTGGGTATTAGAACACCTCAAGCTATCAGGTAATATACATTTTTGTAGTTTTAATTGGCTTAATACCTGCACAATTTTTCCAACTTTTCTTTCTAATAAAAACAAGGGATGCAAATTCCTATTTACTTTCAGCTATTCACCCCATAGTTTAACACCATTTGTAAACTTTTGCTAGTTTCAGATTCTGGCAAAAAAACATGCATTTTCTAACAGTGGGACAAAAACTATTGCCATATATTTCAGATGCTAAACTACACATACTATAGTCTTTACAATAAAAAAAAAAATTCAGTAATTCAGAATTTTTTTTGCACCGTATCACTTAGAAATGGTTACTTTCTTTAACTCAGCATTTTTACTCTGACAAAAGGAACCTCTTTGCTATGTTGTCATTTATGCTTAACTGATTCAATTTTCAAAATAAAACAAAAATATTTTTTCAGAATATTTCCTAAGTATCCTAGTAGGTTTTTAAAGTTAAAAAAAAAAAAAAATCAGCTATCTGAGATAGCTTTAAGGAAGCATAATTCACCTTTTCCCTCAATCTTTTAAAATAAAACAAATGAATATGCAGTGTTCTTTGACAGTGCACAAAATTCCAGGCTACTGCATTTACAAAATTTCTATTTTTCATTTTTAAAGTAACTTTGCATAATTATTTCTTTGGTTTTAGATATTCTTCTTTCTATTTAAAGGTTAAACATGCTATCAATTTTCAGATTAATAAATTGGAATACTTCACTAGCATTCTGTGTGTCAAAGGTTTTTTTGACATCCAAATTTTGAAAAATGTCTGGAGAAAATAATTTATAAACAAATTCCTGGGCATTGATTGGTTCAAACTTGTCTGAAAATATTGGCAGAAGTTGCTTAGGGCTTCCTTTGCATCTTTGTCTTGTACGTCTGCTTGGTATCAGGAAAATTGCTGTCTGAATCTTGCAGATCTGTTCATTTCACTCAGAATGATTGCATCCACTTTATGTAGAAGAGTAATGATTGTCCTCAATTTATTTTCTGTTAATAAAATCTTTTCGAAGGACAGAAAGCACAAAAGAAAAAACACAATTCTGAATATGTTTCTGTTTGTTTGGTGTTTGTCATCTTTGGCAAAGTGGCTATGCTTTGTTACATTAAGTGTGTTGCTTTCTCAGTTCTTAACTGTATCTCTTACTGACTCCAGTGGAAAACCAGTACATGCAAATCAATACTATTTGTCTCACAAGCAATAAAATAAGGCTTTTCTGTTTTCAAGGACTTTTGAATGTAGGTTGGAAAAGACCAGTAATTTTTTTTATGCCAACATTATCTTCTGTCTTCATCATGCTATCAGCTGCTGCTTGGATGAACTGAAAATTACGTGGACCATTCAGCAAGTAAATAGATTCTTCAAACAAATCTTTAGTAAATCTCTGGATTATGTGCATCAGATTACTATGAATGGAACTTTTTTCCAGGGCAACATGTATTCATCCCTGTTGCTGTTAACTAAGACTTCCAAACGAGGCATAACATTACATTATAGAACTTTCTATTTTAGCAGCACAGTTTCTATACCCACAGATTCTTCCCATTTGTGAGTTTCTTCAACAAGAAAACACTGTAAATGATCAATCAATTCTTTTTGAAGATGATGATGAAGAATTCAGGAAAATAATTCTTTGTCAGCTGCTACTGTTCAGCACATAATCTTGACTTTTGAACAGAATTCAGTGGAAGCTTCTCATACCACAGCACTTACTCTAGATAATGAGCTCAGTCATGAGATTTCTGTCTTGACTTCAGCAGCCTGAGCATGGTTTCACTGTCTTGTATTTTTCCTCCAGCAATGGTTCAGTATGATTGTTAGGTATCCACCAATGTGCAGTCCTTTCTGTTTTAGAGGATACTTAACACTGCAGTTTCTATCCTTAAGATTTTAACATCACTGCTACTACTGTTTTGTTGGTTTTTTTTCATTTTTTTTAACCTCAAATACTTTATGTTCTTCACAGTTCTTTATGCAAGCCTCTCTAGCAACAACTGATTCTCATAAACTAACATTATGTCTTTGAATATCACTCAGTTATTCTCCACCTACATTGGGACATAATGTGCTGTCTTTTGAGTGGTGTAGCAATATTATATAGTGACATACCCAGATACTTAAAACAAGTATATAAAAAATACAAATTTTCATTGAACAAACAATAAAATTATGATTTTTTTAACTCAAATAGCAGATTTTTATTAGCTGTTTGAGGAATGCACATACTCATAAAAATTATATGTATATTTTCTTCATAGTAACCAAAGAGTATTCTCTATGTGCTATATATAATTCTACAAGACTTCTAAATTGTTAAATTATTGAAGAGCTGAATACATACACATGTGTGATATCTATTTAATATAAGATCAGCAGAGAACCTAACAATTCTAAATGACTCTAAAGATATAGGAAGCGGGAAGAAATTATTCAATCTAACAATTACAACAGTTATCTGAAGAATGTCATTTTCAAGTGAGTTGCAGCTTTCATCTGCTACTCTGTAGAAACATTGAAGAGCTGGTGTGAGTTAGAGCGTGGGAGCTGACAATGGCTGCAGAGCACACTCAAGATACAGGAAAAGTCTGTGGGCAATTTACATCGGTATGCTACATCCAAAGGGTTATGCTCAAAGGCATCTGAAGTCAAGGAGAGACCAGCTCCCCAATTTATAGTGAAGAACAGATCCGTTTAACTTGTTCTTCTACAGAAAGAAGAAACAAAATAATATGAACAAAGGAGATTACAGTAGCAGCAAACCTATAAAGCTTCTATCATAGCTTCTGTCATAGATTAAATGCAGTAAAGATGAGGTCTGGGCAATAACACAGCAATAGCTTCTATTCACTTCAAGAACTGCTTATCAGAAAACACCATTTAGCCATCAGTGATTAAGAACAGTGCTATTATAACAGAAATGACATCCATATCCAGTGTGTCACTTCATCTTGGAAATATTAATATATCTTACTGAAAGACTTTTATTTAATCTCACGGCTGCTACCTGTCTGTTGGAGCTATGGTTGTCTGTATGAGTATGAGAGGATAAATAGATGGGTGAGGGATAATAAAACAGAAAAGGAGTCTGATAGGGAGATCAGACTCTGAACAGTTATGTTAATAGCAGATTTGCTTGAACTAATTGCAACCTATTTTAATTTGAGACTATATGTACAACTTTTGGGGTTTTTTTTAATGTGTAAAGGAAACGGGTATTCTGAGAGCTGAAGAGGTGAATTTGTTGGACAATTCAGAGAGCTGGATAATTACAGGAAAAATGAATGCTAAATAAAGTAGCTGTGAAGCATTGGGAAAGGATCTTGAAGGGTGCTGCAGTCCTAGGGCTTGCTGTTTTAGAAGGGACCTGAAAAACTTTACTGTGGGGGAGCCCTAACAATTTTACTACTAACTTTACTGAGGAAGAGACATATAGTTATCTTTATATAAAAAGAGAATTTACTATCCAGATGTTTTGCAGAACAAAGGTATCATTAATTACTGAGAGATTAATTTAATCCTTGTAGTTAACTGTCTGACAAAATGAGATTTTATATCAGCTGAGAGAGATTGGGAGAGAGCTCTTTCTTTTTAATATTGAGCCTTATACAGTTCATCAGCTTTACAGATTAGAAGTCTGACAGCTCTTTATGTCTCCTAGTATATTACACTGGCTGCTCCACAGCCACAGACACTGACAGATATGCTTTAGTTTTTATAATGCTTAGAAAATCGGAGGTCAAAGTCTGTGCTGCTGTTCCTCCAGCACCCTATGAATTTCCCGGTCCTCACTGAAACATCGCTGCAGTGCAACAGATGAACATTGTACAATAACAGACTTTGCTCTTCCAGAGTTCAGTGTTTTGCATGGTGTAATCATGACATTATGTAGCAACATAGCTGATAAACTAGCATCAGCTCTTCAACACACTGGCGATGTGATTCAGACATGATGTGATGTCACACATGCCCTGTCCCTAACCCTGCGCGTGATTTTGCAACATGCCATACGCTTTGTGTATAGGCAAACCTGAACAATTCTTTATTCTGTGGGGAAAAAAATCATGGTACAACTTCCTTATTTCTTTCTTTTCCCCGTGTCTTATCTATTGAGATGCTTGTACTGACTTGCATTAATTCAGAATCCCTAACTTTATATTGCTATCTGTAAGCCCTTGATCTGGCCTGGTGCCCAACACTAAAAAAAGTTGGCTGAAAATTTCTTTTCAATGTCATTCAGCACAAGTATACCATCAAAGATAGATGTGTGGTAAGACAGCCTGACCACAAAGTTCTCATGTGCATGGCCTTACTGAAATTTCTTTGAGTTGACATTTTAATAGCTATATATTTTTTTCTGCTCTTCTTCTATCAAGGTGTTACAGTGCCCTGAATCAAATCTCAGGTGGGGCAAATGTTGCATGGTCTACAAAGGCACATGGTGCATGGATTAATAAAGCCCTTTGTCTTGTTCTGTTCTTCATTGTCCATCTTGCCAATTAAGCACTTCTAAAGAGCCTGAAGGAATGCTTAGTATAGAATTACATACCTTCCCAGAATGTAAATTCTAAATCTCAGTAAATGAGAGGCATTTTTTCTGCTCTGGGAAATGTTCCATGCATAAGTTCAAAGAAATTTAAGGTAGAGTGTTAGATTTTGTTTGTTTATTTTAATTCCGAGAAAACAGTAAAGAATTCAAGTATCAAACCAACCTTTCAAAATGTTATTGGAAAGGTAGATGAAGGAATGCTGCCATGCCCTACCTTTCCCTTCCCTTCCCTTCCCTTCCCTTCCCTTCCCTTCCCTTCCCTTCCCTTCCCTTCCCTTCCCTTCCCTTCCCTTCCCTTCCCTTCCCTTCCCTTCCCTTCCCTTCCCTTCCCTTCCCTTCCCTTCCCTTCCCTTCCCTTCCCTTCCCTTCCCTTCCCTTCCCTTCCCTTCCCTTCCCTTCCCTTCCCTTCCCCTTTCCCCAGTAAGACTATGCCATCGCTGCTGTCACAGCCAGAGCCTTTTAAAGCCTGCCACATCCGATTGTCTGTGCCAGAAAGTCACTCTCAGCCTTTAAAGCTCCTTCCCCTTTGCTGACTTCCAAGCAGCGTTTAGAGGATTCTCCCAGTCTAATGTGTATAAAAACCTTCACCCATCCGACCCTGATTTAAGTGCAGACTAAGTGAACTGGAAGTCTCCAGGCTCTGTCATTGAATTGGTTCCTAAAAGTAAAATCTCTTATAATGTGAAAAATGCTGTGGGATAGAAGAAGCTGTAAAGAATCTTAAGGTCACCTACTGTCCCTTAAATTCATGCTATAGACTAGAACTGCAGCCTGTGACTCTTTAGTCCGCTGAAACATTTCTTTCTTTAAACCTGTTTTTATCTTTAAAAATTGAGTGTGATGTAGTTACAGCAGGGCATGTACCATCTCTGCCCTTCCCAGATTTTCTAGTGCTTTCCGTTCTGTTGAACTGATGAATTGATTAATGAATATTAACCGCTGTAGCGCACATAAATCTGTGACAATCTGTTACTAGATTAACAAGCTTTCTGTGAACTGTTTAGTTCTGTGAGCTGTTTAGTACCCTACTTTTATTAAGAATCAAGTACAGAATTTGACTCTAATTAATTATTCTCTGGTCCATTTCTGGAGAACTGTATGCTTCCCTGGCTGTGGGAGGATGGTGTTCTTCCATGGAAGTGCCTGTTTCTGCCTTCCCTGTCTGTTCTGCGATACTTGGGGAAAACAGTCGCCATTTTTTCTTTACTCCTTTCTTAAGTATTTTCAGATTCTCCACTGTACCTTCTGTTCAAGAGTGCTTCTTGAAGGAACCAACTGATATCTGCTTATTCTTAATCCAGGAAATAATTAGTATTCTTAAACAGTGAAAATACTGACTGAAGTTACACCAGTGCAGACAGTTCAGTTTCTGTACAGAGCAGATGCAGCTGAGAGAAAATGACCAATCCATAAATTAAGACCTTTGGTTCCCATTTTACAAAGCAGAATGTCACCTAAAAGTTGCACTACTGTAACAGTTGTTACAGATGACACCAAGTTGGGTGGAAGATGAGGGGACTGAGTGCACCCTCAGTAAGTTTGCAGATGACACCAAGTTGGGCAGGAGCGTTGATCTGCTGGAGGGTAGGAAGGATCTACAGAGGGATCTGGACAGGCTGGATTGAAGGGCCAAGGCCAACTGTATGAGATTCAACAAGGCCGAGTGCCAGGTCCTGCACTTGGGCCACAACAACCCCATGCAGCGCTACAGGCTTGGGGAGGAGTGACTGGAGAGCTGCCTGGCGGAAAAGGACCTGGGGGTGTTGGTTGACAGCGGCCTGAACATGAGCCAGCAGTGTGCTCAGGTGGCCAAGAAGGCCAATGGCATCCAGGCTTGCATCAGGAATAGTGTGGCCAGCAGGACGAGGGAGGTGATAGTGCCCCTGTACTTGGTTCTGGTGAGGCCGCACCTCAAGTACTGTGTTCAGTTTTGGGCCCCTCACTACAAGAAGGACATTGAGGTGGTGGAGCGTGTCCAAAGAAGGGCAACGAAGCTGGTGAAGGGTCTAGAGCACAAATCCTACGAGGAGCGGCTGAGGGAGCTGGGGTTGTTTAGTTTGGAGAAGAGGAGGCTGAGGGGAGACCTTATTGCTCTCTACAACTACCTGAAAGGAGGTTGTAGTGAGGTGGGTGTTGGTCTCTTCTCTCAAGTAACAAGGGATAGGATGAGAGGAAACGGCCTCAAGCTGCACCAGGGGAAGTTTAGGTTGGTTATTAGGAAAAACTTCTTCACCGAAAGGGTGGTCAAGCACTGGAACAGGCTTCCCAGGGAAGTGGTTGAGTCTCCATCCCTGGATGTATTTAAAAGACGAGTAGACGTGGTGCTTGAGGACATGGTTTAGTGGTGGACTTGGCAGTGCTAGGTTAATGGTTGGACTCGATGATCTTAAGGGTCTTTTCCAACCTAAACGATTCTATGATTCTACAATTCTATTTTTGGAAAAAACATCTAGAGTCTTAAGAGAGGAATTTAGCATCCATTATACCTGTTCATGTCATCACATTTAATAAAATGAGAAACTCTGTCTCCAGGTATTTGCAATGAAAGCATGTGGCAGAGGGCAATGGGTTAATAAAACAAAGAGAGGAAGAGAGAAAAAGGTAAAAATGAAATTATTTTAATTAGCAAAATGAGAAGCAGACATGGCCCAACAGTGTCTGGATATGGTCAAGGGGCAAAGGTACATTTTAATAAGTCTTGAAGAAGACAGTGCAATGGCTTAGTAAATATCTATGCAAATCTTCTTAGCACTGTTTATGTAAAAATGGAAAGTTCTTTTAAGTATTCCATGATTTAGTTAATCAGAATTCTTCCAAGGTAATGAAATGATCATAATTATTTCATAAATATGTGTAGCATGAAAATCACTGTGTTTTGCTTATTTTTGTTTTGCTCAATTTTGTTTTACTCTTTCAGTATATTGCAGTTCCTGTACAGAGCGAGGTTGTACCAAAAGACTGATTCCCCATGGTGTAAATTAGAGTTTCATAAGACTAGGGGACTTTTAGTTTGTCATTTTATCACCAGCTGTTTTGTTTCTGTAAATTGCAGGTGAATCTGTCTGGAAAGTCTTCTTCTTCACTCCAAACTTCAGTCCTGAAGACTCTAATGGTTGCTATGATTCTCATGTTTGCTTCTGCCATGGAGGATTCATCACACAGCATGATCCCCCACTGCTCTTTGATCTTTCCAGGGACCCTGAAGAGAAAGTCCCACTGACTCCAGAAACAGAGAGCCGTTTCTATGAAATCCTCAGGGTCATACACCTAGCAGTAGACAATCACACCAGATCCCTGCATGCTGTCCCTAACCAGCTGTCATGGGACAACCTTGTCTGGAAGCCATGGCTCCAGCCGTGCTGCTCATCTCTCTTTCAGTCTTGCTACTGTGACTATGACTCAGAAGGGAGCCTGCCAGAGGTGCTCTCAGGATAAACAAGCTGCAATTCCCTTTCAGAAAATGGAACAAGAGAGTGTGGGTAGCTGACTTGAACCACTGCGGTACTAGCCTTTCTTGTCCTTTTTGCTAAGTATTATCCACCATTAGTAAGACATAGCACCAAATAATTAAAAATAGAGAGATAATAGTGGAGAGGTCCACCTGTGACTATAATTCGATAACTGATAGGTAAAGAGCAGACCTGTAACAACATCTCTATCAACAAGCATCACGGATATGAAATAATAAACAGATTGCCAACAATCTAACATTGCATGTGCCATAAAAATGTAGAGAGCTATGTAGTGGAAGTCCTTGTGTCCACACTAAAATGGTGCTCCCTAGTTGCCTATTGCATGGCAGCAACCTTTGTTTCAAAAATGTGCACCTGCCGTGAGCTTGAGTGTGTACCATAAGTCTCCATATATATACAAGCCAAATTCATAACCCCAGAAACCCACAAATCCTGCAATCCCTGATATAAACACAGCCCTATGGTCATAGCCCAATTGCTAAAATGAAAGATTTGGTCCATACTTGATATCTAAGTTCCAAATTCACACAATACTACAAAGATATCTTTCACTATCTATCTACCATACCTATTCTTCCACTGATGAATGTAGTGTGCCTCACAAATAAATAAAATTTCATCTTCCTTTAAATATCTTTGCCATTGTTTAAGCTTTCTGAATAGGATTTACCATTTTCTGTGAAAAAAATTGGGCTTAAGCACTTAAAGCCAAATATAACTGTCACTGAGTTTCTAGCAAAGCCTTGGGAAATCTACAGTACTTCAGGGCTAATTTCTGTATCCATTTTTATCTGCATCTTATTCAGTCACATTTTCTTTCCACTCTACAGGCAGTCAAACTATTTTCTTTGGCAGATTGTACCAGAGGTGAACATATCAGCAAAATACTAAGGTTATTTGATGCCTGATAATAGAAGGTGACTTGCTCCATATCAGAAAGCACTAGTTAATTCTAACATTATAATGTATTAAAATCTGTTTGGTGGTATTAGCATATCACTAATGCAAAAGTGATCTGTGATGATAGTAATGCAATAGCTTCAGTCAGCTAACATTAAGGTTGTGACCTGGTTCTTGGGAGCTATTGAAGCCTGTCCTATAAACATATATTGTGATATATGGTATATTTCTCTGTCTGTAAAACCTAGGTTTTATTTGATTTTTCTCCTGCAGTTTCTTTCAAAATTTCATTCTCAACAATATCCAGATGCCTGTCTGGGGAAATGTTGTACTCTTTCCTTGAAGTCCTGTTTTTGATGTTTCACCTTGTGTTCATGATTGTGTATCTTAAGCATGTGCTCTGCAAGCTCTCTGTAGGTAGCAAAGTCCTGTGTATGCTGATAAAGTTAGTCTGTTCGGGTATTTCCCTGATAATCCGTCAGGACTGTTTATATTGTACTGGGAAAGCTGTCAGATGGCCATTCATGTGGCATAATTCCCTCTTTGCTTTATTTAATCACTGAATGTACTACATACATAAACTTCAGAAGAAAGATGCCTGCAGTTTGAATACAAGTACTCTTCTGCAGTGATCTGTGGCTGCCTCTCAACATCACAGCAGGATCCATACATCCCAAATTTTTGGTCCTCACCATGTGGCCCAAGAACACCCTGGTGCTTGTGTGCCTCACCCTGCAGCAAGTGGGCAGCCCAGGCTGTGGCCAGGGTGCCAGCTGCCCTGGCACTGAGCACCGTGGTGTGGGGAGATGCTCTCTCCAGCTCCTGCAGCTCTGCTGCAGCTTACACAAAACTTTACAAGTAAATATTCCTGCTGAAACACATGGGAGAAAATACAATGTGTGTTAGGTATACAGCAGTAACTGAGACAAGGTGTTTTGTGTCGTTGTATCTGTTTTGTTCCCACAGTTGCTGGGTTGTGACCTTAAGAGGGATCTCAATTTATATTCTCAAGGACATCCACATCTACTTCTTTTCATCAGGAAGACACTATTTTGCTATTATTTCTTTCCTTTCTGCAGGTGCAAGAATTATTTGTTCTGTTAGGCACAGCAGCTGTTCTGTGCTACCTGACTGAAGCATCAAAAATGATAATTTTTTATTGCTCTGATTTCTTCTTGCCTGAATACGGCCTGCCTTTTATACCCTCTTTGGCTTTTGGTGCCATCTCCCTAATCTGCTTTCTTAAAACGTCCACACCCCTCAAATACTTTTCCACCTACTTCAGTCCTCCCGTTTGCTTGTCATATTGATCACGATGGCTATTTTGCCCTAATCAATCAAAAAATGAAAAGGGATCTTTGCGAAAAGATTTGACTTTTAGGGCTCCTTGACTCTGCTAACCTCCCACTTATTTAAGGACAAGCAAGGATTAACTTTGCATTACGAAATCTAAAAAATTAAAACACACCCAAGACACCCTGAATAGTAAAAGTTATTTCTTGTTTGTGGCATAAGCTTCATATTTTCCAAAATATAATTTAGTACAACATTTAATATTTTGACTTAAGCAGTAAAATCTGAAATCCATTTTTATAATTGTTCTGTCAAGAAAGATTCTATTAAGAACAGGGCAGTGTTTTTCATAGTCTATGTTAACGCCATTTTATTTAATGCCTAAAATAAACCATCCCTGTATTACAAATGTATTACACCTTTCGATACTGTACCTTCTGTTCTGGAGATGGCACATCAGATCATGGTAATTAAAGTAGTCTTGTTTATCTGCAAAATAAAATGAGAAGCACAATATACCATTTTTGTAATTGCACTGCCTGATCTAACAAGGAAAAGTTCTGTTTTTCACAACAGGTTATTGATGGGATATACGTGATTCACAATTAACAAGGGAGGCTCAAGGAGAATGTGCTGCCCTGGTACTTTGAGACTGACTTTCAATCTATCATTTAAGGAGCATTGGTATTGTAACATGGTGCCTGTTTGCAGAATATGTCAGTTTAAACTGGGAGTTAAGCTTCAGAGGAAAGTGTATTCCTCTACAGTATTATTTAACACTATCCCATCCTAGTTTGTCACAGAGTCCCTGTATGGCCCAGAGCAAGTCTTTTAACTCTGTTTCTCCATTCCTCCTCTGTGCCCAAAGAAGGATAACAGTATTTCTCTAACTGTTGGGAATACTGAAAGAACAAAAAATACTGAAAGTGGTAAGCTGGTAAAGGTGCACTTTCTCATCAATAAGGCACCTTCTCTACGGAAGGTACAGTGTAAGAGCTGGAAAACTAGGATGTATAAGATCCCCCAATAAAAGGAGGTATAAGATACCCTTCAGGTTTGCTGATAGGTTCTGTGTTTACTCTTTAGCACATGTGGGATCAGGACCTAGAGAAGAGAGAACAGATGACTAAAAAAGATGCACACTGGGTATTCAGAGAAAGATATTAGTCACCTTTTTCTGATTATATTTATTCTCTTTTTTAGCAGACATAGGAGACTACATGGAATTATTTAAATAGTATTTCCCCCTTAGGGACTGGATGTTACATGTTCCTGGCTCTTAAAAATTGAGATGTCCTGACTTGCCTCAAATTACTGTGTCAGAAAAAAAAAAAAAAAAAAGAAAGAAAAAAGGACATATGAGCCTTTGGAGATAGGTGTCAGCTTACTGAAATCCAACTGAAAGTTTGCAGAAAAATAAGTGAATATGGTCCGTATCCTTCACAGCTCGGTAAGAATCATCACTTGCCAGCAATAGCTTATTTCACATTGTAGTAATGTGAGATCTGGGCGTTCAGACGTGTGGACAGTAGAAAATTTCACATAAGATGTCACCTGATAAAGGAACAAATAGAAAAAGAAATAAAAAGAGGGCAAGCATAGCTACAAAAATCCTAGAGTACATATATTAAAACATAGGGCGGTTTGACTTACATTAGGACATGACAGTTCTGTGCATTAGACAGACCTTTTCATCTTCTCTGTCATTTTCCTTTCCTCTGGCATTGCCTGTGCACCATCCCAAATATGCTCTGAGGAGTTCATTTTCAAGAGGAGTCCATCTTTCCCAAGTACACTACAAGCAGAGTGGCTGGCCATGTGGGCAGGAGGAAAGGCTGACATAGCAAAACTCTGCACTGGGAACCACCAGGGAGCAAATGATTTCTGGAAGTTATCTACAACCTGAAAACAGAGGCCTATGAATTGCTGGTTCCTCTGGGTCTGTCAGGGACTGCAGGTGACCAGGAGGAATGAAGACACCTCTGCGGCCAGCCGGACTGCAGTATATTCTGCAGCAGTATCCTTCAGTGTCAAACTGTCAGGTGGAAATTTGCTGGGAGCCCACAGGATGCAGGACCTCTTGTCTCTGAGTAAACACTCCAAGCAGGCTATTCTCAAATCATCATTCAGGAGATGACAGATCTTAATCTGAAGCTCTGGGTCTAAGACAGCAACAGTCATGCATTTTGTTCCCTGGACAACCAGAAGACCTGAGCCAGGCTCTAGGGACTCCCAGTTTTACAGGCTGCTAAAACTGCAAATAATTCAGGGAGCCCTGGAAACACCCTGATAGATTATATGGCTTTTCCAAACCATTCTGGTGTTCTTGGTAGCTTTTATTTACGTCGAAAACAATAAGAGTCTGCCTAAAACTTTACCTGTACAGCAAACAAAGGATGTTGCAAATTGTTCTTAAGACTACCCATGATAGCTTTAACCTGCCAGTTCAGTACTGAGAGCAGTGAGCTTGAGCCAAGAAAAGGTTCAGCAACTGAAGGTTTCTTAGGCATATGGAAAGATGCTGAATTCCAGACTCCCACTGAAGCTTGCACTATGCTGGCTAGTAAGATAAAAACTGGCTTGATTATCCTCACATCTCTAATTGTACTGCCAAAGTTATGAAACATTGCAAACCTTACAGGATGTGGATTATAAGATTTACAATGCTTATACAGCATCTCCTGAATGCTTAAAAAACTTCCCTTTAATATAAATTATGCTAGATTCCTTATGTAGATTAATGTTAGTCTTATCTATAAAAGACTGGTGCCACAGGTATTTTCCTTGAAAATGAAACTATATTTGAAGAGAACAGATTCACCATATATAGTCAGCTTAATTACAAAAAATCCTCCAACATTATTTATTCTACAGTTATCAAATAATAAAGCCTTTTTATACAGATAATATTTTATTGTACCTGATTTATGTGAAAAATACTGTGAAGCAGCTGAAATTATAAGGCAGACCTCTTCATTATGTCACTTATTTTAAGAGAATTTGGTATGACACAAAACATCTCAAAAACCTTGTGGACTCAAGTTGGGTTGCAAGAGAATAGCTTTGGTTTAATATGGTCTTCATTTCTCACAAATGAAAAACCAAGCTATGAAGAAAAAAACCTCTAACTTTAAAAATGGTTTGCCTGTGCTGATAGTGATAGAAAGAATACTAGAAGTTTGTATCAAGTGTGAGGACTTCTTTCATTTTTTCCTTATTTTTGTCTTTTACGTTATACATCCTCCTGCCAAACAGACAAAATATTCGAGTTTAGGAAAATGTGCTAGTTGGTTTGTAATTATCAACCTTACACTGTCATATGTAATGCATAGTAACTGATTAATGCCACTGTCCAGATAACTGTTTAAGCTCCAGGGAGATAGTCAGAATAGGAATTTTAGATCATAACAGCTGCCTCTCTGATACACATGAAAAGCACAGTCATCCAGTGACATGTCATCATTCACCAAGCTTTTAAAAAACATACTATTCTGCAAAAGGAGCTACTTTGTCCCCCATCCTTCTCCCCTATGATACTAAAAATAAAGGGGAATCCTCTCTGATACTAAGATTTATGCTACTGAATGACAACCCTCTTTTTGATTATCTTTCAACAAGATTCAGTTCCAAGAGACCATCCCTAGCAGCTAGATGGCATTCTGCCCTTTCTGGAAATTAATGACAATTATAAAAGTGTTTTGCTAGAGCTCAGGCAGCTGCATTAATGTGCACTACGTGAATGCTGCAGACACTTAGTTTTGCCCATCAGTTTTTAAGCACTCAGTACCAGACTATCTAGATGGATGCCATCTTCACATTTTAAACCTAAGATCCATTTCAGGTATCTCCTGTGTTTCTCCTTTTTGCTCTCCAGACCCATATTGGGGAATGCGGTTTCACCTTAAAAAGTTGGCTTGACAGATTTACCTGACTGTTTTATGAATGTAAATCTTTTCTTTTCATGAAAGGTCGTTACACCATAAGATCAAGGTGATTGTCCATTAAGATCCAGACTCTGGCCTTCACAGATTAAAGCGAGAGCCTGGATCTTAAAGGATGATCACCTTGATCTAACAGTATAACAACCTCTTTTCATGCAAAGAAAGAATGCCAGAAGGATTTAGAAATCACTGTAGGTATCAGAGTAGTTGTAGGTCTGAGTTTTATCTTATTTAAGTTCATACACCTACAATGAAGATATCTAAAGCTGAGCTCGCCCCGATTTCTGCCTAGGGGAGAAAAAAACCAAGATGTGTCTAGTCTAGCTTGTATGGCTACATAAAGATTATATCAGTTACCCCTAAGGATATTATTTTTTTGCTTTTTCATAGTTTAAAAAAAAGGCATAGGATAACCAATATAAACAGCATGAATCTCAAGATATCTGTGGTTAGGGAGTTGAATCCCACTTCTGTCTTCTGGAATCTTTAAAATCTTTTTTAAAAAGTGAGGCATGTATGAAATTTAAATGCTTTCAACAGTACTCAAATGGAGATTTTCACAATCACAATTTTGCAACTAAATGTCTAAGTTTCATTTAAAGAACTTTTTTAAAGGCTATGTTTCTTTGCTTGTTTGTTTGCTTGTTTTTTGGCTCTGACCTTTAGTTCTTTTTGTCTCCACCATGCTCTGCAAATCCATGAAGAAATATCCTATTGAAAATATTTAAAAGAAGCATCATCATTATACAGGGTCAAGCAATTTGTTTTTAAGGTCATATTAATAATTTCGTATGCCAACATTTTAATTATTTTACTAGGGTGAGATATTTCAATTAGAATAGAGTTTTACCAACAGTAAATTAAGATGTTTTCCAATTTACATTTTCTGTTAACATCAATTATGATTGTGTTGAAAGAACTGGACTTGAAGAATACTGCTCAACCTCTGGAAAAAAGTAATGATATTTAATATACAACTGTCAATTGCTACTATAGTGAATGTTTACCTGATGTGTTAAAAAGTTTACATTGTTATATGCATATCATACATTTTCTTAGCCAAGCAAACAAATAAACTTTTTGAATTATGCATGAAAAATTACTTTAGGGCTTCATCTGCTAAGCATTTTTTAGAGCTTGTTTCTTAAGTTAAAAATGTTTACCCTGCATTATATTGGGTATAAAACTAGTTGCAGCACCTTGATGGATTTTATTTTTTAATATTCTGTATTATCACGACTAAGTACATATCTAGTAAGAATATGAGCAGAAAGATCCTAGTTTAGCAAGGCATTTGAACATGGGCTTTCAATTTAGCTGTCTTCATCATCCCACAACATTCAGGAATTTTGCTGAGTGAGACCCTTCAGCAACAGAAGATACACAGGCTGATTCATGTATAATATTTTACTCTTACTGTCAATATCTTTAATTTACGCTAGAACAAAAATCTAGTATATGTTTTAAATGCCCGGTGTTTCCAACTTTTTCCATTCCATAATTTCAGGCTGTGCCCATCAGATATTTGTAAGCTTGCCTCCAGCCTTGCTCTTTGTTGGTAATACAATGCAAGCTAATATTTTTTTCTGAGTTCAACATCCAATTACTTCTGTTACTAGGATACTGTTTACCATAAGCATCATGATGTGGAAAGTACTGGCTAAAAAAGATAATAAAAAACTAACAGAACAATGAAAAGCTTTCAGAGGGGATAAATCCAAAGGCACTAAGGGTCAACTACTATCCAGCTATAAAATGTACCTTTTTACATGGGTCACAAGAAGCAACACTGAATCTGTTAGATTCCACTGTTAAAAACAGAGGACAAAAAATATTTAAATGAGAGGTGAAGAAGCATTTTTCACATGGCATCAGAAACGAGCTAAGCCCAGCATTAACTGCCATCACATTGGCTTATGGCTCCAAAGAAATAAAACACTGTTGGCAGGACAGGAAATAAACCGAAAGATAGAAAAACTGGATGCAAGCATGAAGTATAAGAATTAGACAAGTAACCAGAGAAAGATATAAAAAACAAAAAAAAATGTACACCAGCTCCACTGACCTTCATAAGTAGAATAGAGAGGAAAACACGAAATTAAAAGATCTAGACCAGAATAAGAAAGCATCCTCACAATTATTTAGAAGGGCGGACTTTGGGCTGTTCAAGAGTCTGGTTAACAGAGTCCCTTGGGAGGCAGTCCTGAAGGGCAAAGGAGTCCAGGAAGGCTGGACGTTATTCAAGGAGGAAATCTCAAAGGCGCAGGAGCAGGCCGTCCCCATGTGCTGTAAGTTGAGCAGGCGGGGGAGAAGACTGGCCTGGCTGCACAGAGAGCTTTGGCTAGAACTCAGGAAAAAAAGGAGAGCCTACCGCCTTTGGAAGAAGGGGCAGGTGACTCAGGGGGATTACAAGGATGCTGTGAAGATATGCAGGGAGAAGATCAGAAAGGCGAAGGCACAGCTGGAACTTAAACTGGCCGCCGCCGTTAAAGACAACAAAAAAAGTTTTTATAAATATGTCAGTGACAAGAGGGCCAGGGAGAATCTCCCTCCTTTGTTGGATGCAGAGGGAAACATTGCCGCAAAGGATGAGGAAAAGGCTGAGGTACTTAATGCCTTCTTTGCCTCAGTCTTTAATAGTCAGACTGGTCATCCTCAGGTTATTCAGGCCCCTGAGCTGGGAGATGGAGATAGGAAGCAGAACGAAGCCCCAGTTGTTGAAGAGCTGGCAGTCACTGACCTGCTCCTCCACCTGAATGCACACAAGTCTATGGGGCCAGACGGGATCCACCTGAGGATACTGAGGGAGCTGGCAGAGGAGCTGGCCAAGCCACTTTCCACCATTTATCAGCAGTCCTGGTCAACCAGGGATGTCCCGGATGACTAGAAGCTAGCAAATGTGACACCCCTCTACAAGAAGGGTTGGAAGGAGGATCCGGGGAACGACAGGCCTGTCAGCCTGACCTCAGTGCCAGGAAAGGTCATGGAGCAGATCATCTTGAGTGCCATTATGCAGCAAGTGTGGGACAACTGAGGGATCAGTCCCAGCCAGCATGGGTTTATGAAAGGGAGGTTCTGCTTCACTAACCTGATCTGCTTCTATGACAAGGTGATCCGCTTAGTGGATGAGGGGAAGGCTGTGGATGTTGTCTACTGGGACTTTAGTAAGGCCTTTGACACTGCCCCCCACAACATTCTCCAGGAGAAGCTGGCTGCTCACAGCTTGGACAGGTGCACTCTGCACTGGGTTAAAAGCTGATTGGATGGCTGAGCCCAGAGTGTGGTGGTGAATGGAGTCAAATCCAGTTGGTGGCCGGTCACAAGTGGTGTTCCCCAGGGCTCAGTACTGGGGCCGGTCCTGTTCAACATCTTCATTGATGATCTGGACAAGGGGATTGAGTGCACCCTTAGCAAGTTTGCAGATGACACTAAGTTGGGTGGAAGTGGGACCTGGACAGAGGGACCTGGACAGGCTGGATCGATGGGCCAGGGCCAACTGTATGAGATTCAACAAGGGTAAGTGCTGGGTCCTGCACTGGGGTCGCAACAACCCCATGCAATGCTACAGGCTTGGGGAGGAGTGGCTGGAGAGCTGCCTGGCGGAAAAGGACCTGGGGGTGTTGGTTGACAGCGGCCTGAACATGAGCCAGCAGTGTGCTCAGGTGGCCAGGAAGGCCAATGGCATCCAGGCTTGCATCAGGAATAGTGTGGCCAGCAGGACGAGGGAGGTGATAGTGCCCCTGTACTTGGTTCTGGTGAGGCCGCACCTCAAGTACTGTGTTCAGTTTTGGGCCCCTCACTACAAGAAGGACATTGAGGTGGTGGAGCGTGTCCAAAGAAGGGCAACGAAGCTGGTGAAGGGTCTAGAGCACAAATCCTACGAGGAGCGGCTGAGGGAGCTGGGGTTGTTTAGTTTGGAGAAGAGGAGGCTGAGGGGAGACCTTATTGCTCTCTACAACTACCTGAAAGGAGGTTATGGTGAGGTGGGTGTTGGTCTCTTCTCTCAAGTAACAAGGGATAGGATGAGAGGAAACGGCCTCAAGCTGCACCAGGGGAAATTTAGGTTGGTTATTAGGAAAAACTTCTTCACTGAAAGGGTGGTCAAGCATTGGAACAGGCTTCCCAGGGAAGTGGTTGAGTCTCCATCCCTGGAGGTATTTAAAGAACGGATAGATATGGTGCTCGAGGACATGGTCTAGATGGACTTGGCAGTGCTAGGTTAACGGTTGGACTCGATGATCTTAAGGGTCTTTTCCAACCTTGACGATTCTATGATTCTATGTTTCTATGATTTCCCACTGAAATTAATAGGGAAAGGCAGATGCCTGGCTTATCCTATAATCTTATACTTGGATGGGAAAACATTTATTTAATTTAGACACCAATGAAACACTATAATTTGGTGCACAGTGGAGGAAGTCCCAAATGCCTACTTTTCATATATATATTTAGTGAAGAAATGTAGAAGCCTTTGAAGGTTTCTAGAGGAAGGTCACATTTATGTTAGTTGTAAGCAATGAAATTAAACACATAGGTTCCCCTTCTAGATGTGCTGAAACAGAAGTTTTCAAGGGTAATTTTAGAGGAAGAAACAATCCAGAAGTAGTGGTTTTGAAGTTGGTGGAGATCTGGGACAGAAGATATCCTCCAACATCATCCACAGCATTTATGGTAAGTCTTTTTTTATTCCCTGAATAAAATGAAATAAACATTTAAGTGTAATTTCACCAGACTATTTTGATCAATGTTATAATAGGCCAAATAATTAGACAGAGAAAATAAATGTTGAGGCAGATAAGACATGTTAATTTAAGAAACATGATAACTGGCTGTAGGGATAAAGAAATTATTCTTCACCTATGTTCAAAATATTTTATGTTTGGACAAGTCTCTTATTTTGATTTGCTTCTATCTTTTCTGAATGAAAGACATTAACAATATTTGTTGGACTAAATGCTCTGGTCCTGGACTGAAAATGTAATATATACATGTTTCTAATTTTGTTTAAAACATATCTATGCTTAGGGACATGTAAGTTTGTTTTGGTATGAATCACTAAGTCAGTAATTCTTCATTGTTGTTTCTCTCCTCTGCTTCAACTCTGCTCTTTACCTACTTCCATTACAATGTAACACCATGATCTTAAGTACTGACAAATAATATGTCAAATATAATGCCAAATAAAATACTAATAATTACTACTACTACTACTACTACTACTACCACCTTCACCACCAACTAAAATTCTAAAGCCTCTTAAGATGTAGCTTCCAAAAGGAATAGTGAATAACATCGCTTAGCAGCATAAATTAACCCTTGTTCTGTTCTGTGCTGGCAAGGTTAAACTGCAAACCAGCAGCTGAGTACGCTCGATAAAAAAGCTCATTCTACCTGCCTTAGCTAGACTGAAATCTGAAGTACAGCCATATCCAAAACTGAAGGAATTTAACCTTAGCAAAATATCTGACTCAGACCTATAGCACACACTTTTTTTTTTGCACGAATAGTATAAGCATACATTTCCCCACACATTTTTATGAATTATTGGCAGTGTCTTTACTATAGAGAACAGATAATGTAACAAGATACAAAATATCCAAGAAACAATATATCCAAAGGATGATGCAGATTTCCTCTGATGGAAAGGACAGATAACTGTCTAAATGGGCTGTGATCCAGATTGTTTGTTTCTGTCTCTAGGAATTCCTAATTCATAGAAGAACACAATACAGAAATTAGCAAGGGATCATCCAGAAAACAAGAAGAGAAGTAGATATTTCTAAATATTTTAGTGTGTGAATCTTTCTGGAAAATAAAATAGTGAAAAAGAAAGAGTTCAGAGTTGAAGCAGCAGACTCTCCATTCTTATGCATTATTAACTCTCATAACAAAAGTAACATGTACATGTCAAATATGCATTAGAAAATTCCAAGCATATTAATCTGTTTAAGGACTGTCACATTATGAAGCCTACCCAATGTAAATGATTGTTTAGGACAGATAATTTCCAATTTTTAGTGGACTGTCTACAAGTTCCACTAATCACCTTAGTGAAAATCATGCCTAGTGATCACAGACAAGTATGGTTCCTTTATCCATGTTTCAATATTCATTTACATTTGTTTTTGCATAATTGAAATTAATTGGGATAAATGTGTGTGAAATAGTTAAGAAGTCAGTAACCTGGTTTCAGCAGAAAGATTGATTTCAGTGTCACAGAAATGTCTTGTCTATATTTTTCTTCTATTTTTGTCCTGTGATCTCATTTTACAGTATATGGCAACCATCATCTGCTCATAAACCCTGATTGTGAAAGCCTAGAATACAGCAAATAGAGGATTTATTCAAATTTTGTGTTAAAATAAGAAACATGATTAACATAATACTTATTAAGATGTAAATCATTCATAGCTGACCAATTCATAGACACATACCATTGCCCATACTGAGTACATTATGTGGCACAAAGATACTGTCATTTGAAAGAGGGTCATGATGCTTACAGAAAACACTTTCTCAATTCACCAGACACCACATGACCCACTGGATTTCTGAGTATGTTTCTTTCTGTTTGATTACTAATTCGCACACAAAAAACCCACTTTGGCTAAGTGTCCCAAAACCCCAACAATTCATTTTTATTTGGGGCCATAATGCAATAACTACTTCCAGCTATTTCTGCCATGAATAATACCAGTGGTGAAGCATGCACAGGCCAATGCAAAAGGCAACACTGTACAGGGATTATGGTTCTGCTTAGCAATTTCCCTCCTCCTGCAGTACAGTCAGCAGCACTCTAAAAGTTAGTGCAGCAGCTGGCAGAAACATCCAGTCCCAGAGTGGTAATCGCAGTGGTGTTTTCAATGTATTCAGTCAGTTCTGCAAACCTGATTGTTCAAATTCAGCAATTATTTGATTTTGATGTTTAGGTTGCTTTTTCTCTTTGCTTTTTTTTTTTTTTCTTCTTTTTTTCCCCACAGAATCCTAAAGTTCTACTAAGGACTAACACTAATCCAGAAGCAGTTTTCAAGTTCATATCTTCCATGTTCAGATTCTTACCCAGCCATGAACAATGGAGATGATTGATGTATCTTGAAGTGAAGAGCTTTTTTGTTATTGTCACTTTGATTGGCCAGAAATTATTCCAAAGCGCAGTATATGAAAGGACTCTCAGCCTTCAAAGGAAAGCGTAGGAGGGGGTGAGAATGGTGTGACAGAAAAGTTTTTCCATGTAAAAAATATCCATCAAGTTTATCCTCTTTATGCCATTGTGATTTTGCTCATTTTCATCATCAATGAGAAGCAATGTTTTCTAAAGAAGAGATGAACACTGTTACCAACTTTAAGAAGTGATTAACAGGAGATATTCAGGGTGGAAATTCAGGGAAGTGGGAGAATGAGGTTCAGAAGTATAGTTTAATCACTGCTTCAAAAGATACACCCATGCAACTAAGTGAATCTGCAGCTAAGCTCCCTTATCTGGTGGACACCTCTAATAAAACACCCTTAAATAATTTTAATTTCATATAAGCCTTCTCTTCTCTTCTCTTCTCTTCTCTTCTCTTCTCTTCTCTTCTCTTCTCTTCTCTTCTCTTCTCTTCTCTTCTCTTCTCTTCTCTTCTCTTCTCTTCTCTTCTCTCCTCTCCTCTCCTCTCCTCTCCTCTCCTCTCCTCTCCTCTCCTCTCCTCTCCTCTCCTCTCCTCGCTTCGCTTCGCTTCTCTCTCTTCTCCTTTTTTTCAAGTGTGCTTTAATCAGGTGAAGTACTGCTAAACTCACAGCTCAGTAGTGATACTGATTAGTTTTAAATCTTTCACTACACTGACATTCCTCTACAAATATCTTCCAGACCTAACAGAGGGAAGGTAGAGAAAGCTAAGGTGGAGGCAGCAAAGGGCATATGTGCAGAGGAGGGGGTTGGATAACCATCGCTAGAGAGGTAGCACACAACTGAGTGAGAAGAGCTACCAGCTCAAGTGTTGAAGGTGAGGGGAAGAAAGACTTGAAGGGAGGATCAAAGCACCAGAACAAAACAGCAAATACACCAGAGAAACAAAGCCGTAGTATCAACAAAGATACTCTTTTCACCAAACTAGAAAGCAGAGTAATATCTCAGCCCTAAAAAGTAAAGTGAACATTTCCAGCAGTCCTTTGAATGCCACTTTTTATATATAGACTTGGACTACATGGTTTCCTTAGCTACATAGGCTTCTTATCATTCAAGAGTATATGATGAAAATATAGTGGTTCATGATGACTGCATTCAATGAGAGCCACTGAACACTAAACAGTAAAAATTTCGGAGGAAACGTTCTAGAGCTTTCCATACAATAAGGATTGTCTAATTTATTTAAACTAGTTTGTTGTTAGGAGCCCTTTGAAAGCAGGTACTGAAGCCATTGTGTGATGCTGCCCATTCAACTATTGTCTGTTCTCATGTTTTTCTCAGTGTCTTTGTACCAGCAAGATTAAATAATACTGACAGTTAAAAAGCCTTGGTTTAACTTGAATAGATATATCTGGAGATCCATGCCGGACTTGAGTTCATATAAGATGTTGCTTGACAACCTGATCCTTTGAACTCAGACTGTACTTGATTTTGCACCTCTACGTTGCCATGGCTCCCATTTTACCCTAAAGCTCCTATTTTACCCTAAAGGCACACCAACATCTAACATATTGCAAAGAGGTCTCCTTGATTGTGCTTTCAGTTCTCGAATACTGATGCACAAACTCTCTTCATGCACAAGCATGCACATCATTATGTTTCCTTTATAAACCTTCGGGAAAAAAAAAAAAAAGGAAAAGGATATAACTTGAATCTCTAATACTCCATTAAAATGATTGTTATGATCTCTACCCTGTTAACCTTTATGATCTCATTTTCCACAGTTGCTGTTAAATTGCTTCCTGCAAAGTGCCAGAACAGGTGACATTGACAATATGTTCTTCATTTTACCCACGATACCAATGGGTAAAAATGGTTCTAATAAGTCTTCATCGATAATTATGTTCCCCTAAGAAAATATTGCACCTATCTTTCTGTAAGATATAAGAATGGTAAAGTGTATACCACTGTCACACAGAATGAAGTGCTCTTTGGAATATCATAAACAAAGTACAACATAAAATAAAAATACATGTTATGTGTTAGGAATCTAGGAACATAAATGGATTCTTAATGTAAGCAGTTTTTCTTCACAGAAAAAGAGCGAATTTAAAGTGTAGCAGAAAAACATTTTTCTATGAAAGGCTGGAGCTGCAGGAGGTGATTGAAAGCTTTGCAATGTCGTGTGGTACTTGTAAAGTCATGATTGCCAGTTATAGAATATGCATTTTAAATTATTTTTCAAATGTTTACCACAGCAGTTTAGATTCAAACTGTAGGATATGTAGTCATGGTGGCAAACATTTCCCAGAAATCACAATATTTTTAAAGAACTATTTGTAGTGAAGCAGAATATTTTCCTGAAGGTGGGCAAGAATGAATATGATACTATGGGGTCATGCTGAGCTGGTGAATTTTGTTTTTATTATGAAACACTTGGTTGTGTAATTATAGGGGAAAACAATAAAAATAAATAAAAATAAATCTGGTTGGATTTTTTTTTTAATCTTAAATGAAATATTTTGACAAAATGATTTTTCTTGGGCTATTCCTTTCCCTTTTTCTTCCTTTTGCCTTCTCCTCCCTCTTTTTTGTTGAGAGATTTGTTTTTAGGTTATGTAAATTTGGACTTTTTTTCCTTCTCTTTCCTTTCTTGAGACAAACATGAACATATTTTAATGAAAACTTTAATTTTTGACAAAAGAGCTATCTTCCATTAGTGGAAAATATAAGAACAATTTTGCTGGTGAATCAGTGTTATTCCCCTGTTTTCTGTAAGGCACTGCTCTTACTAATCAGGGGTGATAAATCAACTGCTACAATCAGGGATATAAATCCATATATCAACCCATAAGTAGGAGGGGAACATTTTTCAAATACTAAGTACTCCCAGCTATCTGTGACTTAACTCTGAGAGGTAGATACCGTATGTTTTGCTACCAGATATAACATTTTGTTGTGATGCAACATTGCTTAAAAAGACATTTCTCAGCCAGTTTAGATTTTTCTTCTCCAAGGAATACAAAGTTTTGTCTCGACTAAAGGGTGAGGGGTTTTTTTGTGATATTTATTGCTGCTCTGTGAGTATTCCTTGCCCTCTGTCCCTCACTTTTAGAAGCATATTGTGGAGCCTGCCCTTTTTTAAAAGTCTTTGAAGCATACATTATTTCAGTGTTCAAGAAACATTATCGTTTCAGTCAACATTTCAGTAGGGCACTCTGTTACTGCCAGAGCACAGATAGGTCCCATTCAGCTCAATGTTAGATAACAGATTCTTGAATGAGATTACAGAAGCAGAGCAAAACCATATAGCTAAGAAATCAGTCTCTATCCTATGTAGTACTTTTACCACATCCATATCTTTGAATTTATAGGGTGTGCAATGGCCTCTCACATAAAAGGTACAAGATAACGAACAACCATATTCTTCATCCTGGAGAAGTTCATCAGATATAGTACTGATTCTTAATGATGAGAAAGAAGGGACTGTGGGTAAAGCTTTTCCTTGGTTTTCTGATGGTTTTTCACCGTCTTGGAATGCAAGTCTTTTGGTTATAATACTGAAACAAAAAAGATGAAGTTCCTAATTGAACTGTAACTATTCTGTGTTACTATGATACATCTGATCTTGTAAAGAACTTCTGAAATTCGATTGTTTATCAGTCTGTGTAAGTTCCTTGCATTGATTTCATTCTATTTTTTTTTTTTTTTTGGCTGTTGATACTGTTTAGAACAGTTTATTATGTGTAATCTATTGCCTACATCAATACTGATATACTTAGCATTAATCTTCTGTGTTGTGTTGTAAGAGCTCCAACTCTCCTGCCTCCTCACCACAACCTTGTTTACCATCAATCAAGCCATCATGACATACCACTTATATTTTTCCATTAATTCAGACATGATGCACAGGATCCCCTTCTTATAAATGCAGTAGTAGGAACTCTGGAACTGCCAACCCCAGAACCAGGGTTTCCCCAAAAAGAGAGATCCTTTCCCAACCCAGCCATAAAGGCTTAAAAAATGAATAAAAAAGATAAAGTTGTAAGTTTAGGTTTTTTCTTTGTTTGTTTGTTTTTTTTTAAATAAAATCTTGCCGGCCCTGTTCTATCTGGGACAACTGGAATTGCCAGCTCTGTCATGTGGATAATCAGTAACTGGAGGTGGGGCCATTTCTTCAGCCTAAAAGTCAATCATGTGGCTTCTAGTCCTTTCAATCATCACCCACTTTCCCTGCTCTTCCTCCATCTCTTTTTTTTCCCCAGGACTAGATCAGTTTTAGATGCATTCCCCAACAGAGCTGTATTTCTGCAGGGGGGCTTTGTTGTCCCCCTGCCACCTCAGTACCAGAGCAGGCAACCCCAAGGATCTCTGGCCCAATCCTCTTCCCAAGCTTTTGGTTTTATGTGTGTCACCCCTCACGTGTTTCAAGTGAGACCCCATGTGACAGAGCAGAGGAATGGGAGGGAAGGAAGGGAAGGAGCAGGTGGCTTTGAAGGTAACAGGATTTTTGTGTTTTGCCCTACCAACTGCTTGTAAAAGGTATCGGCTAATGCCTCTGACCCTCTCCCATGCCTGTGCCTGTCTGCCACCTTCTCAGTGGAGGAGGAATACTTTGCAAAAGATCTTTCATTGGCTATATATCACCTACAGACTGGAGAGACACCAAAATATTTCTCACTAGCAGGGTCTCAAACTACTGGATGTTGGAGTTTTCCCATCACAAGGAGCAAGCTGGCAGAAGGCAGCCAAATTGCATATACTCCTTGTAATCACACACGAAGAACTGGTGACTCTGAAATGCCACGTTATACCAAGCAGGCCTGATATATATTCTAGGGGATATTTGTGTTGCTTTATAAAACTTTGATCCTATGTTTGAAGGGAGATCAACCAAGTTAACCAAAGTATGAAAGAAACCCAAAAATGAGGACAGGGAAAGTAGGAAGTGGCTTAAATATAACCAAGAGGGAATAAAGAAAGAGTACTTGCTGAGGAAGACAGCAAAATGCTTCCCTAAATATAAGAGTTTAAAATGCCAGCTGTAATTACTTCCCAGAGGAACAAAATTAATTCAGACAGTAAGGGAGGTAACCCCAGGCCTGTGGTGGGTCAGGAACCCTATACAGCAGCCAGGGGTTGTGTTTAACTCTTCTTTCCTCAAAACAACAGTGTGGAATGGAATCTGTGAGACTGAGAACTTTAATTACTAATTGTTTCTTATTTCAGTGGGATGCACTCAGCCCATTACACTGGGATGACTGTGTTGTGACAGTCATAATTGCACTGGTGGTAAGCTTAACATGGGGGGAAACTGGATATTCTGATAAAAGATGCCAGATAGAGAAGAATCATTTTCCAGCTGTCTGAGGGGAGACCGTTACCCATCAAATGCAAATGTTATTGTAAGTTTGATCTCAGTGGGAACAATGTACTTGTATGACAAACTGAGGAAGCAGCAAGCAAAGAGGATTTAACATATACAGAATATTAAGACATCTTGTTTCAAATAAATAGAGGCATGGAGCTTTATCTTTCAGTTGCATGGTTTGTCACTGGAAGTGCTCAAACTAAACAACTGAGTTCAGAAGAGCTACTAGGAATTTGTATGCACAAGGAGCTAGTTTGCATATAAAATCAGAGCAAAATGAGAAGAGTTTAAAAAACCAGACTCTTGAATAGTAGCCTAGAAATGGATGGCAGACTGCAGATGGGAGAGTATGCTGAAACAGAATGCTTGGATATTGCTCGTGTTTCCAATACTTTTGTCCTATTTAAACACCTGTGTCATCTGTTTGCTGAACAGTAGGAGATGCCCATGATGTTGCAGCTCAGATTTCCAGTGGATACCAAAACTTGTGAAATGTAAGAGTCTAAGTGAGCTAGAGCTTGATTATATTCAGAGAATAATTAACTGTATTTACTTACATACATACTTCTGAAATTATATTGCCAGTCAGCAAGCAAACAAACTCTCAGTCAGGGATCATAGCCTACTAGGTCCTGCTGTCTCTGGAGCTGAAACTAACCAGAGGAGACATGACTTTTCTGCATTGCCACATTTCCTTCTCATTGCAAAATCAGTTGCTTTTTTACAAAAAAGCCTGTAAGAATCTCCAAATGAGAACACAGATCTTTCTAATAATGAAGACTTCTTTGAATGACAAAATAAAAGAATTGGTGCCATGTGGTGTTGCCTGCCATAGTTCTAGCTTGGAAGGAGATGGTCTGATGTCAAGAGTTAGTAACTGCTATGAAGAATGGTTGCATTAATGCCATGGTGGCTCCACGTATGTCTATCAGTCTATTATTAAAAAAAGTATGTGACAAAAACCTGGGTTTAGTATTGCTCAAAATATTACTTAACATATTTTGATTTCCCTCTAGCAGATATTCTATTCTGTATGCAAAATGTGGGTTTTCTGGGGGTGTTGTTTCTTTGTGTTGCTGTTTTTGCAGTCAAGAAAGCACCCATCTGCAATGAATATGATTTTTGCCAGTGTGCTTGGATCACAAATTACAAAACTCAGATTTTGAGATGTTTGACAGCTTTTCCATACCATGCAAAGCTCTGTCTCCTTGCTTATCTCACATGGCAAATTAATACCGAATCCTTTAATACATATATGTAACTCAAATAATAACCTTGATGTGAGAATATTCCTTTAATTATGGCAGATATATCCAATATTCACAAACTAGCTGGTAGGATACAGTATGTTAAATTACAATAAAAACTCAAAGGATGCTTCTGATGAATGAATATCAACTGCAAATTTGTGGAAATTAATTTAAAAACTGATTAAGTCTTTCTTATGAATTGTTAAATAGTTATTAATGTTGGTGTGCATGGATATGCTCATCTAATCATGGTAATACAATAGCACATACAATATAATCTTTACAAGACAGAAAAAGTGTGCCAGAATCCTGTGGCCTTTTGGAGCCAGATACAATACAAATTCAAGAAAAATGTTGTTGTACCACATTTTTAACTCTCACTTTTCACTGGTCTTTTTTATTTTATGTGCTTATCTAATATTTTTTCTAATATAGCTGCTCTGTTTGTGTCTTTACAGCGTTGAAAGAAAGTTGTCTTATTTGAAGGAAAATATGTATATAAAACTGTATGTACATTGACTATATTGCTTTAATTTTGAGTTATTCTTTTGGTAATATCTGTATACATTCTGGAGGGGTATTAAGAAGAGAAAATTCCATTCAAAAATCAGTTTTAATTTTGGTAATTTTACAGAACACGAAGTCAGTCATACAGTTCAAGAAACAAGAGCTGTACCAAGGCAACTATGTAGTGATGGACTTTTCCTGTTTGACATGTTTCCCTGTTGAACAGAGAGGACCAAATACCTCAGAGAGATTTAAGCACTGAAAAGTCAATTAATTTCAATTTAATCATAATTTCATCAATTGCAGTCTGTGGAACTTTAGCATCTAAATGCCTTTGGGTATGTGGGTCAAAGAGACTCAACATATTTAATATCTACATTCAGCCACACAGATTAACACCTACAAAATGTCTCTGGGATAAACTTACTCAACTGCAAAGGAGTCATAATTTTGCTTTATGGCATTACTATGGAAGTTGCTTATCTTAATTAAACAGAAAACTTAATGGAGTCATAGATTTTTATTTTGATCATATATGACTTAATGATGCTATCACAGAATCACAGACTGGTTGAGGTGGGAAGGGACCTCTAGAGGTCATCTGGTCCAACCCCCTTCTCAAGCAGGACCACCTAGAGCTGGTTGCTCAGGACCATATCCAGATTGCATTTGAATATCTCCGAGGACGGAGACTCCACAACCTCCCTGAGCAACCTGTCTGTGCCAGTGCTCAGTCACCCTCACTATAAAAAATTGTTTCCTGATGTTCAGAAGGAACCTCCTGTGTTTCAGTTTGTGCCCATTGCCTCTGGTCCTGTCACTGGGCACCACTGAAAAAAGCCTGGCACCTATCTGCCTATATACACATATATAGGTGAAGAATATACACATATATTCTTACACACATAAATGTACATTTAAACACACACATATATCCACAATTATTCTCAAATTTATGCCTGTTGTTACCTCTCTTGTTTGGTGTATCACTGTAATTGATACAATTGTCTTAACTGGGTATTTTACAGTTTGTGCTATGGCAAGCATAAATGAAAACCAGTCCTGATTTTATTCTTATATGCTTCATGTTTCCCATTTTCTCTAAGTAATTTTTCCCAGTATAATATTAATTCTGGTTCTGCAGATGTGCCCTGGAATATGAGTTGTTTTCTTCCAAATGAAAAGATATATAGTTCTATTCTAGAGTTCACTGTGCCTAAATAAGTGCCAGCTAAAGTAATGCATCACCTCTCCTCTAGGACCTCTGTTTGGTTCCTGGATAAGAAAGAACAATTCAAGCTGGGTTGTTTAATGCAGCTTCTGTATTCCCCGTATAGATAGTGGAATGAGAGTCAGGTGCCTCTAAAGGACTGCAAATAAATTCTTTCCCTTCCTTGAGATACCAAAACTGTAAAATTTTGTTTATCACTAGATCCAAACTGTATAATTTTTGCTTCTTGTTCATGTAACTATAACAGTTTAATTCCTGATAAGAAATAACCATAGCTATTTTTTTCTGCATCTTGCCATGTCCTGATGTCTATAGGCATTTGTACCTCTGCTTATTGTAATGTTTCCTGCATGCACTATCTTTTGTCCGTGCTGTATTTTATGGAACAAACTGTTGGTTGAAGCACGTACAGCTGAGTTTCCATACAGTGTCAATTTATACTTACATCTTTTTCATAAGCATCACTCATCCCAGGGATTAATTTGTATATAGCACTTTATGACTTTAAGAGGTTTGTTCTAAATTTGCCCTTCAGATTTCTCTTCTACTTTTCATTGGTCATGCATTTAGAAGAAAGAACTGTAGCACATAGTAAATAGCAACAGCTGCAATGACAACAGCAGCAACAACAATGCAATTTTACTAGCCATGCCTATAATAATATATAAGATTGACACAGATGTGTTACTTGCAAAATGCCAGCTGCTGGCACTTCTTTTCTTGTTGACTATAAGCAAATGAAAAAGAAATAAAACATTGTTTTTGTGACACACCACTTACTTCATAGATATTTCAGCAAACGTAAGGGCACATTTCACAGCTGAATATATTTTGCCCTAGGATATATTCAGTTTGTATTCATTTTAGAATTTACTCTGTTAATTAGAAAATGTTATAAGATTAATAAGTAGTCTTTGCTAATGTATGCAATGGACTATAAGCTTAAGTTGATATTTTTTCTTTAACAGGCATTAGAGATTAGTTCATACAAATCATAGTGAGCAGTATATCCCATCTTTCAAAGCTGGTCTTTATCTCTATGTTGCTTTATAATCTCTGAATCATTTCTAAAATCCCTGCCAGAAAAGCCAACAAAAACCCTGCAAACCCTACCAACATAAAATGACACATTGCAATTTCAAACACTTTTATAGAAGAATTGATTTTCAAGGAATCCTTTGTAGATGTAAAATGAGACAGCTTAGAAACACACAGAGTATACTACAGCTTGTGAAAAGACCCTTATTTGTTAAGAAAATGTAGTGTTAACTACTTGGTATCAGTGAGCAGTCTATTTTTCTGGTTTCCAGGGCATTAGGCTGACCCTTGGCGTGTGGTCCAGCTCCAGCCTACATCATTTTTGAGTTTCATGATGATGGTCCAGAAGAGTAAGGTCCTCTCTGCAGTTGAGCAAGATCACAGTGCCCAAGCTCCAGCTGACAAGAAAGGTCAGCCAGTGTCCTCTTCTTTGTGGTCACCCAGAGCAGGGTTTCACTGCAGTGTGGTGTCCAGGTGGCCTCTAGATATGTAGTTTGTGAAGAGATTCTTCCTTGTTTGGACAGGTTTCCTGATCATATCTCTCAGATATGAAAAGAGGCTACTAAGGTCAAGCATTACTTGATGCTGTAAGGTGAAGCATTTACTACACCCTATATCCCTAATCATTTTACTACTGGCTTACTGAAGAAATCACTCTTCCTTCTGTATTGACCTTTCCCCAACTGAAATTTGGAGGAAAATACTCCAGGATGATGCAGAATACCCAGGTGCTCTTAACATATAATCTGTATCCAAAGATATTAATACATCCAGAGCTGCCCTGCCAAGATCTCATCTCCTCACCTCCAGTGCAGCTGCAGGAGAAAGAATAAAATTTCATCATCCACCCTCTTACTTTTACTATAGACAGAAGGGACAGGTCAGATTTTAGGTAGACTTGGAATCTTCTCACAAGTCAGTCATAGTTCAGTCACTTTAGTTTATGTTGACATTTTCTTAGGCTGCCACTACTGCAAAAAAAAAAATTACAACTTTTCTAGATCTTTACAGATCATCAGCTCCCTCTGCTACTTGTAAAATATCTAAAGATTTCCTCTGACATTATTTTAAAACTGAAAAAATTTGTCTAAACCTATCCTTTCCCACCAAACATGTTGATTCCAATATATAGACATCATTCAGATTTTAAAAAAAATGAAAATATCCACATACAGACACTTAAATGCAGGTGTCATAGATAATATGAATCCCAACTCACAGATCAGCTGCTTGAGAAAACAAAATATATACAGATATGTCCTTTTGTACTCTCCCTCAAAGCTTTGGTAAATTTGTTACTGTTGAGAGAGTTTCTAAAGGACATCTCAAGAACTATAACTATTGCATGTTTCAGGATTAAAGTTTAGATGAATTTTTCAATTTTAAAAAGTTGTAGTAATATCTTGAATGGTTGTAATACATATCTTGCACAAAATTATGGAAACTGTAGGATTTTAGCTGCAGAAAATGCATGAGCTTTTTATTTAGAAATCTTATTTGAAGGGAAAAAGTCTGTAGGAGTCTTAAGAAAATATATTCAGCCAAAACATTATTTTCTACATAACTCAGATTCACCTTTGATCCTTTAAATAGTTTGATATCATGGAGTTAACTCAGTTAAGGAAGTTAACATTAGAGACAACAAAGCCAAACACATATTATGTAATAAATGACATTCGACAATTAATTTAGCTCCTGTAACTGGTGTACCCTATATTTCATATTAGTAAATACAAAGAATATTGAAGGCAAAGGAAAAATTCTGTCTAAGGCAATTGAAAGATTCTGTGGCACAATAATTAAATTAAACTCAGAAACAATTTTATTTGCCCATTCACCCATCCTTTAGTCTGTTTATTGTCTTTTTTTCACTGATAATAAAAACTGTATTAGTTCCTGTACTTTTCTGTGCAAACTGTTGTGGTGAAATATAAGCTTAGACCATATTTTCAGAAATTCAGGCAATGATCCACATATACTTATACGTCCCTTTTAAACAAAGCACTGTCCATCTTTTGAAGGCACGAAAATCTATGTGCATTGTGATCCTTTAAGTGTACCCGCAACTTCAGGTGTAAAAATAGCCTATGTTACAAATACGCCATAGTTCTTTATTATACTGTAACATCTTACTACTTTATAAAATACAGATTATAAAACTGTTATATTAGAAATTAAATATTAATACACAATGCACTTTCAAAACACAAGCTTCAAAATGCAGTTCATATGTCACTTTTAGTGCTCAGCTGAAAATCCTCATGACTTTTCAAAATAAATCTGGACAGCTACTAGACATTTTTGTTTATGACTAAATGTTATCCACATTAGTCTGTGCTGACATAACTGTTAATAGACACATTTTGCAATATAGTTTTGAAACATCCAAACCCATTGTGATATGGTTTATCCCTCTGCAGCGCTATGTCACTGGGAATATTTAATGAACAAGGACAAGGAGCTTTTTAATTGTGGTCTAAACTTCCACAGATTTCAGTGGGAGCTTATAAAAATGATCAGTTAGAAGAGGTTTTATGTAATGTTTAAAGGTTTATTTGTACATTTGATTGCAATGTGGTTACATGGTCATTTAAATAAAAATTTTCCATTTTGTATTGCAACACATCTTAAATCAGCTAACTAGAAGATTAACTGGTTTAACTAGCAGTTGAGACACATGAATTTATTAAATCAGATTTTCACAGTTATGAGTGCTAATCAAATTATGCCCTCAACTTCGATTGATTGTTTTTAACAACCTTTATTTGCAGTAGGCACCATCACACTGTTGTGCTACCTTTGCTTCATTTCCCTTTTCTTCTTATACTCCCTTAATTGTTTGCATCCACTTACTTTTTTTATCAGATGTCTTCTATTGTTTCCTGCTGGATTACCTTCCCTACAACAGGCATATCCCCACCTCTTTCATCTTCCCAGCTGCCAAATCAGCAAGGGAGCTGTAAATCATCACCAGAGTAAACCCCGAAGTTCTCATAAAAGCAAAGTTTCAGAAAAAAGTGTGCATTTGTTGATCCCAAAATGTTAAAAAAGAAGAAAAAAAAAGGTTTTGGTTTCAGAGAACTTTTGCTGGTTTTAAGGTAGAGCCGCAAAGGAGGCTCACTCAGCAGGACTACTGGGACTCCTGGCTGGGAGCAGTGGGTTGGGAAGCCCCTGGCAGCTGTTAAGTGACATTGATGGTCTTGTCAAGTCTAAAAGTGGAATTAGTGGAAAACAACATCAGTTTTAAAGGAAGGCTCTAGAGGGTATCAACAAAGCTTCTGGCTTGCTAGAAATTTGTGAATGTTTCCTAAACATGGAGCTGGGTGGATGACATTTTTTTCCATGTATCTTGTATTATGTGGATAACGCTATCTCAGTCATTCTCACTTCAGACTTTCAGTTTTCTTCCCAACATCCTGCCTGAAAATATACTTAAAAATTTTAACCTGTTTTCTGTTTGAATATTTCACATGGACTCATGAATGGTCTGACGTAAGTTAGACCTAGTCTAATTGACCTAATCTGTATATTTAATACCCAGCTGCCATATTCCAAATGTTTTCCTGTCTGTCTCTTACAGTGGGTACAAGATAAACCTAATACTCTCTGATTTACCTCTTCTCTGTTTCTAAATTATGGTGGGTTTACTCTAAAATTATGTTTGGAAGAGAAGACACTTAGAGTAATGAGCTTTCATGCAGGTTTTAGGAGGAGCCTTGAGAACGGACATCTGCTTAATCATCAGCTTTAATCAGTGTCAGTGTCTGGTCAGGTGAACATTGTTTTCACTGCAATGATGGACCCACTTTATTTGTCTTTCATAAATAGGCTATGAAGAACAGCATTATCAGGTGTCCATTTTTCCAAATGTTAATGGTCAGTATCACTACAAGCCGTGCAGTTACAGAGGATTAAACTCTCATCCCAGATTATTTTAAAAAAATCAGCAAGCCCACAATGGCTTGCTGAATGGCCATGCTTGAAAATTAGCATCTTTTACAAAAGCTCTGATATTAGCGCTCTGAAAACAGAGGTTTAAGTTAGTGGATAACTGCCTGAACCTGCACAGGAATGGGCTGATTGTTTTCAGTGCTTATGAGCCACAGACAAAAGAACCCAATACTTACAATGTGATCCTCCTTTCTGGAGGTTATGCATACATGTAGTGTCATCTGAAGAAGCCACCATCATTCTCTCTGGTTTGACAAGATTCTTTTTTTTATTTTAAACCACACCTCTGGGGAAAGACAACCAATGTGGGACATTATGAAGAGTAAAATGAGCTCCCTTCCATTCTTCCATTGACAGGAATAAAGGAAAAAATAAAGCAGAAACCAGGACTATGCCACTTGTTCCTCCATCATCTATCTGACAGCAACAGGAGACATTCTTAACGACCCATACCCCTAATAAATGCTCATATACAGAGACTCTGAAAAAGCAGAGACAGGACTGAGGCACAGACCAGCATCCCAGCCTTAGCAATGATGTTAAAGAATCCCAGATGCTATGTGAGACACAGAGTTAAAGGAAGAACAGAATTACTGGGTTCAGGCTGGAAAGAACAATATTGATTCTGAGATTTAGGGGCAGAATTAACTGGTGGGTGAGAGATGAACAGATGTGGGTTCATTAAAGATTTCTGTCTTTCTTTTGCTGACACACATATACACACTTTTTCAATTTAGGTATCAATTACTCCTATTTCATATTGCTGTTTGTTTTGCTCTTGCCCCAGCAGATGTTTAAGATTATGAAACATGGGAATTTTATCTTCTGTTTAGATGGGCTCACTGAATCTTTATGTCTCATATTTTCATGTGATTACAGAAGAATTCTGATCGAAGAGAATTCATCTCTGGGAAAGATAAAAAACAAAAAAAGCATTACCTGTCTTTATATAACAGAAAACCACTGCATATACATTTACACGTATAAAATGTTTCTGCCAGAGGCATTGAAAATTATCATTTCTTCTTCTCTTTAATTTCATAAAAATCTTCCCATGCCAACATGTTATAGGCTTGTAAGTAGAAGCTGGCAATGAAAGCTTGACTTGATCCACCGTGAGGCAGTATGCTCTAGCAAGTGTACTTGTTCTTGAGAATCTATAAATGTCAAGACTGTTAACTATTTCACTGTTCATCAAAGCATTTCAGAAAAAAGAGAGTTTGTTCTCTGAAGAGGTGTTCAATCAACTGTGAGTGACAGCTCCTTTTTGTGCCATGAATTTATGGGTTTGGGAAGTGTACTTTATTTACTTTTTTTTCCACAGTGCAGGAGCCCAGCGGTGCTCTGCAAGGCATCTGGCAGGATATGCCTCTGTTGTAATGAGGGCAGGTTTCAGACATCCTCACTCAAGCTGTGGCCCACTTGAGTTCGAACACAGACATGTGCTGCCCCTTAGGAGACACACATCTGGAGCTTGACAGCTGTTCAACCGTGGTAGCCCACAGCTGGCTGGGGTGCTCAGGCTCACCCTTGCACTTTTGGACATAACTACACTTCTTTCAGGGGAAGCTGTGCCAGGTAGGAAGCTTAACGAGGCAACACAGTTTTCTGGTATCAGTGTCAGGTATTTCAACTTAGGACAAGTCAAGACTGAAGAGCTGAGACAGGGCATATAAACATATTTCAGATACTGCTGCAGTCCTCAGCCAGCCATTTCTGATAAGGGCGGTCTATGAATAATAATTGCCTGTTGCCCTCATTTAATAACTGTGCTAAACCAAAGTGCTAAGGTCTGAAAAAAAATGATGGCTAAGTAGTTTGAAAAGGTGACTCTCAAATAGTTGGAGAGCAATCTAATGAGCAAGTTGTTGTAGTTTGTCTAAGGACTAGCAAAGCTTTACACAAGACTCCTATGATGCTTTATGGAGGAAAATGTTCAAATGTGTCATTAAAAGATACATAATGTGTACCAAATAGAGTGCTACTAATGACTGCTGCTTATGCATGTATTCAGCATACAAATAGCATAATTGACTAATTAGAAAATGCATGTTGGAAGATGACAACCAAAGGCAAATGAATAGTGTACTGCATAAGGAACTGGTTACTTGTGTGAAGAGGAATTTTAGTTTTAATTCTTTATATTGGACTACTAACCAAGAAGATCCAATTTTGTGCTATTTGATCACAGGGCTATGTATAAGTTTGTTAACCACCATAAGTGCCCCCAGATAAAGAAATCTGACTGACAAAAGCAATATCAAGCTGGTCAAGCACTAAATGAATGTGTTCCCTTGAGAAGATAGAGTTAGATGTAAACTCTGGACCAGACAGCTGTGGCCAGTGGAAAAGCATCTGCACCTGGTATGACATGAATAGGGCAGAGCTGTTGAAATATCCTGGAGAGCTGACAGTGGCCAGTGGGGCAGAGTAGCCACTGGCTGGTAGGGGAAATGGACCCTGTAAGGACTGACCAATGATAACAATTTACATACGGTCTCTTTTTTTGTTCTTAAATATTTTGATACTTCACTGGCCTTTCCTTTTCTCATGAGCAAACAACACATCCTTACACCAAGACATCTGAGCTGTAGCCACAGATGAGCTCATGCACTGGCCCTGTGGAGAAGAAGGAGTAAAGTCATTCTGCTCCCATCCATACTCCTACAAATGCCCCATTCTTCCTTCCAGTAGTGTATCAGGAAACTGCATTGTTATACTCACACTTCTCTTTGGAGGGTGCTGCACAGCTTTCTGTAAGCTTTATCTGGGAGCTTTCATAGTGGCCAGCATTCCCATTATGTCTTTTCTACACTTGCCCCCACAATGATTCCTGCAACACACCTTTTGCATAGTACCACCCAGGCAAAACAATCCCCTTATGCAATTGAAAGTATTGTTTCATCTTCAGTTTCCTTCTTTGCCAGGGGCCATGAGAGAATATTAGGAACAGGTGGCGGTAGCCAAAGTCCTAGATTTTGCTTTATTATTTGTGTGCATTTACAGCCTTCCTATGTGACAGTCTCATTTAGTCAGTGCTACAGGCAATCTCTGTCTGTACCTAAAAATATCTTTAACAGCTGCACATAGGGAACAATCACGAGGGAAGGAAAAGAAGCATACAAAAGCAAAAGGCAACTTAGAAAGGAATTGGAGCCAGAGGAATTCAAGACTGGGGTTCTTTTATTACCTAAAAGGACACTTATTTTGAGGAGCATGCAGAGTTTGCTTTTATTGATTCTATTTTTGTTGATATTTTGTCCGTTGCCATTGTTTGCTTAAAATAATTTCTCAGGAGATACCTGGTGGCTGCAGGCAGCAAATTTTAGCAAAGTAGCTCTGAAAGTGAAAAATTGGATTATTCTCTACGGAAGACAACTACTTTATACAAGCACAAAGAAATATCTGTGAATCTTGGCATTATATATTGGGATGTGTGACAAGTTCCTATAAACTCACAGACAGAACCAAGAAATAGTGTGAAGAAAATATTTTTCTCTCTCTTCAAACCTTCAGCTGGAAAGACTGGGGGGTAATATCTTTTATCTCTTTTTCTGGTACTCACTGGAACATTCACATTTAAAAGTTCTTTTCTGCCCTTTCTTCCCAAAGTCCTTGTAGCACTTACTATCTTACAAACTTTGCCTTATCCCCTTCCTACCGCCCTGTCACTGCTTCAAAAATTGTTAAGCCAGGGCTGAGAAAAATCAGTTTCTCTTTGTAATCCTACAGTGGAGACCTTAAACTGGCAAACAGAAACAAATTTATAACCCTTTGCAAACTATCCCTCCCTCTGTTTCCTTCCTTTTCCTTAGATTTTCAGCTTCCTTATAAGTGTTTTGGCTGAGTGATTAGACAGAAAGTGCAGTATAGACCAGTTTGTCATTGGACACCCCATCAGGGCTGCCTGACACCCCAGGTCAGCCTGCCTGTTTCAGATACTTGTCTAAATTCTGATTAATTTCCACCTTCCCCCCACCCACGCTGCAGCTTTGAGATCATAATAGGAGCAAGTTTCAGGATGTCCTAGTTTCCTGAGAGATAGAGTTAAGTATTTTCCTCATCCCAGAACACTGTAGGATGGTGAGTAGGTTATGAGATTCATGTTGTCTCCACTTGTAAGCTGTTTTTAGTTGTACAACGTACTGGCTCCCTCAGGAAATCTAATTGGAAGTGTATTAGAAAGAAAGACCTACTGAGGAATGTAGAAAACAGTGTGGTGTTCCTCATATCCAGTATAAGAAACTATAAGATATTTTATATATATATATATATATGTAATATTATTATATGTTATATATTATATATTATATATTATATAACATATTACATATTACATATTACATATTACATACTACATATTATATTTTATATATAATATTGTATATAATTTATTATATATATTATATATTATAAGATACTATTTCATAGTATCCAATGTACAAACAGATGACCACCATTTTCCCAGTCTTTTTAGTCTCATGTTACAAGGGAAGAATAGAAGAAATCTGTGCAGTGTGTCCCTGATAACAGTGCAAGAGTGCCCACACGTGCCCCCACATTTTTCTCATCTTTTCCATGTATATCTTAACTGAATTATAAGAAGCTTTTGCTGTTTTTGTCCCTCAATTTATTCTGGACAAATATTTGTCTACCTTGTCATAAAATCCTCCAATAACTGGGTTTCTACAACACGCCTAAGTACTCTTTCCTGGTGTATTCTTCATTAAATATTCTTAACTTTAATAATTTCCCTCTAATTCCAAACAAAATAAAAAATAAAACAAAACACCCACAGAGTCTCCATTGCTTCCAAGCCATTTTAATTTAACTCATCTCTGGCAAGATTCATGAAATGACAGAGTTTTCAATTCTTGGAGAAACAAGGAGGAGGGTCAGCAAAACCACTACCCTGAATTTTAGAAGGGCAGACTTTGGATTATTTAGGAGCCGGGTTAACAGAGTCCCTTGGGAGGCAGTCCTTAGGGGCAAAGGAGTCCAGGAAGACTGGATGTTATTCAAGAAGGAAGTCTTAATGGCACAGGAGCAGGCCGTCCCCATGTGCCGCAAGTCGAGCAGGCGGGGGAGAAGAATGGCCTGGCTGAACAGAGAGCTTTGGCTGGAACTCAGGAAAAAAAGGAGAGCTTACCGCCTTTGGAAGAAGGGGCAGGGGAGGACTACAAGGATGTTGTGAGGCTATGCAGGGAGAAAATTAGAAAGGCAAAGGCCCAGCTGGAACTTAAACTGGCCACTGCCATTAAAGATAACAAAAAATGTTTTTACAAATATATCAGCGACAAAAGGAGGGCCAAGGAGAATTTCCCTCCTTTGTTGGATGCAGAGGGAAACATTGCCGCAAAGGATGAGGAAAAGGCTGAGGTACTTAATGCCTTCTTTGCCTCAGTCTTTAATAGTCAGACTGGTCATCCTCAGGTTATTCAGGCCCCTGAGCTGGGAGATGGAGATAGGAAGCAGAACGAAGCCCCAGTTGTTGAAGAGCTGGCAGTCACTGACCTGCTCCTCCACCTGAATGCACACAAGTTTATGGGGCCAGACGGGATCCACCTGAGGATACTGAGGGAGCTGGCAGAGGAGCTGGCCAAGCCACTTTCCACCATTTATCAGCAGTCCTGGTCAACCAGGGATGTCCCGGATGACTAGAAGCTAGCAAATGTGACACCCCTCTACAAGAAGGGTTGGAAGGAGGATCCGGGGAACGACAGGCCTGTCAGCCTGACCTCAGTGCCAGGAAAGGTCATGGAGCAGATCATCTTGAGTGCCATTATGCAGCAAGTGTGGCACAACTGAGGGATCAGTCCCAGCCAGCATGGGTTTATGAAAGGGAGGTTCTGCTTCACTAACCTGATCTGCTTCTATGACAAGGTGACCCGCTTAGTGGATGAGGGGAAGGCTGTGGATGTTGTATACTGGGACTTTAGTAAGGCCTTTGACACTGCCCCCCACAACATTCTCCAGGAGAAGCTGGCTGCTCACAGCTTGGACAGGTGCACTCTGCACTGGGTTAAAAGCTGATTGGATGGCTGAGCCCAGAGTGTGGTGGTGAATGGAGTCAAATCCAGTTGGTGGCCGGTCACAAGTGGTGTTCCCCAGGGCTCAGTGTTGGGGCCAATCCTGTCTAAAATCTTTATCGATGATCTGGACAAGGGGATTGAGTGCACCCTCAGTAGGTTTGCAGATGGCACCAAGTTGGGTGGAAGTGTCAATCTGCTGGAGGGTAGGAAGGCCCTGCAGAGGGACCTGGACAGGCTGGATCAATGGGCCGGGGCCAACTGTATGAGATTCAACAAGGGTAAGTGCTGGCTCCTGCACTGGGGTCACAACAACCCCATGCCACACTACAGGCTTGGGGAGGAGTGGCTGGAGAGCTGCCTGGCGGAAAAGGACCTTGGGGTGTTGGTTGACAGCGGCCTGAACATGAGCCAGCAGCGTGCTCAGGTGGCCAAGAAGGCCAATGGCATCCTGGCTTGTATCAGAAATAGCGTGGCCAGCAGGACTAGGGAAGTGATCATCCCCTTGTTCTCGGCACTGGTGAGGTCACACCTCGAGTACTGTGTTCAGTTTTGGGCCCCTCACTACAAGAAGGACATCGAGGTGGTGGAGCGTGTCCAAAGAAGGGCAACGAAGCTGGTGAAGGGTCTGGAGAAGAAGTCTTATGAGGAGCAGCTGAGGGAGTTGCGGTTGTTTAGTTTGGAGAAGAGGAGGCTGAGGGGAGACCTTATTGCTCTCTACAACTACCTGAAAGGAGGTTGTAGTGAGGTGGATGTTGGTCTCTTCTCCCTAGTAACAAGGGATAGGATGAGAGGAAACGGCCTCAAGCTGCGCCAGGGGAAGTTTAGGTTGGTTATTAGGAAAAACTTCTTCACCGAAAGGGTGGTCAAGCACTGGAACAGGCTTCCCAGGGAAGTGGTTGAGTCCCCATCCCTGGAGGTATTTAAAAGACATGTAGATGTGGTGCTTGGGGACATGGTTTCGCGGTGGACTTGGCAGTGCTAGTTTAACGGTTGGACTTGATGATCTTAAAGGTCTTTTCCAACCTTAATGATTCTGTGATTCTGTGATACTGTGATTCTGTGATTCTTCTAATCTACATTTAGATGTCCATAATATGAATATCTAAAGCTGAGCTGACTCTCATTGGCTCCTTCTACAGTCAATGAAGAAAAGGAGGCACTTCTAGACTTCTATTAATCTGATTTATTTTAGCTAATCAGTAAGATTAATCATGACCTGGAAGTTCCTACTTCACTCACTTAGCTAGACAGGGACCTTAAGGAAATTAAGGAAATTATTAGCAAGAAACCTTAAGGAAATTTTGCTTTTAACTGAGTTGTTGAAAGGGTGATTCACTGAAGAAGACAGCTGCAGTGATAAGAAGTCTGGTAAAGATCTCATGATCTCATAGTGAGGTGGACCATGCATAAAGACAAAAAACAGTAGTCTTCAAACAAGGTGAGAAGAATAGAAAAGTAGATGTTAGGGATACAGGAATGATTAAGTTTTTGATTTTTGCTCACACTTTTCTGGTGAAACACCAGAAAGCAGAAAAATGACTACATTCTTTGAAAAGTAATGAAGTCTTTAAAGTTGCAACCTGCTCCCTAGTTCACAAAAATTCAGTAAGTTCTTATAGACACACTGGAGCTGACCATCGGGGGTCTGTGAGGACCAGCTGCCCCACCAGAGGGAGCCAAGAGTGGCCATGGGGCCGGCAGGGCCATGTCCTCCCGAAGCAGGGCCCCATCCCATAGCACCCAGAGAGAGAGCAGGGCCAGGCTGGGAACAGTGACTGTGGCCAGCCCAGAGCCCACAACTTCCTGGCAAGACCACAGTGATAGGGAGGATCGAGGTCCAGCCAGGAGCCAGCCTGAAGGTCTGGTCCAGACCATGGGCAGCCAGGTGGGCCCTGGGGTCATGGGAAGAGTGCACACAGACTCCTGGCACATAAGCCACCAATTTTTCACTGGTTTGACATAGCCAGCTGAGTGGACAAAATACTTCAGTATTACTGCAAGAGATCCTGGCTGCCACCATCTTGATTTTCAATCACAGAATCATAGAGTCATAGAATATCAAGTTGGAAGGGACCTCAAGGATCATCCGGTCCAATCTTTTGTGGCAAAAGTATGGTCTAGACAATATGGTGCAGCACCCTATCCAGCCGAATCTTAAAAGTGTCCAATATTGGGGAATCCACCACTTCCCTGAGGAGATTGTTCCAATGGCTGATTGTTCTAATTGAGAAAAATTTTCCTCTTGTGTCCAGTCGGAATGTCCCCAGGAGCAGCTTGTACCCATTACCCCTCATCTTTTCCGTGTGACTCCTTGTAAAAAGGGAGTCTCCATCTTCTCTGTAGCCACCCTTTAAATACTGTAACATAGCGATAAGGTCTCCCTTAAGCCTTCTTTTCTCAAGGCTGAACAAGCCCAGTTGTCTCAGCCTCTTCTCATATGGCAGGCTTCCCAGCCCTTTGATCATCTTTGTGGCCCTTCTCTGGACCCTCTCCATCCTGGCCACATGTTTTTTTGTATAGTGAGGACAAAAACTGAACAGGTGTGGCCTGACAAGCACTGAGTAGAGTGGGATAATGACTTCTTTATCTCTGCTGGTGATGCCCTTGTTGATGCAACGCAGCACCCTGTTGGCTTTCTTTGCCACAGCAGCACACTGTTCACTCATATTGAGCTTGCTGTCCACCAGGACCACCGGGACCCTTTCCACAGAGCTGCTTCCCAGCCAGGTAGATCTCAGCCTGTGCTGCACTCCTGGATTATGTTTTCCCAGGTGCAAAACTTTACACTTGTCTTTGTTGAACATCATAAGGTTCTTGTTAGCCCACTCTTCCAGCCTATGCAGGTCTTCCTGCAGGGTGTCTCTCCCTTCCAAAGTGTTCACTTCCCCACTCAGTTTGGTATAATCAGCAAATTTTGTCAGGGTACACTTAATCCCATCATCCAGATCACTTCTGAAGATATTAACCAGTGTTGGGCCCAGTATCAAGCCCTGGGGGACCCCACTTGTGACAGGTTGCCAGTTTGAAAAGGAGCTATTTACCACCACCCTCTGGGTGTGGCTTGTCAGCCAGTTACCCACCCACCGCATAGACCACTTATCTAGATTGTAACACATCAGTTTCTCTAGGAGGATGCTGTGGGAAACCATATCGAAAGCCTTGGAGAAATCCAGGTAGGCAATGTCCACCACTTGCCCCACATCAGCTGAGCAAGGTACTTTGTCATGGAAGGCAATCAGGTTGGTCAAGAACGATTTTCCCTTGGTGAATCCCTGTTGGCTTTTCCCAGTCACATGCTTCGTTGACTTGTGATAGCCCCCAGGAGGATTCGTTCCATAACTTTCCCAGGGACTGAAGTAAGACTGACGGGCCTATAATTTTCTAGAGCCTCCTTTAAGCCCTTCTTGTAGATGGGGTGAACATTAGCCTTCTTCCAGTCTTCTGGGATCTTCCCCAATCTCCATGACTTCTCAAAGGTTATGGAGAGAGGCCTCACAATGACATTAGCCAGCTCTCAACACCCTGAAGTGGATATCGTCAGGGCCCATTGATTTGGAGGGGTCAAGCTCCTGTAATAGTTCACATAACAACTCTTCCTTCACTGACGGTGGGTCTGTGTTTGCGTCAACCTGGATTTTTGTTCCCAAGGCCTGGGGCCCAACACTGCTGATGAAGACAGAGGTGAAGGAAGTGTTGAGAACCTTTGTCTTTTCAGCAGTGTTGGTGACTAATTCACTGCTACTGTTTAACAGTGGGCCAATATTTTCCTTCTGTTTCTGCTTCTTGTTTACATACCTGAAGAACACTTTTTTGTAGTTTTTGACATCTCTGGCCAATTTCAATTCTATCTGAGCTTTTGCTTTTCTAACTGCATCTCTGCACACCTTGGCAATGCCCCTGTAGTTCCCCACGGGTATTCATCTGCGTTTCCATCTCTGATAAGGTTCTCTTTTGGTTTTGAGCAAACTCAGAAGCTTGACGTTAAGCCAAAGGGGTCGCTTGCTCCTCCTACTTCTCTTACTTTTAAAGGGGATGAACTGTTTTTGTGCTTCCAGGAGAGCATTCTTGAAAAAATCCCAGCACTCACTAACTCCTTTATCCTCCATGGAAGCTTCCCACGGAGTTCCTCCCAAGTGAGCTCTGAGCGAGCTGAAGTTTGCTCTTCTCAAATCTAAAACCTTTGTCTTAGTACTAACCTTCAGCATGCTCAGCAGGATCCCAAACTCCACAATATTGTGATCACTGCAGCCAAGGCTATCACTAACTGAGATACTACAAAGCACATTTTCCTTGGTTTGTGAGTAGCAAGTCCAGCAGTGCCTCATTCCTGGTTGGCATTTCTAACATTTGTATGAGGAAGCAGTCCTCTATGCGTTCCAGGAACTTGATGGATTTTCACTCTTTTAATATGAGAATGCCATCTCTGTGAGTAACAAATAGAGAGAGGAAGAAAAATTGTGTGGAAAGCAGGCAAAAAATTGAAAAATCCTCCAAATTTGGAGGGCAGGGTATGGGAACCAGTTACATAAAGTAACTGTGGGATCTTTATAGAATCATAGAATCGTTTAGGTTGGAAGGCACCTTTAAAGGTCATCCTGTCCATCCTCCCTGCAATGGGGAGGGACATCTTCAACTAGGTCAGGTTGCTCAGAGCCCCATCCAGCCTGGCCTTGAATGTTTCCAAGGGTGGGGCATCTACCACCCCCTGGGCAACCTGTTCCAGTGTTTCAGCACCCTCATTGTAAAAAATGTCTTCCGTATATCTAGTCTGAATCTATCCTCTTTTAGTGTAAAACCATTACCCCTTGTCCTATCACTACAGGCCCTGCTAAAAAGTCAATCCCCATCTTTCTTATAAGCCCCCTTTAAGTATTGAAAGGCCACAATAAGGTCTCCCCGCAGCCTTCTCTTCTCCAGGCTGAACAACCCCAGCTCTCTCAGCCTTTCCTCATAGCAGAGGTGTTCCATCCCTCTGATCATTTTTGTGGCCCTCCTCTGGACCCAATCCAGCAGGTCCATGTCCTTCCTGTGCTGAGGACCCCAGAGCTGGGCACAGTACTCCAGGTGGGGTCTCACCAGAGCAGAGTAGAAGGGCAGAATCACCTCCCTCGACCTGCTGGACACCCTTCTTTTTTATGCAGCCCAGGATACGATACCAGGCTTTCTGGGCTGCAAGTGCACATTGCTGGCTCATGTCCAGCTTTTTGTCTATCAGTACCCCCCAAGTCCTTCTTGGCAGGGCTGCTCTCAATCCCTTCATCCCCCAGCCTGTATTGATACTGGGGATTGCCCCAACCCAGGTGCAGGACCTTGCACTTGTCCTTGTTGAACCTCATGAGGTTCACATGGGCCAACTTCTTGAGCTTGTACAAGTCCCTCTGGGTAACATCCTGTCCTTCAGTCATGCCAACTGCACCGCTCAGCTTGGTGTCATCTGCAAACTTGCTGAGGGTGCACTTGATCCTGCTGTCTATGTCATTGATGCAGATATTGAACAGCACTGGCCCCAGTACAGATCCCTGAGGGACACCACTCGTCACTGATCTCCATCTGGACATTGAGTCATTGACCACTACCCTCTGGATGTGACCATCCATCCAATTAGCTATCCACCGAACAGTTCGTCCATCAAATCCATCTCCCTCCAATTCAGAGAGAAGGATGTTGTGGGGGACCATGTCAAAAGCCTTACAGAAGTCCAGATAGATGACATCCATAGCTCTTCCCTTGTCCACTGATGTAGTCACCCTATCATAGAAGGCCACTAGGCTGGTCAGGCAAGACTTGTCCTTGGTGAAGCCATGCTGGCTGTCTCAAATCACCTCCCTGTCCTCCATGTGCCTTAGCATAGCTTCTAGGAGGATCTGTTCCATGATCTTCCCAGGTACAGAGGTGAGGCTGACAGGTCGGTCATTCCCAGGGTCCTCCTTTCTACCCTTTTTAAAAATGAGTACAATGTTTCCTTTTTTCCACTCACCGGGGACTTCCCCTGACTGCCGTAACTTTTCAAATATCATGGAAAGTGGTTTGGCAACTACATCAGCCAATTTCCTCTGGGGTCTGGGATGCATCTAGTCAGGTCTCATAGACTTATGTATGTTCAGGTTCCTAAGGTGGTCACGAACCTGATCTTCTCTTACAGTGGGAGGGACTTTGCTCCCCCAGTCCCTGCCTTGATGTCCATCCACTCGAGAGGTGTGGGAAGAGAGGTTGCTAGTGAAGCCTGAAGCAAAAAAGTCATTGAGTACCTCAGCCTTCTCCTCATCCATTGTTACCCATTTGACAGTTGTGTTCATCAGGGCAAGTACACTTTCTTTCACCTTTCTTTTCTAGCTAGCATACCTATAGAAGCCCTTATTATTATTCTTTGTGTCCCTTGCGAAGTTCAGCTCCAGCTGTGCCTTGGCCTTCCTGTCCCCTGGGCAAAGCCCTGTATGACCTGATTGTGCTTTGAACAAGAGGTTCAACTACATGACTTCTAGAGGTTGCTTCCAGCCAACATTTCTGTGATTATTTTCAGTACACACCTTGTAGCACTTGCCAAGATTTGAGAAGTGGAAAACTTGTGCAAGATCTTCAGAAAAGCTTAGAAGAACAAATTTTTTCACAGGATAAAACTAAAAATGAAAAGCACTAACCAAGACAGAGAGATAATGTGAGATGCTTGCAAATAGTTATACAAACGCATATGACCTAGGCTAACTACAAGTACTTTTTCCTTTGTGTGAGCCCTGGACTCATGCAACTTCACAATTGCAAGATTTGATTCAATCATCTGATAACTAGGTTTGACTCAAAGAGGTCTGAGGAGCACTGGGTTAGGTTAATTTTTATTTTCTACATCTAAAATAGAAATATGTAAACACAAAAGAGGGAAAAAGGTAAATGCTACATACACTTTAGCAGAACTGACTTCATGTTACATCTTGTTGCATTACTGAAAATGGACACTTTTTAAAGTGAAAGCCTGGCTGCATATTTCTGCAGCTTTTAGTGTTGAGAGGCACTGAGGCATCCTCGAGGCTGACTACTGAGAGTTTTGGAGTGTAAAAATAACTAGAGAAGTGCACATTTGATTAACAAAAATAAACACCTCAGTAACTTCTGAACTGTGAATCAACAAATGAACACTACTTAGCTGTAAAAGACTGAGTTCTAAATGAAAAATATTTGCTGAATTTCTCATCTCCCAGGAGAAATTTGCATTGCAGATAAGTGACACTTTGAAAGGGTCATATCACTTTTTGCATGTGTTTCAACACTGCAGAGGCTTAATTTATGTACTGTCATTGAAGAGAGGGAAGTATAATGGATTTTTAATTATTCCAAGTTACAAAGAGCAAATGGAAAGTAGTCCAGTTTCTAGACAAAACAGGAAGAGAATTAGGAGTTATAAAGAGCAAATTACACAGTCATGCCCTATTGAAGTTTTCCTGGGAACATGACTTTCCTATATTTTAAAAGGTATACATTCATTTCTTGATTCATTCCTCAGGGTACAATGCTTTATCACGTTTTTAAAATGGTTAACAAGGTTGCATGCACCAAATTAAGTCTGGTTTATTTATATTTGTACATGTTTCTTTGCCTTTGAGTAATTAGGTTGATGTACCATACAAAGGCAACAAAGCCCTGCTGATAGACTTAATTTTTCTGGATTTTCCAGTTCCTCGACTTAAGAAAGTGGAAAGTTATTCAAATTTTTGCATTGGTGCATTTTTGGATCTTAAACACTTTTGTTCAGTGACAAGGCAGACAGTAGTACTTTTCTATATCTCTTTCTATTTTTTCCTGTTCACTAAGAATCCAGTACAGAAGAGTTCCAGCACATATTAAAGTCTCCAAAAGTCTTAATAATTTCAATATGGATTTAAACCACCACAACACACAGAGCATTTTTCCTCCCTATATCTCCAGAACTTTATCACTAGAATTAGGTTTCAGTATTCTCACTTCTCCCCACACACACCTTTCCAAGTCTTCCGTGTCTCATTTTTTTCTCTTTTCATCCTGGTTGCCAGTGAAAACACATTTGGCATGGGTTTTCATTAAAGTAGGTAAAATTATAAATGTTCTTTGTTTAGGTTCCATTCATCTAAATATAGTAAATTTTGATGAACAGACAGAGTTCAACTGAACTCTTTGAATAGTTTGACTTTTAGAACAAATCTGGAGATGATACAAGACGAGATTTTCTTGGGAAATTTAGAGGTGTTCTGCTGTTGGTTCTGAAATACTACAACAAACACTGTTGGTGTTTCACCATTTGCAGTTCCATCTGGAACCCATACGGAAAATTTGCATACATAAAAATAAAATGTTATCTGAATATTTCAGACCTTCATTAAAGGTTTGGTCTAATTTCTGGTCTAATCACAGATGAAACTCAAGTGGTGTTGGGGGACACTTAGATTTTGACTGGTTTATATCTAATTTTCATCATCAAGATAACTGCCCTGTGGGGAAAAGGCAATAATTAGAAACTCTGCTGCTTTTTGTCAAGATTGTCTTTATGGGAAAGTGATACAAGAAGTAAATGGATTGGATTCAAACACCTGTATTGCCTTTTAATAATAGACTTTGAAGGGCTACAAGGAATGAAAGGTAACAACACAGAGTAAAAAAGTTTGCATGCGCCTACTGTCGATAATTTATATGATTTAGTGCAGAAACTTCCCTAGTAGAACATAAGTCTGGTTATGGACTTCCAAACTGAGTCTCTATATAGCAGTGACAGCTATGCTTGAGTCATAAAGGAAATGAAATGTATTTTTATTACTGTGTTAAAAATTTCAAAATAGATTGGTTTCATTGTTTTTTAGAACATTACTTTATTGTGTTTCACAGCAGAAAAATTCACAATGGGACCTTTTGAAGACCCCTGGGGTCTGCAGAACTTGGGCACAGTTTAGAGGGCTTGCAACTGAGCAGTCTGTGATTCCACAGAAGGAAACCTACTACTTCCATTATTTTGAGTTATTAGTCTTTGGTTCTTTTATTTTTCTAATACATACATAATGTGTGAGGCAGTTGGTTTCTTTTCTCAAATTAGATTTAACAGTAATTGATAGCAGTTTCACCAGAAATGTCCCATATACCACAGAGACTATGGCCGCTTCTGCTGTCAATAACATAAAGTAATATCTGAGAGACCCCAGGGGCTACTAAAAGAGGAAACAACATCTACAGTATCAAGTTCTTAAACCAGAAAAATCTAAAATGGCAACATCATAAAATCTACCTCTATGAGTAATGGCAGACATGGATACAAATTTCAGATCCAGTCTTAAACGAAATATATTACTTCTGCTCCTGCAGTTCCCTGGTGACTGCTACTGCTCTCTGCAGGATGGAGCATGCAAGCTACCAGAAATTTGTGTTTGCTACTGTTGACAGACTGCCTGTGAGAGCAACAGATAAAAAGAGAAATCAGGCATGTGCCATGCACTACCATGGAAGCTTTCCAGGAGGTATTTCAACCTGCAAACGGATTCCACCTTCCCAGGTACCCTTGCATAATAGGTATGAGGGTCTGCAAGTGGAATCAAACAATGACAAGGACGATGGTTCATCTGGCTTGGAGGTGTCGCCGAGGTTAAGTCGGCTCTGCATCAAAACCGCTTCCATAAAGAAAAAAAGACATGTCATTGTCATAGGACACTCTCTCCTGAGGGTAACGGAAGGGCCAATATGCAGACCGGACCCACTTACTGGGGAAGTCTGCTGCCTCTCTGGGGACCGGGTTAAAGACATGAAGAGAAAACTTCCTACCTTGGTATGGCCCTCGGATTATTACCCATTATTGATTTTTCAGGTAGGCAGCGATGAAGTTGCAACAAGAAGTCCAAGGGCAATCAAGAGAGACTTCAGGGCCTTGGGATGACTGGTTGAGGGATCAGGAGCACAAGTAGAGTTCTCCTCTACCTTTCCAGCTGCAGGGAACGATGCGGAAAGAAACAGGAAGCACCAGCAGATCAATACCTGGCTCTGAGACTGGTGTCACCAGCAGAACATTGGGTTTTTTGGTCATGGGTCAGTCTACACAACACCAGGCCTGCTGGTGACAGATGGGGTACGCCAGTCTCAAAGGGGAAAAGGATCTTTGTGCAGAAGTTAGCAGGGCTCATTGAAAGAGCTTTAAACTAGATTTGAAGGGGGAAGGGGATAAAACCAGGCTTGCTAGAGATAAGCCTGGGGGCACCATGCCGGTGTTTGAGGGACAGTGTGCTAGTGACGTCCTTTGGTCTGCCATCTCAGTGGAGGCAGGGGACGGAGATCCATGTGGCAGCAAAGACACAAGGGTTATTGATGTGTTACAAACCACAGAAGTGCCTGAGAACAGTTACATAGGAATTAGGGCTTCTCCCCCAAAAAAAGGTGGCTCAACTGAAGTGTATCTACAGCCTCCTTTGAAGGCTGAGGGGACACCATATTGCTCTCTACAACTACTGCCTGAACATGAGCCAGCAGTGTGCTCAGGTGGCCAAGAAGGCCAATGGCATCCTGGCTTGTATGAGGAACAGTGTGGCTAGCAGGACCAGGGAAGTGATAGTGCCCCTATACTCGGCACTGGTGAGGCCGCACCTCGAGTACTGTGTTCAGTTTTGGGCCCCTCACTACATTGAGGACATCGAGGTGCTGGAGCGTGTCCAAAGAAGGGCAACGAAGCTGGTGAAGGGTCTGGAGAAGAAGTCTTATGAGGAGCGGCTGAGGGAGCTGGGGTTGTTTAGTTTGGAGAAGAGGAGGCTGAGGGGAGACATTATTGCTCTCTACAGCTACCTGAAAGGAGGTTGTAGCGAGGTGGGTGTTGGTCTCTTCTCCCTAGTAACAAGGGATAGGATGAGAGGAAACGGCCTCAAGCTGCACCAGGGGAAGTTTAGGTTGGATATTAGGAAAAAATTCTTCACTGAAAGGGTAATCAGGCATTGGAACAGGCTGCCCAGGGAAGTGGTTGAGTCTGCATCCCTGGAGGTATTTAAAGGACGGGTAGACGTGGTGCTTGAGGACGTGGTTTAGTGGTCGACTTGTCAGTGCTAGGTTAATGGTTAGACTCAATGATCTTAAGGGTCTTTTCCAACCTTAATGATTCTATGGTTCTATTCTATGATTCTATCTGAAAGGAGGTTGTAACAAGGTGGGGGTCAGTCTCGTTTCCCAAGTAACAAGCAATAGGACTAGAGAAAATGGCCTCAAGTTGTGCCAGGACAGTTTTAGGTTGAGTATTAGGAAAAACTTCTTCACCGAAAGGGTAGTCAGGCACTGGAACAGGCTGCCCAGGGAAGTGGTTGAGTCCCCATCCCTGGAGGTACTTAAAAGATATGTAGATGTGGTGCTTAGGAACATGGTTTAGTGGTGGACTTGGCAGTGCTAGGTTAACGGTTGGACTTGATGACTTTAAAGGTCTTTTCCAATCTAAATGATTCTATGATTCTATGATTCTACTCTATGATTCCATACACACAGCATGGGCAACAAACAGGAGGAGCTGGAAACCATTGTGCAGCTGGAAAACTATGATATAGTTGCAATCATGGAAATATCGTGGGATGACTCATACAACTGCAGTGCGGCAATAGATGGCTATAAATTCTTCAGAAGGGATGGGCAGGGAAGGAGACGCAGTAGGGTAGCCCTCTATGTTAGGGAATGTTTTGATAGTCTAGAGCTTAACGATGGTGATGATGGGGTTGAATGTTTATTGGTAAGAATCAGGGGAAAGGCCAACAAGGCAGATATCATGGTGGGAGTCTGTTATAGGATGAAGAAGTGAATGAAATATTCTACAAGCAGCTGGGAGAAGTCTCACAATAACTAACCCTTGTTCTCATGGGGGACTTCAACTTACCAGATGCCTGATGGAAATACAATACAGTGGAGAGGAAACAGTCTCGGAGGTTCCTGGAGTGTGTGGAAAATAACTTCCTGACACAGCTGGTGAGGGAGCCAACTAGGGAAGGCGCCCCACCGGACCTGTTGTTTGTGAACAGAGAAGGCCTGGTGGGTGATGTGATAGTTGGAGGCCATCTAGGACATAGTGATCATGAAATGACAGAGTTTTTGATTCTTGGAGAAGGAAGGAGGGGGGTCAGCAGAACTGCTATCTTGGACTTCCAGAGGGCAGACTTTGGCCCATTTAGGGGCCTGGTTGAGAGAGTCCCTTGGGTGGCAGTCTTGAAAGGCAAAGGAGTCCAGGAAGGCTGGACATTCTTCATGAAAAAAATCTTAAAGGCGCAGGAGCAGGCCATCCCCATGTGCCAAAAGACAAGCCAAAGAGGAAGAAGACTGGCCTGGCTGAACAGAGAGCTTTAGCTGGAACTCAGGAATAAAAGGAGAGTTTACGACCTTTAGAAGAAGGGGCAGGTAACTCAGGAGGACTACAAGGATGTTGTGAGACTATGCAGGGAGAAGATCAGACAGGCCAAAGCCCAGCTGGAACTTAATCTGGCTACTGCTGTAAAAGACAATGAAAGATGTTTCCACAAATACATTAGCAACAAAGGGAGAGCTAAGGAGAATCTCCATCCTTTATTGGATGTGGGGGGAAACATAGTGACAGAGGATGAGGAAAAGGATGAGGTACTTAATGCCTTCTTTGCCTCAGTCTTTAATAGTCAGACTAGTTGTGCTTGGGGTACCCAGCCCCCAGAGCTGGAAGACAAGGACAGGGAGCAGAATGAAGCCCCCATACACCAAGGGGAAATGGTTATTGACCTGCTACACCACTTAGACACAGACAAGTCTATGGGGCTGGATGGGATCCACCCAAGGGTACTGAGGAAGCTGGCAGAAGTTCTTACAAAGCCACTTTCCAACATTTATCAGCAGTCCTGGCTAACCGGGGAGGTCCCAGTTAAACTAGAGGTTAGCAAATGTGACACCCACATACAAGAAGGGCTGGAAGGAGGATCCAGCAAGCTGCAGGTCTGTCAGTCTGGCCTCGTTGCTGGGGAAGATTATGGAGCAGACCATCTTAAGTGCCATCATATAGCACATACAGGACAACCAAGGGATTAGGCTCAGTCAGCATGGGTTTATGAAAGGCATGTCCTGCTTGGCTAACCTGATCTCCTTTTATGACAAGATGATTCACTTAGTAGATGAGGGAAAGGCTGTGGATGTTGTCTACCTAGACTTTAGTAAAGCCTTTAACACCGTTTCCCACAGCATTCTCCTGGAGAAACTGACTGCTCATGCCTTGGACGGGTGTACTCTTTGCTGGGTAAAAAACTGGTTGGATGGCCAGGCTCAAAGAATTGTGGTGAATGGAGTTGCATCCAGTTGGTGGCCGGTTGCAAGCGGTGTTCCCCAGGGCTCAGTATTGGGGCTGATCCTGTCTAAAATCTTCATCGATGATCTGGACAAGGGGATTGAGTGCACCCTCAGTAGGTTTGCAGATGGCACCAAGTTGGGTGGAAGTGTCGATCTGCTGGAGGGTAGGAAGGCCCTGCAGAGGGACCTGGACAGGCTGGATCAATGGGCCGGGGCCAACTGTATGAGATTCAACAAGGGTAAGTGCTGGGTCCTGCACTGGGGCCACAACAACCCCATGCAGCGCTACAGGCTTGGGGAGGAGTGGCTGGAGAGCTGCCTGGCGGAAAAGGACCTTGGGGTGTTGGTTGACAGCGGCCTGAACATGAGCCAGCAGTGTGCTCAGGTGGCCAAGAAGGCCAATGGCATCCTGGCTTGTATCAGAAATAGCGTGGCCAGCAGGACTAGGGAAGTGATTGTCCCTTTGTATTTGGCACTGGTGAGGCCACACCTCGAATACTGTGTTCAGTTTTGGGCCCCTCACTACAAGAAGGACATTGAGGTGGTGGAGCGTGTCCAAAGAAGGGCAATGAAGCTGGTGAAGGGTCTAGAGCACAAGTCTTATGAGGAGCAGCTGAGGGAGGCGGGGTTGTTTAGGCTGGAGAAAAGGAGACCTTATTGCTCTCTACAACTACCTGCAAGGAGGTTGTAGTGAGGTGGGTGTTGGTCTTTTCTCCCAAGTAACAAGCGATAGGATGAGAGGAAACAGCCTCAAGTTGTGGCAGGGGAGGTTTAGATTGGATATTAGGAAAAAATTCTTCACTGAAAGGGTAATCAGGCATTGGAACAGGCTGCCCAGGGAAGTGGTTGAGTCCCCATCCCTGGAGGTATTTAACAGATGCGTAGATGTGGTGCTTAGGGACATGGTTTAGTGGTGGACTTGGCAGTGCTAGTTTAACGGTTGGACTTGATGATCTTAAAGGTCTTTTCCAACCTAAACAATTCTATGATTGATTCTATGATTCCCTTCTCTGAGGGAAAAGTGTGGGACAACATTTGCCTATTATTTAAGGTATAGTGCTGGAGGTTGGGTCTGGTGAAGTTCTTCGGAGATAAAGAAAAAAAATATCAGTTTCTTCTAAGGTTCAAGATGACAGCAGATAACTGTAGAGAGGAGAAATTTATGAGAGCACTTATGCACATTAGTGAAAAATGACCTTTTAATCAAAATGAATATTTTTTATCAGCTTGAATTGTTTCAAGCAAAACCACAGAATCTGAAGGTTAATGTATTTATCCTCATTTCTGACCATTTTTGTCATTTCATGCAACATCACAACTGAAAACATAACAATGAAAGAAAGAAAAAAAATGAAAGCAAAACAAAAAATCTGGAAAACTGAAAGCAAACAAACAAGCCTCCCAGGGGAGCATAAAAACACATCAACTTTTACAGTGAATTTTGAGAAAAAAATATAATTGCTCCATGAAAAATGGTTTATGATTTTATATTTAAGACTCCTAAATTGGAATATCTTCTGGAATAGTATTGCAGCCATATTATATTCTTGTCAACTGAAGCTGTACTGTTATTAAATGTGGCAAGCATTTACCTTGCAGGTGCATAGAGACTAGAAAAATAAGGACCAGACTAATGCAGTCAGTATGGACTGCACACACACGTTGCAGCTAACCTCATAGAGGTGAAAATTATATTTCCTTATACAAATATTTGTTGCTACAGAAATAAAGCTAGGAGAGATCTGTGAATTAGATTGCCATCATCCACAGGTTTTAAAATAAAAGTACTGCTGAATAATGAGCAAGCTCTCTCAAGTCCTCGTTTGAAAACCTTGAGCCTCTGTGATGCAAAAAATGACAAGGACAGCCATTTAAAATGATCCCACAAAAGCGTACAGACAGACACTGTAGGTGCTGAATACTCTTCCCAGTGAAGAGACTTAGCTGGCTTGCAAACATAGGGCTACCCTATATGCAGAGGAGTAGCCAGTGAGAATTAGACATGTATAATCAACATTAAACAGGTTTTCTGGAGCTACATAAGTGTAGTGGACACATATTTTCACCTGATTCCATTTTCTTTTTCTGATCTGGTGTTTCCCAGGGGTATGTGACCCTTTGGCTATTGCTTTTTCTGGAGTAAGGCTCTCCTTCTTGTTTGTAAACTTTGATGGGAAAAAGGCCTTTTGATATGGGTCTTCCACATCCTTTGGATATACTTGGTTTACTTGGTGATCTATACTGAAGACTCATACCAGTTATAATCAGAAATCATCCGGTCTGGACTGGACAATCTCTCTAGTGAAAGCCAGTACAGTTCCACTGACAGGAGTAGTTGTGACAAATCATTGTAATCTCCACTGGTCTTTGGTGTTACATCACTATCATGAGGAGTGCAATTCTTCTCTTTTTCAGCAGATGGACAAGATTTATTCTCCTTTAACTAGTCTCAATCTAGTTATGCTACTTTAACTAACTGAGGGTTTTCTTACTGACCTCAAGAAAATTGATGCAAATTAAACAAGGGGAACATAAATTGTAGATGAAACCCTTCTGCCAGTTAGATCAACAGTTTTGCTATCAACTATAGCAGAGTTGAGATGTCCTCCTTTTAAAAAAAAAGCTTATGGAAAGAAGTCAAGTAAAATTATGTCTTAATCTCTTCTTTTTCGCATCACTGGAATATCAACCAAAGGCACCAGAGAGCCTTATGACATATGATTAACACAGTTTTTTTTTCTTTCTGCCTGCACTCTTAGAAAGAAAAAACACCTGAATGTGTTAAGTCTGTTGCATTTTGGCAAAATTTACACCACAATCTGAAGGAGCATTTATAAAATAACCAAGAGGATTTGCTGACCAAGGTCCATATCCCCACCTTGGATTCTTTTGCAGTTCTGATCAGGATAAAGAAACAGACATTGGGATCAAGAAGCTGTCATATCAAAGCTGTTTTCAGTGTGTTACAATTACAAATTCAAAGTGTGATGCAATTACAGGGGCTCAGTAGATTATATTTAATCAATTGTATATAGTGGTATGAACAGAGAAAAAGCTTTAAAAATCTGTTAACTGAAAACCTAGAAGATCTAGGCAATCTACAGAAATATTTATAACCAAAAATACAGACAGAACGCCTATCAACTTGACGTAATCAAAACCTCATGAATAGAAATCCACAGGAAATTGACTAGCTCAACACCAGAAACGTGATAAGACACACTGAAAGGTGGGATTAAATTGATTAAAAGGCCTTAGGAACCCCTTTCTTCTTTCTCTACAGCATTGGGGTGAACTTACTCATTTGGGTACCACTTGGTACCACATCTGCAAGGTGGACAGCCCTCTCTCTTTTGCAGCATTATATGTGTGAATCTGCTATAGAAGGAGAGAGAATGCAGGAAGATGATGACCCTCCTTGCAGCTCAGAAGGCAGGGTGGTACCCGCCTTGTAGCGGTGTACAAGCTCCAAAAGCTACCACCTTTACTGCTTCTATCCACACGGTAGGCTGATCCAACAACAGTTCAGGGACAATGACACTTCTGTCTGTAAGATCTGTTCCTGTTTCCACTAAGTAAAACTTTATGTTCTGAGGACAACAAAAAGAGCCATAGAACAGATTTCCAGGTGTTCTGACTCTTCTGCCTTTCCAATAGTGTTCTGAGTAGATTGGAAGTGATGTAGATCCTGTTACATTTCTTTTATTGAGATTAGAGTGTGACACTAACTAAAGGACCACATGCAGGTGGTAACACGATGCTTTCACTGAAGGAACTCCGTGAAAAACACGTGGCTGACAAAAGAGGGCTTAATACAATGAAAATTCAAAATTATATGACAATGAAGTATATTTAATGCAGAAAGTCTCTAAAAAGTTTCTTAGAACTAGGAAGCAACACATTTCCATTTCTTTAACATAATCTGACAATAAAATTCTGCATTAGATGAAAAAATAGAAGAACTTAATCTAAGGTATTAACAGAAACCTGGTTCTTGACAGTCAGCTGTGATTAAATAGATGTTAGGGAGCAAAGTCTTTGACAAATACCTCTGACAGTTAATTATTATTTTCCTTCAAAGTTTCCTTTTTCAAAACAAGGTCAATGCAGGAAGATATGTGAAAATGAATAAAAAGAATGACCTGTCATTTTACAAAGTCTTTGCTATAAAATTAAAAATATGCATTTATGTCAAGGTTATAACAGCACAAATGTAACACATTACGTAAGCATCTTGGTTCATTTCATGTTAAACTTTACAGCATAAGTGTCCACCCCCGGGTCCTAGATCATAAACTGCAACCATGAGTAGCATTTATGTACTTTAAAATGTGGACTGAATAGGACTAACAGGGTAACACGTAGCCTAATAAGACAGAAACATGTTAGATACTGGTTATTTGTTGTTGACATTGTATATGCTAAAGATATTAAAAACTTCTCATCAGTCCAATGGACAGTCATATTTTAAGTGATACAAAGAAAAAGAATAAATATTTTACTTTTCCATAAGTCTTTAAAATTACATACGCACACATACACATACATGTGTAATTCCTCCCAAATGTATGGTTTTAATTCTTTATTCTACAAAACCATTAACTATTTTTTCATTTATAGCTCTGTGTATAAATGAGTAAATCAGGTCAACTTTTACCCATAAATTGTATACACTTTTCATCAGCACCTTGAAGAAAAGAACAATGCTATTAGTAAGATGCAGAATTGGAATTATGTACTTTTGTGACTTTTTGTGTTACTAAAAATGCTGTAAAGGGAAATGCAATTACTAGTCCTATTAACATGAGAGATTTTGTATGAATGCCAGCAAACAAGATTTGGCAAGAATTCTCCTTCTCATGGACTGAAACTATGTCTGCTCTTCCCATTAACCCTTTTGATTTAACAAGTGAAGATGTGCTATACTTTCTGACAATGTCATGCAAGAAACTATAAAAAGGCATAATTTCAACCCATCAATGAAAAAAAGGTTGTTACCTTCAAAATAGTCTTTAAAAAACATGGCAAAGTAGCAATTAAGCACTTTCAATCCTTTAAAATTGTATGCCTGACAAATACTTGTTTGTCTGGTGCAAAACAAAATGATGAATAATTTATTTCAAACTAAGCATGATAAAAAATTTATTAGTTTCACTAAATATTATGGCATCATATTATACAGAAATGTCAGAATGAATAGTTAAATACATACTACTTATGAATAAATATAATAGCTGCTGACCCACTGAAAAGCACATCTACAAAGAGCTGAAATCTTTTGGCATTGAAATTTTGTCTGTGATATTCAGAGCGGTATCACTTCACTTTCCTTAAGGTGTCTCCAGCATAGGTGTAGCATTTAAGCTAGAGTGTCTAGACCTTCATTTTATTCTGTTAAGACCTACTCAATGACATTCATGGCTTCCAGAGGTTTATTCATTCTACTGTGATGCAGAATATACATTTGGTCAGATAGTTGCATCCTAACCTCATCTGATTAGCTAATCTGCTGTAACAGAGACCTAGACCTGTTACTGACATGTAGAAGTCTATTTTGCAAATGCTTAATGCTAACAGACTGACCACCTATAATGTAGGTATCACAAAATCCTCTAAGAAGGGAGAAGTGGAATGCAGAGGAGACCAGCCTTTTTTCATTTGTGGCAGGAGCCAAGCATCATTACACAGTATTAGTCATCATGAGAGTGACAATTGAAAAAAGTGAAAATACAGATGTCACTTTGTTTTAGCGCTAGTATATATCAACCTATTAAAGTAGGTCAACACCAGCATTCACACTTCAGGCTGATAAATATAAGTAAGAGAATAAAATGAACTCTAGATTTTGACTGAAAAAACAGTTTCAACAGAGAGAGCATAAGGAGAAATTTCAGTGTAAGGTAGTATAAAATAATCATCAGCTAAAACTCTTTTCAAGTAGTTTTTCTTGGAGAGCTTTGAATGGTGAATTTTCTTCTCTTTTAAGTAGTGACAATGTTAAATTTAGGATAATACTTCACATCTCAGACAAAATACAACTGATCTTGTCAAGCAAAACAATATGAGGCCAGGAGTATAAAGGTCTGTCTCAGGAATAGCTAGCAATTGGCTTTTGTGTTTGATGCTCTGTGCTTAAAATAAAGGATAGTGCTAGACTATAATGTTACATTTTTAAACAAATGCAAAAATGATCCAACTTAAAAAGAGAGCAAATATAATGGATTAGGATTGTATCAAATGGTTATCCTGCAGGAAGCATTATACTGAAAATTACGTAGTATTTCTCTCTCAAAATATCAATATTCTTAGAAAATCTATAGATTTAAATATAAAGAAATCAGTAACAAAGAAAGGAGAATATGAAAAAAAGAAACTGTATCAAAAAGCGTTACTAACATATTTAGGAAACAAAGTATTTAGTAGTGAAACACAATCACATATTGTACATAATTCATGTGGAATTAAATACATGTAAGTATGTGCGTTTATGTGTATGTATACTTATTCTCCTTTGGAATGAACCCAAAAAATTTCATCCTTTTGTTTTACACTGTATGAAAGACAGATAATGGAAGCAAGAAAGGAAATATGTACATTCATGGAAGTAAATTAAATAATGACTACAACATACCTAGGCACTAAGTCATACTTATTTTTGCTGAGACAATAGTTTCCCAGTGAAGAAAAAACATCTGGTACTAAAGAAGTAAGGTTCTTTATGTTAGCATACTAAGGTGACAGCATACTCTTGATGTTAGCATGACAAGGTGATTCGCTTAGTAGATGAGGGAAAGGCTGTGGATGTTGTCTACCTAGACTTTAGTAAAGCCTTTAACACCATTTCCCACAGCATTCTCCTGGAGAAACTGACTGCTCATGCCTTGGACGGGTGTACTCTTTGCTGGGTAAAAAACTGGTTGGATGGCCAGGCTCAAAGAATTGTGGTGAATGGAGTTGCATCCAGTTGGTGGCCGGTTGCAAGCGGTGTTCCCCAGGGCTCAGTATTGGGGCTGATCCTGTCTAAAATCTTCATCGATGATCTGGACAAGGGGATTGAGTGCACCCTCAGTAGGTTTGCAGATGGCACCAAGTTGGGTGGAAGTGTCGATCTGCTGGAGGGTAGGAAGGCCCTGCAGAGGGACCTGGACAGGCTGGATTGAAGGGCCAAGGCCAATTGTATGAGGTTCAACAAGGCAAAGTGCTGGGTCCTGCACTGGGGCCACAACAACCCCATGCAGCGCTACAGGCTTGGGGAGGAGTGGCTGGAGAGCTGCCTGGCGGAAAAGGACCTTGGGGTGTTGGTTGACAGCGGCCTGAACATGAGCCAGCAGTGTGCTCAGGTGGCCAAGAAGGCCAATGGCATCCTGGCTTGTATCAGAAATAGCGTGGCCAGCAGGACTAGGGAAGTGATTGTCCCTTTGTATTTGGCACTGGTGAGGCCACACCTCGAATACTGTGTTCAGTTTTGGGCCCCTCACTACAAGAAGGACATTGAGGTGGTGGAGCGTGTCCAAAGAAGGGCAATGAAGCTGGTGAAGGGTCTAGAGCACAAGTCTTATGAGGAGCAGCTGAGGGAGGCGGGGTTGTTTAGGCTGGAGAAAAGGAGACCTTATTGCTCTCTACAACTACCTGCAAGGAGGTTGTAGTGAGGTGGGTGTTGGTCTTTTCTCCCAAGTAACAAGCGATAGGATGAGAGGAAACAGCCTCAAGTTGTGGCAGGGGAGGTTTAGATTGGATATTAGGAAAAAATTCTTCACTGAAAGGGTAATCAGGCATTGGAACAGGCTTCCCAGGGAAGTGGTTGAGTCCCCATCCCTGGAGGTATTTAACAGATGCGTAGATGTGGTGCTTAGGGACATGGTTTAGTGGTGGACTTGGCAGTGCTAGTTTAACGGTTGGACTTGATGATCTTAAAGGTCTTTTCCAACCTAAACAATTCTATGATTTTATACTTCTTCAGACATGTCTAAATAGCAGAAAATGAGCAGAAGTGACTGGCTATTCAGAATCAATATGTACTGTCTGCAGTGAAAACTAACACACAGAAGCACCCCTGCTGCAGAGACACCAAAGAAAATTTGATTGAAGAAGTAATTGCAGCCTTTAATGTTCACATTTGCATGTTGTCCACTCGCAAAATATCCTCCTGGCATCCTATTCAGTCTGTGGCTGGAAAAGTATTGATGACTTTGGGGTTGAAGCTGGGTTCCATAGTTTGAAAGCATAATTTGCTTCTTGTGGAAAGAGGGCTCCTTATAAACATAACTACATAGGACTGATCTACAGTTGTGCTTCTTTGGTGCTCATCTCTGGTGTGAGCAGAGCGTCAGAGAGGGACAAGTAGATTTCTTAATCCTGAAAGGTGTCTCCAGTTATGATTATTAAAGATTGCTTATAAAGAATATCTTGTGAACTGCATGGTTACATCCATATCATTTAATAAAAAAATAAGATTGTTGTACTATTATTCTGTTCTGTTCTATCCTATTCTAGGAACAGTATCTAAACAGGGAGGTTTTTTTGGTCTGAGATGGTTAGGAAAAGAGAAGTATCCCAGTATAGTGAAATGATGCAAGTCCTTCACAGCTGTAGGCTACAGCTACTCTACTAAATTGCAAGTCCCTTAGACCATTGACTGACAGAGAGGCCAATGGTCCATGGAATAGTCCAGATCTACGCTAGTAAATTCCTGTAGCCCCTGAAACAGGGTAGCCATGACCAAACTGACTGTTGTGAGTAGGCTCTGGTCCATGCCAGCTATGAACCATGTCTGGGAACTGTTTAGGAGACCATTAGTGGGCAGTCTTTTCCAGGGAGTAGAATGGACCCAGCTTCCCAGGTTTGGGGAGGAAACTATTCCAGGGACTACTGACACAGGCTTACCTGGAGACAGCTTTCAGTACTTGGGAGTCTACTCTGTTTGCTTTGTCACAGTCCCCCAACCTGCTGTTGCTGTCTTTTTGACCTTTCTCTTAGCATCTGGCTTGCACATACTCTTTGTTCACCCTCTTTCCTCCTCTTCAGCTCTTCTGCAATTTTTTTTACTTTTCCTGTTGCCTCTTCACTCTCTCTACGTGACTGTAGCACTGCTTCTGTTGCTACTGCTTGTCATCACTTGCCACCAATTTTTGTTGTTCATTCTTAGCAGAATTACACCACCACATCGGGACCTGGATCATCCTGTCCTGAGCCATTCCTGTGTCTACACAAGTAGTCATTAGTCCAAATGGAAGAAATGCTCCAACTGGCCTTGTGTGAAACCGCTTAAGTTTGATCTATTAGCTGAGACTATTTGGGGCAATTTCGTGTTGCATCACACTTCATGTCATGGCTAGCAGGGACGCACCTCACTGGAAACCTCTGTCCTAGGAGATTATTTAAAAAAATTAACATTACAGTTCAAAACAGTCTAAATAAGCTGGATATCTGAGCAAACCTAACAAACTGGATGCTTTAACAGTCATAGGAAAAAAAGGGAATAACTCCTGTGTCACAGTTTTTGGCAGAAATAGAATCATAGAATCATAGAATTGTTTAGGTTGGAAGGCACCTTTAAAGGTCATCCTGTCCATTCTCCCTGCAATGGGGAGGGACATCTTCAACTAGGTCAGGTTGCTCAGAGCCCCATCCAGCCTGGCCTTGAATGTTTCCAAGGGTGGGGCATCTACCACCCCCTGGGCAACCTGTTCCAGTGTTTCAGCACCCTCATTGTAAAAAATGTCTTCCGTATATCTAGTCTGAATCTATCCTCTTTTAGTGTAAAACCATTACCCCTTGTCCTATCACTACAGGCCCTGCTAAAAAGTCAATCCCCATCTTTCTTATAAGCCCCCTTTAAGTATTGAAAGGCCACAATAAGGTCTCCCCGCAGCCTTCTCTTCTCCAGGCTGAACAACCCCAGCTCTCTCAGCCTTTCCTCATAGCAGAGGTGTTCCATCCCTCTGATCATTTTTGTGGCCCTCCTCTGGACCCAATCCAGCAGGTCCATGTCCTTCCTGTGCTGAGGACCCCAGAGCTGGGCACAGTACTCCAGGTGGGGTCTCACCAGAGCAGAGTAGAAGGGCAGAATCACCTCCCTCGACCTGCTGGACACCCTTCTTTTTTATGCAGCCCAGGATACGATACCAGGCTTTCTGGGCTGCAAGTGCACATTGCTGGCTCATGTCCAGCTTTTTGTCTATCAGTACCCCCCAAGTCCTTCTTGGCAGGGCTGCTCTCAATCCCTTCATCCCCCAGCCTGTATTGATACTGGGGATTGCCCCAACCCAGGTGCAGGACCTTGCACTTGTCCTTGTTGAACCTCATGAGGTTCACATGGGCCAACTTCTTGAGCTTGTACAAGTCCCTCTGGGTAACATCCTGTCCTTCAGTCATGCCAACTGCACCGCTCAGCTTGGTGTCATCTGCAAACTTGCTGAGGGTGCACTTGATCCTGCTGTCTATGTCATTGATGCAGATATTGAACAGCACTGGCCCCAGTACAGATCCCTGAGGGACACCACTCGTCACTGATCTCCATCTGGACATTGAGTCATTGACCACTACCCTCTGGACGTGACCATCCATCCAATTAGCTATCCACCGAATAGTTCGTCCATCAAATCCATCTCCCTCCAATTCAGAGAGAAGGATGTTGTGGGGGACCATGTCAAAAGCCTTACAGAAGTCCAGATAGATGCTGTAAGCACAGGGTTGTTGAGCATGCCATACAGTACAGTTGTAGCCATTACTCAAAACTTCACATGCTGTAAGCAGCTGATATTTTCTTGAGATGGTCTGTGAGGTCTCTAAATTCCGCCTAAATGGACCTTTGTGATCTTCATTTTTTTGCTAAATGTGGTCATATTACTGTGGTGCAACAAATTATTCTATACCATAAAGAACGAATCCTTTCAGTCAGCAGCAAAACACAAGGTAAAATATCTGGAGTTAGAATTAATTTTCTCAGCCCTAGATCTTATTTGTGGACTTATACAGCAGCCTGATTCATCAGAATGTAAGTTCTTCTTTTTGATGTCAATAGATTTTTTTTCTGTGTTTTAACTGTTAGATCTGCCATTTCATGTTATGGACTTATGTTAGAAACAGTAGCAGAGAAAAACAACAATCAAATCTTAAAAAAACTCCATCAGCTTGTACCAGTGAACCTAAACTATACTGGGAATGTTGTTGAAATACACTGTCATCTTTGCTCTGCCTTCAACAAAAATGAAGGCTTAAAATGAAAATGTGTTCTTCAAATAACATACATAATAATTTACATGCAATGACATGGTTTTTCTTATCCACATAAGCCCATCTGTACAATAGAGAATATGACAGAAATAGAAACTGGAAGGCAAGGGGGGAAAGATCTACCACATCAATGTTCACATACTAGGCCAACTAAAGTAGCACACAAGCACTATAAAATTCTGCCTACTAGCTGCCTGGAAGGGACTAACTGATTTGCATGAGTGGCCAAAATCTCGTTTTCTTCTCAACAGTATGGTGAGGGAGGCTGAATATGGTCTGTGCCTTGGCTGGTCCATTTCTGTATTGATTTTGAAATAGTGTTGCAGTTGTGTGCTGGTCTTGTTTAAGCTGTACTGTAAACTGGGCCTCTGGTTTCTTTAACAGAGTTTATCCCATAGCATGCCAATATGGACGTAGGAAAATAAAGTTAGAGGGGACCCTCCAGAGCAGCTTTCTTCAACTAATTGCAATTACTTTCTAAAAAGCCATAAGAAATCCGTCTACTGAACTTCTTATAGCCCAGAGTAGCACCAAACTGTAGTATTTGTGGTTATCCAGGTGCATATCCTTAGAGAAAGCTTGAGGAACTCTCCTTTATTGAAAGACAAAGGTTTGTGGTATCATTTTGTACCCAGCAAACTCCATAAATCCAACACCTCTGTCTCCTGTGATATTTGCCTTTCGAATCCATTATGGCAGCAGTCTCTGAGTTTCACTCGTTGCTTATGGATCCTTTCGTACGTGATCTACAAGTGGCTGGAAACAGGAGAAGGCAGATCAAATGGTAAATTTGCATAAAAGCTTTTGGCTCTAACCTTCCACTTGGTTCTGCAGGTCAAAATACATATGATTTTTTCCTGTGTGTTACAAAATGTTCTCTGACCACTAGGGTACATGTAATTGCTTTCCCAGAAGTAATACTGCATGGTAGCAGCCATTCACCAATTCATAGCAAAGAGCATACAGTTGTTGGGACTGAGTGTCATTCTAATAGAACTGCTGGTTTTGTTTGCTGAGTTTTTTTCCTCACATATAGAGTATGTATGATCATATCTTAACTGTTTAGAGACTTAGACAAAGGATCGTTGAAGTTACAGGATCCTCCACTGTTCCTACAGTAGTGGCAGCTTATACTTTGATTTTAATTGAAATAAAAATGTCTTTTTGAGTTTCAAAACTGAATAAAAAGCTGTACTTTTTTTTTTTCCTGCTGTGACTAGTTACCATGCCAAGCATCTATTCACAATTCTCTATATTTTACTCTGATATCAAATAGAGACCTTACATCTAAACTATCTGATTTCCTAGGAAAGTTGTTTTATCTCATAATTTCAGTGCATTCAAATCCCCATGCAAGATGTACAGTTTGTACAATTTAGATTTTTGAAGACTCTTGTGACCTTCAGGCAGATCTGCATTGCTACGTGTTGCTGTGCTGCAATTGCAAGCAACTTTAAAATACCCTAAATTCTAAGGAAAAAAAAACGTATTATGTTTTAGTAATGCTGTAGTTTTTTATATATTTATAGTTAAATATAATGCAAATAGATTTGTTTTTTTTCCAGGTAACTGAATGTTTGTATGTTTAACTTAAATGTTGCTCTCATTGACTCTGTTTTAGCAAAACAAATGTAACCTGATAACTGAACAAGACACTGGTGAGACAATAATGTGAACTTTGTTATTATTTTCTGTGTAATGAATTGCATTCCTCAGTACGAGAACAATATACTGTCTAAAAACCAGAAGTGTATCTTTCTTCTAAAAAATTCACACAATCCAGAAACTTAAAGTGAAATATTAAATAGTAAGCCATATGTTTTGCTTATACGTATGATTTTTTTTTCTCTTTTTTGAAAGTAGTAGCAGATGAAATCACATTGAATAATACCTTGTGCCTGAGAAACCCATCTATTAGTTTATTTATGGATAAGTATGCCTACCTACCTATCACTCAGTTATTTCCTTGTTAATCATTATGTGATAACACTTCTCATTTATTTCATTTTGGAATAATAAAAATCAAAAGTTAATAATCTCCTCCTTAAAAATAGAGAAATGTGGTTCTGTACAATTTTCTAAAGATCTTAGGAAAAATAAGATCATGTTTTACTCTGAAATAATTTTGGATGTAGGAGTTTAGAATCTGAACAAAGTTCTCCACAAACAGAAGATTCAGATAAAATATCTTGTTTTGTTCCAGTTTCTCATTCTGAACATTGACTTGGGACCAATTATTTCAGGTTACAAAAATCAACCTTAAATGCATGCAAGAAAAAAATAAACACAATCCCTTGGATATATATTCAAATGCTAAGAGTTTCTCTTACATAAGAGCATGCTCATGGAGTTAATCATAGATAATTAACCTGAGACAGTTATTCGGTTAATTGCAAGCATATAAGAGCCTTGAGAAATGGACTCTACTTCAAGGCTTTCAAAAAATTCTTTGTGCTTTGTCTACCATTTCATAAAGTCTGTCTTGAAAACTGCAAGGCCAATTTTTGTTTGTTTGTTTAGTTGAAAAGACTGTCACAGCAACATTGCTTTACATCACACTTCATGATGACCATAGACAAGTTTTGGTCAGTAATATTTGTTATAGATGTAAGTAAAAAAGTTCACCATCAAAAGAGGTATCCTTAAAAGCTATGTGAAAAAATTATTCTTTGACTGAAACAAAAGCAAGAAGAAAACTTGCTACTGAAAGTTTCAGTAACATTTAAATTTCTGAAGACTGATTTATTTGGAAAAAAAAATAATTTTTGTTTTACCTCTGTTAGCAGTTAAACAGTATACATAACTGCTCCTTTAATTTTCATTTTGTATAAATTTTTGAGCTCTTGAGATTTCATATTTTATAATGCATTATCTAGTCTCATACTAAAAACTTAAAGCCTAACCTTATCAGATTCCCTAAGACAGGTACAAGCAGCTTTCCTCTTGGGCTTTAGTAAATGTCCATATATTTCCTTGATGTCAAAACTCTGACTGAATCATCAGCTGCCCACATTCTACATTTATCCAAAACATCGAGTTTCAGAAAAAATATTATGCTCACTCATATTATAGGACAAGGTGAACCCAGCAAAAGACTTCAGCTAGAGTTAAGTCTTTCCAGAGAGATGGCACTTTATGCCATATTATTTTCGTAGTGGTTTCTTGATGGTAAGAGCTACACGTTTTGTAAGTCCTCTGCTGTCTGGATGCCAGTACCAACTGATATGAGACAAGCAAACCTGTCTGCTTGTTTTGCAGAGGAAAAGAAAGGTTTACTCTTTTTTTTGCAGATATCCTTGCCATGCCAAGAATTTTGCTTGCCTGTTTATTTTTTTTAATATTTCCTATTTCATTATGGCTGCAAAAATGAATTGTAGGTAATCCCTGTTAGCTAAGAAATAGAAAAACAGCAGGATAGATATCAGGATGCAAAGGCAAAAATTTCCTGAATTTAATAGGAAGAATGTTATTGGCCAGGATTTTCCACACAATATTTTCCGTACTTAATTATTACTATGCAGTTCAGTGCATTCTTTAAATTAAAATTTAGAACATATGAGCTTCAGCTCTTATACACTGTGGCAGTCTTTGTTTGACTACAGTTTATAGGACTCAACTTCCTAGAGCATCAGAAATCTTTTTTGGGGGTTTCTTTCTGTGTAAATCTCCACTGAATTTAGTTGATTTTAAATGGATATGTGGAAGACATATTTCTTCTCTAGAATTTCAGACCTTACTGAAGGATAGAAATTCCAATTCCTAGATATATTTTTTAAGTCGCAGTGTTCTCATATGACTTGAATTTCTATCTAAACTTGCCTTGGTCAGTGGCATTTTTGTCCCTCCTAGTGTTAACATCACATTGTCTCCTGGATAATATTTCACATCAACCTTTCACACATATAGACAGAAACAAAAGCATGCACTAAGTGACCTTGAAGCTTCCCAAGATTCTTTCACTAACCCATTTGTTCAATGCACGAAGGTACCTTAAACATTTCCCATTCTTGTCTCAATGAACTTGGATGAGAAAAGTATCTACTCTTTTTCAGAATAAAAATATTTCCTTTTGTTATTTAGGCCTTTTTTCCTAATTACTGCTGACTACTTATGGAATATAAGTCATTTTTGAACCTTACTGCTGTTATAAATGTATATGCCCCTTGGCTGCCACTGGAAGCAGATGGTAGGCTGACAAGATCTATTTAAGTTCTGAGTGCCTTGAAGGAAGTAAAAGCAGTAAAGGAAGGTAATTTGAAGTCTGGTGAGTGTAAATCATACCTTCATCAGCATAATTGTAAAACTAAGCTTTGATCCTGGAAGAGAAACTTCTCACACAGAGCTATATTTGATATCATAATATGTCGTGGTACTCTGTCAAAACTCTCCAGTGCAGGTCCTTTGACAAAGACCCCAAATGTCCCATGCCTTGCTCCTTCCTGAGACTAAAGAATACAGGTGTGCTGGGTCAGACCAACAGCCTCTTCAGCCCAGTATCCTCTCCTTCATAATGGCCAAAAGCTGATGTTGAGGGAAAAGTGTAAGAACAGTGATTTTTGTGATAAATTGTGATTTTTTTTTTCCCAATAATTCACCAATCTTCACTTATTTTCATCTCTGCCACCTATGGTTTATGTATTTCTTAATGTTGGTGGATTTTTCTTCCATGGCCTGACAGGAACCACTGCAATCTGCTGTTGCGATCATACACCTCTTGGAAGACAACCTCTATCACTTGTTTTTAGGTCGGTTGTATAGACAGTGAACAGTAAGTGTATAGGATCTGAGATTCCCTGTGAAGTTGCCCAGCTATCACCTCTGGCTACAAAGAGAACCAGCTTTGGCTGGGTTTCAAGTGTATGCACTTCAATTAGTTATCTGAGGATGTGAATTTTGAAGTTGCTTTTAGAAGACAGGTTACTACCAAGTGTTGAGTAGGCTGACAGGGGGCAGTCTACAAAAGAGATAGGAATAATATTACTGTTGTAACAGTAAGATATTTGTTCCAGAAAGGCTTTACCAAGACATCAAACTTTTTCCCAAGGATATGACTGGCAGCAATAAAAGCCAGGTTCAAATTTCAACATGTCACCACTAACAGACTGGCTTAAGCCTGAAATCAGAAATCCAGAAAAATTGACCTAAACTTTCCAACGTTCAATAAGCAGCTTTTTGCCATTTTCAATTATTCGATTAGCTTAAAACTCGATATTTTCATTAATGGGGGAAAAATCCAAGAACATAAATAAACAGGATAACACACAGCACCTAATTCCTCACATAATTATGAATTTATAACATTTCATTCTAAGTTTAGGATTGTCAGTTCTTGCTGGGTAGCAAAGCCCAGTTTGAACCACACTGCTGTTATAGTATGAGTTACTTCTGCTCACTGTTCCTTACGCTAACTCCAGTCATCCTATTCCTCTAGCCATTCCTTGTTCTGCCCTTTGATGCTAACCATACTAGGTAGCCCAGCAGAGACACAAACAGATTTTTAATTTACATCTGAGCAAATGTGGTATTCTTCTGAATACATAATACAAACTTCTGCCACATATAAGATTCTGGTTTTGATCAAATGAAACACACATAGGCAAGAGTCTTGATTTCCTTCTAAGTTCTCACCACTGAACCTCAGTGCTAAAGGCTATTACTTGAAGGTACGTAGCCACTTATCCCACATACATTTAGATATGGTTAGTGGACTAGATTCATGGACAAAATTACAATTAGAAATTTTCTTCCGTTTCATGATAAGACTCCTTTTTTTAACAATGCCCGTCAGTCATAATACAAAACAAAGCATATAAAACTGACATTGCAGGCCTATCTATTGTTCCCCTCACCTTTCTTTAGTCATAAACAGCACTCTGTTATTTTTGTGTTTCTCTTTGGAATTCCTGTTGGAGAGAGCAGAGGAAGCCTGGAAGTTTTGTTTTTATATTAGACCACAGCTACCAGGCCTACACAACAATGCCCTTTGTTGCTATTTACTTGACATTCTCTAGATCAGAACACAAACCTGTTTTATTCAATTATTTTTGACACAGTTTGACAATTGTGAACATTTATGATTAAGAAAAAACATTAATAGTATTTGGGAAAAAATAAATAAGCTTTATGATTAATATTTGCTCATAAATTGAGCAAATGTAGCAACCTATTTGCATTGCACTATGTCTATATTACAATTGTTGCCTCAAAAAAAAAGCAAAATCTAACCTGAGACCAAACATGTGCTGGTGAAATAATCAATGTAACTACCTGACAAAAACAGGAAAAGAAGCTATTCCTTGATTTTCATATAAAAATATTTTCTACCTAGATACATAACTAATAGGAGTTATAAAATAGCTAGAACTATTTATTTTTGTATTTTATTTACTAAACATGAAATAAGGCAAAAATATTTTAATGAGAATAAGAGAATATTCAAAAATTCCTAAAAATAAGATTGAAGAGGAATGAAGCATTGTATAAAAGATAAAAAAGGTATATGTTTAAGATAAAAACATAATATGTTTAAGAATATTTATCACATATTTTTTATTATGCAAGTATACATGCACATTTATAAGCCAATTTTATGTTGCTTGCCAGCTTGAATAGTAACCTAGAGACCTTGCTAAAAGCTGGAAGAAACCTGGGTTAAAGAACTTGTTCAATCACTGCAATAGCTTCACATCCCACAGAAGAAAAAATATTTTACATGCTATTAATTAAGTTAAAAGGTCAAAAAATATAAGGCTACAACTAACAAGGTCGGTTGAAAAAGAAGGGTCAAAAATATGTAGCACTAAAGCACACATATACATGTTGTTTTACTCTAGTAAAATGCCCTGAAAGTGGGGCCTCTGACATGTCTATACTCCGCAAAGGGAAGAGACTCAAGTTAGAACAAGCTTACTCCTGACCAAGGTGTTATGTCCATATGATTCTGTGTAGAAAGGAGCTCCAAATACGGCTCCAGAATATTTCCAGTCGAACTCACTTAGATGTGTATGTTTCATACTTCACTACACACTACAAGCATGACATGGATTAATTTTCAAAGTGTAGGTGGGTTGCCTTGTTCAAGGAAAGAAAAACCTTGTTAGACAAGTTTTGCTGTTAATTGTTGGAATTAGGGAATGGAATTGAAAGGCATATGAAAGTTGAAGTCTGGTTATAATTCAGTTCTCAAATATAAATTTGTCCTGTTGAAACCCAACGTTTTATAGGGACCTGGATGCAGCTGAACTAGAACCAACATTTTTTGAGGATGGTTCTCACTTAAAAGTCACTTTATTTTCTTTTGTTGTAGTCATTACATGAGTCAGCCATTGAAAAGCTCCAATAAACCATGACAGAGTTAGGAATACATTACAGAAAATTTCTTGAATGACAGAATGCATTGCTTCAACTTGTCAAAGTACTATTTAGTTAAATAAAACTTGACAGTCTGAGAAAAATATATTGAGAAAGCAGCAAAGTTCTTGAGACTGGAACAGAGCTAGTTTGGCTAATAAAATTTTATGTGATTATAAATGTGCTCAGATTTACGTGACAGGTAGTTTTTGTTCAGAAATAACTTTTTATTGGAAAGACTCAGTGAAAAATCATGCAAATTTTTGTTTTGAACTACAATTTTGGACTGCATTGAAAACAGGAACTAAAATAAGAACTAATGTTTAGAGCTACTTACATCTCTAGCTGTCGGTTATGCTGGTAAATTGCATCTTACTTTAATCCTAGTTTTAAGGTCAGAAGGCTACATGACCATCTACTTAAAACACTAAATCGTCATGTATTAAAAATATCTCTGCTATACACTTCCTCAGTTTTTCTAAGTCTAAATAGCTTCCTCTGTGTGCATATACCTTCTGAGTTATGTCTTTCCATCACGTGCACCGTATTCTCTGTATAAAACTTTTACCTTCATAAGACAAAGTCTACACTTGTTAGATGTACTAAAACAGAAGAGACGTTTGCAGCTTCAAAGCCTCATCATATTCTTCTTTAAAATATCTGCCAGAACTATGCTTATTGCAAAATAAACATGTGAAATATAATTAGGAGAATACTCCAAAGGTCTCCTCTGCTCAGTTGTCATGGTTGATTATCCTAAAGGAAAAATTGTCTGGATGGAAGAACTGGCTTCACTCAAGTCAATAGCAAGCATCCTGTTGATGGGAATATGACCAAGATTTCCACAGAGTAAACTGTATTAGGGTAAGATGAGATTTTTTTGAAGCAGCCTCAACCCCCATACTGCACACTTTTGACGAGTCACCAAACCAAATCTGACAGCTTTGAAAATCTCATCCATAAATCACAACTGCAACACAAACCCAGCAAACTCATATAAACACATTTAAGTGAATGCTTCCCAGTGAAGACAGATCCAACTTCAAGTTAAAAAGGAATAAAAACATGTCAATGCTTAACAACGTCTAACTTTTAGCCCACTGTCTAGCTTTGCAGCCTAGGCATCTCTAATATCTCTTATAAAAATTAGTCCAAGTTACATGAACCAGAGCCTGTTAAGGTAACTAACTGAAAATACTGTGGGATAAATGCTCCTCCCTTGCATCTTGGCACTTTACTGAGCCTTAGAAAGGATCCTTTACACTCAGCGTTTGTAGCCTGGAATCTTCCCAAAACTTTATTTGAAAAATGGAGACAAATGAAGCCTAGGATTCTCCTACACCTTATTATTAAACACCTCTAGGTCTAAAGCACTAGATCTGAATACAGGAAAAACATGTAGACTTCCTTCCTTTGCCCAGATCTTAGCTTTCCCTTCACTGGATAGTACCAAAAAATCACAAGCTGGAGCCCATTCTGAGTGAAGGGATGATGTTAATTCTACACCCTTCCTTTGAAGCCATTCCATTCTGCAAAAGAGCACAAAACATTCAATGTGTCAGAGATCAAGAGCATGTGCAAGATTGACTAGACCAACAATAAGGGCACTATCTGTCAAAGGAAATTCAAAGGTTCTGGTTTATGGTCTCACACTTTTATCGTTCATCTGTACAGTCTTTCAGAATTAGGGATAATAGGACAGGAGGTGCTTAACCCAGGAGAAATTATAGCAATTTTACCGTCTCTAGCAAGTTAACATTAGCAAATTGTGAGCATAGCAAATGTTTATGAGATTAAATACATTGTTCAGTTAATGATCTTTGTTGGCAGCAGACCCAGAATGAAGACTGCTTAATGGGTATAGCTAACTCCTGCTGACCAGCTCCATGAAAGATATGTGGTGATGACAGCTCTCAAGTGAAATAGACATATGCATAATTTTTAGGACCTAAAATGCCTAATGGGGAACCACACTACAGAGGATAATTCTCATAATTATAAACCTGTAATGTGAACTTTACATAAGCAAACTTGAGAGACAAAAAAACACTTATTAGGAAGATTCTGTGAATAAACAGTAGCAATGGCTGTGGTTAAATGTCTCTTTCCCTCTTTTTTTTTTTCCTTTTTCTGGTGTGAGCCATCTAATGATGTACTTTTTATACGTTTTGCTAAGACACTTCACAGTATAATTGCTAGTCTATGTTTCAACATCACAATAATGGCACTGCTCTTAAACTCAGTGTCCTTTATGGTGTCCTAGATGTCCTGCTATTTAAAATGTCATACCAAATCTATTTCATAAAATCAGAATAATAGTCATAGAATCATAGAATAGTTTGGATTGGAAGGCACCTTCAAAGATCATCTAGTCCAACCCCCCTGCCATGGGCAGGGACATCTTTCACTAGATCAAGTTGTTCAAGGGCCCCATCCAACCTGACCTTGAACACTTCCAGCAAAGGGACATCCACAGCTTCTCTGGGCAACCTGTTCCAATGTCTCACCACCCTCACAGCAAAAAATTTCTTCCTAATGTCCAATATAAGTCTACCGTCTTATAGTTTAAAACTGTTGCCCCTTGTCCCATCTCTACATGCCCTGGTAACAAGTCCCTATCCATCTTTCTTATAAGCCCCCTTTATATATTTAAAGACCAAAATAAAGTCTCCCCAGAGCCTTCTCTTCTCCAAGCTGACCAACCCCGACTTTCTCAGCCTTTCTTCACAGCAGAGGGCTGCAAGCACACATGGCCAGCTGATATTTAGTTTTTCATCTACTAATATTCCCAAGTCCTTCACTGCAGGTCTGCTCTCAATCCATTCATCACCCAGTCTGTTATTGATCTTGGAGGTTGCTTTGGCCAAGGTGCAGGACCTTGCACTTGGCCTTGTTGAACTTCATGAAGTTCACATTGGCCCACTTCTCAAGCCTGTCACGGTCCCTCTGCATGACATCCCTTCCCTCTAGAATCAACTGCACCATTCAGCTTGGTGTCATCTGCAAGCTTGCTGATGGTGCACTCAGTCTCACTGTCTGTGTCATTAATAGAGATATTGAACAGTGACAGTCCCAATAGAGCTCCCTGAGGGACACCACTTCTTACTGATTTCCATTTGGACATTGACTCATTGACTGAAAGTCTTTGGATGTGGCCATCTGGGCAATTGCTTATCCTTAACCTCTATTTCTCACAAAGGTTTTGAGTGACTTTAGAACTTGGGTACGGAGAGCGGGAAATCTAGGTCATCAAGATTAATGAACCTCATTCAGTACTGGGATGAGGAAGTAAAGCCAACTGGTTAACCCAATTAGAGGTTTTGAATATTTTAACTGCAGAGAATGCGAAAGTATGTTTCCCTGAAAATATATTCATAAATAGTCATATTATATACATACAGAGTGTGTGATTGAAAGAATGTGGAGAGAGAGAGAGAGCGCCAGAGACAGGGACATAGAGAAAGAATTGCATTTAACTGCTTATTTTGTATCATCACTTCTGTCTGTTGAAGAATAGATCAGGCCTGTGAAGAGTGGAAATAGATCATTGTCTACTTCAGTGAATTGCTTTGTGAGAAGGTGAAGGTGAGGAAAATTAGGGACCCTTTTACCTTACTCAATCTGTCCAATTCAGGGAAAAACATATAACTTCTGAGAAAGAACTTCAGTATTTGAGATCAAGATGTAATTGGTGCTCAAATATTTGCAGAAAGTTATTGCAAAATTGAGATTCAAACATAGATGTGGCATTTTGAAAGCATGTGTGGGAATGCTTTGTGTTAGCTTCATCGTTCAAATGCAGTTGTAAAAGTTAAATGGTTTTGCATGTATGTCTGCATTTTCTGTTTTGCACGTTTTTGTATGATGGTCAAGATCTGATGTAAGAGGATTTTGAAGTTTGTACGCAAAATTCATGTTTCAGACTCTTAAGAATGAGTCTTGGTTTTTAAGAAACATTCATGACACACAAACCAGTAAGACATACTGACTCCTCACACCAAATATGTAGGAATCTAAGTAGCATTTTATATAAAGTATTTGTAAAGCATTTTATGTAAAGAAAATTTGAGAAAATTGCCTCTGTTAGAACTACAAAATGAGTTGTATACTGAAATCAGCCACTTGTGCTTAGATTCAAACCACTGAGCTAAGAAAATCAAAGCTAGGTAATGCCTATTTAAGGATGCTTGTGCACTGTGAAAAAGATGTAATAATACGATCATGTGCTATATTTAGAGCAGCATGTCTTTATTTTCCACCCTCTATATTCAACATATGTTTTTCATCCCTTATTCTATGTACCTTAACGAAAATTTGCTCCTGGATTTTCCTTCAGCACCCATCACTACTGTATTTGAGAATGAAAACCTTTTTTGATGTGTCACACTAACTTTTCTGTCAAGAAAGGAGTTCCATTTTGCCACTGGAAGACAAGAACAGATAAGTGTGAAAACGTTCTCCAAGATCAGGTCCCTAATCTGACATTTCTAGTATCTGTTGTTTGCAGAATATTTAGCACTGAATGGTACTTCTTATGTCCAAAACTTAGCTCTGACTCATTCCCATTTCTTACTGTGACCGAGTAGCATGTCCAGCAGTTAGGTCATCAAGCTGAGCATTCAGAAAATAAGAAACACATAATAGTGACCATCTGTGAAGAGACAGATTAAATGACTTGACATAGGAATTTTCCATAGAATCATTCATTTATTTTGACTAATGAGACCTTTTCTCTCTGCTTGCAATCTCATTAGTCACTCAGTACGTTCTTTCTAAATTCAGCAACAAGGAAGAATCCTGCAATCAACAGCTTTCTTCACTACATAATGCTGATTTGTTAACATAGGAGATCTACTCTGTGCATCCAATTAAGGAAAAGGATAGGGAAAAATAGTATGTGATCATGTAAAGGGAGATCATATAAAGAAACCCTCGATTCTGTCATATTTTAAGATATTACAATATCTTGACAGATCTTAACAGGGTGATGGCTGCAAAACTCTGCTCTTATGTATTTTGCATGGGTAAACAACATTTCTTAGTCTTCCCAAAAAGCAAGCTGAAAAAACACAAATGTGATCAAATTGATACCCATTTTTAGACACAGAATTTAGGAGATATGAATCACCTTTCTCAGGTTTCTGTAGTCTCTCTTTTATTTAGGCAGATTGGAGAAGCTGACTTCTAACTTAAGTGCCTTGGTTATGTCCCTGAAGAGAGAGGAAAAAAAAAAGAACAAGAAAAATATTTTGATCCTATATTTCGATAATGCCATTTTCATATACCCATTATAATGAATGTCTTTTATTTGTCCATATATACTATTATTTCTACTGTTCATGAAGCAAAAATATACATCTTCAGTATACTGTTAATTGATAACAATTTGGCCATAAGTATTGCTTTTTACAGTGCATGGTGCAAGATAATTCATAGACTTTTTTTGATACCTCTCACTTTTCAAAAGCTGATACATCTGTATACTCTTCTGTTACAGAACTGATGAGACAGGACATATCTAAAAACAAGACATCTAAATAATACAGTATGTTCAAGCACATACTTGTCTCCCACAGAGCCCCACTAATCTTGTTTGCCAAAGGCTTTCACACTCTTGTCCAAACAGCGATCATCGTCTCAGAGCTTGATCTCACCAGGCAAAAATAAAATGAAGAGAAGGAAAAGAAAAGCAGCCTGATATGAAATGCGAGGATAGTAGGGAGTAAGAGGAAAGCCAGGAAATGAGGTCTTGGCAAACGATGGCAAATATCCCATGGAAAAAAGTCTTGGATTACAAGAGGATAAATAATTCTTTTCTCTGAACCTATATGATCCTAGAGAGAAAAAGTTCTCACCACAGGTCTCATTACATAGTCTCAGCCCAGGCTATACTAAGACAAAGGTATCTGACTCTGAAAACAGATGGAGACAAACGCAAGCATAAGATAATTCAGCTGGTAATACAGTCACTCCTTTCTTACTTCCTTGTAACAAGTTGCAGTTCACAGTAGAGCACATATAAACAGAACACTGAATTTTTTCCTTTTATTCTGAGAGAGTCTTTTCTTCAATTACCGCTCAGGGGAAAAGCCCATTTTTATTTCAGAGATAAGATGGAGGAATCTCAGAGCAAGGTTTACACCTGATTATGCTTGAGTTGCATAAGTCCTCGAGGAAGCACAGGCTTTCATCCCAGGTGTTCAAAGAGTATCACAGCAGCCCATAGGTCTGGGGGCCAACAACAGGAGGGATCGGGCTTTGTGCTCTCCTCCTGAAACCCAGTCCTTTTGGGTGGGGGTTTGTGCAACTCACTAGTGAACTTTAGGCTGGACTAGCTAGTCAGGTCCACATCTGGAAAGACCAAGGTGAGAGTCAGTGACTGGGTGAGGGGGCCAGGACTCAGGCATAGAGATCTGATGGACCTAGAGCCTGAGCTCATATTTAAGGATCCTGTGAATCTGTGGGTGTTGCAGTCAGAGAGAGCAAGTGTGTGTGCACATCTCAATGGTGAGCCTCAGCCAGAGAGAAGCAGTGAGACTGGGCTGTCTGTGCTTTTGTGAGTGTTGTGGGGGTTTATGCATTTCTGGTAAAGGTGCCTGTGCTGGTCTGTGTGGCTGACTGTGTTAGCGTCCTCTGTGTATTGTGTGAGTTGTGTGTATCTACCTACCTCTTGGAGTTTGTCTTCAGCATTGCTGCTGGCTGGACTTGCAAAGGTGGGCAGCAGCAGCACACATTAGGCTGGCATGGGCAAGACCTCCTGGTCTGTGAGTACACTAGATTTGGCTCTCCTGGGCCAGCAAGGAGGAACTCACAGGGTCCTGAACAGCACTGGATTCAGCTGCACCTTAACAAAGACAGCCGATAAGGGTGCCAGGAAATGGGATGTTGGTCAATAGGCTAGTAGTTCTTGAGTGATGTGCATAGCGTAACAAAGGAAGGTTGTTTAGTCTCTGTGGTTTCTGGAAACTGTTGTGTTTCAAAAAAAGGCACACTCTGAGCAATGAGGGTTGTGAGGACTGTTCCTGTATCACATTGGTTCTGATACCTATTGAGGAAGATTCTGTTTTCAGATGCAATGGGTCTGCCAAAGTTTCTCTGCTTGTTGATTGTGGACAGCCTGTAAAAGGATCCCAAGGTGGATGAATTGTGGATGAAGCTTTTTCCTTTTCCTAAATGTTCTCATAAAGATTTTGAAACAGAAGAAGGCTGATTGAAACAAAAAAATCACTATGCACAAGAATGAATTCATGCGGCTAATTGATGAAACGCAGAAACACAGTTACCACTGGAAACAAACATTCTGCTTTGGATTTTTCATACCTGCTCTTCAATGAGCACCACTGAGATACTTCCTAAAGGTGAGACTATCAAATGAAATCCATAACTCTAGCGGATACTAAAATCAGATATATAATAGATGTATTTTCTTACAGCGCAATATAATTTCCTGATGATATCTTCCCAAGGCAAAAGTTCTAATAATTTTTTCTCTTTCAGTTTCAATGAAGCTTATGGCTTCAATCAATGTATATAATCAATGTATATAATCATAACTGGATTTTATTAAAAGCAACATTGTATGTTCCAAATTTAGCCTTTTGTTGTACTTTATCTGACTTGACAGAAAGACACTGAGTTTAAAAGCTTGCCAATTTTCCTAGGAATATCAGCTGGTCCAATGAAAGATAGCACTTAACTCTATAAAACTCACCAGGACTTTAGAACATCCATCTGTTACAGTCCTGCTAGTTCTTTACATTTTTCTATGAATTTCCTCATACTTGGGCATGTTTCTTAAACCTTGACCTATGGCCTTGTAAGAATCTTAACATTTATCTAAAAGGCAAAGTTTAGCCTTCATCAAAACATTCCCCAAAATTGGACTTTAAAAAGACACCTCATTAACAATCTGTGGAAGATGTCTTGAATTTTTAATTTGTGTTTGGCAGCTGTGCTGTTACAAAACTCATTGTCTGGGGGTTACAATGCACTTGCTGAAGTGCAATACTCAGGACCAAGACACCCAGGTTTTAGTTCTGCCTTCAGTAAATCTCATAGCCTGCACATTCAAGTGTTTTGGGTAGGCTCTGAGTCATCCATTTTCCCCTTGATAAATATGACAATAATTTTGTTTCTGCAGTAGACAAATAGTTATGTTTAGACCTGGTAACTGTTGTCTGTGGGTTTTTTAGCACCTTTGTTCACTGCCTTTGCAGTTTACAGGCCACGTGGCTGATTACATCTCTTCAGAAGCTGAAAAAAACTCTTGTGGAAAGGCTTCATGCAACTCCTGTGAGCTGCCTCTAGAAGACCATAATTTATCTTTATGTATGTTTAGGCAGGCTTTTGCAGGTGAATGGGAAGCCAGTCCTACTTAAATTTTGAGCTGACTGGAAGTGGTGTGGCTGCATTACCGCATGGCTGAGCCTTAGTAAACATACTGTGTTTTCAGCAGGATCGAACACTGCACCAAGCACTATGGTAACTGCATAGTATAAACATCCATCTGCCTGGACTAAGCAAGCATTTTGTAACACACCCCAGGGACTCAGTTATTATAGATTTGTATACAAAGTCAGTTCACATTGTCCACTCATAAATTTATTTCTGTTGCTAATTTTTCATCTGTTGGTGGGAATTACATAAACCAGTACAGTCAGTAGCTTAAGGTTCATAGGTCTTGATTTCAATGCCTTCCTATACCACACATTTTTTTGTGTGGTCTTGGTCAAGTCACTACCTTTAGGTTCCTCTAGAAAATGGAGAAAGTAATTTGTTTCTGCTTTTCAAGGCAGGAAGACAATTTAGCTTTTGCAAAGGTTTCCAATACTTATGTGAGGGAATTCTTCTAATCACTTAATAGACTTTTATACACTTTTGTTAGTATCCTTCTGAAGAAAGTATATTTTAGGCTGCCAAAAATAAAGGAAAGGAAGTAAGAATAAACTAATGTTAAACAAATCTATAGGAGAAAATGAGTGATCATGATAATAAAGTGTGTAAAGGTGTCTCAGCAGTGGACTCCATCCTCATATACAGGGACAAGCAGGCACATGGCCAAGGCAGGATGATGTGATACAAATGTGTGTGATGCATCAGATGTTGGGGAAGTGGTGGGAGGACAAAAAGTGAAATTCCTTGGCTTCTTTCACTCAGTACTGTACATGCAAGCCTCCTCCTGGGGGGAAGTAGCCTGGGGAAAAATGCTCATCTAATACAACTTTACCACTTTTATTATATTGGATATTGCTAAACATCATTGTATTGCACTCATCACTGCTTTTTTTTTTTTTATTCAATTAGTTGGTTTTTTTTCCTATAATGGTTGAGTGTATGATTCTCACTCTCTGTTAGTTTGAAAGCATTCCTAGTTAATACATCCTCTATATTATTTGTAAATATATGAAAAATTCTCATGTACAGAAATTATTTCTTAAGGATAATGCTTTTATCCAGACCCTTCTTGGAAGTACAACTTACTATTAACCACAGCTTACTATTTTTGATTTCCTTTTGCTTCCATGAAAATGGTACAATCCAGCTATTTTGTGCATTCACATAGAAGAGTTAGATGCAGTATCTTGCTAAATTGTATAGAACTGGTGCACAGCTTCTGTCCTTTTAAGACTCTCAAAAGAACAGTGTGCCTGTCAGACACAGTCTGTGATTTGTGAACTAGGCTAATTTTATTTCTCATTAATGGATTTTCTTCCATTGTTAATTTAAATTCCCTAATTACTGTCTTAATTCTTTTTCTCAGGGAAAAATAATATTAAAACAATCTTGGCAATTTCCTAAGACAAGTTTTCTCTCCTCTCCTTTGATTTGTGGCAAATAAATTGATACTTTTTTCACCTACTCCTTTGAGCAATGCCTTTTTGCCACTTCAGATCCATTTTCTCCCTTTTGTCTCTTCTCCTTTTACCCAATGTTTTATTATTTATCTGTGCACTCCTGCTAAGACTTCTTCATCTTTGTTACTAGGTCATCCATCACAGTTATTCCACCTTTTTTTTGCAGCCAGCCTCCATCCCCTCCTTCTATTATTAGATACTTTTACCTTCTCAAGTGCTAGGCATTCTCCACATCTAATAGTTAATGCATTCTGCAGAAGAAAACATTATTATGGCTGAGATTATTTTCCTGCAAAACAAAATAAGCATCATAAACCCCAGAAATTCCTGTTTATTCCCATAGCTGAATTTCTAGCATAATATGTTATTAAAAAAAATTACTAATAATTACATTATATTTTTGAGAAAGTTAAAAATACCAAATCATGAGAACAGAGAAAACTGCACCTATACAAGTGTAGTTGTCTTCAGATAAATACTTGCATTCTCACAGGCAGAATTGGTATTTCCTTTGTCATCCACTCAAATCTTGTCATTAGATGCTAAATCCAAAATCAAACTTTTCAATACAATTAATAGAAGAAAGTTATTTTAAAACAAAAAGAACAAAAGGGAGATTTTCCTTTGGCAGCCAGACACTCAAATTCAAAGCTCAAAGTGTCATCATTTGAAAACATAGCATCATTCAAAAGCTGCTATAACTCAGTCTGCCTTGCAGCCAGTGGTTAGCTGTCGGTTATCATATTGCACCACAGGTTACAACTCCACTTTTACCAACTCTCCCTCCCTCGAAAAAGAACTCTGACATCAGGAATATTTCCATTCATTTTACATCCTTTTGCCTGTCAGCCTCAAGAAACTGGCATCTCTTACAAAGTGTATCCTACCCAGCAAATGAAATACACGCTTTATCATCTGCCAGCAGACCTCAGGGCTTTTACTACTCTTCCATATACATCAGAAAAAAAAGGAAAAAAAAAAAAAAAGTCCCTCGGAGAAATTCATGTTGGGTGACCATTTTGTTCTGCAAATAGAGGTAAATAAAGGTATATGAAGTGCTGCTTTAAGAGAAAAGCATTGTGAAGCTCTGCTAAGGTATAGGCTCTGCTTTGTCACTCAGATAATCTAGGAAAATGGGTGTCAAAAATCTTTATTGCCATAATTTATGTATTTTCAAAATTTCCCCTCTAGCTCCCCATAACTTCTTATAATCAAGTTTAATTGAAGTCTGACATTATTCAGGGTGCTGCTGCTTAAACTGAGATGAAAATGCCTTTGACATTTCTGCAAGTTTTTATTTTTGTCCACTGGTGGAGGATCAAGGGAGATACAACTGAATTGCTAGTATTTAGTGTTCTGCTTCTGATTTACCAGCTATTTAACTGCATTCATTTCTTCATTAACTTTATTCATGTTTTTAAAGAGCAAGCAAGGAAAGAATCTGCCAAGAGTATTGCCAATATTGCTTACTATTTTTTTCATCAAAGTTAACCTGTTTTCTTGAAAATGCTATTTGTCATTATGTTTTTATGAAATTAGAGAGCCCCAGGAATGTATTATCCTACCAAACATTGGGTAGCAAGATTTTTCTTTCAGCATGGCATAACATAGATTTGCTTATACCAAGAAATAAAAAGTAATGCATGTGCTCTCAAATATGTCTGCATTAATGTTAAACATGAGAAAAGCTCAAAATGGAAACAAACCTAAGAAAAAATTAAGTTCCCGATGGCAGGGTTAGAAACACTATTACAAAACAAACATCTAAGGAGTGTGCAACGTATCTGAACCAAATCTCTCCTAACTCTTATTTAAGCTTTCTCTAGGACATTTTTCTCAACCCTGAACAGCTTAATTATAGCAGATGCCTACAGTGTTGCCTTTAGAGATAGGACAAGTTTTTAGGCTCTCTTGTCCCACTCTGTCCCACTTTGCATTGTCATGTTGTCACTGTATGCAAATAAATCTTCAGAACCGTTCCTGGAGATCTCTACCCACTTCTACCTGTCTACTAACCTCAGTAATACATGTAGGCAGCTTCATCACATTACTTCTTTTATTATCTCTGGTACTTACAAGAACCCAGGTTAAAACACAGTTTCAAGTCCATCCAGAATTACACAAAGACTCTTCAATATGTTAATATTGAAATATGTTCAATATTTCTCAGCTCAGATTTGCTATGCAATTTAAGCAATCTATTGAATTAACATATTACCTGACTTTTTCCTTCCTACATTATATGATTTGCATTGAGAAGTGTTTCCTAGTCTCATAACAATTCACAAACTACATTTCATAAAAAATATCAATGAGATAAAATAGCTGATAATATTACAATTTATATAAATGTAAATAAAATTGTAAATCATGGATCATATTAGAACATTATACTATCTTGCTGAGATTACTTGAAAGACCTCTTTGCAATATAACAATAATATTGTTGATTGATTTAGGATTTGTAGCATCCCTTTTGTTTCACAACTTTTTCAGCCTTATAACTCCAGCCTGTCACAGAATGCTGTAAGAGCAAAAAGGGTCAGAGCCTGCCATTTCCAAAGGTTCAGTTTTCAGTGTCTGGGTGCCTGTGCAAGGTTAGAATCATAGAATCATAGACTATCTCAGGTTGGAAGGGACCCGCAAGGATCATCAAGTCCAACTCCCTGCTCCTCACAGGACTACCTAATACTAAACCATATGGCTAAGAGTGTTGCTCAGATGCCGTGAGTGTGGTGCTGTCACCATGGTCCAGTGACCGACCACCCTCTCAGTGAAGCACCTTTTCCTAATGTCCATTCTGAACTTTGCCTGATGCAGCTTTATTCCATTTCCTTGTGTCCTATCACTGGTCACCAGAGAGAGGAGATCTGCACCTCCCCCTCCGCTGCCCCCCTTGAGGAAGCAGTAGACAGTGATGAGGTCATCCCTCAGCTTTTTCTTCTCCAAGCTGAACAAACCAAATGACCTCAGACGCTCCTTGTAAGTCTTACCCTCGAGGCCTTTCACCATCTTGGTCACCCTTCTCGGGACACACTCTAAAAGTTTGACATCCTTCTTATATTGAGACACCCAAAACTGCACACAGTACTTGAGATGGGGTTGCACCAGTGCAATGTAGAGTGGGACAATCACCTCCCTTGACCAGCTAGCAATGCTGTGCTTGATGCATCCCAGGACAAGGTTGGCCCTTTTGGCTGGCAAGGGACACTGTTGACTCATATTCAACTTGCCATCAACCCAGACCCCCAGATCTCCTTCCGTGGGGCTACTCTCCAGCCTTTCATCCCCCAATTTGTATGTATAACCAGGATTACCCCATCCCAGGTGGAGAATCCGGCACTTGCTCCTGTTAAATTTCATACAGTTAGGGATTTCCCAGCTCTCTAGTCTATCCAGATCTCTCTGTAAGGCCTGTCTATCCTCGAGGGAGTCCACAGCTCCTCCTAGTTTAGTATCATCAGCAAACTTAATGTACATTCAATTCCTGCTCCAGATCATTTATAAAAACATTAAAGAGCACTGGCCCTAAAATCAAAGGCTGATCCCCCCTTATCAAGGGTCAAAGTTTTGCTGGCAGTTTTCTCCTATTGTCAACGATTTGCAACTCTGCTACTTGGTGGTCACTGTGACCAAGACAGCCACCAATCACCACTTTGCCCACGAGTCCCTCTCTCTTTACAACCACCTTTCCTAGCCATCTCCCTGCTGGCTACCTGCACCAAGAAGTTATCTTCAACATGCTTCAGAAATTTCCTGGACCTGTTTGCATCTGCTATATGATATTCCCAGTTGACGTCTGGGAAGTTAAAAAAACCCATAAGGACAAGAGCAGCTGATCTAGATATATCCCTTAAATCCCTGTGGAATAATTCATCAGTGGTGTTGTCCTGGCTAGGTGGTTGATAGTAGCCTCCCACAACAACATCCACTTTATTTGCTTTCCCGTTCATCTTTACCCAGAGGCTCTCCACCGTGTCATCGCCAGCTGTAAGCACCATATAATCCAGCGCCTCCCTTACAGCACCACCCCCCCGCCTCACCTGCCCTGCTTATCCCTCCTGAAGACCCTATAACCATCCATCATGGTACCCCAGTCACAGGACTCATTCCACCAGGTTTTACTTATGCCAGTGATGTCGTAGCTCTGGGACTGGGCCAAAGCTTCTAGCTCCTCCTCCTTATTTCTCATGCTGTGCACACTAGTATAAAGACACTTCAAATGTGCTCCAGTATACTCAGCACATCGTGGCGCAGACTGAATGACCGCTCTAGCACACTATCCCTCAAACACCGGCATGGTGCCCCCAGGCTTATCTCTAGCAAGCCTGGTTTTATCCCCTTCCCCCTTCAAATCTAGTTTAAAGCTCTTTCAATGAGCCCTGCTAACTTCTGCACAAAGATCCTTTTCCCCTTTGAGACTGGCGTACCCCATCTGTCACCAGCAGGCCTGGTGTTGTGTAGACTGACCCATGACCAAAAAACCCAATGTTCTGCTGGTGACACCAGTCTCAGAGCCAGGTATTGATCTGCTGGTGCTTCCTGTTTCTTTCCGCATCGTTCCCTGCAGCTGGAAAGGTAGAGGAGAACTCTACTTGTGCTCCTGATCCCTCAACCAGTCATCCCAAGGCCCTGAAGTCTCTCTTGATTGCCCTTGGACTTCTTGTTGCAACTTCATCGCTGCCTACCTGAAAAATCAATAATGGGTAATAATCCGAGGGCCATACCAAGGTAGGAAGTTTTCTCTTCATGTCTTTAACCCGGTCCCCAGAGAGGCAGCAGACTTCCCCAGTAAGTGGGTCCGGTCTGCATATTGGCCCTTCCGTTACCCTCAGGAGAGAGTGTCCTATGACAATGACATGTCTTTTTTTCTTTATGGAAGCGGTTTTGATGCAGAGCGTAGGCCGACTTAACCTCGGCGACACCTCCAAGCCAGATGAACCATCGTCCTTGTCATTGTTTGATTCCACTTGCAGACCCTCATACCTATTATGCAAGGGCACCTGGGAAGGTGGGGCAGTCACAGAGGAGATGCGCCTGCTGCACCAGGCAGGAACTTGTTGCCACTGCCCCCTATCCCTTAAGTCACTGTTCAGCTGGGTGAAGACAGGACAGGGAATCCTCTGTATCATGTGTCCTGTCTACCTGACAGGCCTGTCCCAGGGAAGGTAGGGTGTGGTTCCAGTAATCTCCCTCTCTCTCACACTCCCTGATACACCTCAACCTACTCACCTCCTCCGAGAGCTCTGCCACTAAGGTTAGCCTTATAAGACCTAAAAGATAACTCTCTATCTCTCTTATCTGTTAAATTAGCTTTTGGGTTGAAAACAAGTTGGCCATCTCTTTACAATAAAACTGCCTGTGCACTGTCATTATAGCTATTAGAATATATTCCAATGACCTTTCATTACTATTAATCTGGCAAAGGAAAAGTTGAATTTTATGAACAGTAATAGAAAACAGTTACAAGGCACCCCTGTGGACATTCCTCCAGATACCATGTATTTCTTGTATATACAAACACTATATCAAGGTTTTCCAGGTCCAATGAAAAGAAATCAATGATTCATGAAACTTGTAAGCTGGTATTCAGAACAATGAGCAACACTTCTCTCGCTTTTCTCTGTGGAGACAGAAAAAATGTTGATTCAGGAATTGCAATGCTTATACTGAACCCACACAGAGCACTAATGCATGGGCTGAAGAATTTCTGACAAGACAGGACAAAGATGAAGTTGCCTAGGAAATTAAGGAAGACCTTTATTATATGTACACTGCGCATAAATGTGTGGTTATATAGGTGTGAGTGTGTGCATATTGTGTGTGTAAATTAAGGTGTATTTTCTTCATTTGTGGCACTCTATTTTGGGGTCTGTAACAGAAGATTTTTTAGGATGCTATCACAGAAGTCAATAAATGGTTTTGGGTTTAGTTTGATGTAGTATCCATACAGACATCATCATTTAAATTCTGGCAGTTCATTAGCTTTTCCTTAAGACTCATGTGAAAGTGTTCTCCTCCTCTCTGCTTCTCTTACATGTTTGGCATGACAAAATAATGTATAGCTTTGTTATTTAAGGTTTTACTACAGCAGTGTAAATATTCTTGTTGGCAAATACACGAAGCTGCTTGATTGTCTCCTTCAAGAATTCTTTAAGCAACAACTTTAAGTTAAACTAAGAGCTTGAGGCTATAAATAACTTGTGCAGTTCTGTGGCACAGATAAATTAACATTGCCATTGTCCTTGGTAATTTTCTGAGACCTCTCATTGTGCCATTTTTAAGGAGATCTAAATTGCTCATATATTCTTCTTTTTACTGTATGTTTTTAAAGTAAATTTCACTCTCTGTGAAAGCAGCCAGACTAGAACATGTAGATCTTTGTTTTTTATAAAGTCTGATAAGTAATAAGAGGAAATAAAATTCTTACATCTGACCTACTGCCATGATTTGCCCTGATGATGAGACCCTCTGAAGGATGAAAGCAAATTGTTCTTCAGTCCCATTCTGTCTTCTTTTCCTTTTGTACTGAGAAAGCCAACCAAGTTGTTAACAAATGAAAACTGTTACAGTATTTTCTTTTATTTTTTATTCATTTTCTGATGTGGAAAATTGAAACCAGACTGAGATCAATGCATTTCAACATGAAGTGTGAAACAGCCTTCTGAAAGTAATATCTCTTATTTAATAGTTTGAGCTTAATAGTGAAAAGCTGATGTCTACTTTTAGAAATCTGACCACTACCCCTGAAGCAGTCATGCAATCTCTGATTTTAAACATAAAAATATTTCCAGATATAAAGATTGCTAAGAAGCAGTCTAACCCGATGTGACACAGTCTTTGAATGTTGATGCCATATCTCCAACCACCATTTAGAATACAGTTACATTGATAATGTGTCACTACTTCTCAAAAGAGGCAGCTGGTGAAAAGACACCTCTTTCCCAACTTATAAGATCTATTCTTGTCCTTCACTGAAAAATTAGTTAAGAATTAGTTAAACATGATTAAATACTATCCCACTTCCAGATAGTCTGTTGCCAGTTGCTTATCCATTCTCCAGATGTGAGATAGAGAGCGGATGTTTCTCCCAGATCAGAGTGACAACGCCTGCAGGGATTATTTTTTGGAAGAAGTCTACCTTTCTTTGCGGTGATACATTTCCTAGAATCATCTGAGGACCTGGCTGTGAAGCAGATGGTCTTCAGTCTCTCCTATTCTCTTTCCAGGGCACATTTTGGCTTTGGCTTTTGCTCTTGTGTGGTAAGGCTTTTGTTTACTACAGGAGGGGAGGAGCTCCCTGGCTCAAGGTGTGCAAAGCAGTCACCCTACCAACCAGTGATCAGGGATCACAGAGGACTAGAGTCACTGGTTTAGGATGGCACCTCCCAGGCCTGTGTTCCTAGTTAAATAAATAATCAAGAATTCTCTTCTGAGCTCTGTGAAGATTTTAAAACTTTGTGTAGATACTGGGGTCTTATGTGCTCAGTGGAACCATTGGGGTGGAATCAGTGCTCTGGCCTTCATTGATTTCCGTTTTTATAGACTATTTTATCATCTTTTTATTAGAAAGTGATTTCAATGTTACCCTTTCATATCTGCTACCTTGAGGACAATGAGATGAAAAATATTCAATGTTATCCTTTCTCTTTAATAATGGAAACTAGATATTTTGTTTGTAAGCAAACAATCTCAGTCCCAGGTTTCATTTTGCTGTGCGACAGAAAATACGTTTTGATATGTAATAGAAAGCGCATCTACTTTTACTATTTTCCCATGAAGTGATAAAATATATGATCTGATTGTTCAGGAGGTTTCGAATAGGTGACAGCCTTCATCTGGACTTTAGGGTACATAACTGAGATCTCTAGTGTTTAGAAAGATTAAAAGAAAGAAAATTGTATTGAAATATAGATAGCATGTTGTTGGCTAAAAATTATTTGCATTCATGTTCTGAAGTGATTTATAACTAAAGGTTGCACTTTTTTCAGTAGCAATGGGTTTTAGTGATGTGTTCTTTTCTAATGTCCAAACTAAGGAGTGAACCTTCTAGTGCAAAATGACTTACCGACATGAATTATTTTCTTGTAAGTGGTATCAGTTCTAAGAAGACTTGCAAGCCAACTTAACCTATAGATAATAGCATATATAACAGAAATACTAAAGACTATAATGCAAGAAATGCCTGTTACTGCTCATTGCAAGCAAGCAGCATTTAGCTGTTGTGCTTCTGTGGTCCTCAAGGCTAGTTGTAGGACACTTACTAAACTGTCTGCACAGTGTCTGTGGAAAATCTCATCTTAATCATCAGTTTTGCTCTCTGGATGTATGGACCTACCAGGACTTGTGCACGGCAACTTGCACACTTAACCACTTGTTTTCTATCCCATTTCATCTGCCTGTCTGCCAAGTTCCCTTTCCAAGGTGTCTTAGAGCTGCAGCTTTACCCTGTTCATAGTGACTCACCAAGTCAAGTCTCTCCGTGCTGTGTGCAAGTAGTGGGATTTGGACAGGTAATTTCAGTGCTATAAGCAGCTATGGCTTCACAGAAACCCTTTTAAACAATCCAGCTTAAGCTCTTGAATAACATATCATGAATTTCTGCCCAAATAGTATACGTCACTGTGTTAAGACTAAACAGCAAGTGAAAAATCTATCATCGACAACTTACTCCCTCTTTCCCATAAATATCCACAGTAAATTGAGTGCCTGTGTTTTTCAGGCCTTTTTTGGTTTGCTTTAAGCATGAAAAATGTAGGTTTTTTAAGATAATAAGCATTTAGAAAGCATTGCAGTCTGCCACAGCCTTAAACATCATACCCCCAACCGCTGTAAAATGTTTCAAGTTCCCGTTCCTGCCTGAGCCTTTCATGAGCATCTAGGAGAGAAGTGGAAGGGAGAGAGAGATCTTAGTTCAAGTTATAGGCCAGCTGTTGAACCCCACTATCTTTAAATTCTTCTCTCATTCTCACTTGTGCAACTATATTAAATAAAATAGTGTGATGTGGGCATATTTTCTATTCACAGAGTCTAAATGTATGAGTAGAAAATAAAACATCTCAGTGCACTTGAGGACAAATCTAGGCCATAGGATCTTTATTGTCTGCTGATTCTTAATGTAGTAGTTACAGCCTGAAATCTTGAGATTTCTTTCTGTTTAACTACACTCACTTCATTTTATTTCTATTCATTTATCCACAAAATCTTTTCAAGATTACGTGGTAACCTCCAAAGACAAAAAGTCTGAAGGCTAAAGCTATACTAAATCCATGGAAGAAATAGAAAAAAAGTGTTACTTTATATTTTAAGGGAAAAAGAATTCTGACCACAATAAGCTAGTTATAAATTTTCAGGCACATTAATGCATTCAGGTGATGAAGACATAGTTGGTAGTGATGTCTCAGTACAAAAGATCATTTTAATGGTAGATATGATCACGGTGTTAGAGATTGATCTTTAAACAACTCTACTTTAAAAGTCAGTAAAGATAAATTTAACATCTACCTTATGTGTTGATCTTTATGTATTAATTTCTTTTTGTCTGATAAAAAGTTGTAATCTGACCAATGTTCCAATGGTTGAAAGTTACTATTGTTAAAGTACTTTTTACTACAGTCTCTGAATGTAGTAGTTTGTAACATGCTGTTCATTATCACTTAACGACTGCTAAACTGCATGAGACAGACTTATTATTGCTTGTTCTATTGACAAAAATGCACTACAGATGCCTTATATTTTAATGGTGTTTTAATGATTGTTATAATAGTTAGCATGCCATGAATTTATGTTCAACACAGATTGCCTCAGCAGTATAATTAATAAGCACAAATACACAGTTGAAGAGACTTTCAGACTCCTATAGGAATGGTCACTTACAAATTTCAGCATGCTAAACCAGAACTTCCTTGTTTCTGCTTGTCATACATCAAAGAGAGTTTTCATAATAACCTTCAAGCGAGTTTCAATTCCAGTTCAATTTCTCCATATCTGACATTTATCAAGCCTCCTCACCATGCTCTTCACCATAAAGTCAATTTGAAATGTACAAAAGCAGAACCCTGCCTTCTCCATGACACTTTTTACAAGACTGGCATATAAGGCTCCTACAAAGTCCAGTGTATCACAGCCCAGTTTCCTCTGCACGTTACACACAGAGAGCATCTTTGGTCCCACATTAAGAGATTAGACTGCCTGACCTGCAGAGGTCCTGTACCATTCTCTGAGTCTGTGAAATACCAGGACACTAATGTGTAAATGCTCTCATGAGTGTGAGAAAGAATTAAATTCAAATTCCTACAGATTTTCTACTTGGATCATGAACTTTGATTAAAGCTTGACTATGGCTGGGGCATCTGTAAGGTCTTCTCTCCATGTGAGCTCACTGAGCTGTTCAACAACATGAGAGTTTCCACTGTAATATCTCCCTCAGACCAAGCAGAGGTGATGTGTTTCCTTGGTGTGACTGCCTATTTCACTAGATGTTTCTCAGTGTAATTCCCAATGTGAAACTTCTGTTGAGCTTATTTGGATACTATCAGGTTCAACACTTGGCCTACCCAAAGATGCATTATCTTCCTCCCCTTCCCCTGAAACGCCAACCTCTCTTGATCACGTAAGCCTTATTCTCTTGGGAAGACTGGATAAAAATCAGAGGGAAATAAGAGAACCTATTTGAAAGTATCTTTAATAAATTAGTCTTAAGAGAGGTAATGTTGCTATCTAAATTGCTTTTTATTGCCTACTGCTCCTCATGTCTAGGAATGGGAACTTGAAAACTTAAAATTGCTAAGGATTGTCTTATTAACTGGCAGGCAGGTGGCAATGGACTAGAATAGTTTATGTTTTGTTATAGCTCTAATCAATGACTAATTTGAATTAATTCAGGGCAGGAGGTGAGGTTCATTTATTTTGTTCAGCATTTGATTAACTCTTTTTGCTTGGTTCTCGTTTTGTGTTTTAATTTTTCATAATCAGAGCACGTAGCTGTCAGGATGACAGGTGGTTATAGAAACTAGAAAATTGAATAAATAAACCAGTCACTTGGTCTTATCTGTGCATCCCTGGGATATCTGGCCTCAGAAAGCACTCCCTTCTCCAGCACAAAGAACCTGGAAAGATGAAGCAGTCCAGAACAGGCACAGTGTACAGCTACTGTTTCACGCTACCTGCAAAACCTGCTTTATCCTTATCCAAAGTTTAAGGCTTTTCTTTAAAATAACAAGTGGCCAAGTAACTTAAGAATAGAATGAAAATGAAAGACAGGATTCTCACATAGCCAAGGCTTTTGACCTATAGTATTTCTTAATTTTCTTCAAAATAGCATTTTCCAGCCTCACCAAGTCAGGATTTTTTTATTACAAAGGAAAGGAGAAGACGACTTTTGTTTCTCAGAGGCCTTCATTCTAGTGGAAGGGGAACAATTACTCTCCTTTCAATACAGCTTCTGAAATGGAAATATAAACATTGTCCAGGGACTCTGAAGACTGAAAAATCTATGTCAACAACTCCTTAGAGTTTATTGAATTTGAATAGTCTCAGTAAAATGTTTTCAATTTGATGAATGATAAGGACGCTTGCTCAGAATTGATTTTGGTACATTCTCCTGGCACTGACACTGTTCTTATCAGATGGATGTTACCTTTATTCCAGGTTTTTGAAGGACAGGAAAAATTTTAGTACTAGGTACACTAGGTATAAGTTAGTATAATTGTTGACTAAGTAGGCTATATTGAAGAAAAACGTATTTTCTCCATCTATATGCTCCTATAGGTATTTGCATTCATTTTGCAGTAACATTTATGGAGATTGGGACTCCATTGTGTTGCATAGCACAAGTGTACATATTTAGAAACATTATATTATAAGACAAGAAGAAACTATTTATAGTAGTATTAATAGAGTATTACAGGAAATTACTTTTTTTCTTCTGAGTTGACCACCTTGACAGAAGTGTATCAGAAAGAACAGATATGAACATGGATACAACCTTTCTGGAATCTGACCAAGCCAAAGTATAAATCGTCATCTCCCTGCAGACTGAACTCATCTGTTTTACCCTTCTGCTTCCATAGCACAGTACCTGCTGTTGGAATGCACTTCATCCTGATTCAGTTCCTTTCCATCTATCATCTTTGCTCAGATTTCCCTGCAAGGAGGCTCACTGCATTTTAGTTATGCCACCTGTGGCAAAGCCGCTATCTGCAAAATGGTCAGGTATACTTTTGTGAATCATGCAGCATGTCATCCTAGGCTACATTTTGGGTTGCTAAGCTTTTACAAGAAATCTTGTAAAGTGTTTCCATGACTGTTTTTTTTCCTCATTGCCATTTAAGCTCTGTAGTCCCTCTAGAAAGAGATCCTTGAGTGTCTTGAATGTCTAAGTTGCTGAAAGAATGTATTTGTCCTGATACAATTTCATGGAAATAATCTCAGAGGAAATTTAACATTCAGTAGAAAGCAGCTGCCTGTGTCTATGGCTTTTGTTAAGGGCGACTTTGAACATTTTCTTTTCCTAATGAATATGGCTAGCATCACAAGGCACCTGTGCTAGAGGGTGTGCTTGTGATAGTACAGCAAAATGAAGTGATAACAGAAATTCAGGTTCAACGTTGTTCTTGTTGCTGCCAGTAGGTGTTTGTGGGAGATAATTATTTCTGGATACCTGTGTTATGATTCTGAGGTGTTTTTTTTGTTTTTTTTTCAGAACTTTTTTGCACTAGCTGTATGAATAAATTTTATCTGTGTTTCTAGTCAAACAGCTTGCCAGGGGAACATGGAGAATCTGCTCAGACAACCTCATCTACAGATTGACTGGGCAGAATTAGAGCCCTTTAAAGCTGATCTGAAACTGCTGCTGGAATATCCAAAACTGAAGACACCACTTTCAATAGAGGGATGATGAAAATGGGCTGACTGAGACTTTGTCTGCACTGCCTTTGGTACACAGACTCAAACTCAGGCTTGATTTTGGAGAGAAGGATGGCTCCATGAAGCTCTGCCAACAGAGGCATGGGCTGTACATCAATCTTTCCTCTGACCTATCCACAGTGCTTCCCTGCCTAAGTGCACTCCTGGGCAGCCTGTTCCTTTGCTTCATACTTGGTCGAGGTTCAGAGGTAGGTAGATGTGCAGTGCAGGTGGTCAGTGGATTGGGCTTCAGCACACAGCAGTGTGCTGCAGTCAGCTCCAAGCTAGTGTTGAAGAATAGACGTAGCCTTGCAGCCTGTGCAGGGCATATGAGGTAAATATTGTTTAATGAACTACATTGTTCAAATATTTTATTAATAATGGATTTTAAAACTAGTCAATGAGGCAGAGGGACAAGTTAATAAAAATTATTGAATGCTTTGACTGAGGAATCTGAAGGCAGTGTGATAAAGCAAGCAAGAGGTGGACAGAACTTTACAGCCATGCTGGAAGAATACTTCTTCATTTTGTCTTCAGTTTTCCAGGTCGTCTTTATTTGTACCAGTGTTAGATGGCAGGATGTTTATGTTTATTTGGTTTAAATTCTTTTTTTTTTTTCTGTTTGAAGCAGGTTGAATTGAATCATACTTCAGAGTTAATTTCAGGTGGAAAGTAATTAATAAAAAAAAAATTCTTCAGGTGCTGAGGGAAGATAAAGACCATAGGTCAAAGACAAATGCAACAGTAAATTCACATGAAATGTGTTGCTACTGTAGTTTTCAGGTAAAGGTGAAGCCTACAGAATACAAAATTGTTTTATATAGTACCATGTCAAGCTGCAGGTGAACCACAAATAAAATCCTATTAGTATAAACATGACAGAGGATACATTAACTCCTAGGTTTTTAATGATAGGGTTTCTGCACTTGGACAATGAGCAAATGATAGTCACAAGCAGATTTAGTGAACAGATTTATATGAAATAGATTTAGTCAGAAGCATTCTTTCACCAGTAGAATAAATTACTCCATTAGCAAATGCTCATTCACATTTATCATGTACAAATTGTTATATCAGCAATATGCTCTGCACCAAGCATTAATCTACATCGTCTTGTTAATAAAATGTCTTCTCCATGGGTATGGTACTATGGATCACAAGGAACATCAGTCAGTAGTGATGGTTTACAAATCAAACCTAGAGGGGCAAAGCAGTTTAGCAGTGTGTGTCTCGTTCTGTGGCATGTAAAATCACCCACATGCAACACTTGAGTTGCAAACATTTCAGTTTGCCAAGGGTGATGAAAAAATTTCAGTAACGTACACAACACATGCTTACTGAATTACAGTAATACTCAGCACCCACATGTTTAACTTCATGGCAGTCGATAGGGCATAACAATGAAGCAGTGAGATGACATAATTGAAGTGCAAATAGCTGGAACAACTTCCTGCCTGTGTTCTGGCAGGTTGCAGAATATTTTCCAACCCAGCAAATAACCTCATTAATGCATTTAAAGGTAGGCTGACCAAAGTCCCGGTTAATGTACAATTGAGAAAACTTCAGAATTAGCTTAATTAGATTATATAGTTCCTTTCTATTTCAAACTTCTACAGTTTTAGGATATGAAGTAAAATTATTGATCTTTTAATAAAGCATTTCAAACATGCATATCTGCCTTTTCCACTACACAAAACAAATCTTAAGTACTGGTGCATTCTAGTTCAGCTCACTAACTCAGGAATACTTTAATATTAGGAAGGATTCCACTGCCCGTCAGTGAAGGGGAAATCCTGTCAATTTTTCACAGTGGTAGGAAAAGAAATGGATTGTCATTTCTTTTTTTTTTTTTTTTTCTGCAATTCCATAAATACCCATAAATACTTTCTGGCATGACTCTAGGAAGTTTCCAACATATAGGAGAAAGCTCTTCAAATAATAATTGGACATGGCTTCACAATGATGAAGCAATAAAACATATTTGGGATGGTAATCTTTATTACTGTTTTCAATTCATAATGTGGAAGCAGTTTGCTACATAACACAATGTTTGGTTTGCTACTATTCTCTTTTGTTGTGAGTATAGGCGTGTAACGGTTGGTAGTTTCCTACAAGGCAATAATTTGAAAGAATGTCACTCTGCCACATACAAGGATTTTTAGATATTGGAGTATGATGATTCCTTTTGTTCCAGTCTCTTCTGGGCTTTCCTGGTTACACAATCACTGCTTATGGAGGACTGTATACATGGGGGTTTGTGTCTTCTTATTTCTCGCAATAATGTACGTTAATATTTGAGACTCTTTCTCTGCTTTGAGCCTTTCACCAAATTGGGCTGTAGGAGGAGCAAATACACATATCAACTCATTAGAATTTGATTCATTACAGGTTTTGACTTACTCCAATAGACTTTAGGGAAGGGATCCAACATGCAATTTAGGATGTTGATATTTAAATATTTATAACCCAGGGTGTGAGTCTGTTACTTAAGCCTAGATACCAGGTGTTTTTTTTAAGATCATCTAGGGTATCCCAGGTGGCTTATAGATACCAAAACAGAAAGCATAAGTCTCCTATAAGTCCTATGCTGCATCTGCCTGACTGTGCAGAGTTCTTGGTTGGCACTAGACCCTTATGTTCCAGTCTAGATACCCATATGTGAGCTAGAAGCTCCCATCATTCCCCGCAGAGTTCTGGCAAATACAGTAATTGGATTATAGAAAGTTATTTAACTCATCCTTCTGTAGATGCTTATATTTCAACTGCATAGCTATCTTGAGTCCATTGGATTCAGTTGAGCACAGATGTTACCAGAAAGTAGCACTATTTTGCTTTACATTATACTAGGGCAGCTGATTTGCAACCTGTTTGTCTTCATATTTTCAAATGGGAAATTTTCATCAGATGTACCTGACCTCTTGACGTGACATTGCTTTTAATGTCTGTTTGTTGCAATCTATTAAGTGGCATTCTGAATCTTCAACAGACTTGCTTTTCCAGCTCTGATTCGAATCCAGTCAGGACATTGTTTTCTTTTATATGTCTCTTGGAAATACCCTCTTCCTCTTTTATTAGCCCAAATAGCTGGATTTGCATGTTTTGACCAGTTTTGTGTTCTTTGCAAATTTTCTAGATTAAATTGATGCTGGGTCTTCTATCCTGTGATCTGAGTGTGTTATTCTGGGACATTGAATTGTAGTTTCAAAATGCATGGTAGTAAGCAATGTGTTTTAATATCTTGCAGATGTTTCTGGTTTAAGTTGGAATGTTTCCCCTTTAATTTATGGCAGGTTTAATTAAAGTTCTTTCCTTTTGTCTAATCATTATAAAGTTATTAATTCTAGGGTATTGCTTGAGCTTATGTGTCATGTTTCAGGGACTACTTAAAAAAGTATGTTTCCATTTATGGAATGTTGGGTTTATATTTTACAGCTAGTTGCCGTTTATGATTTTAGAGCTGATGGCTGCTATTAACTCAAGTTTCTCTGTATCATCCTCAGCTTCCTTTTCTTAGAACGGGTTTGTGCAGCTGGAGCATTTATTTATGTTTCAGGTGTTTTTCTTCTGACCTTGAAGAGTCAATAAACACTGCTTTCTAGTTAAAGTATGGAAACATTGCTTCAGGCTTCTCTCCCAATATTTTTTTTCTTTTTTAATCCTGCTTTAAGAGATGACATATTTGACCATATGTTGCTACTTAATTGCTTTTTATTCTTTTACATTTGCTTTCTTTTTGTATGTTAGCCATAGCTAGTGATTTAAGATGATGTATAAGCATTCATAAAGAAAACCAGACAGACGTTCACTTCCCTACACTACACTCTTCACCCCCTTCTCAATACATGCAAGCATATCCACTGCAATGACAAATAAACTGTTTATTTGAAATGGGGACAGGGGTCAGTTATGTTAGTTTTCCTGTTCCATTACTCAACTGGGAAAAGGAACAAACAGGTCCTTATTTACTTCCTGAGTAGGAAGCTTGCACCTGGTACTGAAATTTACTCAAAGCCTCCAACACGATGGAACTAAATCCATTCCCGTGCTGTAGAGCCTTCTTGACAAAGATAATCTTGGGCTGCCCGGAAGCAATTTGTTAACCTCTAAAGTTCATGTTTCAGTTGTTGACAGTAGCATCATTTGATTTGCTAAAGTAAAGTACTCTGAGGAAAAAAATGGGCGGGGAAAAGTGAAAGGGTTTTTTGAAGAGAAAGTGGGGATGATGCGAAATGATCATGGAGAAAATATCCCCTTTTTCCCCTTGCACTTTTCTAAGGCTATATTTAACAGTTTTATGTAGTAATCCTACGTGTAGAAGTTTAAAGAGAATCTGCCTTATGGGATCATAAAGTTCAGGAGTTTATAGTGATTGAGTGAATAAAATAGGGATGCTAATTCATGATGTGCAGTGCGGCATAACTCCAGAAGAGCAGGCTGAGGGGCAGGATGCAATACAGTGGCTCGGCAATAAGCCAATGCACAGCATCATTGTAATTGCAGATGAAATAAAAATTATTTGTGATAGCTTGCTAATCAGTGAAAACATGGAAAAGGCTGCTGACAAGCGCCATCAAGGTAATTAAGGTGAAGCATTGGATTTGCATAAATTTACACTTTGATCATTGTTCACAAGATACCCTCTCTCGAAATAGACTTGGCTGGTTTCAAGATGAGCACTAAATCAAAGCAAAGGTGTGCGATAACTGCACAACATCAATAATGCTTACAAAATATAGATGCACCTTACACAGGCAATTATCTAAAGAATCTATTGTCCTTAATCAAAGAATGATACTCAAGTTACTTTTTCAAATTACCAAATAGTCCTGGTTAGCATATGCTTTTCTAGTTGTAGCTCTTTAATGAACACAGAAAAATCCTTTGGAAAATACAATATTTGATTATGCACCTTGCTCAAAAAGAAACAGCTTGTGAAATGAGGACTGCTGAAACTGAAGGTGTCATTCTCCATATTATTTTGACATACATGTTCAAGCTGTCTTGGAAGCATGTATTTAATCAGTTTCTTTAGGAGCTGCAAATATGGTACTCTCATTATCTCAGGCTCTAAGTCACCACCTCTGATGGAAGGCTAAGCTGTAGTCCTTCACATCTCTGTGCTGATTTCCTGAGTATCAGCTGCCAGGGTAATACTGGTGCTCAGCCATGCAGCCACAGCTCCGTAGTCTGCCTTAGCTCCAGTGCTGTGATTCTTTTCCCTCTGGGAAAAAGCAATGGGGTCTCTTGACAGTGCAGTCTCCTAAACAAAATAACAGTTTATGTAAAAAAAAAGGACTTTAGACTCTCAAAGCAAGCATGCAAAGAACAAAAATCTAGACTGTACACATCTATTCACTCTTCCCTAAGGTTTATTGCTTCCTGGAAAAACCCTACGGAGACTTTTGGAGTCCCTCTCTCTGTCAACCTTTCTCTCCAGATGGTTTCCGAAGACTCATTCTCCATTCTCCTTCTTACTATGATTTATTAAAGCTCTTTTCTCTTCCAGATTTAGTGGGATCATCTTACTAGAAATAGTGATAGGTTTTAAACTAATGATACGGTCAATCATAATTTCTGAGTATTCTTATTTATGTTATATTGCTGTTTGCACTGATTTTGACTAACATCCTACAGGAAACTCCTTTGCCTCCCTTGCTGAACATGTAATATTCATGCTCCTAAGTATTTCAGTATCAATATATCATAATGTCAAAATTCTATATATGTCATGTGCGTAACTGCATATACACATGAAATAATGTTTTAGCTGATAAATAATTTTTGCAACCCATTCTGGGAAATTTTTCTCTTGCCTCTTTGTGTTCTCACCTCATCCTCCATCTACAGCAATGCTGCATAAAATTAAGAATCAAGGCTACTATAATTGTAATATGCTGTAAGGTTTTTTACACGTTATGTATTTATTGCCTTTATTTTATTCCTGTCTTATGTATGGTTGTTCACTGGGGAAGCTGTAAATCACACTGTCATATTTGAGCTTTTTTTTTTATTTTAGCTGTGCAAATTTTTTGCCTAGATACAAAATTCCAGTAGGAAGAAGAAAATGTATTTGTCTAGTACAGTATGTGCTTGACATGTTTTTATATTCTACTTATTTAGAAAGATGATCTCTTAAAGCTGTCACTCTGACACAGACATGCAGCACATAGAGTTTGCTTTTACAGTACGGCAATAAACACATCCACTGAGGTACCAGAGATTTTCTACTAAGACAGATCTCTCGGCATGCTGCATTTCTATTCCGTGCAATCTTTATGCACCAATGTAATTATTTGATTAAGAGTGAGTCTCATTATTGTATATACAAGCATTCCATGCATGATTCTCCTGGTGATGCACGTACTATATATGACTTAAAAGTGTCATCTGTTCTGTCATTGTTTTTCTCCTGTTTATTAATAAATAAATCAAGCTACTTTACAGAATACTAGAGAATTAGGACAGGAGATACATACCAAATGCTGAAGCTGCCTTTCCTATTATAAATCTGATGTTCTTATCACATAAATGTAACTCATAAGTAATTTCTCAGCTGAAAATAAAAAGTTTTGTAGAAATATGATAGCACTAGAACCCTTTTGGAAGTTCTAGTTTGAAAGCCTGGCCCCTGTAAATCAGTAGCAAATGCATAGGATTTCACCCATGATATTCTGAAATTTTTCTTAAAAATTCCTTTGGCTTTTTGAACTTGGGATATCTTGGTCTTGTTTTGCCACTGGGATGAGAGGTAGCAAGGAAAAGAAGAAAAGATAGTATAAAATATACATAACAAAAGTGTGCATATTTTTCACAGGGATTTTTTAATGAGGGATTAGTTACAGAGCTTTAGGGATTAATTGACCAATACCTAACTAAAGCAGGGTTCTAAAATGGATTCTCTGTAAATCCAAAAGTCACGCTGAAGGAGAAAGGTGGATTTTTGTAGCTAACCAATAGCATCAAAAAGAATGGGGGAAAATACACAAAAAAAGACTAGAAAAGTGGGAGAAGGAGGTTGTTGCTGTCTCTCTTTTCCTTTTGTCTGTAATGGACAAAAGTCCTAATTTGGCTAGCCCATTTCACAACCTATATTCACAAACTGTGCTCTGAAAAGTCATCTATTTGAGCACTAAGGCTTCCTGTAATACAGGCTGAATAAAAAACCAGGGTATCTTGCTATGTTGCTACTTACTGCTCTCTAGAGTGGATATGACTCACTGAGGAGAGGGAATATGCATGTAAGAGGAAGCACTGGTACTGAAGTCTACTCTCATTAATTGCCCTTGATTATATTATCATTCTCTTAGATGTTTTATCCCCATTCTTGTATCATTTTCTCTGCCCTGATATTTTTACTGCATCTTCATCATATATACTCTTTGCTCTGGTGGCTTTCTTAGAGTAGTCTTGAACACAGTCACTTAGAGTTTCACTATACTGTCGTGGTTTAACCCCAGCTAGAAATTAAGCACCACACAGACGCTCGCTCACTCCCCCACTGGTGGGATGGGGGAGAGAATCAGAAGGGCAAAAGGGGAAAACTCGTGGGTTGAGATATGAACAGTTTAACAACTAAAGTAAAATAAAAATAGAACAGTAGTAATAGTAATAATAACAATAATAATAAAAACAAGTAATAATAGTACAATAGTAATACAAAGCAAGCGATACACTCTACAATTGCTCACCACCCGCCAATCAATGCCCAGCACATCCCTCAAGCAGCGATCATTGCCCGCCCCCCCCGGCCAAGTCCCCCCCTGCTCATATACTGAACATGACATCATGTGGTATGGAATAGCCCCTTGGCCAGTCTGGGTCAGCACCCCCCTGGCTGTGCCCCCTACCATCTTCTTGTGCACCCGGCAGAGCATAGAAAGCTGAAAGGTCCTTGACCAGCTGAGCGCCACTTAGCAACTACTTAGCACTACTTAGCAAGAACCAAAACATCAGTGTATCATCGACATTGTTCTCACCCTAAACCCAAAACACAGCCCCATACCGGCTACCAAGAAGAAAATTAACTCTATCCCAGCTGAAACCAGGACATATACTGTAAACAAGGGTTTTTTCCAGAAGACTAACATGAAAAACATGATGATTCTCTAAAATAACATCCACTTGTATTTTGATTTTTTTTTCCCAAAAAGCATGTAAAATACAGCCAGTATTTTCGGTGACAGAGGAGGAACTCTGCATGATCTAAAGCTTGTTTTTAATTTGAAAAGCACCTTCAACAGAAATTCTAAGTCCAGATTATAATGTGGGTCCCTTCTTTTTTTTTTTCTCCTTCCACCAATTTTAAGGCTAAAATGAGCCTTAATGAACTTCTATTTGAAGCTCCCATATAATATCAACTATAAAATTTCACCTTGCAATACTTCATTGAATCCAATAATTTTTGGATGAATAAGTACAGATTTTACAAAGATAGTTTTAGCTCAAGACCTTTTATGAAGGTGCCTCCACCACTTCTCCAGGGAAGTTTTTCAAAAGGTTAATCACTGTTAAAATATGTCTTTCTTCCCTTTTGAATTTGTCTACCTTCAATTTTAGTCCTTGAATTTTTTAATACATTTGGAAATTCATGGTCAGATGGTTCTGCAGCATGGTCAAACACTAAATCTTTGTCAAGGTCATTGTTTCTTCCCAGGATGCAGTTCCCATTCAATAGTCTTTTGTCCCTCCATATTTATGTCTTTTCATTTGACTCTAGGAAAAATGGTAGCTGACAGAGCCCATTATTCCTCTTTGACTGTGACTCTCTTAAAAATGGTTTGGCTCAGTTTAAAAATGACCCCTGTTATTATCTACCACTTCACCAGACCTTGGTTTTCTATAAACCTTGATAGAGAATTGTTTGTATTTTCTTCACATCTCTGATGGAGACATTGAGTTGCATTGGATTGGGGATTAATTCTTGAGGCTATATATTCATTCTGTGATTTCCTATTAGTGACTACATTTTGATATCCATGAGTTATCACTTTGTCATCTATTGACTAGGTACTGCATCGATTTTGAATAGTGCTAACTGCTTTAACCAGAATGTTGTGTTGTGTAAAACTCAGTTTAGCTGACCACATCATTTTTCCACCAAAAGCTCAACAAAAAACAATTCTTTTCATCAGAATTGACTAAATGAAGAAGATATATAGCTTAAGGAAAAATCTGTGATTTACAACAGTATTTCTCTGATTGTGTAGAACAGCTACAGGCTCAAGTGTACTGTTTACACTGAAACAGTAACCAATCCCAACAAAAGATACCATTATCATGCCACAGTCTAATGTAATGTGTTATATCATTCTGGGATCAAACACAGTGTATAGCTTTGCCTGACTAAATATGAGAGGAACATATTCAAGCGTGAGAATGTGTTCTATATGATTAAAAATATAGAATGTACAATATAATCTGTAGTTAAAAAATAATGCCAGGTTGCGTTCTGTACATCTCCTGTTATTAAATTTCACAAATAGAAATGAAGTGGCTGTCACTCCAGGAATCTGGTGACCTTTTGTTACTCTTACTTCAGAAAACTTGGGATTTCTAAAACTTTTCTTTTCAGCAGTGCTTTCTATTGGTGGCACATGTGTTTCATGGGGATGACTATCTTTCTGCAGAGTTGTATCTGAAAGTTAAAGACACAGCACTTTTCATTCAAGTCCCTTTAAATAAAAGTGACTTTAAAACAGGTTTTGGGTGAAGATTCTGTTTGTTTGTTTATTTATTTATTATTTTTCTCGTTTAGAATTCTGAGTTAGAAACAGTATTAAGTTTTCCTCCATGGGTCAAATGATTTGTATTTAGCACATATCAGTGATAACCATAACTGTTATCTATCTAGCTCAAAAGCGTCTCTTTCCTTTCACACCGAATGCAATGTCAGGATTATTGGTACACTCCAACCATGAATTAACTAAACATGTGATCCTGTTTCCCATACCTTAAAGGTGGACTTTAGAACTGTATTGAAGTACATTTCAAAGGCAGTGTCAGCCCTTGTCTTTGAGAGGATTCCTTAAATCTCTCTATATATGACAATGTATCAGTAAAACTGACTGAAATCAGTAAAATTGGTTGAAAATTGCTTGAAAATTTCCATAAAAGTTGTTTTTCAGTGATAAACAGCAACTAAAAGGAATTGAAATAGTCCACGAGTATGTATAGATTGCATTTCTTTTAATCCAGGATTTTTTTTTTTTTTTTAAAATCTTTTCAATAAGGATAAAATATGTTACTTGTTAGTTTGAATTTTTATCATACTATTTTATAATTAAAGAAAAAGACAAAACAAAGCCAAAATTACCATTTCAAATTCACTGGGAGAGTCACAATTACAACTGTCAGCATACAACAGAATAAGGTTAAGAGAGGTATTTCCACAAAACTAGGGAAATGAGCCTCTCTCAGTTTTCTGAACACTTACTGGGGGTATATATGCATTTTATGACAGTGATTTTTCATCCCACCCTTTAGAGGAGCTCAGTTGTCTCAATTTACTAGAGATGTTTAGGGAAATTCTCAACACTAAGTTAACCTTTAGGGAATGCTAAATTTCCAACTCCAAGACTTTTGTGTATGAAAGTAATATTCTTTCCCTCATCCGCTCTGGTTAACTACAGTAATCACAATGTTAACTCTGTGTTTGGTTTTCATTTTCACACTCTGGGGCCAAACTGGTCTAATTGCGCTTCAACCCCTTTGATGAATGACATCATAGACAGAAAACTCACTCCTCTGCCTACAACTTATGATGGGCAGTCAGCACTCCCACATCGCAGTGAAGGTCTCCTCTGAAGGCACCTCCTTCTCTGCAGTGCTTGTGAAATGAACCTCAGGTTAAGGTGTATAGTATAAAAGTGACACAGTTAAGTGTTTAAAGTTGATTGAGACAAATGGAGAGAGAAGGCCAAACCTGGGCAACAGTGTGGAAAGATACATAATTAAATAGACTAGGAAAATGCTAGCTTTATATTGTCTTTAATAAAAAGAGTTCAGGGAAAACCAGTGATTTGCTATATGTGGATCTGAACAGCACCAAGGGGTTAAATGGGTGACTGTGGTAATGCTGCAATCAACAGGAAGCAGGTCCTTTTCCTAGAATAGTACTTCAAGCAACTGTAAAGCTATTTCTAATTTTAAAATTGATGCCAAACATATCTAAAAATAACTGTTATCCCCAGAAAATTTGTAAATGATAAGGTGAAAGAAACAGTTTTGACATATGAAGCAAATACTTGCATTCACCTCCATGGATTTGTGTAGAAAGTTCTGTCACCTCCAGTCTTCAGCTAGTATTAGTTGGGGTCATATGTTTTTGCTTCTGTTCTAGAAGAAAATACCATCCCTAAGATGATCAGTGAACCAGGTTTGTATTTAAGTACAAAACATTCATGGTCTATAAACTAGAAAAGTACCTTTAAATTATCAACTTAAATAAGTACTTTGAAGAACCAGAGTCCTGGTATTAACTGTTGTTCTTAGCACAATGGGGATGAATATCTAGCAAAAGATTAGACTTATTTACCTATATTGTTTCCTGTGTAGAATGTCATTGCTATTGTTAATTTAAAGGAGCTTAAGGGAAGTGAGAGAAATAAAGAAATAAAATGCAAGTGATGGGAAGGATAATAGACTAATGTACAGAAAATACTCAGCAGGACAGAAGGCAATAGCTCTGAATATTGCCCCCCCTCCCTCAGAAGAACTGTCAGTGTCCATGCTAACAAATGAACTAGTTTTGGTATCAGTCCAAAAAACTAAAAAAACCCCAAACCCCAAACTAAAACATTACAAGGGTTAGATATGGATACTGCAAAGTGTTAATGAAAGAGAAAATACAAGTGTGAAAGATTTACCAATATATGAACAGCCAACGTCAGGAAAATACGACTGAAGTGACAATGATGCAGAAAAGATAAAATAGACATAATTAAAGAGTGATGAGATGTCATATTTCTAGTTCATACGGGGCGGGGGGGGACTACAAATAGATAAAGATTTTTGAAAAGTTATGAGGAGGACTGAAAGGCCACAGGTGTGCACTGCACTTCTCCACCAGCCAGGTGGAAGGAGCGGCTGGAATTAAGGTACACAGAACATTAATTTCCAAGTTGTTAATTTTAGTTTAGATGTTTTGTAGCCATTGCACAAAAGGCATCATTAAAAAGCAATTAATGCTAACACAGTGTTTTGTTTACAGTAATAAGATTGCTACATACTGAACAACAATTGAATAATTATACCAGTTGTGATTATTTGTTGCACATATGGGAGGGTTTAAAAGCACATTAGCTGATCAAATTCTGTTATCGAATTTTAATTCACTTTTGGATATTTTTCTTTGCTGTCTGAAACAAATAAGCCTTGTTACTCAGTTTAAGTAATAAGGTAGAAGCATAAGAAGGTAGAAACTTTCATAACTTTTAAGCATTTGGAGTGGGAAGGGTGGCTGGTTTAAAATCTTCAGTCAGTGAAACTTATTCGTGCTTCAGCTTACTCAGCCTAATATACACAATTGTTAGTGAGGATGGCCATGTTTGCTGTGAGAAACACTTCAGTGACTAAAGTAAAAAAAAAAAAAAAATCACAGACTCACACAGAATCACAGAATGGATGAGGTTGGAATAGACCTCCGGAGGTCATCTTGTCCAACCCTGCTGCTCAAACAGGGCCACCTAGCACACATTGCCCAGGACCACCTCCAGATAGCTTTCAAATATTTCCAAGGAGGGAGACTCAACCACTTCTCTGGGCAACCTGTGCCAGCGCTTGGTCACCCTCTCAGTAAAAAAACGTTTCCTGATATTCAGAGGGATCCCCCTGTGTTTCAGTTTGTGCCCATTGCCTCTGGTCCTGTCACTGGACACCATTAAGAAGAGTCTGGCTCCGTTCTCTTTGCACCCTCCCTTAAAGTATTTTTATACATTGCTAAGATCCCCCCTCAGCCTTCTCTTCTCCAGGCTGAACAGCCTCAGCTCTCTCAGGCTTTCCTCATATGTGAGGTGCTCCAGTCCCTTAGTTGTCCTTGTGGCCCATTCACCACCTTTGCAGCAAAGGAACACTGCTGTCTCGTATACAACCTGGTGCCCACCAGGACCCCCAGGTCCTTTTCTGCAAAGCTGCTTTCCAGATGGGTAGTCCCCAGCATACATTGGTGCCTGGGATTGTTCCTCCCCAGGTGCAAGATTTTGCGCTTCTCCTTGTTGAGCTTCACTACGTTCCCTACAGCCCTTTCTCCAGTTGTTGAGGTCCCTCTGGATGGCAGCATGACCCTCTGGCATATTAGCCACTCCTCCCTGTTTTCTGTCATCAGCAAAGTTGCTGAGGGTACACTCTGCCCCATCGTCCAGATCATTAATGAATATGCTGAACAGGACCGGACCCAGTATTGACCCCTGGGATACATTGCTAGTCACTGGCATCCAGCTAGACTTTGTGCTGCTGATCACGACCCTCTGGGCTCAGCCATTCAGCCAGTTTTCAATCTACTTCACTGTCTGCTCATCTAGCCTGCACATCAACAGCTTCTCTATGAGAATCTTAGAGGAGAGAGTGTCAAAGACCTTACCGTAGTCCAGGTAGACAACAGCCACTGCTCTCACCTTGTCTACCAGGCCAGGCACGTCATCAAAGAAGTTTATCAAGGTGGTCAAGTATGACTTCCCCTTGGTGAAGCCATGTTGACTGCTCCTGATGATTTGCTTGTCCTTACTGTGCCTGGAAATGGTTTCCAGGATTAGTTGCTTCATCACCTTCCAGGGATCAAAGTGAGACTGACTGGCCTGTAGTTCCCTGGGTCCTCCTTCTTGCCCTTCTTGAGGATAACAGTGACATTTGCTTTCCTCCAGTCTTCGGGCAATTCTCCAAATGGCCATGATCAATCAAAGATTATCAAGAGTAGCCTTGCAATGACATCTGCCAGCTCCCTCAGCACCTGTGTGTGCATCCCATCAGGGCCCATGGACTTATTCATGTCCAGTTTGCTTACCTATTCCCTGACCTGATCCTCTTCCAACAAGGGTACATCTTCCCCCCTCCAACCCTTCCCTCTGGTCTCTGGGACCTGGGATTCCTGATGGCTGTTCTTGCTATTAAAGACTGAGGCAAAGAAAGCATTCAGTACCTCCGCCTTTTCCATGTCCTCTGTAACCAGGTCCGCTATCCCATTGAGCAATGGGCCTATGTTTTCCCTAGTCTTCCTTTTGTGTCCTATGTACTTATATAAGCCCTTCTTGCTGTCCTTGATGTCCCTGGCCAGATTCAATTTCATTTGGGCTTTAGCTTTCCCAACTTTATCTCTGGATGCTTGGACAATGTTTCTGTATTCCTCTCAAGTTGTTTGTTCTTGCTTCTACCCTTGGTATGCCTCCTTTTTGCGTTTGAGTATGTCTAGGAGCAACTTGTTCATCCTCACAGGCCTCCTGACATTTCTGCCTGACTTCCTATTTGGTAGGATGGAGTTCTATTGAGCTTGGAAGAGGTGATCCTTGAATATTAACCAGCTTTCTTGGGCCCCTTTTCCCTCCAGGGCCTTATCCCATGGGACTCTTCCAAGCAGATCTTCGAAGAGGGCAAAGTCTGCTCTCCTGAAGTCTGGGGTTGTGAGCTTGCTTTTCACCCTCCTCCCTGCCCTCAGGAACCTGAACTCCAATATCTCATTGTCTCTGCAGTCAAGGCTGCCTTTGACCTTCACATCCCCAGTGAGCCCATTGTTGTTGGTGAGTATGAGGTCCAGCAGAGCACCTCTTTTCATTGGCTCTTCTATCACTTGGAGGAGGAAGTTATTGTCAATGCAGGAACCTTTTGGATTGCTTATGCCCTCCTGTGTTGTCCCTCCCGCAGATACCAGGGTGGTTGAAGTTCCTCACAAGAACCAGAGCCTGCAAACATGAGGTTGTTCCTATCTGTTCCATATGACCGTGAGAATGGTCCATATGATGTAGAGATGTTCCATATGACCTAGAGAATGTCCCTAGTTTCATTACTCTCCATCCCTTTTAGTTCTTTCTGCTGTGCTCCCATGCATTAAAACTCTTACAACTTCTTTAAAGTTTATCCCTGCCATTGGAAGTGTAAGGACACAGGAAAGGGGAGGACTCTGGTTTTGTTTATAGAAAGAGGTGTACAAACAGTGTTATATGTAAGCCCAAAAGAGTTTTCAATAATTCTGCTAATACATTCATGTGTGCATAGCTACAAAAAAATGCAGTTATACTTCTTGTAAAAAGAAAACTTCCTGAAAAAAAAACTTTCTTGGATAGTACTTTTTCTGGACTGTGTGTCTTTTACTCTCTGTGAAGATGTCTCATTAATTTTCCCTTGTTATGGCTGTCTAGTAGAATTATCTGCTTTCCAACATTGTTTACAGACGTCAGATTAGGTCATTCCTCTGTTGTGCTAAACACTACGCAGAATACAAACAAAAACCTTGGATCTTCCAAACCAGGAAATCTAACAGATGAAAATGTGTATTATTCTAAAAGCACTAAATGGTCAAGAATATTACTGATTCCCCTCAATTTCTCATTTCTGTATTATTTCAGTAGTGCAAAAATGTAACATCCTTAAGAGAACAGTCATACCAAAATAGGAAATTGCTCATATTTAGACCTGGTTTGTGTCTTTATCATGACTTTCTGAAATGAGAGGTTTGTGAAATAGGACAATTAGATAATAAATTAGATAAAAGAATGTTTATTGTCATTATTACTAGACCAATATGTTTTGGATACGAAACAAACCTGACAATTTAAGTAGAATAAATACTTATCTGTATTATAGCTAGCAATAACAAATGCACACATTTGTGGTTTTATGTACAATACTAATTGATTAATATTTCATAAGTTTATTGGGCTGCCAAGCTGGAAGACCTTTTCAGTGCCACAAATATGCCTGGTAGTGAACAGACAATTAAGGCAACTTATGTTTAGGCAATTAAACCTTATCTATGTAGTTCTAGCTACATTCATTAATGAAGACGACTTAAGTATGTGTTTTTAACTTCATGAATCATCCATTAATATTTTCAGTAGCAAATAAATGGCTGAGAATGAGGGATACTAGAGCAACTCTTAGTGGTCCAACAGGGAAGAAACCAAACCAAACCAACCAATCAGCCAAAAACAACAAAAAGAAAAACCACCATAAAACAAAAGGCCAAAACAAATTAAAAGCAAAAAGAGGTTTTGCTTACACAAATTGTCAGGCTTTGGAATAATTTTCCATACTGTCATGTAGCAATTGTTTCTCTAAAATGCAGCATCTGGATGAGGTTTTGGCCATTTTCTGTCTCTGTAAAATGGCCTTCTAGAACAAAAAACTATAAGCAGTATCAAAATGTATGAAAAAGCCTTGTCTTCCCCTACATGAAACACTTTCAAAAAAATTTGGTGTTACATAAATATTCTAAGAAGGGTTGGTATTCAGGAAAAGACAAAATTCTCTCAGATATGACTCAAGTTGCCTGTTAATGAGTGTCTCATCATAGGTGTTCCCTGTAGAAAGCCACCAAACCCAGGTGTCATGGATCATGAGCCTTACAGAACAGTTAGCTAATGTCTGTTATGACCATACCAGCAACCCCAGCTGGAGAGTGGAAACAAGATAGATAGTCATGGGCTGATTAAAAGTAAAAGAACGAGAGCACTTGTTCAATGCAAGATACTCAGCTATAAGCAGATCTGTCAATGCTGCTGTACAACTATTCCAAGTCTCAGCTCCAAATGGCAGGTTAGGTAGATCAAAACAGAGCTCCAAAAGACAGAGGAGGTCTTTCTTTGCTTTGAAACTTTCTTTACAATAAATGTGAGATGAATAACTGTGATGATGGCAAACATTAGAAACACTTTCTATGCAGTGTGCAGTGTGCGTGGAAAGAGAAGGCAGAGACTACTCCAGACAGGTCTTGTGTTTGGGGAGACACAAGCCCACGTTTGTCCTTCACCTTTGGCTCACCAATTTGCTTCCCATGTTGGCAAAGAATGGAACTGGACTTAAATGTCCTACATCTGAACACTGGGCTACTGAATATAAAAATCAGCCGCATATCCCCTAACTCTGCTTTGTTCAAAGCACTGTCCAGCAGCAATGTTCTCATAACTATGAGATCCCTGTGCTTCTACAGAGGAAGCTGTGTGGATGAGAACAGACAACGAGCCTCTAGCTTCTAGATCCCATTAGCTATCTGATTGCAGCTACTTCCAGGAGACGCCATTCAAACAAGACTGAGAACACTTCTGGGTGCTTTCATTGGTGAAGGTATATATGCCTGCAGATTTTATACTTTTACAAGGCTAGGAGGCACTTGAACAAAGATTTTGTGGACTTTTGCTGTGAGTTTGCCAGAGACACAAAAACCTAAGTCCAAGACTTAGGTAAACTTTACCATTCGTACATGCTAAGTCAAGATCCAAAAAGACAGATGTGACCCACTACTCAGAAGGTGCTTCTCCCTAGAAGTGTTTCTATTCAGCTCAAAGTTCCTTAAAAACATGGTGTTTGGCTTCTGCATAGTTCCTTCTACAGTTCCTGACTGTCTACATGCACGGAAATGTGAAGGGGTGACACTTCACTTGATGTGCTCTTTTCCATACTGGCAGCCAGGCATGGTAATGGTAAGTATGTTTTCCTCTGACTTTAAAATGCTAAGTCCAGAACTGAAGACTGAGACAGGTCACTCTCACATGGACTAGTGGTTAGAGCAATAGCCCAAGGCTTCTTAAGGCATACTCTCAGCTGATGTTGCCATACGGTCATTGAAATAAATGTTTCCAACACTGAGCAGTGCCTTAAGAATTGTAGCTAACATACTGTCATTTAAATTTCATAAGACCCCCTAGAAACAGATGAATAGTTTTGCATTTATTTTTCCAGGATGCAAGCCTATATATATGTAACTTACAACTAGCCTACAGAAGAATGGGAGGCAAAGTGGCTGCTGTTCAGGTTGGCTGATTTCTAACAGACAAGGAGAAGAACAGGAAACCTCTGTGAAAATGAAAGGGTTAAAGACAAGATAGACAAAGCCACTGCATCAAAATGCCTCCTGAAAGAATTAAAGCCTAGGGGCAAGGAGGATATTTTGAATATCTTAGTCACTTAACTAAAGAAAAGAAAGGCCTTTATGATTTAGAGAGTAGTTAGAATGGTTGTAAGATAAGGGGGCTCCGGGATAATCTCAGACAACTCGGCCTTGGGAGAACAAATGCATGGAAGATAAGAAAGTTGCAAGGGGATGACAACAATAGCCTTGAAGGACATGGTCCCAGAACTGAAGCAAAGGTCGGTCAGCGAACACAGTGAAGAAGATTATGAGCCTTCATCTGAAGACCCCGACGACCACCCAAAGACCACCAAGGAAGACAACTGCGCATGCGGATCGGACATTTGCATATGTTAATAAGTTCCAGGGAACGTCATGTTTATGTAAATGAATTCTCGGAAATCCTCTGAATATGTATGACTTCATAGTATAAAATCTCTGAAAGTCTACCAAATCGGTGGAGCACTCATGGTGGAGAATCCCCAGTGCTGCCCAGCGCTGCAAGAAAATGCCTGCTTAATAACACTCTGTTGTTATTGAGTTTCATTACATCGGTTTCCTTACCTAGCTGCACCTAGCTTCACACCTCAGTGAGGGGGTTCGGAGAACACCAATCTTTGTATCAAAACTTCTGTTGGTTTAAAATCAAAGTATATTTGAATAATACCATCATGAATCCATAGAATACAAAATAGTACCATTATTAAAATATGCCATCTAACAGCCATTGTTAGTAATATAAAATAAAATTTTTCTTCTTTTGGTTTCCAAATTTTTCACTTCCAGGTAAAAGGAAAAAAAATTATGATGGCACACTATAAAATTTCAAGCAGCTTGAGAGCTAGCAGCTGGCCAGACACACTGAAACACAGAACAGTAACAGGCATTTATATTAATCAATCCTATTGAGCCAAAACCAGTATTTTAGAGAATACCTCCATTGTTCTGTGACAGAGGTGCTAACTGGGTGAATGGGATCGATCAGTGATGAGATGAAATGTAAATTGCTGTTAATGCTCTGCTACCAGCTGAGCAACTAAAAGAGAGAACTGTGATGAAATGGGCATGGTTACCCAGCTGAAAAACATTCTGGTCCTGCTGCTGCAGACTACTGATGTATTCACACTGACTCACCAGGCAGAAAATAATTGCTGAAGAAATGGCAGTGGTACTGTTCCTTCATCACATGGAAAATGGGAACTTTCCTTCCTTGTCATGAGGAGTAGTTGGTGAATATGGAGTACTTCTGTAATTTGCCATTTCAAACTCTGTCATGTAAGCATGGAAACAAGTAACTTCAGGAACTAGAGAGAAGGAAAGCCCAGAAGTCTCTTTTTATAGAATCATAGAATCATAGAATTGTTTAGATTGGAAAAGACCTTTAAGACCATCAAGTCTAACCGTTAACCTAGCACTGCCAAGTCCACCACTAAACCATGTTCCTAAGCACCACATCTACATATCTTTTAAGTACCTCCAGGGATGGGGACTCAACCACTTCCCTGGGCAGCCTGTTCCAGTGCCTGACTACCCTTTCGGTGAAGAAGTTTTTCCTAATACTCAACCTAAAACTGTCCTGTCACAACTTGAGGCCATTTTCTCTAGTCCTATTGCTTGTTACTTGGGAAACGAGACTGACCCCCATCCTTGTTACAACCTCCTTTCAGATAGAATCATAGAATAGAACCATAGAATCATTAAGGTTGGAAAAGACCCTTAAGATCATTGAGTCCAACCGTTAACCTAGCACTGCCAAGTCCACCACTAAACCATGTCCTCAAGCACCACCTCTACCTGTCCTTTAAATACCTCCAGGGATGCAGACTCAACCACTTCCCTGGGAAGCCTGTTCCAATGCCTGATTACCCTTTCAGTGAAGAAGTTTTTCCTAATATCCAACCTAAACCTCCCCTGGCACAGCTTGAGGCCGTTTCTTCTTCTCCTATCCCTTGTTACTAGGGAGAAGAGACCAACACCCACCTCTCTACAACCTCCTTTCAGGTAGCTGTAGAGAGCAATAATGTCTCCCCTCAGCGTCCTCTTCTCCAGGCTACACAACCCCAGCTCCCTCAGCCACTCCTCGTAAGACTTCTTCTCCAGACCCTTCACCAGCTTTGTTGCCCTTCTTTGGACACGCTCCAGCACCTCGATGTCCTTCTTGCAGTGAGGGGCCCAAAACTGAAGACAGGACTCGAGATACGGCCTCACCAGTGCCGAGTATAGGGGCACTATCACCTCCCTGGTCCTGCTGGCCACACTGTTCCTGATACAAGCCAGGATGCCATTGGCCTTCTTGGCCACCTGAGCACACTGCCAGCTCAAGTTCAGGTGGCTGTCAACCGACACCCCAAGGTCCTTTTCCGCTGGGCAGCTCTCAAGTCACTCCTCCCCAAGCCTGTAGCGTTGCATGGGGTTGTTGTGACCCCAGTGCAGGACCTGGCACTTAGCCTTGTTGAATCTCATACAGTTGGCCCCAGCGCATCGATCCAGCCTGTCCAGGTCCCTCTGTAGGGCCTTCCTACCCTCCAGCAGATCAACATTTCCACCCAACTTGGTGTCATCTGCAAACTTATTGAGGGTGCACTCAATCCCCTTGTCCAGATCATCGATAAAGATTTTAGACAGGATTGGCCCCAACACTGAGCCCTGGGGAACGCTACTTGTGACCAGCCGCCAACTGGATTTGACTCCATTCACCACCACTCTCTGGGCTCGGCCGTCCAGCCAGTTTTTAACCCAGTGCAGAGCGCACTTATCCAAGCCATGAGCAGCCAGCTTCTCCAGGAGAATGCTGTGGGAGACAGTGTCAAAGGTCTTACTAAAGTCCAAGTAGACAACATCCACAGCCTTCCCCTCATCCACTAAGCAGGTCACCTTGTCATAGAAGGAGCCCAGGTTAGTGAAGCAGGACCTCCCTTTCATAAACCCATACTAGCTGAGCCTGATCCCCCGGTTTTCCTACACGTGCCACGTAATGGCACTCAAGATGATCATCATAGATTCCAAACAAAAATATCCTGTCAAGGAACTGTCCTGATCCAATGTCGGAGGAGGTTTCAATATGATCCCAAGGACGAGATTAAGATGCAAACAAGGTCAGATGCTGTACAGCCCTTTCAACTTTATTCTCTCAAACAACGGGACAGCGATTGGACAGAGAGAAGGAGGAAGAGGAGAGTCAGAATGCCTAACGAAGCAGAGGAGATGTGATAGGGATAGCTACCACCACCATCGATCCAGCGATGTTCCGTGGGTTCACGCCCCATGCGGGCAGGTAGCCAATGTCCTCAGAGGGAAAGGGAGGGTGAGGGACAACCAGCAGCCCCCAGGGAGGAGCACGCAGTCCTTTTATAGGGGGGTTCGCCCATGCACAGTGTCCCTTTTCATATGTGCGGTACATGTCATCCGTGCTACACGTGGCGGTCTCCTTTCCTGCCAGCCCACGTGCAAGCGCAGTTTTGTCTGACAACTCCTCCAAAAATGGGGCATCAAGGTCAGGAAGTAGGGGGGTGATGCAACAGCGATGTCGAGACAGACACAGTCCAAAGCAGTCCCTCACAGGAACATAACAAAAAATCTCAGTACAACTAACCGCACAGACACATGACCTCCTCTGGTTCTGGCATACCACTGGAGAGGTATCAGTCCTGCTCTCCCTCATCTTGCCATGTCCCACCTTCTGGAGATTATGGCCTCTTCAGTCTGCCAGTTGATCTGCTCCATAAACTTTCAATCAAAATAATGTGTCAGTGGCGCTATGTAAATATTTTAAACTGACCTGGCTTATTTTCCCTGAAGTAGAGTAAGGAGAAATCAAATGAGTATATCAGCTGGCAAACCTGAGGTGATGGTCATCCTCGGCCATTCACTGTCAGGGACAATCAACCAAGTGATGTCCTGGAGTTGATAAACTTCTTTCATGGAGTAGCTGGAGCCAAAAAAGGATGTGTAGTTCCTGCTTAATTATAAATATCCCAAATTAAAAAAAATAAAATTAAGCCAAAAACTTTATAAGGAAAATTGTTCCTGTTTTCACTTTACAAATTAGCCCCAACAGAAGAAATATTGAAAACAGACAGAAATCTTATATCTGAAATCCTAATCCGATATTTACTGAGAACTGAAAAGAGATGTTCATGGAAACAGGTGACCTCAATATCACCTTAGGGGGAAAAGATTTCGCCATCTATGATTCATTTTAGTTTTGGTCAATATAAACAGCTTTCTTGTAGAAAAGGTGTTGAACTGGATGGACAGTAGATCTATTCAAGTACAACATTCTTTTATCAGCAAATGTAGTAATTATAAGGAGACTCAGGAGAAGGCTGTATCACATCCAAGAGAAGTCAAGGGATAACCATTGAGGTGTTCATAGGAAAATGAGCCAGTCAGTCCTTTAGAATGACAACAATAATTGGGTGATATAAGATAAATATCTCTCTAGTAAAGTTAAAAAAAGAATTAAGAAACAGTGAGAAAAAGAAAAATAATATATTTTTAGAGATTCATAAATTTATTTTTTTGTTTGAAAAGGAATAAGTTTCACTCAATTATTTTGTCAAGAATAGCTTGGTCTTCAGCACAAGATTTATTCCAGTAATCAACTATTACGATAACTGAAAGTGCAATATCTCCCATAACTGAACAAATGCAGGCAATTTTTTTGATTTCTTTCATTCCTAAATACTTAAAACCTGTAGCCACTTAAATCATAAAGCAATGTTGCTGTGTTCTTATCTGCTTTGTCTCAATCACAAATACGACTCTGAACAGAAGAGGAAATGGGGGCAGGCATGCACGTGGATTCAGAAAATGATCAGTTAGAGATGTGGTTGTTATCATTAGGAAGGAGGAGTTAAACCCAAAATCAGGATTTGAACCTCATCGTATTTAGGCTTAAAAAAAGGAATACAGAAACAGCTGTATGGAGTAGATCCGTTGCCCATCTAGTGTAGTATTTCTGTAACTTTCATTTTGCATCCTGGATTATGACTGTCCCCGACATCTGAGGATGCGTGTACTAATGCAGAAGGCAGCATACATCACAATACAGGAAAGAAACCAATCTGGAAGTAGCTTAGTAACAGCTATTCACAGTCATTTGCAGCAAACTGCATGTTGCACAGTATCTTTGTCAACCAGCTAGCATCATGCAGGTTTGCTGAACACTGGCAGTTTTCCTCTAAGACTTTGCTATACAGTAATAAGCAGTCTTCTAAAATGAATTTTGTTAATGAATGTAACAAAAATCAGAGTAAAATTTTAAAATACACCTCAAATGCTCAAAAATATATAATTTGAGTGTCGATATTCGGTACAGAGCCATCAGGAATGTTCTTCTAATGTTATACTCAAGCAAAAATCTCCGTTGACAGAATAACAGCCTGCCATGGTTTAACGCCAGCCGGCAATGAAACACCACACAGTCACTTGCTCACTCCCCCCTAGGTGGGATGGAGGAGAGAATCGGAAGGGTAAAAGTGAGAAAACTTGTGAGTTTACATAAAGGCAGTTTAATTGGTAAAGAAGAAGCTGCACACACAAGCAAAGCAAAACAAGGTATTCATTCACTACTTCCCATCGGCAGACAGGTGTTCAGCCATCCCCAGGAAAGCAGGGCTCCATCACACGCAAGGGTTACTTGGGAAGACAGACGCCATCACTCCAAATGTCCCCCCCTTCCTTCTTCTTCCCCCAGCTTATATACTGAGCATGACGTCATATGGTGTGGAATATCCCTTTGGTCAGTTGGGGTCAGCTGTACCAGCTGTGTCCCCTCGTAACTTCTTGTGCACCCCCAGGCTACTCACTGGTGGGATGGAGTGAGTGTTATCAGGGGCATCAGACAAGAATGCACCCAAGGACCGTGACTTTCCAACTGTGACTGGCATATCCTGGGGACGTGCAGATAAACCCGCTGAAACCAAGACAAGGAACCTGAGAGGACAAGATCACATCTGGAAGAAAAGACTCAGAATTCATGAAAAGAACACTAAGAGACAACTCTTCAATAACCATTAGGAACCACCAGGGACTATCGAAGACTCCCCATGGAAGCCCTCGGAGACTCAGGCCACATGTGTAAAGACTATGCAAATATGATAATTAGTTCCAGGAAATAGAATGAATATGTATAGTAATTCCAGGAAATCCAACATGTATGTATGTGTGTATGTATGTATGTATGTATGTATGTAACAGGGGGATATAAACTTTGACTGATGCAACATACGGCATGGCAATTAGGTGGAACAATCCCCCTTGCCTTCAGTGCTGCAATAAAGAGAATGCCTGCTTCTTAATGCTATATTGGTGTTAAGACGTTTGTTCCCGATTTCGGTGACATGAGAGGTGAAAAGGCCTTGACTCTATGTAAGCACTGCTGAGCACCAACGAAAACATCCCTGTGTTAACAACACTGTTTTCAGCACAAATCCAAAACATAGCCCCATACTAGCTACTATGAAGAAAACTAACTCTATCCCAGCCAAACCCAGCACACAACCATATAGTGTGGAAGGCACAGAATACATTATGCATGCCAGGAACCACTCCATAGATCACACTGACAAAGTAATGTGTGCTATAAACCATTAGATACATAGCACTGGATCTATAGCTTATCATATATGTATACAAAAAAATTATATACACTTGTATATATACATATACATTGCATATGCATGCAACACACAATAGATTAAACATTACAAACGCACTGTTATTGTGGGGTCCTGTATATCCTTGGCTTTCCTCACTCCTTTCTCCAGGAGTAACTTAGTTACCACAGGTCACCAATGCACTAGATTAATAACAAATCTTGGTATCTCTTGTCTCATTACTTGAAATTCTTTTACCTGAAGAGAAAGTAGAATGCAATTAAATAGAAGGTACACTAGACACCTAAAGAAGTTCTGTGAGCTAAATCAGTTTATCAGAATAAGATATTGTTTTCACAGTGATTTATGCCTCAGAGCAAACACTGAGACTACTTCTTGCTGTGCTCACAGCCCTTTAAGGAGACAAAGGAGCAAATCTGCCAATCATCTAATACTCAGGTCTGTGACTAGCATGCATGGAGAGTTGTTGCATTATATACAATTTCACAGCAGTTTCCAATTTCTGGTTTATGTAGCTGTTTAATGTTTGGGTTTTTTTCTTGTCCCTGGTTTGCTGTTAAATACAATCCAGAAGATTTATTTTAAAATCAAATACTTTAAAGGATGCATTTAATACAATTCCCTTTTGTTGTACAAATGAAAAACAGTCAAACTGAAATAAATGAGTACTCTATTGAAAAAAAAAAAAAGACAACTCCGTTGTTTGTCTCATAACACTTTATGAAGGGAGAGAAGAATGGAAGCCTGAGAATATTAATCTGTTGCTATATTGGTGTACTTTGTCACTGTAGTAGCAGGATGATGGGGGGGGGGGGGGTTGCTAATAAGGATAGATAAGATTTGATTATTTTCATTTGGATTGGGACTTGGTGGAAGGGGCTAGAAGACTAAAATTAGTCAACCACTTTTTGCTTTAAGAAAAGTTTGTACACCAAAGCAGAAAAATAAATATTGCTGGGTGGTATGGCTGGCTCTAAGTAATTTTGGAGCATATATGATCTCGACCAGTATTCTTTCTCTATTTTCCTTAAGGAATACTACCATAAAATCAACCATTACTTGAAAATCCTGAGTTAATTGGTTGAGATCAAAGTTTTCTCCCACCTTTCCTGGTCCACTAGTTTGGCATGGAAAAGGCACATCTGTTTCTACAGTCAGTTTTGAAATGAGAGAGCAATGTTTCATATTATATTATTCTGGCCATATTCAGTGCTCCAGCCCAAATGACTGTTCATAACAAGATGAAGGACTGGCCTTTGGAATGAATCCAGCATGAGATGTGAATATAGGCCACCAGAGCTATTGCTATTTATTGCTCCTCCATTTCACCCCACTGAGCATACTGAAATAGCATTAATTAATAATTATGCTGAATATAAAACCTCTAATACCACTTACATCATAATAGTTTTATATCATGCTATATGTCACTAGAGTCGATGTAATGATAATACCCACTCTGTAGTGGAAATAATTTTAATAGAAAGAGCATTAAAACAGCATGGTACATGAAGAAAGTGTTATTGGGTATATATTCGCTGAAGTACCAGCTGGAAGGCAAACTATGATCATTTGGAAATTGGTAGGTAGCAACAGTAACATGGGTGCTTGCCTACATTATAAATGGGCCAAACAATGTGGCAGGATGAATAGAAGGCTTCAAATATGACTATCCTGACTCTCTTCACTAATAAAAGCATGATATCCATTCTGATTAATCACTGTCTTACTCTCTAAAATCTTGACTTTTTCCTTCAGTTTCCTCTCTGGAAGTTTTTTTTTTTTTAAAAAAAAAAACATTTTCATGTTAATTCTTATGAAGCTGCATAAAATGCATAAAAACTGTTAAGCAAATTCTAGGATTTGGACTTAATTTGTGAATGAAGAACGATGACGAGATCTTGTGGCTGGACTATGTGATATAAATGATAAATTTGCAGGGATTCCCATGAGGAAAGAATTTTTCCATGTTAAAAAACACACAAGCCAGGACTGGATTAAGTCCCTTCTGTCACATTAAGTCTGAATCCTACAATCCATTTACCATTTTCTAGGCTGTGTAGGCAGCTTTGCAAGACTGAACGTCAAACTGTTTTCTCAAGAAAAGAGAAAGAAATTGTTCTTCTTTTTCAGTCCTTCCCTTACCTGCCTGATGGTGTTCAGTACTCTTTAATGAAGATCTTTTATACTCACCAGACATGGTTCCCGTGTAATGAGTCTGTTTCTGTTATGCATAGTGCAATGGTGTTATCTCTGCTACCACAAAATAAACAAATAAAAAAAAATCTAATGCTGTTGGAAGAAGGCAATATTATTTTTTTTAGGAAAAAATTGATTGCTTGATTTCTAATTCTAATCTCTCATTTCTTTTATTTGTTGATGTAACAATCCAAGCTCCCAGGCTAATCATTTAGTTGAAAGGACTTCATCTAGTCTTCTGGATTAAGAGACAGCCCTTTATATATAAGCTATTTTCCTGATACTAAAACAAAAGCAGAAGGTCATTTAACTATTCAGGCAAATAATATCAGTAGGGGCAACCTTTACATGCTTAGAGGATGATTCCTGGCCTTTATACATGATCTTCAGCTGTCTTGCACAGCAGCTTGCAGTTGCTCTTAGGTTACATAGTTAAGGACTAATCACTACACACAGAGACCCAGAGGGACTGAAGGAGCAGTGATGGGCAGAGGAAGCCCTGTAATGTGGTGAGGGCAAGCAAGGCACACAAATCAGTGACTCCTTAGACTGCCAGAGACCGAGGAGCTCCTTGCCATGGTGTGAAACCCAGAGAGGACACAACCAACTCTCCTCAGAAAGCCTTTCAGGCTGAAGCGGGCTACTGTCTAAAGTGGGGTAGGACCTGTTACGGGATGCAGAGAGAAAAGCATAACCTTGCAGTCCAATAAAATTTACACTATGGCTGGTTGTGGTAGGTAAGCATAAATCATCAACCAACATGTGTCAGATCTCTGTAGACAGTTTGCTGCTATGTGCTAACTTTAGCTCCACCAGATCCAGCAGTCGGATACAAGATTTACTGAGGACACTGCAGTTACAGTTTGCTGTAACTTCTCTCAAGCTGGCTCTAAAAACAGCATTAGGAGAAACAGCCACTGTTGTCTGTCTTTTGTGGGGCAAAGAACAATAAATATCTGAGTTATCAATGTGTGAATGTGTGTACGCCTTCAGGTGAATATTGTGAGCTTGTTGCTATAAAGCACAAGGCAAATGTTGTATTAGAAGGCCCTCAACACCTTGTGCTGAGCATGTCCAGGTGTCATTTCTCTATTCTGCCCTCAGAATGACAGAGGCCTCCAAATAAATACACCCAAATGACAAATGGGTTGGTTAGTACTTCTGGCAGCACATTTCCACCTGCCTCCCTTCTGAGTGGAAAGAAAAATGTTTATAATTTAGATTCATTAGGTAATTCTCATGGGTTTTGTAACACAGACTGTATAAATATACACAAATATGTCTAAATAAATGATCCTGACACAAAATCTTTTGAAATTATTATTTTTAAATCAATTAAAAATACTCTGGTAGCTGAGTTACTTTGGACACATTTGCAAAGCCATAGATACAGAACTGAAACTGCTATTATTGGCTTTGGCAATGTAAAAAAAAAAAAAAAAAGCTTGTTTTGTTTATAAAATAAATAGTATTCCCACTCCTAAAAGCAGGGCACTGGGAGTATGGGATGGCAGAGCTATGCTTGGAAATCTGGATGCAGTTTCTTGCTCTTCGCACAGATACACCATGACCTTTACACATTGGCACAGTAGTACAGGATTGTTACTGTACATTTTCTGAAAGGCACTCATCTTTGTCCTTGTTTACAGAAAAGCAAAATAAAGTCAGAAATAAATTAAAGAAAAAAACCTAGCTCTACTAAAATCCAGAAGGGTTTTGTTTTTTTCAGTTTAAGATATGCCATTACACTAATCTGTTTTATAGCAACATTTAAAAGCTACACCCAAGATCAGAATCAAAAGACAGTTGATTGTTATACACTGATTTTTAATTATCATTCATTGCAACAGTAATTTAAGTTCATTAGGGCACCAACTTCTTAATGACTAGATATATTTGAAATACATAGATGTTGGCATGGAAGATAAAAGAAAGAACCAAGCAAAAAGGCTTTTTTTCCTCCTGGGTAAAATAAAACCTACTTTAATAATACATTGTACAGGTGTAAAGGAGTTAAAGTTATAATTTTATCTATTATACATATACCTACATTACATTGCCTGACTTCAGCTGGTTCAAATTAGTTAGGAGTAACAGATGGAAATCACCCTGAGGTTAATATCTCATCCCTTTTGAACTGCCAACTTCCAGCAGGTTTTTTATATCCTTAATTTTGCTATGCTACTGCTTGCAAATTCACACTGTAAGCATTTTTCTTCTTTTTGTGTTTATATTCTTCATTATACATCAAGGGTATCTTACGCCTTCTTATTCATTATATTCATCATAACTATGGTGGTACACTTGTCCTCATGAGTCTGCTGTTTGATTACTCTTACAAGCATCTGCTATCAGTTCTGCATTTTTCACAGCAAGTATTCTGAACGTATCTGTTCTTTACAGTTCATCCTTTGTACATTATTTTAATTTTCACTAAAACCTTACCAGAAATCACATGACAGTTATTTTTATGCAAAATGTTGAATGCTTAAGCTGCTGTGTAAGATATTAAATGCATGCTTAAAGCATTAAATGTGTCTTCTTATACTCCGTAAGTATGCAAAGCTTTATGAGTGGTTGATAATGGTGTACACCAAGGAAGTGAAATGTTTCTACGATCTAAATAATCTGCAGAAAACCAGGAAGGGATACACTAGAAAATCCCATCCCTATTTTGTAGTCAGGAGACTGCAAAATAGTCAAGACTCCATTTTACCACTATCTGACAAATACTTAGGAATATGTTGAAGTTAAAGATTATTTTAAATACATGCATTTGCTTAAGTACTTAAATATGCTGCCCATCTTCACAGATTATAGCAGAAGCAAAAATTGAACAAGATCTAGTTCATTGTACACATCTTCAGACTGTCTCTTCCTATTAAGAAAACCCTTCTAGACAGCAGTCCTGTAAAGCCTACAGAAAACATCCTGAGGTGTAAAACCTAGTTCAAAGCTACCATACAATATCTTATCAAAACAGAATCCTTTCTGTGTGTGTGCGCGCGCGCGTGTGTGTGTATGAAAAAATGAGTATACTTTAAAAATATCAGAATTACTGTCTCTGTGTTCCATGGTAAACGTACAGAAAACTGCACATCTCTGATAAGCCTGATCTTCAATATTCTTCTTCTCAAAAGAATTCACGACGTCTGATATTGCATGTAGCACAGATTTTACTTAAAACTGCTTATTAAAAGTGTATTCTTTGAGTTGCAAAGTTAAATGCTCAAAAAAGCCCAATGGAAGATCAGGGTTATGCATGTTAGTGTAAACCTCCTCTTGTGCATGAACATTATAATATAGTCATTAATTATGCAGGCAACATTGAGCTCTCTTAAACACTTGTCTTTGCAACATCAAGAATTGGTGGGTTTACATAGTAAAATTTCCTTGTTTAAATCTGACATAAAAACACACACTTGAAAACAAATCTTTCTTAATGTTATAATAAAGGTGTCATCAATAAGGATAAGGTTCACTAAACACATCTTCAGCTCTTGAATTACTAGAATAACAGGTTTGCATTGTGCTCACCTGTACAGACTAGGATTAAACAGAGAACACTTGGCCTTTGACTTTCACAGACACATACTGAGAGCAGAGACATGATGGGACTGAAAAACTTTATGTATCATCTCAAGTTCTGATGAGAACCACACACTGGTGTTCGTAGGCTCATCCCTGCATTTCTTAAAAACTTTACCCCTTCTGCTCCTTTCTTCTTAAATCCTCCATCTGGCTTCTTCCTCAGTTTTTGGTTTGGCCATTCCAAGCCCAATTTTATTAGGTTTTTTGTTTCAGTTTCTACTCAATTTTTTCCATTCTATTTATATTTGTTTCCACTGAGAAAAAAAAAAAAAAAATATGGTGACCGAAAATGCAGTCTGCACAATCAGTACAGGCACTTTGTGTGGCCCACAGGAACCCAGCTATAGATTCAAGGACTCTCTGTCCTCAGATAGAAGCATGACTAGTGGGACTGAAGTCTTTGATGATTTCAGATTTTTAAAGCAAACAAGTCTTCAGAGGGCATGTGTGAACTGCAATATTAAAAAATAAAAGTCTTTACATTTGACCTACTTCTGCAGATTTTTGTAACATAGACAAGAGTCACATTTCCTATATGGGCCCTCTCTCTACTACATTTCAAGGTCTTTCACTACAGCAGAAAAAGGACTAGAATTTTCAAAGAAAATATCGCCATTTTTTCCTTTTACAATGGTGGCCTGGATAGCTTTATTCCTTTTTTTTTCTTTTTCTTTTAGTCAGGATACAGACTGGGAAATTTCAGTCCAGATGGCTCAAGTTTGGCAAACTTATAAACAAACGAAATCAGGGTCTTAAAAATGGAAGTGATGGGCAACATTACTAATTAGGCATTCTATATTTATTTTGCCCAGCTGCCTCCTCTTTTCCATCTCCAAATAAAAATAACCAAGAAAACAGAAAATTGATTTTGGCAAGAAATTATGGGTTTGGAACTTTGTTTGGGGGGAGGGGTTAATGAAAACCTGTGCATTAATATCTAAACATACTTTTAAGTAAACATACTTTTAAATAAACATACTTTTTTAAGTATGTTTAGAAGTTTTCCCTGAAAACTTCAATCTTCTTTCCAAAATACCTCTAAAAATGTCATTGTTTGAGTTATTCTAATTAAACTAATGTTCTCTCTGTAGGTGTAAATGTTTGACAGCTATGTGCATTCTAAAGAGTGAGGTTTTCCATTCGCTTTTACAACTCAACTGTCCAGCCTGCTAGGTTTACTACTTGTGTCCAAAGTCAATGTCAAAACACAAGAAAAAGTAATGTAAAATCAAAGTGAAAATGTTGGTAACACTCTAAACGTTCAGTTCCTGGTTTCAGATTACTTGTTTCATCATCTTCTTGTATTTCTTCTTTACATTTAGCACTTGGAACCTAACTGTATCCATTCTCTAAGCTGTCCATCAGGCACCCACCATACACTGACAGACAAGTGTATGTTTTCCGCAGGCCTGAGTGCCTTGCTGTTGGTTGGCTCCATGCTAAATGCGTTTTTGATATTATGGTCTTTATTTGAACTTTTGAGATCTGTGTTTGCTGGAGAAGATTTACACTGCATCTCAGATGTGGTAATATGGAAAAGCTGGAAAAAGACAGCAATGGAGCCACAGCACCATCAAGTGACAATTGCCTCTCTCACTGTAAACGCTACTTCATGAGCACATGTAAGGTAGTCCCACTTCTGTCTCTCACCCTCTCTCTGCCACAGGTAGTGAAAAAATACTTTTGTAAGTTAATGACAACTGGTTAAATAATTACATTGAACCTCTTTGTTTAAAGTGGAACTTTCTTTTATTAATCCTTTTATACTGTGGTTTTTGGAAATACCATAACACATTGGGCTCAGGGTATGTACCAGAAGACTGCAATCAGGTGACTGGGCTTCCTTTCCTTTCTTGTTTGCTAAACAAGGTAATGTTAGGCAAACCATTTAATATTTCTGTGCTTTAGTTCTCCTGAATGGAGACTAGCTACCATTGCTTTAAGGGCAGATATACAAGTTAAACACATTATATCAAGCCATTATATAAGTCTAATTCCTTTATCATATTTTTTATTGATTTTCTGTTGCTCTAAGGAATTAATGGGGGCTCAAAGTGACATTATCTGTGTGATCATGCAGAGACTAACTTGGCAATTCACAGGAGCTTTCAGAAGCTCACACTAGCACTTCCAGTGGTTCCCATGTTCCATCAACTCTACAAAGCAAAGAATAGCCCGTACATCAGGAAATCATCACAGGAATCACAAGATGGACATTAGTTCTTCTTTTGTCAGGCCCCATAGAGGACTTGAGGACAACAAAGGACACAGGTTTGACTTGTGTGCTGAGTAAAAGGCAAAGGTGATTTTTTTCTTTTACTTCTCCCACAGTCTGGAGTTTTCTAGCACTTAACTTTGATTCCACATACAAAAACACCCTTGAGCTGTGCTATCTCAGGCCAGCCAAAGAGGTCTTGTAGACTATGCCCTTTTTTTCACATACAGAGTCTTTCTGTTCAGAGCAAAGGACAGGAAAATGGGGAAAAATTAGCTTTGTGTCACACTGAGATTCTTACAGGTGGAATGTAAACCTAAACTGACACTATCTTTTCAAAGAGCATAGCTGCTTCATAAATATTCTAGTATATGAATGGAGAGATATGACAGGAAGTAACATAGGAGTTTTTACTGCTCAAAATGATTGTACCACAATATAACCTAGAAGGAGGTTTTATTGACCATTAATACATCATGTGTATACAGAGAGCTGTATAAAATACAGATACATGATATATATATTTCTATTATAACAATATATCAGATTTTTCACCTTCATTACTCTTGTGAGTTTTATTCTCAAACATGACCACATAATAGTGGAACAATAAGTAAGGACATCATAAATATTTCATTCAAACACCAGAAGTAGACTCAGGAACTGGATATATGCCACCATTTATGCTCATCCTTGATTCTGGAGAAGTCAAAGTGAGAGGGAGAGTAATTTGAGTTAATGGCTGTTAGACTATCAGTAAGTAAATAATGTCAGACATTAACTGGCTTCTTGAGGCCAAAATCTGCAATTCTGTTAATGTCCCAGACAATCTGCCTGAAGTCACTGGGTATAATCAGAAACAAATGTAGCCTTTCTCTTGCTTGTAGGTTCCTCACTCTTGCTAGGTAACTGGGGCTTGGAACCCGCTGTGGGAACATACACGGCTCCAGCCAGATGGATGTGGACTTTCGGATGACAAAAACCCCTCAGTGAGACTGTGAATAGAAACAGGTCTTGTTTAAGCCACAGCATTCTACATAAGGTTTGGCAAATGGAGAAATGTAACATGTTGCTAAAATATGGAAAAAAAATAGTCTTCCTTATCTGTTGGGAAAAATATTTATATGATGGTGGTAAAAGTGACAATATAAGATAGAAGTACCCACATTCCAAAAACTCTTTGTGTAGACTTCTGAAATACGTGATTCCCCACTATGTTCAATCTGCCTGTACATCTGGTCCCAAAACATGATTTGTGATTTTAATATGGTTGGTGAGACATAAGCTAATATGTTTTTCTCTGCTGGAGCTAAAGCATTCAATGCAGGGAAAAAAAAAAAAAAGATTAGAAAGGGAATCTCTAACAATTATGCGAAACGAGAGACAGAGAATATCCTGTGACGATAGCCCAGGGAAATACAATGTTTCTTAATCTTGCTGCCCACAGGTCACCCCAACATCTCTATGGTCTTTATATTTAACAGCTGAGTGTAATGGGGGTGACCATAATGTTACAACCATTCTCCTGCCTGAAACTTCATCCTGTTTTGATACTGCTTATTTTTGTCAAAATATACCTGTTGAGATTTTACATTAAACTTTAGTCAGAGCAACAACAACAGCAACAAAAAAAAAACACATAAAAGGAAGGGTTTTTTTTTCCTAAAAATGCCAAAGTTGTTCTGGGAGTCCAGTAATCCCAGCTTTTCTACAAGACAGTTTCAGCTGTCTATTTCACAGCATTCACAGCACAATAATTTTCCATTAAGACACCTAATATTATGTGTCATATAGCAGCCAAAGGTTTGCAGTGCTGAGCAGTTTCTCGAGCAGCTGTCGCTGTTTTCTCCTCTGGCATTTGTATCACTCTGGTACTGCATGTAGTATGAAAGTTGTAATCAGCTCGCCTTCATTTCATTTACTCTGTCTGAAGTCTTGTGTATGCTGTATGTAACATGCCATTCTGTCTTAACAACACGTCCGGGAACTTCCCACCACACACCCCTCAAAAAACATCCTCTTAAGATGTCTTGGTTTAATTCTGAAGGGTTCAGCTGTTGCTTGTTGAGAATATCAGAGACAGCATCAATCAAAATGGGAAAGTAATTCTCTGCAGTTTTAAGTGGTAGCATAAATGATAGACTGTTATGGTTTTTTGCACAATGGAGTTATTTTGGCTATAAAATGTAAATCCTAAGTTTTGGGTTGGTATGTTTTTTCATGTCTGTTTCTACCAGGGTGAAAGTGGGTTAAAAATTTTATTTAATCCTTGGGGAATAAGGCTCATAAGAGTATTTTTATTGTAATGTGATTGATTGCCAGTTTCTTCAGCTCTTATGAAGATGTCTCTAGAGATGTGATATTTGATACGTACTTATTTTTATAAGTCAGAGCTCTGAAAGGGCCCAGTGGGAGCCAGGCACATATTTCTCAGTGAATTTTTGAGCAGCAGGGTGACAACCTCCTCTGCACACCACATTCCAGCTCTAGGGCTTATATATTTTTCCTCTTTATGAATGCCAAGCTCCTCATAGGGCTAACTCCAAGAATGATGTAGGTGCTGTGACCGTGGGTTTTGCACCTTATTTTTGAAACGGTGGCTCAGAAAATAGAATTAAGGGTGTTACATTTAAGTTTAGGCCCAATAGCCTTAGAGAAGACCTGCTGTGCTGAGACAATAGAAGATGCCATGGACTGGGAGGAAGCTTGAAGCCGCAGACTCCCCACTGCTCCATGCTCTGAGAGGTGCAGCGTAGTTATTCCTTCTACATCTTGGAGTCTCCTTTCTGAAAGTAGGCATGTGTGGCCTCTCCTGTACTGTTCATTCCCTTGCAAGGTGGGAATGAAAAACATGATGTACTCCTCCTTTTACCTGCTTACCTGCCAAACGCAGGACACCCTGACTTCCATTTTTAAGATTGCATATGATTTTATCCTCAACCTTATGTATCTAAAATGCACAAAGAATATAGGAGCAGGGACTGGACATCAGACCTCTTTTTTTTCATTCTCTTCCTCCCTACTTAGTGACTGGGGTCACACTCCCATTCTCTGGCCAATTACATGTTTTTTTTTCCTGTATTTTGCTAGAGCTGCAATGTCAGTTATTGAGTATATCCTCTTCCCTGGAATAGCAAGTCTTGTGTGCTTAAGAGAGGTGAGAAATATTGAATTCGATCCCTGCTGTAGAGAGGTCTAAAGCCCCCTCTCTGTGTTGTGGAGGCACATTCAGGTCAAACGTGAGTTTTTGAAATAATTCCATTGCTTCTCCCCACTTACTGTGTCTTGGTTCGTGTTACACAATGAAAAATGCAAGCTAGATGCCTGTTGAAGCAAACAAAGGACATCCCAAAAGAAAGCTCCCCAAAATTCTTACAGTGTAGAGACTGAAGACTCAGCAGCAAGTGTTTTTTGTTCTACAGATTTGCCAGTATTGGTCTGTGCTACGTGTTAGTGACAGCTGATGTGAGCTTCTTGGAGAGAACCAGGGAAGAAGGTGATCATACTGACAGGCGCAGCACCAGCATTTCTGTTAGCTTTTCCCCACTGCTGCTTTTCATAGAACCTGACTGAATCAGCTTATATTCAACTTTCTCTACAATCAACCTGCTTGAATGACTTCAGCAGACGAATGTCCTCTTTCAGATCTAAAACGTGGTACATGCAGGACCACCAGAGGATAAGGCCCAGTCAGCATGGGTTCATGAAGGGAAGATCCTGCTTGACCAGCCTGATCTCCTTCTATGACAAGGTGACCGGCTTAGTGGATGATGGGAAAGGCTGTGGATGGGACTTTAGTAAGGCCTTTGACACTGTCTCCCACAGCATTCTCCTGGAGAAGCTGGCTGCTCATGGCTTGGATAAGTGCACTTTCCACTGCGTTAAAAACTGGCTGGACAGCTGAGCCCAGAGAGTGGTGGTGAATGGAGTCAAATCCAGTTGGCAACCGGTCACGAGTCGTGTTCCCCAGGGCTCAGTGTTGGGGCTGGTCCTGTTCAATATCTTCATTGATGATGTGGATGAGGGGATCGAGTGCACCCTCAATAAGTTTGCAGATGACACCAAGTTGGGTGGGAGTGTTGATCTGCTGGAGGGTAGGAAGGCCCTGCAGAGGGACCTGGACAGGCTGGATCAATGGGCCGGGGCCAACTGTATGAGATTCAACAAGGCTAAGTGCCAGGTCCTGCACTTGGGTCACAACAACCCCATGCAATGCTACAGGCTTGGGGAGGAGTGGCTGGAGAGCTGCCTGGCAGAAAAGGACCTGGGGGTGTTGGTTGACAGCGGCCTGAACATGAGCCAGCAGTGTGCTCAGGTGGCCAAGAAGGCCAATGGCATCCTGGCTTGTATCAGAAATAGCATGGCCAGCAGGACTAAGGAAGTGAGCATCCCCTTGTTCTCGGCACTGGTGAGGCCGCACCTCGAGTACTGTGTTCAGTTTTGGGCCCCTCACTGCAAGAAGGACATGGAGGTGCTGGAGCGTGTCCAAAGAAGGGCAATGAAGCTGGTGAAGGGTCTAGAGCACAAATCCTACAAGGAGCGGCTGAGGGAACTGGGGTTGTTTAGCCTGGAGAAGAGGAGGCTGAGGGGAGACATTATTGCTCTCTACAACTACCTGAAAGGAGGTTGTAGTGAGGTGGGGGTCGGTCTCTTCTCCCTAGTAACAAGGGATAGGACAAGAGAAAATGGTCTCAAGTTGTGGCAGGGGAGGTTTAGGTTGGATATTAGGAAAAATTTCCTCACCTAAAGGGTAGTCAGGCACTGGAACAGGCTGCCCAGGAAGGGGTTGAGTCTGCATCCCTGGAGGTATTTAAAAGACGTGTAGACGTGGTGCTTGAGGGCATGGTTTAGTGGTGGACTTGGCAGTACTAGGTTAATGGTTGGACTTGATGATCCTAAAGGTCTTTTCCAACCTAAACAATTCTATGATTCTATGATTCTGTGATTCTAAACTTTGCTCTTAACTTATTTGGGAATTGGGTTTTCAATCGTCTGACCTTTAAAACCAGAGAATTTTTCTCAGAGCAGCAACTGACTTTTTAATTATACAGTAAAGAGAAAAATAATTCATCTTAGGAAAATCAACATTGTGTTTATTACATTCTAGCTGGCAAAGGATAATAATTTAGTTGTATGTATAATTATATTTATATTTATCTTAGGCAAGAATACAGCACTCACATTTATCATGAGGGCATCTTCTATCACATTTGGAGTCCATAGAAGTTAATGAATTGATTACAGTAGTAATGGGAATAAATGAAATAAATTGTCCTGCAGAAACAGAAAGTTGAAGTCTGAATTTGTTATTCCTGCAGTATAATTTTTTTAGCTAATACTTATGTATAACACATACTTGAAAGGAAAATTTTATAAACTGAATCATGCAAGATGATCAGCATTGTTTGACAGATCCCTTCTAGAAATGTAATGGTGCATTCCCTCGGGCTAATTTTATACAAAACAGACAGATAAAGAATGGGCTGAGGTTCCTGTGGCAGGCAATTATTCATAAAGTTTCTAATTTAATGGAACACTCAAAATCCAAAGAATTCTTATTAATTAATAACATTAATCAATTAATTAATTAATTATATTACTAAAGTAAGTGAAAAGTTTTAGTTTAATTTTACTGTTCTGAAGTCCGTGAGAAGGTTGTTATCATTCAGGCTCTGTTTCAGATTTTTAAATTTCTTCCAACAGAAGATTCTTGTGTTGATGATACTGGGAAATAGGAAAAGTAATTGTAAAATATGGAGTTTGAGAAACAGTAAGATTGAAAAGATTTGCACAGCTAAGATTGTATAAGGAGGGATAATTAGATTTGTTCATTAAATAAAAAGGACTGACTTTCTAGTTCCCTGGGATCATGGTACTAGAAAGTAGTATGCTACTGAAAAGAACATGTTTTATCAGTAAAAACAGACTTAAGACTACACAGTTGGCCAAGATTTCTTTTAAAAGTGACTAGTAGTTTCACATATCTTAATGTCCAATAACATCTCCTGAGTTATTGTAAATTAATGTTATTCTTAGAATGTGTCAGAGTTTTTCAAAGTTCAACTCCTTAGCTTGTAGGCTCTTCAAACTTGAATCACAAAGCTGAAATTATAGGAACTTTTAAAATTAAATCTGATTGTTATTTTCCATTTTATTTTTTTATGGATTATGCTGTTTGCTCAACATTTTCTTAATTGAGGCATGCAGATTTCAGGGATAAATCTGTCACCAATTATTAGAAACAACTTCACTTTCAAAATACTCTAATGACCTGTCAACCTTTTTCAGACATTTTTCGACCTCCAGATTTTGAGTCCCAAAAGCTCTGAAGACACCCTCTAGCATATCCAGCTCCTTCTGCCTCTGTTGGTCAAATGGCTGCATGAAAATGTGGAGCAGGAAGAATTCCCTGGAAAAAATCTTGGTCTCATCCTGTTTGACCTAACATAACAGTCCAGTGAAATTATGAAGGACGCGATGCTACAATACATGTCATTAGTTGGAGATTTATACATCTACATTGTAAACTACTTGGAAGTAAGATGAAGACTGTGAAGTTCTCTGGAATTTATCTATCAAAGGCTCTCTGCATGCAAACCAATAAGTAGAAAAGTGACCATTTTATACCATCCCTGCAGTTTTGAAGTGCTCTATAAGCATGTCTTCAGCACAAGGGTCTCAATACATGGAGATTTCAGAATGCTTGAATGTGCTCATCTCCTGTGTTTTCCTCCCAAAGTGATCCAGTGGAAAGGATGCATAGGGAAAACATCTCTTTTTAAGGAGGAAAAACAAAATTGTTACTGCTCCAAATTTTTGAAGCTAAATGTGTGAATGCATTTGGATCTTGCTGATGGTGTAAGTCACCTTTGGATAATATTCAGTCTGGATTAGGCTGGTAAAACCTGGCCCTCAAAGAGAGGAGCAAACCATATTCAGGATTTTTAAAGCATCATTTTGAAGCCAGGTGACAATGGCTCCTTTCAAAATGACAAATAGAGGGCTGTTGAATTGATCTTGCAACAGAGATCAGCCCTCTTACAGTTGTAGAGTCTACAGCAATAGCTCCTGTGGTACAACGCACTTCTCATTGGCAAAAATGGTGAAAATGATTACATGTGTCTCTGCATGTTCCTTCTTGCCCATGCTACTACCAAACCATAGAGAGGGAGGACAAAGAGCAAATTCCATTCAAGGTAATGGGCTGAGGTTGTTCAGCTCATTACTTTTAATGTTAGCAAGTGTACTGCATGCCTTCTTCACAGAGGGCTGGTGCTTATTCTACCCTCAGAACAGCACAACTTGGTGGTGCTGGCTGTGGCATGTTCACTCCCTGGGCTATAAAGCTATGCTAAGGGCTCTAGCACAAAGCAGGTTTGTTTACCTTGTCCAGCAGGTACGGATGATTAACACTTCTCAGTACTTCGAATGTGAAAATGATAAAGTTGATCCAAAGAATGACCTTGAGACCCACATCTTTCAAGTTATAATGGGATATATATATATATAATTACTTTCTTTGTGACTTTTGGTAGGCGGTAAATTAGGCTCTAGGTACACTGACAGTTAGTTCACAGAAGTGGGGATGGGGAATTCAAATCAGCAGGTTTCACTGGCATTGCTCAGACTGTGTTGGTTTGTACCAGCTGAGCTCTTGACACTAATTTCTCAGATCAGTCTCATTCATCAATTAAATAGGTTCAGATAACATCACCACTATAAAGTGTGTTTATATTTATTTGTTTCTGGTTTATGCTGGTGAGGTAACTGTCTCCCATAGACTCACTCCACTGTAAACACCAGATGATACCATAGTAAGTATGTATCCTTATGTGTCACATTAAAATCAAGATCCCACTATAGAGTACTTTTAAAATTATGAAATACTAACATTTTAATTTTTAGCCAGTCAGATTTCTTTTTATCAAAGCATAAGTGTACAAATGCATTTTTTGTAGCCATCTAACGTATATCGTTTTCTGTTTCTCTGGACAATTCAATATGTCATATTTCATTAAAAAAACAAGGTCACTCTGCTGTAGCTGTGGTTTATGACTTTTAATTACCATTAAAGAGTATGGAAATGCAATAAATGTATTCAAAGAACGATAATAACTTAAAATGTATTTAAGGGTAAAGAAAAACTTTCTGAATTTCAAATGTTTGTATTTGGGGGTAAGTTTTATCGGGTTTTAGTCAACAAAATATTACAAAATAGCAATATATCATGTGAATTTAAATCCTTGCGTGGAAAATATGATTTTCTAACATGGAAGTTGAGGTGAAGGTTTCCTAGAAGGATGGGTTGGGAAGGTAAAGGAATGTACCTGAGTATTGGAAAAGTCCCAGTGGAAAGGTACCTAAAGAGAAGAACATTTATTTGGTGAACTCGAATAGGAAGTAATAGAAATGACATTGAGTAAAAAAGACAAATGAGTGTATTTTTTCCTGCCACTGTCCGCAGAGGAGGAATGTGAAGTGGAGAGAAAGGAGGAGCCAGGCTACAAGAAGTATAAATTACTATTGATCTCAGTAGATTTGTATTAATTTACATTAGCTAATGTTCTGGCCCTAATCGGAAGTGGAAGCAGACTTATATTTGTGAATGACCTTGATTAAATCTGGACACTTTACACTTACTTGTGGCCACTTCTAAGGAGCGTCAGGCTAAGCCAGCCTCTGGGGCTGTGACACACAAATCAAATTTTACTCTCAACTTGCAGTTTGGTATCTGCATAAAGAGTTCTTCTGAAAAACTGTTCTCAAATCCAAAATCTAGGACATAGGAAGGTGACAGAATAACAACGACGACCTCATGAGGATATCTATATCAACCCTTTGTCTTGGGTGTTTAATGTCCCTGTAGCCAGGGGAAAGACAACAATTTCTTCTTCTATCATCTATCTAATAATATAAAAATTCTCTAAAAATGTCTAGATATGATTAGTACTGCACTAAGTGAAATAACATGTAAATACTATCAATTTGTCTTCACAGGCTCTGCAAAGGCCTTGGAAAAGAATTAATTAGGTGGCAGAGGGTGTGTGTGTACATCAGTTTAAAAATATGTTCTGTTACCCCAAATTTTAGAAGTGATTGGTTTAGTAGTTTACATTTCTTACATCATTAATCAACCAGTTCAACACTGTAAAATATCAAGCAGTTTCTATGACACAAATTGTACATAAATTGTCTGAACTTACCTGAGAAAGAGAGGCAAAGCCACCCAGTGTGTCAAAACAAAATGTATTAGTGGGAAGAAAATCTGTCTCTCACCCTAGATTTGCACTTTATCAAGTTTCCAGCAAAATACATCTATAAGAGAATTACAGTAAATGGTAACAAATTGATAAAGCAAGGAATTTTAATAATGCGTAGCTCTCAATTCCTGTATTGCCCATGTACAAGCCTTAATGAAGACTTTGAGCTGCATAATCATAATAATGATGAGAATATAAAACTTCAACATCAATCAATGATTTTATATGATTTTATGCTTTAAAATCTAACAATATCTTTAACAAACATCTATAATCTTTACATATATATAATGCATTATTCTCACACTTTCAGTGAAAACTTTTTTCCAACATGCTTAAGCAAAGACTGCTAAAAGGTTTTCTTCTTGGTTGTCCATCTAAATTAGCTTCAGTTGGTCTTTGGTGAATTAAAAAATGCAACGTGAAGAGAAATGACTCATCAAAGAAGTTTCAGCAGATAAATGAGATCCAAAATGTTTAGCTGTTTTTAAAATGTTTTGCAAAATTACCGCGCTCACAATACCTTTATTTTTCACAATGTTCTTAAATTAGGAGGAAAATAAGATGCTGTAAATAGACTGGGTTACCAAACTTTATAGACGCTTGGAAACCTGTCTTCTCAAAATTGATATTTCATTCAAAATCATGCAGTGGATTAAATCAGTTAGTTAAACACAAACACTGTAGAAAGTACTTAGAGCTACCAATAGTAAACAGAAACATTTAAAATGCTATTGAGATCCACAGAGATGCTTAAAATGTATAATATTCTCACAATGAGAAATTGAATTTACAGAAAGAAGTAGGTTCTTTCAGCATTAATTTGCAACATTTAAAGACCTATTTCATACATTTTGTAATAGCCACTCTACACTGCGAGTTCCTGACATAAAAACTGTGACAATTCTGCACATATTATTTACTCTGCCACAACAGTGGATCTCAAATAAATATCCTAATACCTAAAGCAGAGGTTCAGGTTATTAAGGTGACTACTTGTGCAATGTCAAATCAAGGGCTAACTCATGTATGATTTTTAAGAAACATGATCTTAATCAATCTCACAGTTTGCAGGTTCAGCCATCAATATATATTATGAAACCAGTAAACACTTGAGCAGGCTTTAAGGTAAGCATTTGTTCTTCCAGAACTTTTTCTCCTAGTGTTCTTTTGGAGAGTGAATAATGGTACAAATGCAGGTGCAACAATGTTTCAGTCATTCAGGAAAACAGCAAATGTTTATGTGGGTCCCTCTAGAATTCTTGGGGAGAAAGGAGTGAAAGCAAATAGAGGGCAATTAGAAAACCACCTTGTAACAATGAAAATAAGAGGAGTGGAGAAATTTGGAATTCTTTTTGCAACATCATCTGTCACTCAGAATTTTCTGAATTTGTTAGAAAGGTTTCACATACCTGATTATTTGGTAGCAAAGGACATCCCCATCCATGCCAGTCAGTAGAGAGTCCCAACAATGTTGTTAAAAATTGTATGGCTCAGTAAGAGAAACAGATTGAAACTACAGCTAATATGCTCCTGACTTCTCAAAACTAATGTTTCCTTTTAATTTAACCCAAAAGTTTGGAAATAACTGCCTAGGTGATCCCTGTTTTCAGTGGCCTACTAATTATTTTCTTCTTAAAGTGAATAGGCATCAGGGATGTGCTGGAGTAATTCTTGACCTTTGAAACCAAAAGGCACAGTTGATTACTGTAAAGTCGAATTATCGCTTACAGGGATATTCACAATTACTAACTTTGCTTTGAAGAAATTAGGATCCTTGGTGCATACTTAATGAAGAGAGGAAGGTTACTCCAGGGGCTGAATTAGACCGGGTGACTAACTTTTGTTTCTCTACAACCTTGATAGGTTTTAGCAACACATTTGAATAACTCCAATGTCTTGAAGAATGAGGCCCAAACACTCAGATATATTGCTGATTTTTAACATACAGAGACAGGACACAAACCTTTATTAATATATGACCTGCTGGCAATACTTTGTCTAATGCAGATCAGGATACCGTTCACCACCTTTGCATCAAGGGAACACTGCTGTCTCGTATCAAACCTGGTGCCCACCAGGACCCCCAGGTCCTTTTCTGCAAAGCTGCTTTCCACACAGGCAGCTGCCAGCATACACTGGTGCCTGGGATTGTTCCTCCCCAGGTGCAGGATTTTGCATTTCCCCTTGTTGAACTTCACTAGGTTCCTGACAGACCATTTCTGCAGCTGTTGAGGTCCCTCTGGATGACAGCATGACCCTCTGGCATATCAGCCACTCCTCCCTGTTTTGTGTCATCAGCAAACTTGCTGAGCGTACACTTTGCCCCATCATCCAGCTCATTAATGAAGATGTTGAACAGGACTGGAGCCAGTACTGGTCCATCTGTTGCAATTTATCAGTGACATACCTGCAGTGGTATTATGAAAAAATTACTGGATGTAATTTTTTGACCTGAAAATATTTCTCTTTCTGGATTCTTACAATAATAGCCATGTGTGAAAAGTGAAGAAATCATGGGAGTAAAGGCAAGATAGCTGTCAGGAAGCCATGTATGCACATAAGCAGCTTATAGAACCTACAGTCAAGTATAATGTCTCTAATGAATATGACCCTAATAAATGCAGTCCATTACATCTTTAGAGTCAGTACAGCTTCAGAGCTATTTGCATGTAAATGATTGCATTTTCTGTTGCCCAGTATTATCTGGTGATTATAAGCATAGCATGTGTTTGTTGTTGTTCATGTGATTTATGCTCCGTTATGTTTAAAAGCATCAGAGAAGAGCTACTGGTGTCAGCAGAGCTTGGTACTCTCCAAAAGTTGAATCCAAAGAGATTCAAGGACCCACACTTCTGGATTTTTTTTCTAATTTCCCAGTATAAATATGTGTTGTCTTTAAGTATTGCCACGCTTGGTTGTTTCTAGAAGACTGTAATACATTCCACAGTTGTCAAACACATTGAGACTGGCCAAGCCGACTATTGATTTAGTGTAACCTAATGATATGACACTGTGATGAGAAAAATGAAACTATAATGAAGAGGGCTATATCATTAGCTATGTAGACATCACAAGCTTTTCCAGACTTAGTCCCACAGAGGGATGCCAATAAATAAAAAAAGCAAACAATAGTCAGCACTGATAACCAAATACATCTAAGTTTGGAATAAGATGTCAACTGATGAGGAGCATGGCAAATACTGTAATTGATAATGCTATTTTTAAAAAATCATTAGCATATGGAGAAGAAAATGAATAAAAGACAGCAAAACAGAGGCAGATAATATTGATGAGAAACACAGAGAAGTAGAAGAAGCCACGCTTCTTCCATGCTCCTAATCTCAGAAGAATTGTGTGACCTACTTCATTCTGTATTGCAAATAAGAGATCATAATCAGGCTAGGCCTGGGCCCAACTTGATTATGAGAGTTGTGCGACTGTTCATAAGTCTGAAGACATGGCATTTTATATCGTGTCGTTAACTTCGGTTCTTGAGAGACTAAAGTCTTCTTAACTGAGGTATTAACTCTGAGCTCGATGGTTTTTGTCCCTGTGCAAGACTTACATTTAGATCGTTTGAACTGACATACTGATCTGAGAAGTGGATGATTTTATCTTCTGTGCTTATATACATGGTACCTCTTTCTCTCCTTTCTAGCTCTACCATCTTGTCTAGTAAGATATGAAGTTATTTAAGACCAGATTATATCCTTTCTTGACAATGTCCACTTGTCGAGGATGCTGTCCATACCTATAGCTCTTCCTACCAAGATGACTTAAGAAGATTAATCAATATTTTCTTCTTAAATTTACCACAGTGGACTATAAAAAATAAACATAATTGTCTTCAGTGACATCTGGGATGAATTGGCTTTCCGTACAGGACATGAAACTAACACAGCTTAGGCTGCAGTTTAAGCTGTTACTCTTATTTGACCTAAGCAATTAAACCAAAATTTGGAATTCTGTAAACCTGTTTCCTCCAAAAGAGAAACTGCTGAAGAGTGGCCAAAATCTCAGTTCCCTGAACAAAGGGAAAAAATTGTCTTGCTCGTGGTGCCAAAGTCCTTTCAGCCTACATTTAACTTAAAAGATCTCATTGCTGTGCCACCAGGTCTTTTATGATTGAATCTGGAGGTTCCCATCTGGCTTGCTGGTGTCCTTCTCTTTTGCCTTGTCTCCACCCTCCCCAGAGCTGTGCCTCATAGTCTCTGTTGGATGTAGCTGCAGTGACTGCAAAGCTTTTAGGCTCTAGCTATTTGCTCTGCTCCTTCATCGGGCAGCACGTCTTGCCCTCAGCTAGGGCAGATAAAGCCTGAAAATAATAATGTAACTGCAAACTGGTTTAAGATAATATGCCAAGTTATAAGCTAGTACACTTTTTGCAATAACAGCCCCCAGAAGAAGGAGAAAGGAAAAGCTCAAAGTAATAAGCTCTTCAGCCACCCTGGCTCTGTGATTACATGATTACATATGAATACATGATTAGTACCCGCACACACCACTTCTACAAAAGCAAGATAAGAATCTGCCTTTGCCCATGCAAATAACATTGTGTAGCAGTCTCACGAGTGTCTCTTTGTTTTACCAGGATGTATACTTAAACTCAAGTTAGAGGCAATTATTGTTTCTGTTATACCTAGTTCTATGAAGAAATTTGAAGAAATTTAAAAACAGGAAGTAAATGTGTTAGCCAGTATCAGTTGTGTATAATTCAACCCACATCATTATTATTCTTTAAACATCAACATGTAGTGAGTAGTCATTTAGGAGGAAAACATTTTGTGAAGACCAGTATAATATCATTTCACCCTTCAGTAAGCAATATAGCATATCCATGAAGATTATTTACATACTGGCAGCTGGTCTGATAATGCCCTCCCCTCCCTGCCTATCATCTAGGTTGTGCCCACACAGCCCAAGACTACTTGCATAGATCCTAGCATTTAGCAAACTCAGTAGTTTCATATGGTCAGAGGTGGGCTGTATAGTTTGCATAAAAATTTGCATGGACAAAATTTTATTTGCATCATGATCCTGGCCTCTGGCAGCACAATGGTGCTGCAATCCCATCTCCCATGCAGCATAAGTATAGCCGTATATTACTTTTGTCCTAGTGTAATCCTCTGCTTCAAATGTTTTTTTCTCCATCTGTCTTACATAAGAATATATCTGGCATTAAAATAGCTCTTGTAGCAGTGGATTTTTTTTCAAATTGTTAATCTACTCAATAAATTGTTACTGCCCTTTTCAACACAAGTAGTTATGACAGCACAGTATTGCATTTCATTTTATTCAGTGGACTGCGGCTTCCCATAACTGTGACCTTTTTTGTGGACAGATGCTTATAGTTGTCAGGAATTATGACTTGTAACGATCCACAAAAATGCTATTGAATTATCTCCTGATAATTTAGAGTAGCATATAATATATCATTGCTGTAATAACAGCCTTTGATCTGTTCAGTTCTCTTCCACTGTTTGCAATTGTGAAATAGCAAAACAGAATACAAATGTATCAATTTGTAGCACCTTTTTTTTTTGTTTGTGAAATTAGCTGGTGTCATTGATGCAAGCTGTTTGGTTCTCTAGATACCCTGTTATTTGCGTGTATGTTTAAATTATGATTTTTATCCAGGTGTAAGGACACCCATAGAAACACCTCCTTTCCAGACTACTCCGCACTCTTTCCATCAATTCTGACATTATAAATGTTTGAACATAAAAATCAATTGCATGATACGTCTAGTGCTTTTCTTAGCCCACAGAGCTACTATAATTCATAGTTATAAGTCAAGCCATGTAAAACAATTTAAAATGACTAAAAATATAACCCCCTATAAAACTGCCATAATCCTTCCCTGCAGGTTATTTCAGTGTAAATTTTCTGTAACATATGGATGCTTATCTGATTTTCCTGCATCTGAATATTTTGGAAATGAGGATGACTGTACACATAAGGGCTGAGTTTCAGCCATTCCGTTGACTTTTTATTTAAATATATTTTTAATATAAGTCAGGCAGCTTTATCTAACCCTCTATAAAAATTCTTGTGTATATTCCACAACAATTAAACCACAGAGAATTAATTACTTGTAAAAACATTCACTAAATTACTTAATGCATTGCTTAAAGTTACTTAGAAAACAAATTATGTGATAAACAAAATTTGAAAGGTCAAAACTGAAATGAAACACTTCAAAGAAAAGGTTATGAATAAAACAAATTGTTTATCTCACTCTTTCTTTGCCTTCATTGTCGTGTTTGCATGCAGAGCTCCAGAATTTCGCCTTTCTGCTCCCAACAAGTTTTTTTAGATCTGTGTGGGCATTTTGTTTCTTTAACAACTCTGCTGATTAAGAGCTTCAGTTTTGGCAAAGGCTTCAAACCAGGCCTTTGTGGACAGTTTTTTTTTTCCTTCTACTGCTCAGATACCTGTAGTTATCAACAAAATGTTTGAATATAGCAAATACCTATATTTTGTGGATGTCTTTAAGGATGAAAGATCACAGCTCCTTTGTCAGGTGTCATCACTTAGCAGTCTGTCTTTTTCTTTCTCCTTCAAAGCACATGCCCCAAGAGGCAAAAAAGATTAAAGTCTCTGATGGTCTTCTTTACACATGTAAAAAAGATGCTGCTTATCTTCAGATAATTTTTTTCTTTTGTTTCCTTAATTATTATCTTCCTGAGGGAAGCCAAAGTAATTTTCTTTAAAATAAATAGAGTACAACATTAGACTTTCTTTTTTTTTCCTTCCTTTTTTTCCTCTTTCTTTAAGAGGCTTTTTAATCAGATCTGTGGAAGTGATGGGGGATTATGTTAGTCTCTAACCTTGCAATTATTTCAAGTTTTTTGAGCCTATCCACAGCTATTCTCTGTATTCCTCAGTGCCCTTTACAATAAGACTATTATGGCAAAGAACTTGACTGCATTGTGTCTCCTAATGTTTATTCATAAGCTTCTGCTTTTGGAATATATTCGTAAGGTCAGTCTGGGAACCCTTATATGTACAATTACATTTCCATAGGCTTCTTCACAGTAACAATCTGCCACCATGCAATTCAGTGCACCTGTGGGCAGCATCAGGGGCACCTGCAGGAATGGGCTGACAGAAACCCATGAAAGTCAGCATGTGCAGACGCCAAGTGCTGCCCTGGGGAGAGCAGAGCGCCTGCAATGGGACAGGCTGAGGCCTCTGGGGCTGGGGAGCAGCTCTGTGGGAAAGGCCACGAGGTGGTACTGGGCAGCGAGCTGAACATGAGCCCATGGTGTGCCCTGGCAGCAAAGGCAGCCAGCAGCCTCCTGGGCTGCATGAACAGGGGCACAGCCCATAGACTGAGGGAAGGGATTGTCCCCCTCTCTTTCGTACTTATCAGACCACATCTAGATACTGCGTCCAGTTTGGGGCTCCAACACAGCAAATACCTGGACAAACTGGAGAGACTTAGGGAGGCTCCCCATGGTGATGGGGTGGAGCATTTGCCCCCTGAGAAGAGTCTAGGGGAGCTGACTGGGACAGTTTGGAGAAAGGATGGCTTTGGGGAATACCTAACAGACACGCACAGCCTATGAGAAGTCATCGTAGAGATGGAGCCAGGCTCCTCACAGGGGTGTAGGGCAAGAGACAGGAAGAACATGCTGAAACAGGTTCCAGCTGGGTATAAGGACAAACTGTTTCCCCATGAGGACAGTGAGGCAGTGGAGCAGGTTGCCCCAAGAGGGTGTGCCGCCCTCATTCTTGGAGGGATTCAAGCCCGAAATCGAGCAAGCCATAAGCAGCCTGTCTGACCCCAGAACTGGCCCTGATTTGGGCAGAGGGTTGGACTAGAGATGTCCTGAGGTCCCTTCCTGCCTGAATTAACCTGTTATTCTGTGCTTCCATGTCTGCTATAAATTACACATCATAGAAAACCACGCAGAAAGCTTCATCTTTAAGCTTTAACATATTAAGCATCTTTAACAGTGGCAGAACAGCACAGCACTGGAAATGTTATTCAAGGCATTGATTTCAGCTGGAAGTGGTGAGACCAGGAACTGCACATCTTAAGAAGTGGAAATGCTGTACAGTAAATAATCAGTTTCTGGGAAACTGGGAAATCCGATCAGTGTTGTGTTTCAACCACAAAAACTGGATGCCTGGAGTGCATGAGGTCTGGCCTGCTTAATTACAGTGCATGGATAGAGCATATCATGTAATCTCCCTTCCATGAGAATATTGATACATATTTCATAGTAGCAAACAACAAATGATGTGTTAATGAGTATCACAGCTTGCCATAGCTGCAGACTGAACTTGCCTTCTGAATAAGCCAGGTTGCCTCACTCTAGCTGGATGATGGTGATGACACAACCTCTGGGAAACAAATCCTTAGGCTTGTTGTGTTGATCTCTTTGGTTGTTTATTTTTGAAAGTGTAAGGAAAGAGGGAAGCAACTGTGGAGCTGGAGAGTTTCATCTTGTGGTGAATATGCTGCAAAATCTTGATAAATGAGAGATTTTTTCCTAAAATATGAGAATTTGTATTCACTTAATTTCTGAACATCTTTTTCTTGTTTTCTTTTTTTTTTTCATGCATGACACCTGCAAAAATATGACTTCTATTTGGTTATGCTGAGAAGATTGTGTAGAGCTGAGAGTGGAAGGTATTGCTAAAGGGTGAACTTGCTTGAAACCATGCTGTATTAATGCAAACTGATTAGGAAAAAAAAATATTTATATGCTATGTAACACTTTTTCAGACAACATGGGTGAAGTTTGGATAAGTATTCCTGGTAGAAACTGTTGCAAAGTTTACTTTGCATTGATGCAAATTGGATATTTTTCTTACTTTTCCTTTTCTAATTCTATCGTGCTGCACATTGTGCCTTTTTCTTTTTATCCTCTTTTTTCCATAAGATACTTTCTAAGCCCTCCATTTTGGTTCATTTCAGATGCCATAAATCAATGCACAACAGAGAAGAAGTCACTGCATGTATAATATATTTGTGTGAGTGTACAAGTCTTTATATGTTTCCACTTCAATGATTAATATATATTTGATCTGAAGCACATTAACTAGTGTAAAAGTAATCTCAAGTGTCATTACTACATGTATTTTTAATTGCATTTTTCTTCAGTGCATTTCTGACATACTTTAAAAAGGAGGTCAGTATAATTTTCTTTATTTTACATATGAGAAAAAAGGATGTGTCTACAAGGAAAAAGATATACAACAAACTTGGAATTAAATAATGAAAAAAACCCTCAAGCCCAATATTGAAATTTAGGTTGCCCACTCTCTAGCACTGTCTATTCTGTAGGTTCCTGTCGTGGTTTAACCCCAGCCAGCAACTAAGCACCACACAGCCGCTCGCTCACTCCCCCCCGGTGGGATGGGGGAGAGAATCGGAAGAGTAAAAGTGAGAAAACTCATGGGTTGAGATAAAGACAGTTTAATAGGTAAAGCAAAAGCCACACGCACAAGCAAAGCAAAGCAAGGAATTCATTCACTACTTCCCAGCGGCAGGCAGGTGTTCAGCCATCTCCAGGAAAGCAGGGCTCCATCACGCGTAACGGTTACTTGGGAAGACAAACGCCATCACACCCAATGTCCCCCCCTTCCTTCTTCTTCCCCCAGCTTATATACTGAGCATGATGTCATATGGTATGGAATAGCCCTTTGGCCAGTCTGGGTCAGCTGTCCTAGCTATGCTCCCTCCCAGCTTCTTATGCACCTGGCAGAGCACAAGAAGCTAAAAAGTCCTTGACTAGTGTAAACTCTGCTCAGCAAGAACCAAAACATCAGTGTCTTATCAACATTATTCTCATCCTAAATCCAAAACACAGCACTCTACCAGCTACTAAGAAGAAAATTAACTCTATCCCAGCTGAAACCAGGACAGTATCCACCCCTTATTCCATACCATTTACATCATGCTCAGGTCCCACATTATCCAATACATCCTCATTAACCACCACCCCACTTATTCTATGGACCACTCCTGTAAAATGTCTGTAAAATGTCCATAAACATCCACAAATGTCCACATAATGTCCATTGGGTTCATTTAGTCCGTGACTGGGCTCCATCGGTGATGGTGATCACTCAGGACAGGAGAGGTGGTGTGTTGCGTGGAGTTATTGGGCACCAAAGCCAGCTCAGGTCGGGTTACTGCTGCACTTGCACTGCTTCTTGTAAGGCTTCTCCTCCATTTGTTCAGGTGGTTCCTGCTATGGTAATTCCTATAACATGCAACTCAGATCATGGGTTACAACAATTTAAAGGTATTTCCATTACAATCTCCACCCCTGGCCACTTTGGGCCAGGATTAACATTGCAATGAACTCCTCCTCTTGCTCCTAGCCTGGCTAGCAACAAGGGGTTCCTGTTATAGTAATTCTCATAACATGCAACTCAAATCCTGGGTTACAACAATTTAAAGGTATTTCCATTACAATCTCCACCCCTGGCCCCTTTGGACCAGACCATTGGGTTTAACACTGCAATGGACTCCTCCCCTTGCCCCTGCTTCGGCTTGGACTTATCCACAGACTGTAGTCCCTTAGGGGTTTACCTGCTCCAAGCGGAGCCTTGTCTATGAGCCACAGTCTCTCCAGGGGTATACCTGCTGTGGCATGGATTTATCCACAGCCACAGTCACTTAGAGGTGCACCTGTTCCCACATGACCTTCTCCATGGGCCACAATGCTTTCAGAGATATACCTGCTCCAGCGTGGCCTTGCCCGCAGCCACAGTCTCTTCAGAAGTAAACTTGCTCCACCATGGCCTTACCCGCAGCCACATTCTCTTCAGAAGTAAACTTGCTCCACCATGGCCTTACCCATGGCCACACGCTTTGAGGTGCTCCAGCATGACCTCATGCACAGCCACTGATGCTTCAAGGTGTACCTGCTGCAGCACGGACTTATCCACAGCCACAGATGCTTCGAGGTGTACCCTCTCCAGCGTGGACTTATCCTTGGGCCACAATCCCTTCAAGAAGTATACCTGCTGTGGCACAGACATAACCATGGCCACAGACTCTTCGAGACATACCTGCTCTGGTATGGGCTTATCCACGTCCACAGGCGCTTTGGGGTGTCCTGCTCCCACATGGACTCATCCACAGGTCACAGTCCCTTTGACTCGAGTTCACACTGGAGTTCCAGCCTGTCCAGTACAGCAGTGCAGAAACAGCAGCGATGCCCTGGCCATCTGCCAGCCCAGGGCATGGCCGTTGTTGTTATCAAAATGTTCCCAGGCACAGCACAATAAGATGATAAGCAGTTCAGTAAGTAGCAAAAGCAAAAAGCAGCCACTAACGAGCACTATACTCTAATATACAGTAAGGCAAGCAAGCCCCATGGCAAGTACAGAAGCCTGCTGATTAATACCTAAACAGCAGTAACAGCTATAAATTCAATCTAGCACATTCCAATTAAATCTGTCATTATCTCGAACCCTTCGAGCCCCACGTTGGGCGCCAAAAAAGGACTGTCGTGGTTTAACCCCAGCCAGCAACTAAGCACCACACAGCCGCTCGCTCACTCCCCCCCGGTGGGATGGGGGAGAGAATCGGAAGAGTAAAAGTGAGAAAACTCATGGGTTGAGATAAAGACAGTTTAATAGGTAAAGCAAAAGCCACACGCACAAGCAAAGCAAAGCAAGGAATTCATTCACTACTTCCCAGCGGCAGGCAGGTGTTCAGCCATCTCCAGGAAAGCAGGGCTCCATCACGCGTAACGGTTACTTGGGAAGACAAACGCCATCACACCCAATGTCCCCCCCTTCCTTCTTCTTCCCCCAGCTTATATACTGAGCATGATGTCATATGGTATGGAATAGCCCTTTGGCCAGTCTGGGTCAGCTGTCCTAGCTATGCTCCCTCCCAGCTTCTTATGCACCTGGCAGAGCACAAGAAGCTAAAAAGTCCTTGACTAGTGTAAACTCTGCTCAGCAAGAACCAAAACATCAGTGTCTTATCAACATTATTCTCATCCTAAATCCAAAACACAGCACTCTACCAGCTACTAAGAAGAAAATTAACTCTATCCCAGCTGAAACCAGGACAGTTCCTAAATTTGCTAAAGGTCTCCCTGATTGGCCTGCAGGGTCCCAAGACCCTTGGTCCTGTGCTGAAGTACCTGTTGTAGCCATACAAGGACAGGTTTCCTACCCAGCACTCCACTGCCACCCAAGAAGCTTCTGATTTAATGCTGTGGAAAAAAGCTGGAAGAATGCTGTGGAGTCCCTGGCAGTGGCATGGGAGATTGTCGATTTGGGTCGAACATGTCCCAGGAGGGCACCACAGCTGCCAGATACACAAACACAGTGCATCAAAGAATGTCCCAACTCATTTCTTCAAACCTAGCCACTTAGGCCATCATCAGTTCAGAAGTGACCAAGCAAGAGGGGCTTAACTTCAGCCTGGTGGTTCCAGCAGCCAGATGGGAAGTATGAGGGAGTTTCTGATTCTCAGTACCAAAACTGTTTCAGTGCCAATCTAACACAAAGTGCAGAAACACTGCTGGGAGCAGGCGAAGATTGTCCACAACAGGTGAGAGTCAGACTCTCTGGGCTGCTTCATGATTCTTTCATTCCTGGCCCAACAGGACCTGACTTTCACAGGAGGAGGGGGAAAAACTCTCTGTGGGCTTCTGCTGGATGACAGTGTTTTGCTTTGCTGCATATTTGAATGGGAAAAAGCTTATACTATGGTCTTCCCACTTCCTCAGAGACTAAACACTAGTCTTTTATGCAAACACAGGTGGAAAGCTATTATTGCCATAATTTTAAAAATAAAAATAAAACAAAAATGCTCCTTTAGGTACTCTGCTCCATTAGGGTCTATCCCCAGAAGTAGAATCATAGAATCATAGAATGCTTTGGGATGGAAGGGACCTTTAAAGGTCATCCAGTCCATCCCCCCTGCAATTGGCAGAGACATCTTCAACTAGGTCAGGTTGCTCAGAGCCCCATCCAGCCTGGCCTTGAATGTTTCCAAGGGTGGGGCATCTACCACCCCCTGGGCAACCTGTTCCAGTGTTTCAGCACCCTCATTGTAAAAAATGTCTTCCGTATATCTAGTCTGAATCTATCCTCTTTTAGTGTAAAACCATTACCCCTTGTCCTATCACTACTGGCCCTGCTAAAAAGTCTGTCCCCATCTTTCTTATAAGCCCCCTTTAAGTATTGAAAGGCCACAATAAGGTCTCCCCGCAGCCTTCTCTTCTCCAGGCTGAACAACCCCAGCTCTCTCAGCCTTTCCTCATAGCAGAGGCGTTCAATCCCTTTGATCATTTTTGTGGCCCTCCTCTGGACCCAGTCCAGCAGGTCTATGTCCTTCCTGTGCTGAAGACCCCAGAGCTGGGCACAGTACTCCAGGTGGGGTCTCACCAGAGCAGAGGGGCAGAATCACCTCCCTCGACCTGCTGGACACACTCCTTTTGATGCAGCTCAGGATACGAGTGGCTTTCTGGGCTGCAAGTGCACATTGCTGGCTCATGTCCAGCTTTTTGTCTATCAGTAGCCCCAAGTCCTTCTTGGCAGGGCTGCTCTCAATCCCTTCATCCCCCAGCCTGTATTGATACTGGGGACTGCCCTGACCCAGGTGCAGGACCTTGCACTTGTCCTTGTTGAACCTCATGAGTTTCACACAAGCCCATTTCTCCAGCTTGTCCAGGTCCCAAGTAGGCCAGCTGATTCAGATCCAGTGAATGCAGGCACTTAAAACATATTTTTTATTCTCTAAACACTAGACTGAAGATAAATAGATGCCCACCACAGGTGAACTGAACCATCTTCTTAGGGATGTCTGTTCTCTCCATTGACTTTACACAGACCTTTCCTTGGGAAGACTGTATTGCAATCATAATGACTTTTCTCTACCTGTGGTATGTTAAGCATGTAAAAAGTGGGTGCACCTGTTATCTAAGATAGAGATAGACTTCCAAACTCCATTTCAATGTTTTCTAATTGTACAAATCAGATATAAATATTAGTTTGCTAAGTTTTTCAGAAAAAATAAACTCCAAATGTATGCGTGGTGCCTAAATCTTACTATCATTTTAAAAAATGAGTACGAAAGGAAAAACTTATAAACCCCAACAAAACTATTCCAGTGTTTCACCCTTAGTCACTAATTAAAGGGATTATTTCCTTTGGTAGTACTCTGAATACTGAATACTAAAAGTAGTGATGAGAAAGTTGAAAGTCTCTGATGGGTGCAGTTTGGTAAGCATCCCTCCACTCACTTTCAAATAAAGGCTTTGTGCTGGCAATGTGGAGTGCACTGCAGGAGGCACGCACACCTGAGAAGCTGAGGCAATATTCAGGGCATGGCTATATACTTTTTCTTCCTAAAGATATCTTCAGTTTCTGCCACTTTTACCATTCTGCATTACCATGCTCTTCATTTCTTCCTTTACAAGTGGTTGTGAGGCCAACCTGTTGCCAGATTCCTGAAAAGCTTTAAAAATAATCACAGTTTTAGTGATCTGGTTTACAGGATGTCCTAAAAACCAGCATGATTTAGGCAGGGACTTGAGAGTGTTGAATGGCTGTAGGAGGTATAAGAGGCAGAAGGAGAAGAAGAGCTTAATTAACTGGTTTTACCTCCTTCCAAAGAAAGTGTGGTGAAATGATCTCAGAAAGTTACCCATGGTAGCACTGAACTCAGAGCACTGTATGATTAAGCCAGTTCGCAGTTTACTTAAAGGGTCACAAGTGTCTTGTAAAACATCCCAAACGCATTAGTATTTGCTAGAAGCGGCACCACCTTGAACAGATTTGTCAGCCTCGTTAGTAGCATTTAGCACAGCATTTATAGTTTTTCCTATTGTAAAAAAAGAAAAAAACACAAAAAATGGATTTAACAAAAGTTAAATTAATCATTTCCCTATTGCTATTAAGAGATTAGTAGATGTAGCATACAGCTCATCTTGAAGTGTGGCAAGATGTAGTGGCTCTGCTCTGTCACTGCTGCCTTTTGTGTTGACTTAATATGGTCTCATTATTTACTTGCATTCTCTTCTCTCCATATCTGTGTGTTTCTCAAACAGTTATCTTTAGTTTATTTTTTTGATGTTCATCTAGTCAGTATAGTGCCTGACCCTTTGTTATCTACGTGCACAGCTTCTAAGCCTTGGCCTTGCAGATTCTCTCAGCACAGATAAAAACCAATCAGTTCTTATCATTGTACTCACCTACCTGCTGGAAAGCAATGGATGAAAGCAAATAAATGAATAACTGAATTTTAGTTGTGCTTTCATCTTCATCAAGAACAGACTTACATGGTCCATCATGAGTGATAAGCAAGGTATTCTGGTTGCATGTTGAAATATTTTTATCTGTATAGGAAATCTTCTTGTAAGAAGCACAAACACAAGTATTCCTCAGGAGAAGGCATCATTATTTAACTGATAAAGTTGTCACGCTATTCAGAATAAGACTGTCTTTCTTCCTTTATTGAGTGCCACCAAAAAAGTATGGTTCTGAATGCATTTTCCACCTGATAGTGTAGCAGAAATTATCACTGGTGAATATGGAAGATAATGTCAGAAAGCTATCCTTTCAGCTGTTCATCAAATAAAATTTGATTACTAAGGGATGAAAAACAAAGGTAAAAAAACAATGAAAAAATTTGGCTGATACTGTCTGCAAAGTTTTTCATTATTACAGATGCTAAATAGGTTCTCAGTATCTATTTTAGTTCTGCCTTTTAATAGATCATTCTATGTGATATATACAAATACCATGCATTACCACTTTGCACAGTAATGCAGTGTGATAAAAGTGGCAGAAACTGAAAAGGTCTTTAGGAAAAAAAAAGTATATATCCATGTCCATGCCCTTAACACACCATTTGTACATGGTAGAATTGACTTTGAAACTTTCACATTTGTAAATCCTCATTACCTTATTCAAAGTAAAATCCATGGTAGAGGGTATAGAAATGTTGTTTTGTATAATGTCCTTCACAGAAATGAATTTTTCATGGCCAGATAGATCACACTTTTTGCCTAAGTTGCCTGGGTTATCTATGTTGAAATGACTTTGGTTTGATGGCATGTGACTATGATGTTTCTTTTAGTGTTAATTCTTCCAAGGAATGTTGAACTAAGATGTCAAAAAATGAATGAAGTTGAGGTGGAAATACGCCTGAAAAAAGTAATTATGGCAAGCTCATATTTTAATGTTTTAGTCCACTCTATGGAAATACACTTTTTGAATGAAATATAAATGACTTTACCTTCTTTTACAGCTATAGCTTCAGATATTCTCTGATGCTATAATGAAGAGAAGTGTTGTTATCTGGATTAATTGAAAGTCTACTAGTTTAGTCTGAAGCTGAATATTCATTCATCAGACTGGAAACATCTTTTTCATGTAGTCATATTAACACTTAGCAAAACAAAAATGCATGCCTCTGATTTTCCTTGTGCTTACAGTAAAAAATGTGTATTTCTGCACATCCTGAAGTAATATGGCTATCTACTCTTCTCCCCACCAGAGAAAATCATTAATAACAAATATAAATCTCTTCAAGCACTTACAACCCAAAGTGTTTTCAGCATCATATAGCTTTTCAAATCACAAAACTATTTTAAGAAGAACTTTATTTTTAAAAAATTAACAGATTGGGTAATGTTATCAGGAGCTGAAAACTGGAGAATATCTAAATATAAATTTTGGAAGATAACTGTAGGATGCTGTTTGAAATCTAGAGAAAAGTAATTAATCATCAGAATATTTCTTTGAGGTAGATGACAGATATGTTATTATTCCTGCAGCCTGAAGAAGCTAAAGGCAGATGTAGTTAATAAATGCAATGTTTTGAGGATTGGACTTCTAGCAACCCTGTTAAATTACAAATAATATTTTTCATTATATTTGTTCCCAGACTGTAAATAAAATAACAAATAAATCAGTTGAAATATTTTTTTCTAGCTTTAGCTTTTTGTGTATTATTTACTTCATATAAGCAGCCAATATGGAACATTTTTCTTAACGGATTGAAAAAATACATGAACATGCTTTCATTTAAAAAGAAAAAATTCCATAGCAGTATTAATAACAGAATCATAGACTCTGTTATGGACTTCAGATAAAATTCTTACCATTTGTCATTTTTGCCTTAGCCTTGCACCACAGAGCCACAAAGAAAATCCTATTTCCCAAAAGATGTGTAAGCAAAATATTATTTAAATATTGTTATATAACGTTATGATCATCAATTAATTTGACAGGTTTCTGGGATGACTTGCTATACGCTATATTCAACACATACCAGAATATCTATTTTGAAGGAAACTGAAGGGATCTGTTACCAGAAAATCAGAAATGCAGCAATGTAATCATTACAATGTACATTTCAAATTGCTGCTTTCATTGTTAGATTTCAGTGCCTTCTGCTAGCATAAATGAGAGAGGTCTCACTTGCAAGAAAAGGAAGTAAAGCTTCCTCATCAGCTTCCATGCTGTCCCCCTCTAACCATGTCAATTAACATGTCCCAGTTTTACCTAATGCTGGGTACTAATGATTTACCTAGTTAGTAGATCTCTGACTTTCACTGTATGTGCCTGGTACTATTTCTAATAAGAGTCCTCTTCCCAGTATGGATGTGTTTCTGGCACTACCATAATTTTCAGTGTAATCTTGTGGTTTTCTTCCCATCTGATGTTACAGAAATCTGTGTGATCATACTGAGAAACTGCAATGCTTGACATACCTAACTTTTCTCATTTTTCTTATAGGTGTATGTATGCCACATTACTGTCAGATAGAAGGAAAAAAAAGTGAAGTGCCTCTCACTGAAGTCACTGCAGAGTTTGTGTGTGCTTATGGCTCAGTCCATAGGTTATCACCGTTTTCACTCAAGACACTCTCATGGGTCTTAGGGTGCTCTGCAGAAGTGGTAGACATGAGATGACTTGTAGTGTGGAAGTTGTAAATATAATTTTTCTTTCTTGGCACTCTGTCACACCTAGACACATGAGCTCTTTTAGAAGAGCTGTTGGGAGATGCTCACCCCACGTATTCATGACATCTGTTGGAGACTGCTGACTTATTTTCTACTTGCTGAAAATCCCAGAGTCCTGCAGGTGGTGAAACATGTCCCCTGAACAAAACAAACTGCTAGGCACAGACCGATTTTCCCAAATTTTACCCTCAGGAATTCTTTTCAAGACAGAGAGAACAATGAATTTAGACACTCTTCGGGCATTTTGGTATCACAGCAGAGATCTGAGCTACTGCTGACTAGAACTGGCAGAGAATCAGAAACAGCACAGGCTCCTGGTGTAGCACTGAGCCCAACATGATGAGCCCAGCTGACAGGCTGATGCAGCTAAGCTGCTGCAAGCATCTTTGCACCGTGCCATCCTGGGCTACACAGACATATCAGTTAGAGCTGGCACTTGCCTGAATTTCCTCCCTCCCTTGTTCATTTTTTTGACTTGATACAATGCTGCATCAAGAATGTCCTATAACTATCTTAAAATCCAGAATTTAGGCAATTCAGTAGTCAACGTGATCAGGCCCTTAGCCCTCTGTTGGCATTGCTATGAAGAGCTGACTTTGTGACCCATAAAAGGTGGTTGCATCATATGCACCAGGTACATAAACATATCTGATCATTGTTTGAACAGCTTCAGCTACATCAAATAGGAATACGCAACCTCAATCAAGTATATCTAGAAGTAACAAGGAATAAAGTGTGCTAACTTCTCAAGTATGTGTCTTCTGGGGGTTTAGCAGATCATACTGATTTAAGTAGTGCTGAGGCTGCACTTTTAGCCATTCAGGAGTAAAAAGCTTTTTAGAAATGTCTAGCAACATTGGCATTGTCAACAGATGCAGCAACAGCACCAGTCAACTTCTATAAAGTTTCTCAGCTAATTTGATTTTCAGCATTACTTTTAGCAAAGCTGAAGGCCAGATAAGTCCAAGTAGTATCTAGAGAGAGCTCAATTACTTTCTGCCTGAGCTGGTACACAGACAGTAATTTTCACCTGCTCTCCTACAGAAGAACCTGTCCTGGTTTCGGCTGGGATAGAGTTAATTTTCTTCCTAGTAGCTGGTATAGTGCTATGTTTTGGATTTAGGATGAAAAGAATGTTGATAACACACTGATGTCCCTGAGGTTATTTAAAAGGGTAGATGTGGTGCTTCAGGACATGGTTTAGTGGTGTATTTGGCAGTGATAGGTTAACAGTTGGACTCGATGATCTTAAGGGTCTTTTCCAACCTTAACGATTCTATGATTCTATGTTTTAGTTGTTGCTAAGTAATGTGTGTACCAGTCAAGGACTTTTCAGCTTCCCATGCTCTGCCTGGTGCACAAGAAGCTGGGAGGGAGTACATCCAGGACAGCTGACCCAAACTGGCCAAAGGGCTATTCCATACCATATGATGTCATGCTCAGTATATAAACTGGGGGGAGTTGGCTGGGGAGAGTGATCACTGCTCAGGGCTGGACTGGGCATTGGTCAGCAGGTGGTGAGCAATTGCGTTGTGCATCACTTGTTTTGTGTATTCTTTTATCATTGCTAATATTATTTTTCTTCTTGTGCTGTCCTATTAAACTGTCTTTATCTCAGCCCATGGGTTTTATGTTTTTTTTCTGATTCTCTCCACCATCCCACCAGGGTGGGGGGAAGGTGAGCGAGCAGCTGCATGGTGCTTAGTTGCCAACTGGAGTTACATCACAACAGAACCATCCCATAAAACAACACGGTCCTTGAAACTGCTCTCTGTAACCTCTCAGGCAAGATCCACAGGTGATATTTACACCATGATGTAAAAGACAGAAGGATGGGCAATACTTTGTTGTTTGCCTACAGGATGTGCAATTTAAAATTTTCCTGATTATCACAGGATGGTGGTACCAGGCCCAGGATATCTACCCCAGATAGTAAGACTTTCTCAGTATTATGAAACTGGAATCAAGTATACGACATCAACACAGCAGGCTTATTCTTGGATGTCATAGGGCCAGCTCTACTGTAACAGTCTGTACGACACCTGGAGAAGACAACTGATCACTGCATGTACCTGGAAGAGCAGAGGAAAATGCACCAACACATGCCCAAACAATTTCTAATATTTACCAGAGATTGCAGAAATACCACTTCTAGAAATATTATACCATCCCACTGCAACAGTTGCTGACGTATCATTCTCCTAGACACATCAAAATGGCTACTGCATATGTGCAGATCATGTGCATCGTAGAAAGCAATAAATTTTGCAGTTTCAGATCTGTCAGAGTTTCCATAGCTGCAAGGACTGACCACAAGGTCTACTTTTGACTCATTTGCCCTATCCTTTTTTCATTTCTGTTATTTAATAATGAATATCTTAGAAAATAAAGCTTGTCCTTCCTTTCATTCCTGTTTCACCAACCACTTTTGCAAACTGCTGATCCCTACTTTTGCTAACATCAGTATGATCAGGCTTTTTTCTAGTAATGAAACAGTATTTATGTAGTCGCCTAATGAATCTGTTCACATTACACACCTGTCTTCTCCTTCTCTATAGCGATGAAGTGATTGCTTTTTCTTCTCCCAGTTCATCAAGTAAAGTGAGATTGTGTAAGACACAAACAGAAAAATTAGCTCTTTTGACAGCATACTTCATTGCCCAGTCACAAAATAGTAAACATCTCGGTATGAGCTTATAGTTTGCTCGTTCAGTGGTAAAAGGAGGAGGACCCTTCAGTGGTCCTCTGCGGACCTCTCCTGATAAGATCTCTAGGATGCTCTATAAAAAGTTAAATTTGAGATGCTTAGATTGAGATGACATCTCAAGGTAATTATCTTAAAATACATCAGGGCATGTTCCCCCTCTACTCCGCTCTGGTGTGACCCCACCTGGAGCACTGCGTCCAGCTCTGGCGCCCTCAGCACAGGAAAGACATGGACCTGTTGGAGCAGGTCCAGAGGAGGGCCACAAAAATGATCAGAAGGATGAAACACCTCTGCTATGAGGAAAGGCTGAAAGAGCTGGGGTTGTTCAGCCTGGAGAAGAGAAGGCTGCGGGGAGACCTTATTGCAGCCTTCCAGTACCTGAAGGGGGCCTACAAGAAAGCTGGAGATGGACTTTTTAATAGGGCTTGTGGCGATAGGACAAGGGGTAATGGTTTTAAACTAAAGGAAGGTAGATTCAGACTAGATAAAAGGAAGAAATTTTTTACAGTGAGGGGGGTGAAACACTGGAGCAGGTTGCCCAGAGAAGTGGTAGATGCCCCATCCTTGGAAACATTCAAGGTCGTGTTGGACAGGCTTTGAGCAACCTTATCTCGTTGAAGATGTCCCTTCTTATTGAAAGGGGGTTAGACTAGATGACCTTTAAAGGTCCCTTCCATCCCAAACCATTCTATGATTCTATGTTGTAATGAAAAGGACCTGGTCATCTCCTTTAACTGAAGAGAGCTGAGGATGACCAATGCACCTTCAGATTTGGTCAAGATGAAATTAAATATGATTGAAAATAAGGACATCAAAATCAGTGTATTAGTTTTCACATGTTCAGGATATCTATATCAGAGGGATACGATGAAGATAATTTAATAACATTACTTCAATTCTGCATGAAAAAATATTGAAATGCACTCAAGTGTATGATTTGATTTTACCAAAATTATTTACTAAAGACATAAGCAAAAATATGTGATTTAAAAAGTCTATTATTTTTTTCCCTTAACTGATCAGGAAACTGAAATCTCTTCAGTAGATCAATACACAATTGATGCCAGCACAGCAACTTGGAATTAATGGACAGAAGAGTTTTATGACTATGTCTTCCATTTAAAACACAGTAGATCCATTTTGCACAATAATCAAACGTGGGAAATTCAGCCTTGAAACCAAAGTATCTTCAGCTGATCATTTTTCTAAACAAAAGCCACTCAAGTGAAATTAATTATTTCCACACAGCCAAGAGGAACTGGATAATGGAGCCCTTGGGATAGGTGCCGCTTCTGGAGGAAAAGCCTACACATTTGTTAATGTAGTCCAAGGAGTATTTTTCACGTGGGCTACTCTGAGCAGCTCTGAAACCTAATGAGGCACCCTGAGAAATGCATAATGATGGGCAGTTCAGAAGGAAAAAAGGATACTTTGTACACCTGAAATTTAAGCTTGAAGCAGTCTTTTAACCTCAATGGATGCAAGTGGCCAGCTGTTGGCACATTCATTTATTCTGCTCCATTTTTTGTTATATTGTCTGGAAAGTGCTAGAAGTGATGTCCTGTTTATTCTGTTTGGGAGCCTGCTTTAAAATCCCAGATGAGAAAAAGAGCTAGAGGGCCAGTACTGTGATTTACAGGAGCAGAGCTGACATTCTCATAATGTTTACCCCAATCCGTAAACAGTGGAATTTTATAAAACCCAGAAATTTTTTACCTCTTCTTTGCATCCTTGCTTCCTGTGGCTCTGAAATGGACAAATTCATATGTACCTTTTTGTCAGAGGCAATGTGATCTGGGTAGGCAAGGCTGAGCCTGGTTTCCAGATCAAAGCCACCCTGTGAAGGCAGACCTTCCATGCAATCGTCTGTATCTGTTAGTGGAGATGCACCCCCAGCTCTGCTGCTCTTCCCAGGGTGCTCTCTGCACAGAAGCATCGCCGAAAGCTATAGCTGTGCTCTGTAAGCATCTCTGGTTCAGGCATATACCCACATAGCTGGCTCCTCAGCAAGCTGTAGCATGACTGTCGTAACCGCAGGATCAGGGAAATCCTTCCTGATTCCAGCTGGGATTTTTATGGCTCCTTTAACACAGTGCAAAGAGGTCAATGAGCATCTGATTCTTAATCTGTAACCACTACTCAGCTGCTGATTCTCTTTGTATGTGTCCTCAAGCTTCATTTCTTCATGTAAAATGGGACTAACCTTACTTCTTCACAGGAGTGCCAGGAAGCCTACTCAAGTATTATACATACCTTGTGAAATACGATATATATGAAAGAATTTCAATTTGTGATCCTCCACATCTCTGACTTACTGCAGTATTATTTTAAATAGGATCATAAAATTGCAGAAACACCTGAAAACACCAAGTTATGATGTTAGAAACATTAGCAATGCAATACATAACTAGTTTGAAGAACAGTACTCTATATTTTGAAAGAAATAAAAATACAGAACTTGATGCTTGAGATAACTGGAAAACTGCTGGAGTTCAAATCAGAGTTGAAGAAAAAAAGGGTAACAAAGATAATTTTCAAAGTTAATCTTTGAGGGTGTTTGTCTTAAAACAATTTAGGTAATGCTAGACTGTTATAATACTTAAAAGTTTAGCTGATATTATTTTAAAAGTGTGTAGTTTCCATGCTATTAGATCTCTCTTAAAAGAATATTTCTGTGTTACTATTTCTTTGCTCTTCCGTGTCATCAAGATTCAGCAATGAGGCATCAATGGATTTGGGGGGATTGGAAAAAGTTGTAGGCCCGTAACTTCACCCTTTTCTCCTGAGCTCTTAAATCCTCTTCTCAAAGCCCAGACATACAGTATATATTATCAGAAAGAGTATGATGTTTCTGTCTTTAATTGCGCAATATCGAGAAGACAGAGAGCCCAACCTGTGCCAGTCATAACACCATGCAGATTTGACCTTCACTGTCATGGAAGCAGGCACAACAGTGATAAACAACTGTGTTCCACCTCTCTTATACAGACTAAAGAGGAAATTAATGAGAACTATGAGAACAGTAAGACTTCTACCAGGAGAGCTTAAACACAGCAATATTTTACCTGTTCAGGGGGCTTCAAGGAAAGGAAGTTTTTTACTGATAAATACTGTAAAAGAACCAGAATGCAATAGATGATACAGAAAAAATAAAAAAATGAAAAATTCAGATGGAAAGAGAAACTGTTGTTTAAAACCTGTAAAAATGGAATCGTGAGAAAAACATTCCAAAAATTAATTTCTTGTTTGGAAAAGTCATCTCTGACTTGGTCATTGCTTAGTTGAGAGTTTGATTTGATGATCCCAAGGTGCTGATTTTAGAATGTTTTGATAAGTTCCAGAAAAAAAAATAAAAATAAACAAAGAAATTATCTTCTTTTCTTAATTTCTTTTCACAATTTCTGGAAGAAATTATCTTTAATACCTGGTTTTGTTAATTTTATTTTTTAACAAAGAATAAGTCTGGCTCTATTCCATCGGAAATACTGCAGTCATAAGGAAATGCAATGAAAATACACATCTTTCTTTGAAATTATCCTTATCCTTCTCTACTATGATGATGTGCTATATCATTCAGTGTGTTCAACCAGAAGGGTACCTCTAATTTAGTATTAAGACATCCTTTAATCATAACTCAGAAATATGTTCTTTAATGTAGAGATATGTTTGATCACACAGTAAACATGTATTAGTTGTCTTTTTCAATTAAAAATCTAAATATATGGAAAATTATCTGGACCCTTTAATTGTTATAAAAATAATGGTAATTCTTTGCATGCATTTTTACCTTTCCAGTTAGAGTTAAACAGAATAAGGTCTTCCATATTGAAAAACTTTGAGATTTTTAAACTTTTCTTATTCTGAGACTGTGAAAAAAAGAAACTTTCAGTCTTGCAAATAGTTTTTTTCTTCATCAGGAATCCATTTATTTCAAAATTTCTTATGAAACAACAAATCCTACTTTCAGTCTCTATTTTCTTTTTATGTTCTTATATATCAGCTAGTGAGACAAGTTAATAGCTATTACTTTTGCTAAAATAGATTCTTAAGAGTCAAAATAAATTTAGAAGCAGACTAAACATGCATTATTATTGAAGCCAAAGAAAACATTTTACAAAGCCACATTTTCAGAATTTTAATATCTCTTTTCCTTTTGTATTTAAAATTACTTTCATCTGTCAGAAAAAGACAATCAATGTTTATTAAAGGCAAGACCTTCGGAAAAATTCTGAAGAACCTTTCCTCATATGTACTATCATATGGGCTAAATCAGCTGTAATATACATTGTTTTACAAGTCTCACAAAACATTTGTGTTACCCTGTGGTGGACATTAATTTATTTCTTTATACATCACTTCTATGTTTACAACATCTTTAGGGTTCAAATGATGTTAAAAATATCAAATCTCTTATTCAGGTGTCCTTGACAAAGTTTTTTGTGTTAAAACAGGCAAAAAAAAAAAAAATTGTCTCATAACACACTCGTCTCTGAAAATAAACATCACCATGTAAGAAATTAACGTGTGAAAAGATTTTATTGTCTTTTACCTGATTAACAGAAGCAAGGTCTTTCTCTTGTTTCAAAGTCAGTTCATTGCCTCTTCAATTTTTGTTCCCAACAAAGTTCCCAATTAGCCAGGCCTCTCACAAACCTAGTTCCTTTCCACTTGCACCGTAAGCTTACAAACAATCTTTTATTACAGCATTTCTAAGAACCGTTGTGCTTCTTGCTATTTTACAGCATTTCAGAGAGCCCTTGTGTTTATTACCAACCCATAGAGGATGCTTCTCTTGATTGCCATACAACCGTTGGGGGGACACAACCTGCATATTTGCAGTACTCTGAGGAATGCTATTATGAGTTGGGCATTTGTTGAAGTATTCCCATACCTTGTTGTTTGAAAACCCACTCCCAAGGAATGACCTCTTACCAGCCAGTTGTCTTGAAATCATCCTTACTGCAAGTAAAACCAAGGAGAAATACAAATAAAAATATGTATTTGCTATACCTAAAATGAGAAAAACAATTTTAAACACTGACAGAAGACAAAGATGAAGGAAAAAAAAATAGAAGTAAAAATTCATCTTGATCATTTTAGCGCAAATTTGAAATGAAAAGACTCTCTCCCCGAAATCAGCTAGTTTGCTGGGAATGTTTTCCTGACAGTCACCCAATTGAGAATTCCTCCCCCAGGTTACTTTATGTCTCAAGTTGCACTTATTAGAAAAAGCACTTTCTTAATGGAGTATGTTCATTTTGTAGCCGTTCACCATAGCTGAACTTTCCAGGAAGTCTAGGTATATTTAATCTTTCCTATTAATAGTTCCTCTTATAATTATTTCTTCCCTATTCAAAAGCAGGCTTGACACTTTTCTTACTAATTTAAGGACTGTATCACCTCTAAGGAGATATATAAATACCTTTTATTCAGACCAGGTGCCTTCTCATGTACCAGACATCAATTATCTATTCCTTTACTCAGCAATGGTAAAATTCTTCCTTTCCTTTCACAGGATCTTTCTGTTAACAGCCAAATGGGATAAAATCATATAGCTCACTACTGGTTTTTTACTGAGGTCAAATATGATGGTAATTAGCTAACAACTATAACTGTGAAAAGTCTGACCCCTCCTATATCTTCCAGTAGGACTATTGTAATGTTTTCATACAGTCTGCAATGATTAACTTATTAAGGGTTTCTCTTGCACTCAAGGTGCTACTTTAGCTATTTCCTAAATGTTTTCATAATCTGTATAAACAATTCACAAAAATTTCATGCCATATGTGTATTTTAGCTCTTTTCAGATAGTTGTAATATTTGTCTACAATTTTTGGTATGATTTTCTGTTCTAATACAAGAGTTTTGCTGAGCAGCTGGACAATGATTTTTTGCCCAGCATAATCAGTCGCTCACACTGTTCCTTTCAGACACAGACTTCTCCTTTTAAACAGTTTTTTCTTTCATGTGCTTCTGCTGCTGCGATCCATATTTCTCATTTAATCCACTCTATTGTAACATTGTCTCATCTTTCTTCCAGCATCTTGCTTCATTCTTTTCTGCATTCTGGGAAAATCTTACATTTTTTCCAAGTCCAAACAGGAACTGATCTGAATTAGAACGGTCTTTTCCCAGTTTGTGGCTGTGAGTCCCATTGTATTTTTTCACTATATTAGGGATTTCACAAACCATCCAAAATTACAAGGCCTAACTTAAGCTTCTTCCAGTCATGGATTGCGTTCCTCAGAGTTCCACCTTCACAGAAGCTGCTGTTAGCTGCTGCTCCACGATGCTTGTTTTCTTCCTGTCCCTCTGTTTTCAGTTAGACAATTTTGTTTGTCACTCAGCTACTCTACTGCTAGGACAATGTGCTGTTCTTAATGGATCATTATGAAAAATTGCAAATTAGTAAACTGTAGCACTGCTGCGTTTTTATTAGAGCAAAAAAGGAAACACATGAATAAAGAATGAAAGAACTTGCCAAAGAAGAAGGAAAGGGATCTTTTGCTACATCTGTACTGCTAAATAAAAGAGACAAGTGACATGAATCATATTTAAGTTCATGTCCACACTGCTTATCAGCTAGCACCATCTAAAGCAGACTGGCCATATCCACATCAACTACCACCCCACTCTGGACCCCATATGATGCACATGTGACATGAAGACAGAATAATTGTTTTCTGTTTTCCAGCTCCAAATATACTATGAGAGTTTAGGTGCAGTACACGAGAGAAATTATTTTAAGACATGAAACATTGTATTTGGGGACATGGATGGAGATTATGAAGGGATGGCTGCAAATGCAAAGGCTTCTGGGACAGAATTGGAGGACTGCACAGGGAGCCAAATCTAGCACAGTTTCATCCCTTGGCAGTGGCTCCGGGTTTGAACTGTAAATGTGCTGACACAGCCAAATGGAATGCTGCCAAGTGGGGAGAGAGGTGGCCAAGACTTTGGCAGCCTAGACAGTAAGGAACTGAGCCCTTGAGCTCACTTCTTGGCCTGCTTTTATTTAGCTGTGCAGGCAGGACCCTTGGCAGGCTGCTCGTTCTGACTCTTGGTTCAAAGTAGAAAATTACTTTTTCTTAAAGACATCACTCATTAGCAGGCTACAAGGACAAGCATCCTTTCAGTGCTGTCTCTCTCTGGACCCATGCATCTTCCACTGTTCTCTATGCAGTGGCCCAGCCTCTATGCAGCAGCAAAGAATATTCAGACCATTTCTTAGCCTGATGGTTTTCTGTAACATTCAAAATGTAGAAACTATGGGTTGTGATTGTCTCTGAGGGTGTACCAGATCTTCTGCTTCCCAGATGAACTTTACACCCCTGCAGCTCTTATGAATAAGTATGAAACAACACAATTCACCAATTCTCCCTGAATATCCACCTTTACTGCTCAGGATAATAACATGTTCTGGAAGAGACACTCCTTACATTTTTATATTTCATACTGTTTTAGGCTTTCTTGTTTAGTATACAGGCTAATTCTGAGGCATTCTGGGGCACAAAATTCTTACTATTTAATGTTCAAAGAACTTGAGATATTTAAATTTGATCTAGTGAATTGTCACTGTCAGAACTATGTACATCCAGCTCTCAGGATATTTTTCACCAGTGTGAAAGGTCTTGGATCTTCTCATGAATTTGGGCCTCCTGGATGTACTAGAGTTACTGAATGGGTTATAGGATATTACTTAGATGACCTTTTTGCAGGGTGACCACATGAAAATGAGTGGGTTGAATATCTTCATCCTTGATATTTAGAAAATTGAAACAATTGATGTACATCCTTGGTAGTTTTGGTTTTCAGCTTACTTGACCTTAGGTACAGATTATTGCAGATGCAACAATGCAATTGTCTTTGCTGTAGTTGTTGTAGTCAGCATTTCAACTTGGGAGATGAATGACCAGAACAGAATGTAGGACATTAGTTATTCATGTTATTCATGCAAATATTGCCACTAACCCCAAATGTCAATATGCCCACTGATTACATTGTGAAGATGAAGAGCTTTAGTGTTTATTTACACGTCCATTTACACTTCATGTTTCTCTTCAGTCCAGGGTCATGTTTCAACCCCTGAAGGTAGCTTAAAAAAAACAGCTTCATTGCTCAGAAGTTTAATTACCCATAAATTGTTTCCTGTTTGGCTTTTATTATTATATTTTAAAAATAAACAAATCTATTTTACCCCAAGCATAAAGACCTCTTTTCTGTGCTTCTTTAAGAAAAGCAAGGACAGCGAATGGAAACGCACTGTTCCTTCAGTGTGAAAAATCATTTTTTTTAACCTGACCAATATCAGCACGATAAATAAAAGATTTTAAAAGCATGTTTAACTTTACTGCCAACAGGGTCTGAAATCATAAAAACTCAGAGACATGCTTCTTTCTTCCATTCACTCCTATTATGATGTCAAGGTCTGAGTTGCTACAGCAAAACACTCACAAACCACCATCACCTGAACTGCTCTTGAAAATGTCTCTCAGTGTTTTTCAGGGTTTACCAGATGGTTTATTGTGTTGCAAGTGTCCTTCTTGAAATTCAGCTATGTGACACTGGCATGAACCACTATATAGAAGTTGTTCAGGATCAGAAATAAAATGCTGTTAAATTAACTGCTGCCTGTGCAATTAGCCTGCAGGTAATTTATTTTATTGAAACTAATTTTTTTTTTTTTTTTAATATTAAATTTGTTGAGCCAGGTTCTGTCACAGGTGTCCCCAAAGGCAAATTCTCTCTTGGCAGAAAGACAGAAGTATCCATGAAGTTTGACCACATTCTGACAGTTATATCACACAGCTCCCCACAAATAAAAAAAGAAGCTGTGGTTTCCCATTAATGAAAAACACTTTTTCCTTATATGAGGTGAGTGAGGTCTAATCCATTTAGTTATTAAAACTGGCCTACTTTTTGTCTTGGTTGTTACTTAAGTCCTTTTTTTTACCACTAGATCCAAGCAGTCCAGCTAGAAAAATTGCAGAAGATAATATATGGCAAAGTGAAATTTTAAAGAGACTTGGAAGGTAAATTTTCTTGATACAGTTTCTCAGTGTCTGGGAAAATGACTTCCTGATTTTAAGAATGAAAATGAAGCCCTGCAACTATAGACTGTGCCAAGTTTGTCTTCATGTTAGTTGGTTTATATATCTTGCATAGTTTGCAGCCTCAGACTTTCTCAGATTTCAAAGAATTTGTGGTCTTGCATTGTGACATGATCAGGTTGCACTTCTTTTGTTAAATTTGTCTAAAAAACAAAGGTCTAACTGCATCGAGCTGATAGCAGGTTACAGCTGTTATGGCTCTAACTTATTTGTTGATATTTAATACATGATTTTTTTCAATAAGATTCTTATTTAATGTTCTGATTACTGTGATCTTTATCTCCAAGGACACGTTAATGAAATGCATTACAAATATATCTAATCTTTTTTAAAAGCGCAAAGAACAAACTGCAGAAGTTTTCCTCTTTCCAGTATGAGGGGCAAGAACTCAAATTTAGTCTCCTCTTTGCATAAAATGCTCTATGGTCAGGCAATGTTAGTGGGAATTTACATGTTCAAAGCCTGATATTCAAAAAGAATGATTAACAAAGGAAACACAACCATTATTTACATATTCAGTATTACTGTCACTATATACTGTTACATTTCTTGTCTTTAGATTTATATTCAATCGGCATGGTTTTAATGGAAACTGCATTTCTGTTATGTTTGTAATACGTTGCAATATTACATAGATTTTTAAGTGTAATTTTCCTGCTTACTTGTATTAAATACCTAAACCCAAATTTCAGGCTGTTTCTTCAAATGGGAAAAGCGTGGAGAAAACCTGCATGCTAACATAGGGAAAATAATGAGATGAAACTATTTTATCAAGACCTTTGGACATAGAGCATTCTGCAGGGCTGAATGTTTGCATTGCTGAACCCTCCCTGATCCTGAGAGAAGCTAAGGAACTTGAGGTGTGGTGAAACTCAGACTACTCAGGTTTTCCTTGGAGCTACAAATACAGTGCCTAAACTGAAACTCAGTAAATTTAACTTTTTTTCCCCCATAAAAACAATACAGTATTGCACATAGTAACAAACCCAGCTGTCCCATAGGTGAGTTGTTACTTAATTCTAATGAACCTGTATTTTATTCTTTTCTATATGTCCATCGTACACACCATAGATTTCTTCTGATAAACGCTCTAGATCCCTATAATTAATTTTACAATGAAATATATGCACAGCTTCCTCCAGTTCCTCCTTCTTTTTCTTCCTCCCTGAGTTAGTTGTTTGCAGAGAGCTGTGCTTGTGGGCAGTTCCTCTCATAAGTTATTCATGTGCAATGATTGATTTTTCTTCTCCCCCCCCTCAGATTTTTTTCTATTACATAGTGTCATGATAGCCAGGAGATCTTCCTAAACTCCCTTAGCAGCCTTCCTTACTGCATCATTCTCCACCTCTATGCTGGGGTAAGGTAAACGTCTTTTCAGAAAGACAAATTCAAGGACATGGAGTATTGCTTTTCCCCATGTAAAAATACTATTTTAATGAGACCTAAATTTGAAACCCAGATAGCAATTCAATAGCTACGATAATATTCTAAACAAATTTGTGCATACACAAAGCAAGTCAGAGGCACGAACACTTGACATTTAAGGCAGATTTTACTCTATACATCGTTTATCATGTTTTCATACTTAAGCGTTACACATTTTATTTAAGAAGGGAGACAGGCAACACTGGAATTATTATATATTATGCCGTTGCCATTGAAAGGAAGATCAGTGAAGGCCCCAAGATGTGTTCTCTGCATAATGGGACACCATGTCACAGCCAATGAGAGAGTTATTCATCGTTAATTGGTCATTACTGATCACGGGAATACTCCTACAAGAGTTTCGATTAATTAGTGTCATCTACAGTACAGTGGAAGAGAGAAAATTAGAAATCAGCTTCTGGACAATGGATTTAGTGTTATGCCAGTCACATTTTCATTATAAACCACTAAGTCTATAGATTGATGAGACAATCTTCTTTGGTGTTGAAAACTGATCAACACTAAATTGTAGTAATTGATTGGATTGATTTTAGGGAAAAGCTTACAAGTTTTGAAACTTTTTTTTTTTTAATTCCCTTTGTAGTCAGCATGGTCTAAGACTATTAATCTTTATGGTAAGCTGCAATGTTACTCTCTTAGGTTTTTGAAAATGGTTTTGGTTTAGACCAAATCTGGTAACTCTAGAGTCCACAATCATTGGTTTTAGTAACAATGGGGAAAAGGGAATTCAGAAAGTGTTTCTGGTTTGCTGGCAAGCTTTCTGATTTGTAATAAGCAGATTTTTAGGGAACTAGATACAGAAAACATACCTGTGCAAACTTTTTCTGGTTTCCAATGAGATTTCCAATTTTAATCAAGATTACATTGATTACTTCTTTGGTTTAAGTTTATTAATTTCTATGATACTCATCCAGATTTCTGTTCCTGCAGGCTCAAGGGAAGCAGCATCTTATCTCATTTCAGGATTATGAGATTCAACTTTAGAAGGCTGAATACTTTTTAATAATAATTGAATGCTACAAAAGAATTTGATGGGTTCTCACAGCTTTTGGGTTGCCCTTTATCTTTCATTAAAAAATCCTTTGAATACTTTTCACTTTGATTTTAGCTGCAATATAAAATCCTTTTATTACTTTATTTTTATTCAGAGAAATTATTTAAGAAGTAATTTTTAAGTTTTTCTTAGCAAGATGTTTTGTCTTAGGAAATGAGCTTAGACTGATATTCGTCTATCAAAATGGGGGGATTTAGGGTTCCTTTTTAATCTTCAAAAATGTTTTCATTATTATTGCAACTTATTTTTGTACAAAAACACCCAGGCATCAAACAGGACATCACTATTTTTTGTTGTTTTTTTGGTACAAAGAACAAACACACTGTTTCTTGCCTGGAAATGATTACAAACCTTCCAAACAAACCCTTCACTTGATTCTGTACTACACAGAAGCCAGGGCTGATACAGAAATAGTGTGATGCAAATACACATCTTCTGGGCAGTTCCCTGAAGTCAATCAGTATCTGTGGGGCTCTTTGAATGATTAGAGTTAATATGTTCTACAAATCATGGGATTTGGGGGAATTTCTGATTTGAAAATAGTGTGTTATGACATTATTTCTAAAAAAGGCAAACAGGCTGATTTGGATAACTGTGAGCTACGTACTCTTAACAACAATCCTGGAAAAATGCCAGGAAAGGCTAAAGGCTAGGATGAGCAAGTAATTAAGGAGTGTTAATGGAATGTTAATGATCATGCATCTATATATTAATGAATATGTATTTATATATAGAACTTTTAATTTAAAATAAATCTGGAGAAGCAATTTTATTTTTTTAATGAGATTTTTTGATGTTCTTGTGCTGACACTCACAGAAAGAGAATTTGTTAAAGGAAATAATTTTTAGTATCTTGGAATAGGATAAGGCCCATATTGGAAATCAAATCTCTTGAACAGCATGGTTGGTTGCTGTCTGGATGGTGACAAGAGTACCTGTAAGGGTCCTTATAAACAGCACCTTCAGCTCGAACAGGTGAGATTTAATCAGGACTTGCTCTTCTGCTCATGCCTTAAAACCCAGCTGGACTGTAGTCCTGCTACTTCAGAACACGCATGACCCATCACTGTTGAATATCTTAATCTACATTCAAGAAGTCTCTTAATTATCTTAGCAAAGTACAAGAGACTGTCCTAAGTGACAATTTCTGCATCTGCAGGAACAGTTTCTGCTGACCATTTACAGATGTCTTATCTGTGCACAATCTGATCAATTTGCAGCAGGAAGCACCTTAGAGGAGAGGTCCATAGGGGCCAGATTTTCCACCCAGGATGCCAATCAACACTTTTAAGAATACCAGTAGGTTTAGGCACAACAGAAGCTGCCTGGAGGGAATCTTCAGGACAGTCTAACAGTCCCACAAGGAGTGCTCCTGTGCATGTAAGTGAAATACTTTGTTGTGAAGGTCACTTCAGTCACCTGGTTTCAAGCCAGTGCATTGTCTCATCTATGAAAATGACTAGCAGAGGACTTCCTGACCATCCAGGGAATTAATGACTTAAAGGTGGACACACAGGCACAGCCCTGATGATACCCAGCTGCATCCAAGTTACAAGTAAAGAACAAGCTTGAATTTTGTACTTAAGTTCCATAGGTCTTACCATAGTGCAGTTAATGGTATTGCTGTAATACAGTTAATTCTGTAAGTCATCATACTGTGTCCAGCCTGAAAATTCTGATAACAAGAGTATTGCTACACAAAATCAATGCAGCCTAGAATAAATGCATTAAAAACAAACAAAGCTGTTTTAATGATAGATCACAAGCTTTCATTTAGAAATTGTTGTGTTTTGAGAGCATCTATTATGATTATGCACAGATTCATGCTTATATTGCAAACTAACTGTGTCAATATTTTTATCAATACTTTTGAAATAAATAATAAAATATTTGCTGGTAAATTTTATATAAATGTTGGAGGAAAAGTATATAAAGAAGAGGGTAGATTAGTTATACAAGCATATTTGATCATGTACTAAAGTAAGCTCATCTGAACAAATTGCATTTTAAATAGAGCTTTGACGTGATTGGTAATTCCATGTTTGAGGACTAAAAATTTGATCTTTGTAATATAATTTTATTCTGATTCAGAACAAAGTCAAGATATTTCAAAGCTTCCAGCTAAAGTTAATTGCCACTGCCTTCCCGGTTCCAAGAAACTATTGACTGCCTCAGAACCAGCAATCCAATTAGCAACTGTAGCTGTGCTGGAAGTGAAGCTAAGAACAGGAAATTTCAAGGCTCTTAACATCGTCCCCTTCTGAGAACTTTCAAAGAGATGTTCTGGAAGCCTGAGCTCCTCAACAGCCTGCCAAGTCGAGGAACCAGGCAGAGGTGGTAAGAATTTCTGAAATATATCAGGGATTTTGTAAACATCATAGTCTTGCAGAAGGTTTCAATATTGACCAAATGACAAACTCCAACTAAAGATTCTTTTTTGAAATGTTAATGAAGATTGATGGAAGGTCAGACATCAAGGGAGGGATTCATCTGACAAATTTAGACATCCATAATGTAGGTATCTGCCTATGTGGGTAGATGTCTAGATTCAGTTTGTGATCAGTGGGAAGATGTGACCAGATGAATCATATCAATCAGACATTTCCATAGTGTGATTTAGATGTTTAAGGCAGACATCTAGCATCATTCAGGTGGTGCTTCTGAACCATGGACAAAAGCTCATATTTTAAAAAGCACTGGTATATGATAAAAATAAAATGTTTGATTCTTAATCAATGATTGACAGAGTACAAGATATATATGAGGTGGTCTAACAGAGAGAAATGAGAGTTCTTTCTTGGAAAAATCTTCTTTGAATAGCATTATGAAGATCAAAAGCTGGATACTATGGACTCTTCTGTTCTGGAGTACTTGTCTCAAAAGGATGTTGAAAAATAGGATAGAGTTCAGAAAAGAAATGCATTGGTATTTTATGGTTTGCACTGTTAAGTTGGATTCATGTCACTTGATGCGATATTGGACCTTAATGTGACAGTCCTATGTAAAAAAAGGTCCAGTGAGAGTTCACTGGAAGATTCTGTATCTGTTTACTGACTTTAGAAGGTTCAGTGTGCTTACCTCAGATATTAAAGATTTATTGTAAGCATCCCAATTAGAAAATAAATACTATATCTTTTGGCTATTAATACAGATTTTTGTCTACAATTGTCTGTTAACAATCTCAGACCGTACTTAATATATATGATTTTACCAGCATTGAGGCTATAGCTGCTAACAAAGAGATAAACAAAAAGACCTTGTATAAAGCTCGTGATCTTTTGCCTGTCAATTTGTCTGTGTGCCTATAACAATAAAATACTGTTAAATATTAATATTAAATCACCAGAAGTTACTTGATAGAGCATTGTAGATCAAACCAAACAATACAATCAACCAAATAAACAATGTAAAGTCAGTATTTTATCAAAAAAAAGAAAACACAAGTTTAATTTATCTAATCTAATTTAACAAGAGTTAATTAAGGGAGGTATTGTTTTGAAAATATATATGTTTTATATTAAATATGGATTAAATTCCTGATATTTTTTGCTGTCAAACAGCTAAATAACTGCTTTTTGTTGGACAGGTGTTCCCTTTTGATCTCATTGTCAGCCAGTCTAAGACATAGTCTTCGGTGTCAAACGTAACAACTTTTTCCTTTCTCATTGACCTTGGGTTTTTGAGTGTCTGGTCTTTTTGTTGAGTTTATTAAACAGGAGGTCATTATCCTTGAGACCATGAAGATTATAGTTAGATTCAGCAATGTAATATATAATAAATCCACCTGGATAATTTTCTCCTGCAAGTTATACCTTCCATGCTGACTCTGGAAATGCTATCTCATTTAGTTTTCAAAATCAATGATTCTATCCTGCACCTTTCCTTCCTCTTTGTCAACCTGTATGTGAAAAGAACTAGATTATTTACTCTTCTTTAAAAACATTAGGCTGGATCTTTGAGGCAACAGGATTCATGTGGTTTTTTGAGCTTCACTTTCATAACTTCTCTTTTTCAGTGTGAAATTTAGATTATTAACAGATTGAAGTCACCCTGAAAAAGTCACTCTGGCTTTTCTTTTTCCATGGAATGACTAGTTTTTATGTTAATAAAAATATACACATTTGTTATTAATGATTGGATGCATCAGTTTATCCTTTTTGTAAAGAGACTTACTTGGTAATTCTACGAGTGGAGAAAGACACTTAAGTTAATTGCATGAAAACCTCTCTACCTGAGAATTAGTGAAATGTTATAATCCTTTGACTATAGCAAATTAAACGTCACCCTCCAGAAAATGTAGGGCTCCATGCTGTTAGATTAAGAATTCTGTAGTTGTAATTTATTAGTGTTTAGGAAAACTACTAATCAGAATATGATGAATTGTAACTTAACTGTATGTGATAACACTAATGTGTGATTTGATTGCTTTTGGTAGTAATCCCTCCTTTTTATTATAAGTGGATTTCATATTTGAATAGGTGTTTCAAATGCAAAAAAATCATCAACAGTAGTTTCTTATTCCTGTCTTCTGTCCCTTCTGCACCTTCCTTTCATATTTACTTACTGTAAGTAGAGATAACCCTAACAGGACATACCAATATGCGGTAGACTGATTCCTAGAAGACTTTTATTTGCACGGCATGAAAAGACTTAGAATCATTTCAATCCTACTCCGGAGTATGGACAATTTGTGGCAGGATTTGAGGATCTGAGACAAAAAAAGGAGTTATACTTGTAGTTTTAAATGGATAAGGAAGAACTTAAAAATCCACTTTAAATGATGATGAAAGCACTCAGGCAATGGGCAGCCTAAAACATCTTTTTGCCATCTCTGTTGAGCTGTTCTAAATATGAAGTATTAATCAAGATTAATTTATTCCAAGCCAAACCCCAGAATTCTGCAATGTTGGTGGTCTATCACTTGAACAAAATGTTTATTAGCTGTCCATTTCTGCCATCTTAGGGTAACTAGGTCAGATGTAAACATCAATAGTTGACTGAAATTAAATCCTATCACTCCTGTTCAATCATTGACAAGTCTATCAGAGACTACCTAAGAAAAGTTTGAAGGAAGTCACTGAATAGACAATAATCTGGCTTTGTGGAAAGTTACAGACATATTTAATTGCTGTGTGGAAGACAGCACCAGTGTTTTGGTCTGAAATATTCCTAAAAGGATGGTGAAACCCAGGGTAAAGACAGAAAGTGATTTTATTGTTACAGGATGGGGAGACAAACCTCTGGGGAACATCATACCTAATGTTGAAAACAACTAGCTGTATAAGGAAAAGAATGATGGTGTATTGGAAAAGCTTACTAAAAGCTTTGTGGAAAACCACTTATGTGATATGCAAGGAACAGAACATAGATATGCTGAAGGAGCCTTCAGACATCAAAAAATAAATTATATTCCGTGCACAAAAAAAAAAAAAAAAAAGAAAAAAAAGAAGATAATGAGAAAATGGAAGCAAAATCAGAGGACAAAAAAAAAGCAGTTTGGAAACTTTTAGCATGAATTTGGTTCTTACTAGACAGGTAGCTAGGAATCATCTTAATCCAGGGAAAACTGAGAGGTTGAGGGGAAGAAAGTTTCTGAAGAAAGAAAACAGGTTTGAGAAGGAAAGAAGGCATGAAACTTCTGCAGCTGTTGTCAGACACTGGAATTTATCTCCTCTAGTTTTACACCTGAGCTAATCAAATTAGAATCCTTACGTAGGGATTCAGTGGAAATAAACTGGCACTTTTATTTCTCTGATCTATTTAAGATGTCTGGGATAAGTTATTTTATAGGTATGACATTTTTTCCTAATGACTAACAGTGTAGAAAAACACATCGTAGATATCAGAAGGTAAACAAGTTGTAAACAAGTGATAAACAGTACATTGAGAAAGAGACATGAAAGAAAATGACAGAATTATAATACAAATGCCTTATAAGACCAGTGAGATGTTTGTAATTCTCTCTCCACTGGAAGTAGTTTGATAGTTAAGCACCACCCTTCGTAAAGCTAACAAAATCATAAATGTATCAGATCAAAACTGGAACATGTTTTTTGATGAAATACTATCCCTCCTGTTTGATACTACCCTCTGGTAAATATAAATGGAAAAAAATGAAGAAAACAAATAAAAAGCTTTCAGCAGGAAGGTTTGGTTTGATTGTGTTTGGGTTTTTTTTTTCCTATTTTCTAAATCAAGATTGCTGTTTTTCTCTGCTCTTTCTTTTGGGGATTTTGTGTTTCCTGCTACTGATTGTAAGGGGACTTTGTGGTATATATATCAACTACTTTTCCCATAACGTTTAAGAAAAAAAGTAACCCCCTAGAGCTCTGGTAAGAAATTGTTATAAAGCATTTGAAGAGAGGAGAAAGGATTTGAATAAGGCAAGACATATGTTAAAACTTCAGGATTTGATAGATTATAAAAGAAAAGCATATTCAGGCTCAGAGGGTTATTAGAAGATCTAAGAAATCATACTGGCAAAACTTGTGTAGCTGTATTAATCATCATACTTCAGCAGAAAAGACATGGAGTAAGATAAAAAGAATAAATGAGAAAAGGACCAAATTTTTTGCAACATCTACTTTAATTAAGGGTGAAACTACTGTTGATTCACATATGCAAAAAGTTAACATGCGAGGTGGGAGCTCTGCTAATATTGTTGATAACTATAGATTGATTTTATCTGCATCAGAAGAGCTTTTATTATGTGATTTTTTTTTTTTCATTTAGATTTTTTCTGTTTTTCCTTTTGAAATATGCAGTTACATTCTGGAGGGCTGATATGAGACTGCTAGTGCTATACTTAGGTTTTTTGGTTAATTAATTTGGGTTATTCACCTCCAGTAATATGATTCATGAAATTTAAAAAATGCAGAAGGTAAAAGTTGTAACAGTTTACTGAACTTAACTATAATTGTTTGAGGAGATAAAAAAAAGAGTTTTAACTTCTTCGGACATTTTCAGAACTGAAGTATTTGTTTGAGGGTTTTTGGTTTTTTGTTTTTTTTGGTTTATTTTCTCTTAAGAAAATGTTACATATTTAAAGATGGAATAATATTTTCTGTATAATTAAATCAGATTGTGTTTACTATGACACAAATTCTTTGTTACACTGTATAGGTCAGTTAAAAGCAGAAACAACTGGTATATTTTTATAGTTTTTTCTAAGTTCCTTTTAAATTCTCTCAGGTTCCTCAAGAAAGGTTTGTCTGCTTTGGTTGGATTCATCTATCCTTTTCCAGAAATGCACCCATATATGTGTGTTTATCAGGCAGCTGATATGATATAAAAAAATTAGTTAGAAGTCAGGATCCTGACTTTTCAAGCTATTTGAATATTATGCAGCACTAGGTTTGGGTTTCATAGGAAAAAGGTCTTTCTCTTTGTCAGAAGGTCTTTGTGCTTTTATTTTTTTGTATAACTTTGAGGTTCACTGATGCCTCAGAGAACCTTGAAGCTAATCCCTGTGAGAGGAGGAGACTGCATAGTGTTGCCATTGCCCTTCCACCTTCACCTGATCAACTGCTTTGCCTATGAAAGATAGATAGGATATATATTACTATTAACCCAAGACATCACAGACGTCCAAAATTCCTCCTCATAAATTGTCAAGGTAGAATGCAAACAGCATGCCATATAATGTTTGTTGCTTAATATATTTTTGTCATTATTTTTCTCTTAAGCAATCATCTGAGTATTCTTCTTACTGATTCAGGGTAGGATTCAGCCATGATGTGGGTAAAGGCTTCGTATAGTTGCTCAGCTGCTTCTCTGGGAAATGAACTAAATTATGCTTCTTGATGGGCTGTGGAAAAGTGGGAGGAATGCATTCCTATCCCCTGCTCTCCCTTTTGGCAAATCTGTTATTTTAATTGCATGTGAATTTACATCAGCAATCTTTCAGATAAATACTTCAAGATTCAAGTGTCTGTGGTTATGCACAACTAAAACTGCATAATGATAACTGCTTGGGAGACAAATTTTATGTCCCACGGGAAAATCCAATCATTTCAAATTTGATGTCATCCCAAGTCTGATGGAAAATTTAAAATATTGACATTTCCAGTAATAACTAAATTTTAGAACTACAGGATCACAGGATGGCTGAGGTTGAAAGGCAGCTAAGGAGGTATCTAGTCCAGCCCCCTGCAGAGCAGGGTCAGATAGAGCAGGTTGCTCTTGGCTGTGTACAGTCAGGTTTTGAATACCTCCAAGGATGGAGACACCACAACCTCCCCGGGAAACTTGTGCCAATGCTTGCTCACCCTCACGGTAAAAAAGTGTTTCCTGATGTTCAGAGAGAACCTCCTCTGTATCAGTTTGTGCCCATTGCCTCTGGTTCTGTCACTGGGCACCACTGAGAAGAATCTGGCTCCATCTTCTATATTCCCTCCCTTCAGGTATTTATACACTTTCGTAAGATCTCCCTCAGCCTTCTCTTCTCCAGGCTGAACAGTCCCACCTCTCTCAGCCTTTCCTCATAGGAGAGATGCACCAGTCCCTCAATCATCTTAGTGGCTTTTTGCTGGACTCTCTCCAGTAAATCCATGTCTCTCATACTGGGGAGCCCAGAATTGGACACAGCAGTCCAGATGTGTCTCACAAATGCTGAGGAAAGGGGAAGGATCACCTCCCTTAACCTGCTGGCTACGCACCTCCTAATGCAGCCCAGGGTGCTGTTGGCCTTCTTTGCTGCAAAGGCACATTGTTCACTCATGATCAGCTTGCTGTCCACCAGGACCCCCAGGTTCTTACCTTGTACAACTCCTTTCCAGCCAGTCAGCCCCCAGCCTGTACTGGTGCCTGGGGTTATTCCTCCCCAGGTGCAGGACTTGACATTACCTCTGGCTGAACTCCGCAAGATTCTGGTCTGCTCGATTCTCCAGCCAGTCAAGGCCTGTCTGTCAAGGCAGCAAAACCATCTGGTGTATCAGCTACTCTTCTTAGTTTTGTTTAATCTGCTGAGGGTGCACACAGACACATCATCCAAATCATTAATGAAGATGTTAAACAATGATGTTAAACATTACCGCAGTAATGACCCCTGGGGTACACCACTAGTGACTGGCCTCAGACTGCTGCTGATTACAAACCTTCGATGCCAGCAATTCAGTTTTTAATTCACCTTACCATCTCTTTATCTAGCCTGTACTTTATCAGTTTGTCTATGACAATGCCACTGGAGACAGTGTCAAAAACCTTGCTAAAGCCAAGATAAACAATATTCACTGCTCTCCTTTCATTCACCAAGCTAGTCATCTCATCACAGAAAGCTATCAGGTCGATTAGGCAAGATTTCCACTTTGTAAATCCATGCTGATAACTCCCAATCACCTTGTATTTCATGGGTCTGGAAACTATTTCCAGGAGGATTTGCTCCATCACATTCCCAGGGACTGAGGTGAGGCTGACAGGCCTGTATTCCCTGAATCCTCCTTCTTTGCCTTCTTGAAGGTAGGGACAACATTTACTTTCTTCTAGTCCTATAGCAGCCTCTCCCAATCACCATGACCTTTCATAGATAATTGAGAGTGGCCTCTCAGTGACATCAGTCAGCTCCCTCAGCACTTGTGGGTGGATCCTGTCAAGTCCCTTGGACTTACGTCTGTCCAGTTTGTTTAAATGTTCCCTAATCAGATCCTTCTCCACCAAGGGTAAGTCTTCCTTGCTTCAGACTTTCTCACTGGTCTCAGAGATCTCAGATTCCTGAAAGCCAGTCTTACCAGTAAAGACTGAGGAAAGCATTGAGTATCTTGGCCTTCTCCATGCCCTTTGTCACCAGTTGCCCTGCCCCATTCAGGAGGAGGCCCACATTCTTCCTAACCTTCCTTTTGCTGCTTATATATCTGTAGAAACTTTTATTTTCCTTCAAGTCCCTTGGCAGATTCGGGTGGGTTTTGGCTTTTCTAACTCCATCCCTGCTCTGACAATGTTTTTCTATTCCTCCCAGGTCACCTGTCACTGTTTCCACCTCTTGTACACTTCCTTTCTGTGTCTAAATTTTGTCATGAGACCCTTGTTCATCTATGCAGACCTCCTGACAAATTTACTTGACTTCCTGCTCATCAGGACAGACCATTCTTGAACCTGGACAAGGTGATTGTTGAATATCAGCCAGCTCTTCTGGACCCCTCTTCTCTCCAGGGACATCTCTCATGATATTCTTCCAAGAAGATGTATGAACAGGACAAAGTTTGCTCTTCTGAAATCCAGAGTTGGGATCCTGCGTTTTGCTCATTCTTCAGGAAGAACCCCTTCTTCCTGACCAGGTGCGATATAGCAGACACCCACAATGTCACTGACATTAGTCTGCCTGATAATCCTGACTCACAAGCTCAACTGGCTCATCACCTGTCCCAATGCAAAGCTCCACGCATCCACACTTCTCTCTCACATAAAGAGTGACTCCCCCTCCTTGCTGTCCCAGCCCATCCTTCCCAAAATGTCTGCTCAGGTCTTTCTCCAGTCCAGTCTTGAAAACCTCCAGAGAAAGAGACTACACAAACTCCTGGAGCAACCTGCTCCACTGCTCAACTGTCTTCATGGTGAAAACCACTTTCATTTCAATTTGCAAAAATAAAATATATAATTTTAATAAGATTTAGAACTTTGATCAATATAAACATCATTAAAATATTAATGAATTATATTAAATAAAATTCTTATAATGTATTATTTAAAATGAATAGGTTTACACAAAATATTTTAAATATTTTAAATTTAATTCATTAATTTTCTGCCAGAAGATTGTCCTGCTGGAATTCGTTCCTATCAATATAAGTGTTTCCACCAATAAGATCTGCAGAATATGGTATTTCCTCTCTAGAGTTTAATTTTGTATGGTTAAACATGGTAGATTTTTACTCCTTCACTCCTCCTTTTGGGGAAAAAGTTAATGCTGTCTTACAGAAGAGGATTTTATGGCTCCATGTGGTGGCTGATGCATTATTTATATGTTCTTTCTCATTTTGTTTCCTGTCTTCCTTTAAGACTTACGATAAGTTCAGATGAATCCTCCTGGAAGGAGGGGTCCAGAATAGGGGAAATTCCTCCTTTCTTGGGGAGCAACTACTCCTCCTGAGGGGAAAGGGCAGAAAGATGTAACACATCAAGGCTTCATAGATCAGATGGAGACTGATGTAGTCCCGTTAACAGTGTTTCTCTGCATACCGTGGGTCTGACAAAAAGAGAAACTTCCTAGGGACCAGACTGTGCAGAGATCCGGTGAGCTTCCTCTTAAACAAATTATTTATTTTTGAGCCCTCTGATGAACAACTGAAACAGAATCAATTACTTTCTTATCACTAGATCATTCTTAAATCCTCTGCCTTTCCATCTATAAATACATGCTATAATCAAGACGGTAATTAACCCAATGTACCTGTGAAGCTGTTCTTGCAGCTCTGTACAGAAAAATCACCTATTTCCAGAAACAGCTATAAATAAATGAATGTTTTATAGCAAGTAGGTCAATTTTTTAAGGATAATTAGGCATGAAAGACATACAGACAGACGCCTCCTGCAAGGCAGCTTTTCAGCATTCTTCAGAATCCATCTGTATGCCTAACTACATCTCAGGTCAGCATGACTACATTTAAATCCCTTGAAAGCCTGGGTCCTATGCATTGAACACCTCTCTGAGGGGTCACTTCTCTAAGGGGTCTGAGCATATTCATACTGTACAATGCATAGAAAAATATAAGCACAGTGAGAGGATAATTAAGCTCACCGAAGACTTGAATGGCCCTTTGGAGGATCTGACGTTTTTCCTTCAGCACAAAGGAATCTGAGAGCAACTATGATCCCAGCACAGGTGCCAAGAACATTTGTGATGTCCAGGCTCATGGGACCTTTTCAAGGCAGAATCAACATTACTTGTAAAGACATTTACAGCCTGCACAAAGAAGCAGATCAGCAGGCAATACACACAAGGGAGGGCAATGAGAGTATTGCACTTGACTCTGGCCATCTGTACAGGCAAGTACAATACAGCACAGAAATACATAACCTGTCTCAAACAATAGAATTAGTCTAACCAGAGAAGCGAAATCTCCAGATCAGCTCGTTTACCATACTATAGATTAGCATTTTTTCACCCCTTGATAAAGTTGTTTGGTGGCTAGGTTTCACCCTCAGTGCAAAACAGCCATGCTCCTTTACAATCTACAAAAATAAACACATAAGACACTAAATAAAAACTTAGTTCTTTGGTAGATGCAAATCAGTTTCAACATAATTGATTGAGATACCTGCAATATTAAAGAAGTGTCATTAAAATCAGCCTGTTTCCTGTATGGGAGTTATTACATGCTGCATAAAATCCTGTTTCTCCTCCCTTTCGTATGAAGTCATTGGAGCCCAAACACAGAAGTAAATAAGCTACTTGGCATCAGTGAAACATATCTCACAAAAGCTGCTTTATATGTTTGAACACTTTGAAATTGCTGGCCTGCTAAATTTAACATACCCAGGACTCTAGAGCAAGATTTTGTCCTTTAATGGTCATAGACCTTTTTACAAAAATTCAATTTATTTGTTACTGTTAAGAGCTTGCCAGTCCATTTCAATAAGAAATTCATCAATTGTATCTCAGCTTTACACAGTCTCTTTTTGTTCTGAAATATAGACCTTGGCATATGTAAGCAGATAGGGTTTTGAAGATTTGCCAGTGCTCATATCATAAGCATAACACTTACATTTCCTTTTATAGAAAGAAATGCTTTATACAAAATGACAGTTGTGAAGTTTGCGGGTTACTAACAGCTTGGTAAATCTGACTGAAAGAACATCTTTAGTCTAGCAGTAGTAAATCTCAGCAGTCCAGCAGGAGAAGGCTTATTTGTGCCAACTTTAGAAACAGGGAAAGTGATTTATTTCACCTCAGGTCAAGCATTTTAAGGATATATAATCCTAAAATTTTACTGCACTTCCCACCCGAATACATAAATGCATGCACTTCATCCTACTATCGACTTCAACCCTACCATCTCTCTTGCACTGCACTGTGGGACACAATGCTGGTTATCTCAGAAGCCAGAGGACTGTGAAAGGACACACTGTGAAGGCTGTAAATGAAGTTCATATATTTGTGTGTCGATGTGGAATGAAGGGACACAGAACAACAGAAATCTGTGTGGATCTGAAACAAAACACTTCTCTAAATTATTAAATTCAGTTAATTCTGCTTACACAGCACTACAGTTAGACCTCAAAATCTTATTCAAATCTTCACTACACTGCTTCTGATTGTGTCATATAATTTGTCATTGAGATTTCACAGTAACCAGGTAAAAATAAAAACATGCCTAGAAATATATTTGTCTAATACTATCTGAAGCAAAAATTCCACAGCGTACCAGTATGCTTTCCTAATGTGATTTTTCTCAGGCAATTCAAGCTATCTGCACTGCTTTTTCCCCCAAATTAAAGGAGCCTTGTCTGCCTTCTGTTCAAGTGAGCACGCTGGGATATCTCTCTGTACCCTGGAAAAGTTGTCTCAATGACCTGGTACATAAAACTAGTAGCCCTGCAGGGTGACTATAGGGCAATTGCCCTGAGCTGTGTTTATGCAAATTCAAGCAATGCAACATACTGTGCAATGAAACACAAGAGGAGCAGTGGCATGGGAACAGTGCTGCAGCCTTGTCCCAAATTCCTCCATCCACGTCATCAGTCCTGAATTAAGGCAGAGTTTTCTCTTACAATGAACTGATTTGCCCACTGCAAGATTAAGAATTAAGAAAAAATGTCAATATAAAAATTAAGAACAATATCATTAGTTGTTGTTACTAACTGTAGTTCTTAACTGGAGACTGAATCTCATACATCTGATTCATCACATTGGGAATATACAACAAAAGTCTTTTTAAGAATTTACCAGTAAAATTGTATTGACTGATTTTGATTTCATAAAAGTCAGTAGGGAAAAATAAACAAACAAAAAAACTACAACAGGAGTGTTTATAAAGACTGAAATTGTAGGCATAGATGAATTTTTTTCACTCAGTAAAGAAAGGCCCATTGAACAAAAATGTTGTTTTAGTCAGGACCAAAACTACTTGCTAATTCATCTCATATCAACTCAGAGGATAACTTGAATGGGAGAAAACAAAAGGCACTAGTGACACTACTTGAAATATTTTTTTTAATCTTTTTCCTTAAGAAAAAAGTAATGTTTTTGTTTTATACAATGTCAAAATATTTGTTTGCTTAATGAGGAAAGGATGTAGGATTAAATAAACATTTTATATTATCTAGGTGGGAATTTTTCTGTTTCACTAGGAAATAAAACCAGAGTTTGAATCAAGGTGAGGCAGACTGAAAGTCTCTGAAAGGGCAAGCTATAAACCAAGGGTTTAGGTTTCAAAGTTTTTTTTGTAAATAATAGTCAAAGGTCAAAATACATCTTATATGCAAATCCCAGTGGAGTCAATGTGTTGTGACTGATGGTCATACACCACTGACAGCTTCAGACACACAACAGCTCAAGTCAGTCCTCTAATTTAAATGTGATTTTGCAGAGATGAGAGGCTCCAAATGAATGAGTACAAAGGGAAGAAGAATACATGTTTTGGGATCACAGATGCTCATTGCTTCATCTTTTAAAGCATTTTTAATATTTCACACACGTGGCAGAAATAGTCTCTGTTCACTGGGACTTTTCTACCAATTTTTGCCGTCATCATTGAACTTCAAGTACTAATAACAGGAATTCTGCTTCCCTCATTTTGTCATTCCCTGCTTTCATCAATGCAAATTTCTGCTCTCTTCATCAATATCCATCCTAGTCCAGCTTTCACTCTCACAACTCCTTCCACAGGAAGACTGTTTCTACTGAAAGACTGTAAGGCTTTCCCTGCTTTACGTAAAATCCGTGACAAGTGTGTGATTATATAGGATTGTAGGAATGATTAAAAATGAGTAAGGTGGAAAATTTGTAACTTCTTCAGAAAAGACTTTCAGGTCATTGATTAGATAACTATCTTTTGCCTGTTTCTATGGCTAGTTTTAGTTATGGCAAAAACTAGAAAGGAAATAACCTTACAAAAAGAATCTTGCCTTTAATTCTGATTTGTGCTAAGATTTCCTGCATTTCTTTACCAGCCACTAGAAGTCGGAGGAAATGAGGAAAATTGTGGGAATGAGGAAAAATAGTGGATTGATGTCAAACGTCTGCTCAAACTCTTGTGTTTCATCTCTGCTAAACACTTACAGAAACCAGAACCAAGTTGTAGATTAGTGCAGATAAATGGATTGCCTAGACACTGCTGAAAAAAAATTATGAAATTAAATATATGATTCTAGGTTTCTTTTTTGCAGAGCAAAAATGAAGTTTTATGTCTTCTTACACATACATATACACATACACATGAGTTTTTCTGACATTTATACTCAGTTAAAGAAATTAGAGTTTTAATGACTAAGAACTCCATTTCATATCAATTGCTGCTGCAGAGATACCTTAGCCAGGTAAATCAAGAGTTATTTTATATGGAACTAAAAAAACAGAGACTAATGACACTAAAATTTTGCCTTAATTCTGGGTGGGGAATTAAAGAATGTCTCCTGGATATGATTAGCTAAGTTTAAAGAGGGCCTTTGGAAAAAAGGAACCACAGGTTAATATACAAATACTTGCTCTGCCCAATCAAATGAAACTAATGCAGTTTGGTTTTTTGTGGTCAATATCTTTAAATAACTTAAGCACAGGCTTGACTTGTGAGATGTGAGAGATTCAATTAACTAATGCCAGTAAATTAATAAAGTTTCACTAGAATAAACATTATGTAAGAAAGAAGAAAATATTCTTATTGTACTACACTTAATAAATATCATACAAAAGGGAGTGAGAGGCACTGGAGAGACTGCAGAGGAGAAGGTGACTTCTAAAGGACTCTGGTGGGAATCGTTGCAGACACAGCTATTTGGCTTCATGGGAAATGACTAAAACATCAATTAAACTGGCAATGTCACAAGGTTCTTTTTTGATCATATAGTGTAAAGTTATTTAAAAAAAGGTAAAAAGAGCTTCACAAAATCTTCATTTTTACTAAAAAAATCCTTCTTCTTTTTTTTTTTTTTTTTTTTTTTTCCCCAAAAGGCTAAATAGTTCTCACCTGATAAGTGGTTTATTAAAGCTCTGGGTTATGCTATCTCAGAAAAAGAGATTCAGAGAGTATTAAAAAAAAAAGTAGCAAAAAAATCTGATTGCTGTAATGTTATGATATAGGCTACTTAAAGTAAAAGATGAAGTACATGTCATCTTTTGTAATGTGAAATGATTAAGAAAAAATATTAAATGGAACAACCACATTTTGTATCCAGTGCAACTTACTGAATAGAAAAAAATAAAATGGATGTAAGCTTTTGCTTATTCAGATGTTCTCAAACTTTGTTTTGGCATGCTCAGAGACAAAAAGCAAGGATGATGTTTTTGCAGTCATTCTCTCTGAAAATACAGCATGTTTACTGTGAACAGAATGACATTGTTTGCTGACTTCTGTAATGCTGCTCTTGCTTGAGAGAGGAGCAAACATAAAAGGAAAGTGGAATTGTGCTTTGGTTCAGAGAAGTGGATTAGCGATCTGTGTAAATATGATGCAGTGTTTGTTTAAAGGATTTCTGATCTATAAACACATGAGGCTAAATCCTCGTCCGATTAAAGGCAATGGCATAATTCTCCCTTGACTTTAGTAGAACCAAAGATTGGCTCAGCACATTTGAATACTGCAAAAATTCTCACTCCAACAGAAGACTTGACTGGAATGACTGTTTTCACAACTCAGCTCTTCTACATCCCAAAATCATTGATGTGAAAAGTGTATGTGAGCTCCCCATGAAAACACAATATAGACTTTTTCTCTGAAGAAACAAATAACCCAAGTCTGAATCCATAGTACTTCTTCTCAGTATTTACTGAGTGGATTAGTATCCTATCAATAACAGATGCATGGCCTTTCTGATATTTTTTCTTAAACAAAATCAGCTAGTGACATATATTAACTTTTTTAAAGACCAAAATTGCGGCTTCCACTGAAACACCTTTTTTCTGCTATTTATTGGCTTATTTTCTTATATAATTATCTGTTCAGTAGAGAAAGAGAGAAACAAGGAAACATACAAAAAAGTCCATATTTTATTATCTGAGAGGTCTGTTCTTGACTACCTTCTTTAACTATGAATAACATAAAATGATTCTCTGTCCTTGGCAAATTTTGTCCTGCCACAGTATTCTTAGAACATTTTGGTTTTCCTTATGCCCTTTTATTCCTATTCAGTGGGGTTTTTTAATTAATCATTCCCACTATGTCAGTTGTGGGTTTACTTCTTATTTGGTGGCTAGTAGCATTCCTTTTCAATCTTCTGTAATGGACTTTCTCAAAGGTTTTTTCAAACCCAGGTAAATGTCAGCTTGTTGTCTTTTATTTCTGTTATCTGCTGACCTGTTCTCAAATGCAAGAATACAGTCCACAGTCATGTCACTCATTGTGTTTTATAGCATTGGCTTGCAATCCCTTAATATACGTTCTGCCACACCATATCAATGAGGTTTATGAATCCTCTATGAAATAGAAGTTAGTACACATTATGGAGCTAGAGCAACACAGCAGTCCAGATTCATTACGTTTAGGTTAATATAAGTAAATAGTCTTTATTTATATAGTTTGGTGTCTATTCGGGTTTTCTGATTATTGGTGAAGTCAAGTCTTTATTCAAAACTATATTCTACAACTATTAGATAATTAATTACAGTTTCAGGAACATATAGTATAGTATATTTTAGTAAACAGTTACTCAAAATCCTGACTCATCATAATTAGACATGGTCATTCATAAAATTACCATCTATTTCCACAAGGTAAACCATACAAATTCTCAGGGATTTTAGCATTAATATGGAGCAAAAACTATAAAGTCATCTGCATAAAAAAAATCCATTTGTCACTTGTAATAGGCCTCTAGATTCAAATTACAATAGTTTACATATCCCAAAATATAATAACAAACTCAGACAAGAACTGACTACAAACCTAGCTGCTGTTCCAAACATATACTGCCAACAGTCAGAGAGACATGATCTCAGTTGTTATCCTGGACTTTGCTGAAGGCCTCAGGCCCTTCCTTAGGGTTATTTTCCACATCTTGATTTCATGAATGCTACGTCAATAAAGCATATAAAACTGAAGTATATCTCACATAGTTTAGCCTTGGAAGAGAAAAAGGTGGGGGCTTTTTAGGGTAATATTGTGAAAGTATTCCACAAGATGAAATTCCAATATATAGAATTTTGCAACTTAATCACATTAGTTACAACATTACTTGTATGAAATTCACATTAGTTACATCATTAGTGTATGAAATTCACCCATATTGTGTGAGGAACAAATTAATCCCAAAATTACTCTATCAATCAGGCATGTCCAGGTAAGCAATGGAATTCTGATATTCACATGCAAACATCTCAAGATCTTTTTTTGGCCAAGACTGGCTGGAACCTTAGAGAAAATGTCCCTAGCAGACATTTTTATGCATAGCTTTAGGGACAATGATTTAGCATTCACTTATTTGTGTGTGTCACCACGTCTTATATTAGTTCAGGCACGTAGATATCTGGAAGTATTTAGAAGCAATCCAGAATATATATTATGAAGCACAAAAGAGAGTTAACTTCAGAATAGGAGGGAAAATGGAAAGGGAAAAAAGTACAGCATTATGGAAGCAAGAACTGTTTCGTAGGGAATGTTGATTACAGAAAAAGCATTTTAGGCCCACTGACCATAAAGAGCAGTCAGAAGAAGCAGCTACTCACAAATAAAAAAGGCATATAAAAATCAAGTGCCTAAAATGGGTACACAAGGTACCCACTCCTAAAATGGCAGCCCTGGGTACCCAAGAAACCTGGGAGCACAAGGAATAGAAGGATAAGGCTTGTGGCAAATTTTAGACATGAGAATTACTCATCCAATTCAATGTGTTCAGAAGCAGAAAACAAAGGTTACGTGAGTGACACCAGTACAAAGATATGAGTGGGAGGCGAAGGCAGCCATGGGGGCAGAACAGGTCTTGGGAAAACAAGCATCCCCCAGGACTTCATTACTGGACCAACAGCAGCACTTTATGTGGCTACTCTAGCAGCAACTGCCTTAAAATTCCTTGATCCAGATCTTTTTTTCTCTGTCTCGTTCAAGCTGTGTTTTATTGCTCAGCATTTTTGCGCAGTATGGGTGATGATTAATGCTACTTTGAGCAGAGATATGTGGCATACATGCCCCACATGGGATTCACGGAGGTGTTTGGCACTGCAAAGTCGCTGTGGTTGTGTGGGACATGGTTCTGCCCTTTGGACCCTGAGGATCATGGGCGTTGCTGCATCTCCCTGCGGGCACAGCCTGGTGCAGGGGACAGCAGATGCTGAGGCTTCAACTTCACCCCATCCCTTCTCTGCTCCAGGAATAAAGAAAGAAGAGTTTAAGTACTCCATAGAGATGTGGATTACCCTCCTGTCTGGATTCATGGAGGCCACACAGTAGTAAAATGCCTTTTCCTCCATACCTTTAACAAACTGAAACAACCACCACCACTTCTTTCTTTGTGCCTTCAGTAGGGCTGAGCAGAACTGACTCCATCTAGTTGGAATGAAATATGTCAGTAATAGGAACAAATGGCACAACCAAGAGACATTTTTAAAAGACTGTACAAGACCATGAAGCGTCTTGCTGCAAAGATCAGTTCATCCTCCTAGCTTACCCTAAAGAACTGACATAAACCCATGTTCAGGGAGTCAGACTTTTTGACCATATTTCTTCTGTTATATGCTGAGGGATAAAATTAAGAAACACTTCATGAAAATGTTATGACATAGATACAGGAAATTGTAACAACAGTTTCATTAGGGTTGTTTTTTTTTTATTTGATTTTTTTTTAACATGGACTCCTCCACAGCAGCTGTTGTAGGAGGCTTTAACATGAAAATAGCCAAAACTTAAATTAGTCTTTTGCACAGAAGAGTCTGTTGTTGCATTAGCAAAACGGTGTGAGAATGTTCAGATGTGAAGGATTCAATGTTACACAGTTATTTACATTCTGAAGGAATATCTAAGTGACATTTTTGGTCATGAGAACACTTTGGTAAGAACAGAAAACAGGAGTTTCTAGACTCCAGCAAGTTAAAAGGCTGAAGAAAGAAATTGGAAATGTCCAAGTGTGCTGTCATATCTCTTAGCAAAAAAATAAACAAGACATATTTTAAAATCTTTCCATTTCTCAAAGAGTGAAAAAGAATGGGACTGCTCTTCAAAAACAGGATAAAGATTTGGTTTGTGAAAGCATTACTGTATGAAAGTATGTGCTTTTGGTGCTTCTGACAAAAAGATCTTGCTGGATATCTTTAGTTTGACGAGAGAAATTGTGAGCATTAACATGAGGGATAGGTTTGTGTTAAAAGATAAAAAACCTGTTCACAAAAAATCGCAAGAGCTAAAACCTCCTTTTACTATAAATAGTTTAATGCTGCAGAATTTTCTTGCCATCAAAAAAAGATTTGCAAAGCTTAGTGTGACAACACTATCCGGAGTTTAAATTCACTCAGATGAAATCAAGCAGTATTAGAAAATGGCTGAGCATGGTGATAAAGTGACTGTAAGGCAGGCTGGCAGAAAAGCACTTTTCTAATAATGAGGAAGATGCCCTAGGTGCAAACACACTAGGCAGATTATTGGGAACAATACACTCTAGGCGTATAAATAAAATTCCTCTGTCACACCTTTTGCTGCCAAATTAGTACAGCCTCTGTACAGTCACTGATCCTTGCTTTTCTTTGCAAACCATAACTTACTACCATCACTGAAGGTAAAAAAAAAAACTAATCAAGCTATGCTTTTGTGTCTCTTTGTGAGACTGCTTTCTCACATTAAATAAAAATTAACTGATACAGCTTACACATGAGGTTAACTGTGTGTGTCTGTCATACCAACATCCAGCAAGCTACTAACAGTCAGATTGCCATCCTCAGAAGTATAGGAATATTATGACTCGCTGCTCGGTTCCAGCTGTGTGTCAGATCATGCTTTTAACTTACTTTCTATGGATTCCAGCGAGAGAAGGATTGGATACAGCTCCGTGCATGGAAATCTTCCATTATAAATCAGCGATAATATCTCAGCTCCTGAGTCCATCCTAATGTTTTTGTTTGCAGAGTATGTCTCTCGACTTACAGCTTATAAGACACTTTTATATTCCAGAGCCAAAACCAATATGGTGTTATTTTAGTTTACTACTGCTGCCTAATTCACCACTGCACTGATTTCAATAGGGTCATGCTAGTATGGAGCTGCTGCATTCAGAATTGTTACATGAATTTTTCAATGTGCATTGCAGCAATATATACTCCTAGCACACATTATTTTTCTCACATTGGACAGAGAAAAGAATGCTATAATAAAGTATAGCACTAAAGTCTTCAAACAGAACTCTATTGATGTTGTTTCCAGCAAAACGGCAAATGTATAAACAGGCAGAAATCTTAAAATTTAGGTTACCATTAAGAAAACAAAAGGCACCTTTGGGTTAATATCCACCCCTGCTGACTTGTTTCAGTCTTAGCTATGAGGAATATTGTGCACGTCCTCACATTTTGTGCAGATTGCTGAATGCTTTTGCTCAGTAATCCTGGTTTTATGTGATTTCATAAACATGAGGAGGGTTGTTTACTTATTGCTTATTTAATTACTGATTACTTATTATATTTGCAGGTTAGTTTAAGAGGTAATAATATCATATTAGCATAGATAGGTTTCTTACAGTCTCAGAGATGATGGCAGAGAAGCTCCAGTTACCCAAGTCACATATTATAGACGACTTCCTATGTTCAGTTATTTTACCCTGACACATATCGTTTCTTCCACCACAAAATCTGACCACAGCCATACTACTATACTTTCTATAACATTTCTGAAACTGTAGCTAGTAAGAACTGAAACGCCCTCCCAAATGACACCACTTTTTATAGCACTGAAGTTAAGCAGAGGCCATGCCCTAGATAACATTTTCCTGCAAGTGGTTTGACTTCCGCCATCCTTAGATTTCCTGTGCATCCTCATAGTATGTTTTATCCTACTATACATTTCCTGTATTCAAAACTCAACATTGTCTCACAGCGATTTGCAGTGTTGTAAGTCTGGCTGACTCAACAGTCTTCAGACATTACAGCTAGACAGGTGCAACTCTGTCACTTGTTTCTTCCCCATGGACAAAGATAAACCACAAGATGCAGCAATCATTCATTTGCACTTCCTTATAAAAAAACTGTGTTTCTCCTAATGTTAAATGACTAGTATGCTACAATACATCAGTTCAGGAGAGGTTAAATCACACAGATACATAGGAAAAATCATTTCTTCTGCTCTTAGCAAGACCTGGAGGACTGAGTTTGGGTAGCATGTGTGGAAAGTGTAGAGTATACCTGGAATGACAAATGGTTACTTTGGCCTTGGCACCCAGACAGTGACACTGATCTATCAAATCATTAATACTTCTCACAGTCCGGAGCTCCTTTACATTCACAGATGAGCTCCTGTGTAATCCTCAGGGAAAGGCTGCTGCCTGCACCCAAGTCACATACAGCAAATATGAAATTTTATCTACTCAGGACTTCTGAGTTAAAAAGTTATAATAGCAGCAGGGTTTAAAAAATAAAACAACAGAGTAAATTAGTACTTCTTCATCCACAGAGAATGAATAAAACAGAAAATAGTTTTACTAAAAAAAAAAAAAAGTAGTAATAATATTTCAGAGATGAAATGGAAGGGCAACATATAAAATAACTGATACAACTGAAGAGACTCTTTGTGTTACTACTGTGTGTCAGTGTTCTTCATGTATCCTAAGCTACAAAGTGCCACACAAGAGCCACACATGCTGACAAAGTGTTAATCCATTCTAAATTTGATGTGAGGTAAAACTGGTTGAGGCGTACCACCTTGGAAGGATAGGGCAATGGGCGTTACATCTGAGCTGAGCAAAGATATTCTTGCATTTCAATACACAAGGTTGACATTTCCACAGAAAGTGTCATGTACAAACATGGACCTGAAGTTACAAAGTGCTCTCAGAACTTTAGGATGCAATATGCCACCATGCAAGACCATAAGTAGGTATGACACTTCCTTATTTTCATGCTGGGCTGCATAAAGTAGTTCAGAGTAGACTTTTGGGGATCTTTATCCACTTCAGATCCTTCCAAGATTTGTTTATATTGTAGATGAAGAGATGAAGTTTATTAGAATTATTCAGATCCTTCCAAGATTGTTTATATTGTAGATGAAGAGATGAAGTTTATTAGAATTATTATTCTTCTGTCTCAGCCATCTATAAATCATCAAATCATAGAATTGTTAAGGTTGGAAAAGACCCTTAAGATCATCGAGTCCAACCGTTAACCTAGCACTGCCAAGTCCACCACTAAACCATGTCCTCAAGCACCACGTCTACCCGTCCTTTAAATACCTCCAGGGATGGAGACTCAACCACTTCCCTGGGCAGCCTGTTCCAGTGCCTGACTACCTTTTCAGTGAAGAAGTTTTTCCTAATATCCAACCTAAACCTCCCCTGGCACAGCTTGAGGCTGTTTCTTCTTGTCCTGTCACTTGTTACTAGGGAGAAGAGACCGACCCCCACCTCGCTACAACCTCCTTTCAGGTAGTTGTAGAGAGCAATAAGGTCTCCCCTCAGCCTCCTCTTCTCCAGGCTAAACAACCCCAGCTCCCTCAGCCGCTCCTCGTAGGATTTGTGCTCTAGACCCTTCACCAGCTCCGTTGCCCTTCTTTGGACACGCTCCAGCACCTCGATGTCCTTCCCATATTGAGGGGCCCAAAACTGAACACAGTACTCGAGGTGCAGCCTCACCAGTGCCGAGTACAGGGGCACTATCGTCTCCCTGGTCCTGCTGGCCACGCTATTCCTGATACAAGCCAGGATGCCATTGGCCCTGTTGGCCACCTGAGCACACTGCTGGCTCATGTTCAGGTGGCTGTCAACCGACACCCCCAGGTCCTTTTCCGCCAGGCAGCTCTCCAGCCACTCCTCCCCAAGCCTGTAGCCGTTATTTACCCACAAAAAATACGACTAAGTGCAAGATTCATCAGTTTCATATAGTGTCCTGTCTCACTTGAGCTCTAGCATCACCAGCTGAAGGAGTGAATGTGACCTGTAGGGCTTCTGAACTCAGGAGCGCTGGTAACTGTAGTTTGGTGCTAGATTTTTTGAGGGAAGAGAGTAGGCTAGTGTTCACTGGGAAACACTTTGTCAAGTACACTGTGACTGAACTACAATTGTCGCAGCTGTACCAGTCTTCTGGTAGGCAGGAAGATTACACAGGTCAGCACAGTGTACTTGCAAACGACATCTTTTGACTGCAATGCAGAGGAGAGAGCAGTTGTTATCAGGATGCCTATTTCTGTTTCTAAATAAAAAAGGGGCTTTAAGGATTATTTCTGATTTTCATCTAGTTGCTGTTCAAAATAAAATGCATTAATACAACTTCTAATTTTCCTTGTACCCAGGTCCTCCAACTTCAAACTAGATAATATGGCCAATAGTCTACAGAAGCATGCTCACCCCCCTGTGAGCTTAATACTCCCAGATGCATAAGAGCTCAGCTGTAACAGCAGCCCTGGAGAGCATTTATCCCTCCTCACAGCTGTAAAGCTGATAGCAAGGGTACGCCAGTGAGGCAGGAAAAAGCGTGATTGCACTCTCTCACATAGACCAGGGCACAGGACAAAGGTTTGTCTCTGGTCAGTGGGCTTGAAAGACACATAGTATCACATTTACAATCATATTTTTTAAGCAAATAACAAAATGGCCTTTTTCATTACATTCAAAACAAATTTGCCAATGACAAGTCTTCAGGCAAGTTTCTGAGCTATAATTCCCAACTGCATGAAGGCGGCTCCCCTGCAGCCCTGAATCGGTCACCAGAGACAGGCAGATACCAGTACAGCCTGGTGTTTAGCGCTTCCTATGGGCTAACCCTATGCAGCTCCTACTTACTTACTGTACAGGGTTAGGTAAATTATTCTTCTAAGAAACCTAATTTTCATTACAGGATGTATACAGGGTCCTTGCGTTTGAGACTGGGTGCTGAATTCCAGCCCAGGTCCTTTTGCTTTGTGTTTTAAAGGTAAGTTGTGCATCCTCTCACTGTGAGAATCTGTGTCATGTCTTGTTTCTAATCCCCAAGTGCCTACAAAGCACTTCCTTGTTTTACATTACACTGTTTTTTGCTATTTTACATTTCATATTGGAATTTCCAATTTTTTTTCTGGCAAAACTTTTGATAGTTTCCTTTCCTGGGAAAATTAACACAGAAGACTAGTCCCCTGGGAAAAAAAAAAAAACAAAATCATACAGAGTTTGCCCTCTTAGAGGCAATTTCATTTATGACAATCACTAGAGCCTCTGTAAAATTTCGTCCATCTCTGCGCTCTCAGGGTAATGTAAGTGTGATGACACCTTCTCAGCACATTACACCCTCAACTTCTTCTTAATTTAAAGCTTCTGGTTATCTTATGAAGGGCAATGATCTATATCTAAATTTTTGTTCTGCTTAAACTCAACTTCTGTACGTAAGTCTTCCTGCATATTTCATGGTGAGGTATAGAGGTCTGGTAACGAGATTTATAGTCCTAACACACACATTTGTTGAGGAGTTGAGCTGGAATCCTCTTCTGTTTTCAGTCAAGCACTTTTTCCAGTATGTACTCAATGTAGAGCTCTGTTTTGTTTTTCACTCTCTCTCTGATTCTCAGGTGGAGCTTAACTGCTTCAAAATATAAAGAGCTGGCCTCTTTAACTGCAGCTCATTCTTTACCTTGCTACCTGGCATACAAGATCTCCTTACTTGGTCAGACAAAAAACATGCTTCTGTTTATTTTCCATTCTCATCAAATATACTTAAAATTCTATTTTGGTATAGGTATCAAATATAGTTTGTGAGGCTGAATAGTAAGTAGATCTTGCTGCTGTACATGTGAATGTCCCTACATTTCCCCACAGGTAGAAAAGAGGAGTTAAAATAAGGAACCATCTAGACTGAACTTTGAATTATCTTATCTATGTTCTTGTTTGCAGTCAATCACCAGCAGCTTGCCCTTGTTACTGATGTTGCAGCTGTGTTCACAGAAAGATCAAAGTCCATTACAGTACCTGTGCTCCTCTCACCCAGAAGGCAGGATGCTGATCAGCAGTGAGCACACTAAACACAACTTGTGCCCCCAAGTCTGCCCATCCCCACTATCTTCCACTGATTCACACTGTCTCTAAGGAAACTCTGAATTCTGTAAGATGGACTATTTATGATGTTTTCCATGTTATTTCATTCAATGACAACAATTTGCTTGTTATTTGATGAATGCTGAGTGAAAGCATATCATAGACTATGGATAAGCTGGGGTTATTGTTTTAATTGTAGGAGCTTATGATTGATATTCAAGCTGTGTAATTAATCTCCTAAATCACGTTTCTTTTCCCCATCAGATGATTATTAAACCTATATAGAGCTTTCAAAATGGCTTTGCAAGATCTTCCTGTGTGAATGTGTGTCTGAGTGAATATTTGTATGCAGCTTATTCACATCACAAATATGCACATCTCTCTTCTTAAACAAAAGAAATATACTCTCAGAGATTTTTAATTAATATTTCTGAATATATTTTTTCAATGTTTTTGCACCTTCAATTCAGATGAACACTGAAACTGATGACTAATACAAGATAACTGTTTCTGTATTTTCCTCCTGCAAAGATCTTCATAGACAAACACATATATAAATATACACATAACTGCTGTAAGCAATTTATTACAAAATCTTCCTTGACATCCAGTTCCTCTTCCTCCTTATGTATTTACAAACCTTCCATACTATATCTGTTGTTTATTAGAGCAATTTTAATATGGTTTGAATGAGCAGTTTACCAGTAAACAGGAAACTATGAACATATTGCTGTAAAATGAGAATTGTCTGTTGATAAATCAAAGCATTATGCATCTGACCGTAACCCAAGAGAACCACTGAAGCAAGCTGCCTCAGCTAATTCAATGAATTAGTGATGTTTACTGGTTTGCAGAAGCCATCAAAAAAAAGAACACCCAGCATTTTTTCTTTTTATTTTTATCCTTCCCTGGTTCAGCACATTTAAAAATGGAACACATGGAAAATTCCCTCTCATATTTTAAACTCTATTCCTCTCTTTTCCTGCTTATTTCCACCCATAGATATATGGTATACATTAGTAAAGATTCTATCTGGATTCCCTTTTAGGTCAAATGCATCCCATCTCCTTCCCGCAGTTCCCAAGTTCAGGTGTTCAGTCCTAAAGGTGACAGAAGTTAAAATGAAACCTCTGAGACTCCAATTTTCTATTAAGTAGGTACCTTTTAAGACCTGTAGAGGGAGATCCAGTCCTCTTAATTAAGTCCTATTTTAGTGCTTTCCTAGGGAGTCCTGGAACATCTATTTTCCCTCCTTCCCCCTCAAGGATACATTTTAGTGGCTCTGAGCTCCAAATGAGAACAAAAAGTCCTGTACTGCTCACCTGGCTCTTGCCTACTGGGCTCTGAGCTTTAAGCAGGCAGAATAATTCACACCTGGAATACCGTGTACAGTTCTGGTCCCCATTATACAAAAGAGATGTGGACAGGCTGAAGGGGGTCCAGAGAAGGGCCACCAAGATGATCAAGGGTCTGGGAAGCCTGCCGTATGAGGATAGGCTGAGAGAGTTGGGTTTGTTCAGCCTTGAGAAAAGGAGGCTTAGAGGTGGTCTCATCACCATGTACCAGTACTTAAAGGGGAGCTACAAAGAAGATGGAGACTCCCTTTTTACAAGGAGTCACATGGTGAGGACAACAGAGGATGCTGCTACCATAAGATCCCCGATGGAAATATTACCAGATATAATAAAAACCTTAAAAACTCATGGCCACGGAAAAATAACTAAAATAACTAAATACCTGACAATTAACTTGCTACAACGTATGCTACCCTCAGTAGCATGCTTGTCCTGCAGGTGATGACAAAAACTTGTTGGTTTCACAGCATTTCTCCCTTTCCATAATACTTTCGCTGGAAACTCTTTGCTGGTAGTGGCTATAAGGTCCATGTTCAAACTAATACAACAGTTTCGTCACTGTTGCTACTTATTTTGGCAAGTCAAAAACATTTCTTACTCTGTTTGCACAGAGCTAGTTGGGGTTTTTTGCTGTCAGTGTATTCACCACTGCCTATACAAGAAGAGGTCTTATTGTAGTTTGTCCTTGAGCAGAACTGAATAAAGAGGAATAAGAGACTATGATGCAGTCGTAAATATTAAAATACACTTTAGATGGGATGAGAGCCTTTAGCGGGGATCCAAGGGAGCAAGACCTCAAAGTTGGTAGGTCAGTTCATCAAGCAGCACAAGTGGTCAACTAAGCAACAGGGTTGAGGTATAGGCCCTGTTATATAGTAAAGTCACGGAGCAGACTCAAAGTTGATCAAGATTTCCATCTCTCTGACTTAATTTCTCTATGTAGCTTTTCCCTCTCTTCCTCTCTCTTCTCTCTCCCCCTCCCTTACTGCTGTTATCTTTGTCTAAAGTGCTTAGCTCACTGTATTGGCTACAGGTTTTGTCATATACTCAGCACTTCAAAATGCTTCTGCAGTATCAATGAAAGTGCTCGGTTGGCAAGTTAAGATGGGAAGAAGAGGAAGAGAGGAAAGATGATTTTATAAATTATTATACTTAAAGTTATACAGGCATCTAATGCTGGACAGAGAGAGAGTCATGCGCTATGGAGGCAGTACAAAAAAAATAAACAGACCAATTTTAGTCAAGAATTAAGAGAACAGGACATGCTCTCAGACATGATAAAGATTCCTATTTCTTCTCTTTCTCTTATGGGTACAGTTAGCCCCAAAATGAGAACAACAGACCCATTATTGCCCACTGGTGGTGGTATTCAGACATGCCAGCTAACAGTAGAAAATCAGTTTTTCTAGGTTGCTGTTATTGAAATATCTCAGTGAAATGAAGGAAGAATGCTGCTATTAAGCAAATTCAGCTAAGGCTAATGCCACACAATTCATGGCTATGTTTTTTTTAATAATGAATCAGTTGTCTTACTTTGTTTGCAGAGCCATGCATGGCAGGAATATTATCTCTAGAGACCATAAGATCCATTATTCTAATAAGAACAAGCAGAAAGAAAATACAGACATTAAATCGAGATCTAGCTTCTGGAAAAAAATACTGTATTTGTCCATGTTTCATCTCCTGAAACAACAGTTCTTAAAATAATCTCAGGACAAAAATACCCCTATATGCAGATTTCCCTTCTGCCAATACCAGAGAGAGTTGTAGGGATCTTGCTTCTTCACAATCATCTAAATTTTTCTGCATCTCTCTCTCTCTCATAATCTGTTTATGGCATATGTAGTTCTGGTAAATTCCTGAAAGTCACCTATTTTAAAGCTTCAGGAACTTTATAATCTATATACCAGAGTTACAGATTATATTCAAGTACAGATTAAATTTTTGCAGCACTGTATTTGTTATAGCTATGTTCAGAAACCATTTTCTCTTCTGTAACCACAGTCTTACCAAAACTAAAGTTCATAACTAAACGTTATGAATAGACTACAGATTCAGCAGTCACAGACACCAAACTGTGAAACTACCTGATAAACCCATGGTTTGTAGGACTTAGATATTGTAATATAAAATGAGTTTCATTCTTTACCTACCAGCATTATAATATGATATTTTATCAGATGTTTTTACAAATTTTGTTTATTTGACTTTCAGTAAGGTTCAACCTACTAGGTGATTTAGGAGCTTTTAAACACATTGAAATTATGTTTACTGCTGAAACTCTGGGTTTGTATGTTGATACTCAAATATTTGAAATCTGGACTGTGTGCTTTTTGGCTCATATAGTTGTTTGCTGAAGAGTTGTGATATATGCAAACAAGAATGTACATATATTACATTAAGTTCTAGAGAATTACTATATCTAAATTAATTATTACACTAATCTTCTCTTTCAAAAAAAACCCTTTTTTGTTAAAAGAAAATGACTGTAGTTAGAAAATAAAAATCAGTCATCCACTTTAGTAATCATCGTATTGAATATTTATCAGTTTTTAGTATTAGTTCTTTCTCTGAACTTTTAATGTTGTCTGTTTCTGAGAGAAAATAATGAACTGTGATTTATCATCCCTTCACGTTCCAGGGTATGGTTCTGTGACACCACAGTGGGGGTTCCATTTAATTTTTAACATATTTTTATAATGTCGAGTGCTGTAATCTTGAAATGTAACCAACACATTTAACGTAATGGGTCTCTCCAATTTTTAATCAATACAGATAAATTAACTGAAAAATCCTGTTAGGACTTATGTAGTGCAATTTCCGTGGACTGAAATTATGAGGCACATGATCAGAGTTCTGCACATGAAAAGCTTTCAGAAATAGCCCTTAAGGAGAGGAATTTCAGCAGTGAGTTGCACTGCTCAGAAGAGCCCCTTCTAACAAAGAAAAATTGCAATTCTTTTCTTGTAAGGCTTAACAACAGTATTATGTTCCAAGAGCTGGTCATTCGAGTACAGACAATTTAAACAGAAAGCTTTAAAGTGAAAAGGCTGTGGAAGAATAAGGCCTGTAAAGTGAAGGTGAAGCAGCTAAGTAGAGAACTCGATATTTCCAGTACCAGCAACAGAGTATCCTATTTTCCTTTCGGCCCTGGTCCACTTCAGAATATTAGTGAACAAGCAGCATTGCCATCACATAGCCCTTTGCTTTATTCTCTTGAAGTGAGGCAGAGAGGCATACGTTGGATGAGGTGGTGGTGGGGGAGTGCGTCGATGTCAGAAAAAAAAGCTGCATTGTTTTTGTCAGTCTCAGCAGAAGAAAGCAAAATAGAAAAAGAATGGACTAAGAGCATTCAAACGAAAACTAAAGCTGAGCAGAAATATTGTGCATGAGCTCAACTATCCACCCAAAGAGCTGGGTAAAGAAATGACATCATTAGGGCACCCAAGTTTAACCGTATTTTTCCAGGCGTGAGTAAAGGGATTTAAGAAAACTGAACTTTATGGGGAGTCAGGGAAAATAAATGGCAGTTCAGAGAAATCTAAATTAGCAAGTGTTTGGATTACCCTCCCCAAGACACTAGTCGGGAGTCCAATAGTCTTCTCAACACTATCATCAGCTAGCTTCTTACTGCCCCTCTTACTTCACTGTGATTGCTATGGTGTCTCTGTTCAAATCCTTGTCATTAAAATGACCCTGCTCTGATCACCTTCTCCAGTCACCCTTTATACATTTTCAGTGGTAAACAAGATCCCTCCCCTAAACCTTTGTAATAATAGGAAACCACTGCTAGCCAGTGTCCCCCTTTGCTCCCTCCTCATATGCCTTCTGCAACATTCCCACCTCCGGTTGCTCTGGGGCAGCCTAGCCAAGGGCACCCACAGAGCACATCAACAGAGCGCACCAAGTGTGAGCAGGAAGGCTGGTTTGCATCTAAGAAGACCATAACAGCATATGAAAAAAGTGACCTGGACTGTTACAAAGACAACCCGTAAACTGAACCCTGAAAAACTAATCAATTACCACTTTCTCATAAAAGTTGTCAGCAGAGGGGTTTTATCGAGACAGCCTTCCACACAAGCTTTGCCCACCTGCAGTTTTCCAATAGTCTGGGCTTTTCTTTATTCAGCAAGGAGTGTGAGTAGTGAGCTCCCCAGATATAAAATGATTTAACAGTTCTCTAATTGTCAGCTCTCTTCTAATCCCATATGACTAGAAAGAATGTAGCACTGGCCCAGTACCATTTATTTTAGTGACACTCTGTGAGTGTACCACAGTAAGAAATCTTCTCTGTTAAAGAAAACATTTTTCAGCATTTGATATTAATATTCACCATATATAATCTGCCATAGCCCTCTACACTCAATACTTGCCTTTTAAATTCTGTACCACAGGTTGCTCTGTGTGTGTGTGATTTTTAATACAAGTATTATGCATAATTAGAACTGATAAATAAGAATTGGCAATTAGAGGAACCTTAAGCAATTTTTCACCCTATCTGAACAAAATGACTAAACTGCAAGTGACAAGCTTGTAAATTAGAAATCTGAAAATATAAAAACTTTATTACAAGTGTGTCATTTGTGAATCATTTAACTGGCATATAATTAGATATGCAGTTACTTTGTTATGGTTTATTTGTTCCCGGCTCATAAAGACTTTTTATCATGAAAAGCTCCCTGACTGTGACATTTACTGTAGAGTGGCCATGAAAGGAAATGTTGAAACTTTGCCACTAAAGACTTGTAAAGCTACTTGAGAGAAATTACATAAACAAACTACCCTAGAAGATGCTTGCAGGAGTTACATCTGGAAGTGGCATAAACAATTAATTTATGAAAACGAGCTTTCTGTCATTGGAAAGGAAGTCTTGCTTTCATTCTTTTTGTTTTAGTTCATTACACAAATAATTTAACTTTTCCTTGGAAATGAAAGAGACCTAGACTTAAGCAGTGCACTAATGACTAATTGTATTTGGTTTACGTGGCAAGGTTTTGGTAGCGGGGCGGCTGCAGGGGTGGCCCCTGGGAGAAGAGACCAAGGAGCTGTCCCCACGTTGAACACAACCAGTTCCACTCAGCTCCAAAATGGACCCGCTGCTGGCCAAAGCTGAGCCCATCAGTGATGCACCTCTGTGATAACATATTTAAGAAAGGGTAAAAAACACCATATAGCAGCTGTGAGGGAGAAGAGTGAGAAAATGTGACAGAAACAGCCCTGCAGAAACCCAGGTCAGTGAAGAAGGAGGGGGAGGATGTGCTCCAGGCGCCAGAGCAGAGATTCCCCTGCAGCCCAGGGAGAAGACCATGGTGAAATATGTCATCCCCCTGCAGCTCATGGAGAACCACGATGGAGCAGACATCCACACCGCAGTTCATAGAGGACCACACGCCAGGGCAGGTGGGTGTGCCTTGAAGGAAGCTGCAGCCTGTAGAGAGGAGCCCACACTGGAACAGGCTCCTGGCAGGACCTGCAGCCCGTGGGAGACCACCCATGCTGGAGCGGTCTATTCCTGAAGAACTGTACCCCATGGGAGGTACCCCACACTGGAGCAGGGGAAGAGCATGAGGAGGAAGAGGCAGTGGCAAAGTGTTATGAACTGACCACAACCCCCTTTCCCCATCCCCCATGCACTGCTTTGGGGGGTAAGAGGTAGAAGAGTTGGGAATGAAGGAGTGAAGTTGAGCCTGGGAAGGCAGGTGGAAACTGATTTTAGCTTTGTTTTGTTTCTCACTATCCTACTCTATTTTTAATTGTCAATAAAATAAATTAGTCTTCCCCAAGTCAAGTGTTTTTCCAATGATGGTAGTTGGTGAGTGATCTCCCTGTCCTTATCTCGACCCACAAACTTTTTCATTGTATTTTCTCTCCCTGTCCTGCTGAGGAGGAGGAGAGAGGGGGGGGCTTGGTGGACACCTGGAAGCCAGCCAAGGTTAGCCCATTACAGTGATGTAAAGTTTATGCATACTAATATCTAGCTTAAGACTTGGGATGAACTCACTGACCTTTTCTGATCTTTTTCAGTTCAGTATGGTTCAATACACAGAATGAAACTGGCACTGTCTAAGATGAACTGGATTGCTCTTCAGATCAGCAGCCAGCAGAAACCCAGGCATAATTGTAGGTGTAGGAAATAAGATTTTAGTTTTAGCTGTTCTTTCCAACTTCCCTCCTTTCCTCTTCCTCTGTCCTTTCTGATGTCTTCCTCCACACTTTCCTCTCTGTCCCCGAGCCCATCTCCAGGATAGAGGCACTCCTGTGTCCCATGTCCGTCCCTGCCACTTCCCTTGTTCTTCCAGGTGCAGGAGATCTTGGTCATTCAGGCACAAGAAGAAGGAAAAGGCAGTAGGAGAAATGAAAGCTCCATGAGAGCCAAGTTCAAGATGAGCCTTGCTGAATGAGTGTCCTTGAGCTTCCCTCCAGATCTGTTTGTGATGAACAAATGCAGAAACCCTGCAGATATCACAATAGGTACACCATACTTTGCAGATATACTGAACTATAACCACGTGATAATGAGAAGCTGTTGTTAAACACACTTGTATAAAACAGCACAACGTCATAGAAAATGCCATCTCAGGTTAAATCAATAGTCTCTTGTACACAGATCTGCTAACAGTCTGTCCCAAAACTTTTCTTGAGCAAATGAGGTGCCCTTTAATGCTTCAATGTGAAATGCCATGGCCATTTTTTTGTTTCTATCTGACCAGCGCAACTGACTTGCTCTGAACTATGAAGAAATAAATTTAATTTTCATTTAAAATTATTCTCAAGCAACTATGGATTTAAACATATACCAGTTTTCTACACAAACCAGTCCTAGATTTCACAGTCTTGTTTCACAGGAAAATATTTACCAACTTCTGGTTGTTTTATCCCCCTTTGCAGTCTTCTTGCAGCTCAGGGACCATGCTATGACCCTGCCAAGCTCTTCTTCCATCATTGGCCACTGATACTGTTCTGAACAATTGTACATTACAGTAGTCCTTGGTGTGCTGCAATTTAAACCAGTTTCCAGAATTGGAAACAGAGTTTCCACATTGACTAGAACATAACGTGCACAGTCATCTTCGATTACTTCAGCCTGTTCCAACTCCTCTGAGCTTATGGATGTAGAGTGAACCATACTTAAGTCATCATTCTCTTCCAGTAAATCCATAATACATGGCCCACACTCCACATGAGAGTATGCGTATTTCATAACAGTCCTGATGAACTTTAATAGCTATAATTTCACCACTTAGTACAGGAAACAGGTGCAAAGCACTAAGTAGAGACTTGATGTAAGTTGTCAATAACATCTGCAATGCCATCAATCTGAGCAGTTAAATTAGGAATGCTTTCCTCAAAGTCTTGCCATACCTACGATTAGGTGACAAAGGTTCTCAGAGATGTAAAATGAAAGCAAAGCACACTGTAATATAAGACATATGTGACATAGAAAATCGTGAAGAATTGTGTCAGCTACTGACAGAATTAAATGCATTCAGAAACATTGTGCTTCTTTTCATCTTTTCAAAAATGTAGTTGCTGTGCTAATGGGCATGTGAGTCATGCTATGAACTCAATGAAATGATGGCAGAAAAAAGTGACATATACCCTGATTCCTGCCAGTGAAGAAATAAGAACTTCAGGTTATCAAAATTCTTATGATGCCTCTCATTACAACTTCAGCCTTGTATGATCAAAATCACTAGGGCTATTCTTCTATAAATCACACATATGAAAAAGCAAATCCTTCCAAAAAATTTCACTACATGCTTGTCTCTCCTGTTGTCTCTACATTTTTCTTTGCATTATTTCAACATGTCAGTTGCATCTTTTCTGCCTTAGCTATAGTGATTTGCCATTTCATAGATAATATGCTTTCATCTTTCTTCAGTAGTTTGTTGGAGGTTTTTTTTTTTTTTTTTTTTTTTAATAATCATGTGCTTTGGAACAGAGGAATAGCTTGCATTTGTTTTTTAAAGTATATTGCAGCATTATCTTCTAGGGTTCTATGATGTTTTGCTTCCCTACACACTTTATATAACTGTAATGTTCTATTGTTATTTACAATTTATTTCAAATTAGTAACTGTTGCTATATTAAAGTATATGTTTGATTCCTTTTATGTGTCCAGTATGAAAAGTAAAATTGGATTGAAATCTGATCCCAGATTCTTCATATTGCCTCCAATCTGAATCACTCTTGTTTGTGTTTTTTTTAATATTCTTCAGCTACTTTTTAGTCTCAATTTTAGTTAATTCTCAAAGTGAGATGTTAAATATGGTATATTAACAGTACCATCAAAGTCTTAGAGTGCTGAAAATATATAGAAGGGTTTTTTTTATTTAGGTGCATAATAACATTTGAAAAAGAAAGCAGTGAGGAGCAGAGAGTTCAGAACTGGGAATTGGTGTGATTGATTCACAGCGCAGAATCCTTTCTCTGAGACTTGAATTATTCCTTTTAGAAATGCAAAACAGGTCACTTTTTCCTTTCCTTTTAGTACTACGCTGGTGGTTTGCTGTATGCTAATATATAAGAACTCAGGGAAATCACTTTCAAAGCGTGAGATTTGGAATCACTTCACTCCTTAGCTTTGTGGGTTTTGAACTGACTTCTTCCATCTCCCAGAAGAGATCCTATTCAACAAACTATGGGTACGTATGCCCCCCTTGTTCTGCAAGGAAAGAGAGGAAGAGTTAGTTCAAGGTCAATCATTACAGTGAATTCTACATTCTGCTCCTGTTACCCTTTGTGCATTTCATTCAGATTTCATGTAGAATACAGAAGAAAGAACTGGTCACACAGAAGAGCAGAAAAAGTATTAAAAAAAAAGAAGAAAAAACCTACAGAAAGCCTGGCAGTTATGATGACTGTCCTAGCCAGACCCAACTTTTGATACTGCCTACTTCTGAGAGCAAAAGCTCTAACCTCATCTGTCCTCCAGTTGGGAGTTCAGACAAAGAGGATTGTAACCATTGTGTTCTGCTAAACCCTCTTCTACAAGACAGTGTTATGTTGGCTTATTGAGAGGAGAAAATGAAGGTGGTTACAGTCCTTCCAGCCAGAGGTAGTTCTGGGCTTATGCCTATATGATTTACAGGCACCTAAGAGCTGACCATGCAGACTTAGCATGTACAGACAGCTGAGAATTTACATAAGGGATTGGGAGAAAGGAGCCCCACAGTTTGACATGTGAAATCTGTTTCCACTGAAATCCCCAGCAATTTTTCATGGATCTTAATGGAACTTGTTCTTGTTCAGAAACCTCTGGAGCCAAAACATTATCTAAGAAATAGAAAAAAATAGGTCTGAATTTTAGTAAGGTTCTTTTTTTTTTTTCTTTAACTGAACTGCCATCAATAAAGCAAACTTGTTTTCCCATGATTAAAGATTAGCACAAATATACTTTTTTTCTGTCCTCTGGAGCCTTCAAGAATCAGATAAATGTAAGTCTTCTAGCTGGTTAATTCTAATTCCTCTAAGTTTCTTTCTCCTCTGCTGTGAAACTGGCTGTACAAACACTTTCCCATAAGGTGCAAGTGATGTATCAGGAAAAAAAAAAAAAAAAAAGTTTGATTTGCTGCAGTCCCTTAGGGTTCTAAGTTTGCATATCCACATTGTGTCTTTACCAGTAATGAAGCTCACACCGGTTGTTGGGTGTACATCATTGATTCATAGATAGCTAAATGCTGGGGGGCCTTGCATCGCCACTGCAAGTGAGTCACCCTAGGTGATGCCCTGATGTGCAACTTCAGGCTAGCTGCAAGGCAAATTCTCATTAAAAAGAGCCTCTTTTCTACACTAAAATCCATTTACAGTTCACTACTCAGACAGAAGAGTAGTCTGTAATCCATATTTTCTAATCTCCCTATATGCATACAATGGAAAACAGTCCAACATTGGGTTAATTAGGAAAATAATGTATTCTGTGCTTTACTCTGTGACCTGTAGCAAGGACAAAACAGTGCATATAAAACCCCTGATACTCTTCATGCAAAATGTCTTTGTAGAGTCTCTGTGTACACATGGGAGTCTCCAAAGCCTGTGCAACCCATCTTCCAAAGAAAGAGTCACTGCAGAGACCAACTCAGTCAATAACACTGCAATACAATCTCAGTGTATATGCGTTGGTGCATTATTTAATCCAAATTATTTTTATTACCTTGTTCTGTCGCTTTTACTTGTGCGTCTACAGTTGTCTACACCTTCTCTTCTGTGAAGAGAATAAATGGGTAATTTCTATGGTAAACATTGTACATATCTTCCATCTGTTCCTCTCCCTCTCTCTCAAACATCTCTACTCATTTTATTCAAGACAAGGTATATAATTCAACCTATGGTTGTTTCAGAATAGCATAATGAGAGAGTATATGCACTTATTTGGATTATTACAAACAAACAAATAAACAAATAAACCTGGGCTATATTCTGCTCTCAGTTATAGTTTTTAAGCCACATGCAAGTAATGAAGCAGCAGATAAAAAAAGATGTTGCATTATACATATTTTTCCTGCACTGTCCTCCTCATCAAGGATGGCAGGAAGATATTTTGTATAAGCAAAGATAATATTTGACTGCTTGCTGTAGATGTTTTAATGTCTACAAAGATTAATTTGTATTTAAATAAAATATCCACAGCAGTGCCATATAGCTGAATTTAGAGTAATTTTCATTCATTTTGTTTCCTTTGAGAGTGTAGTTATATCATCTAGTCACAGCAGACATAAAGAAACTCTACAAACACCGTTAGCTTTAAAGTTATGACTCTTATTGTCTGTCATTCAAACATAAAAAAGCCATGTTAGAAAACCAGACCATAAGTCAAGCATTTCTTGTATCTCAGAATGAAGTATAAGCTTCTAACCCTTCTAAGCTTACATAAAATGCTTTGCACTTCAGGTGAAAATCCCTACTGACTTCTTATTTCACCAAGTGTCCATTAGTCTTCAATCAATTTCTAATAAAGATATACAGCTTCCAGTTTCCTAGGCAAAAGTCTAATATCAGATTTTGGGGAAAAAAAACCACAAAGTCATTAAAGTTATTAGAAGGAGTTAGACGTAGTTGAATGTATCAGTTATAACTGCCTGCACACATTATTTTTATGATGACCATTTTTCCTTCCATAGATAATAATTAAAGAGCCACAAATCCATTAACTGATATATGCAGCAGATCAACCCCTACACAGCCTGTGGGATGACTGTACCAAGCTTTTTCATAAATCATTTTAACCTTCATTTTGCAAAGAAAAATACTAGGTTTATGCCTCTTGAAAGATAAATCACTTCCAACAAATGACAGAATCTCAGTGATGGTGATGTTATCAGTGATGATCAGTGATGGTATCCTAAGAATTTGCATGTAAAGACAATATTTCAAAGTTATAATGATTTTTTATTTTTTATGAACTCCATATGTAGTTACACTGTGATGCACACAGTCACACTTGGTTTCTCCTCTTCTTCACATTCTATCTTCATTTTCTTTAACAATGACAACAATCAACTGACAGCATCAACCTTTTTTTCATTAAGCAGTTTTTTTAACCCCTTTATTTTCAATTGTTCAGATGAGTTAAGAATCCGTCATTTTTTTAGTCTATATTACAAGTAGATTGAATATCCAAATTATGTTGCTTGGTTCAAATGGTGGATAACATATTATTTGTCTTTCTATTCTAGATAAAACCCTTGTAAACAACTTAAAAAATATATATTATTAAATCAGTTTGTTTTTTCCAGTTACCACACAATTTACTAGATTTCAATGTTATATCCAGTTCATCTATGCTTAATCTCTCTTGTAATTCTATTAAGGAAAGTAGTACTTAATACTTCGAAAATATACTGTGCTAAACATACTGTAGTTAATTTTTTTGCTTGCTTCATAGACTTTAACATAGTACAGCATATGGAAATGAATATTGCCATTTATATTTTTGGTCTTGAACTATCAATTATTCTTGCATCGCTACTGAAACTTACAGGTCATTAATAACAACCTAAAAAGGTTTTTTTCCTTCTTTAATAAATATTAGTTATTCATAACTAATATAATTAATAAATAATAATAGCTATTAAAGAGAAAAAATAAAGACTGTTTTGGTGGTTATTATTGTTGTTTCATCGATGAATGAAATCTTTTGGATAACTTTTCAGTTATGTATTTTATAATATTTTCAGTAAAATATATTGGAAAAAACTTCAAAAATCCTTGGAAAAAGCCTTTTAGTGCAAATTATTTTGCAGTTTTATTTTGAAAAATAATGTGCTTATATAGAGAAAAATATCTTTGCTACACTATAAACTTATTCTAAAAGTCTAGACCAATCAGAAAATTTATAGTCTCCAGAGAACAATTAAGTTAACCTGCTGTTAAGGCCAAAAATCAACTACACAAACATAGACAGGTAGTGACATTTTCAGTCCTGTGTGGTATCCAGTTGTCCGTTCCAGAAGAGCATGTATCCCCAGTAAGTTCCATATCATCTGACAGTCACCTAAAATAGCTCGGATTCCTTCACAGAATCACAGCATGGTTGAGGTTTGAAGGGACCTCCAGAGCTCATCTGGCCCAACCCCCCTGCTCAAGCAGGGTCACCTAGATCCCATTCCCCAGAGCCATGTCCAGATGGCTTTTGAATGTCTCCAAGGATGGAGACTCCACCACCTCTCAAGGAAACCTGTGCCTGTGCTTAGTCACTCTCACAGTAAAAAAATGTTTCCTTGTGCTCAGACAGAACCTCCTGTGTTTGTTTGTAGCCATTGCGTTTGGTCCTGTCACTGGGCACCACTGAAAAGAGCCTGGCTCTGTCTTCTTTGCACCCTCCCTTCAGGTATTTGTACACATTGATGAGATCCCCCTGAGCCTTCTTTTCTCCAGGCTGAGCAGTCCTAGCTCTCTCAGCCTTTCCTCATAGGAGAGATGCCCCAGTCTCTTAACCAATTTAGTGACCCTTTGCTGGAGTCCCTCCAGTAGCTCCATGTCATTGGTACTGTGGAGCCCAGAACTGGACACAGTATTCCAGGTACTCAATACTGGCCTCACTAGTGCTGAGTAGAGGGGAAGAATCACCTCCCTTGTTCTGCTGGCACAGGTCTCCTCATGCAGCCCAGGATGCTGTTGGACTTTGCTGCTAGCTCACATTCCACTTGGTGTCCACAAGGACCCCCAGATCCTTTTCTGCAAAGCTGCTTTTCAGCTGTTTGTCCCCCATTCTGTTCTGGTGCCTAAGTTATTCCTTCCCAGGTGTAGGACTCTGTCCTTCTCCTTGTTGAACTCCATGAGGTTCCTGTCAGCCCCTTTCTCCAGCCTGTTGAGGTCCTTCTGAATGGTTGTACAACCCTCTAACATATCAGCTGCTCCTCCCGGTTTGGTGTCATCTGCAGACTTGTTGAGGGTACAACTCTGCCCCATCATTCAGATCATTAATGAACAGTATTGGACCCAGTATTGACCCCTGGGGTACAATGCTAGTTCAGCTACAAACAAGACTTGACACCGCTGATCACCACCCTTTGGGCCCAGCCATTCAGCCAGTTTTCAGTCCACCTCACTGTCTGCTCATTCAGCCCATATCTCAACAGTTTCTCCATAAAAAACTTATGGGAGACAGTGTTGAAAGACTTACTGAAGTCTAGGTAGACAATACCCACTGGTCTCCCCTCATCTACCAAGACAGATGTTTCATTGTAGGTTATCTGGCTGCTCAAGCATGGCTTCCCCTTTGTTAATCCATGCTAACTATTCCTTACCACCTTCATGTCCTTCATTTTCCTGGAAATAGTTTCCAAGACTAGTTGTTCCATCACCTTCACAGGAGGGAATCTAGACAGGAACTTCTAGGATAAGAGTACTAGCTAAAGAACAGCATAACTAGCACTCGCACTAGCTTGCATTTCTAAGCAAAAGTTCCACTGACTTAATTGGACATATGGTAGTTTTTAGCAGTTGAAGGATGTTTCAAGACTACTGCTGAGTGAACTCATTAGTCCTTCTTCTGCCTCAATTGCCCATCTATTAAAATAGATTAATATTTCACACTTTTACAAAGATAAACATATTTTCAGATGTTCTGATAATGAAGCCTCTAGCTATCAGATACTTATAAAAGTAGAGAGAGGGTAGTATCAAATACCATAAAAAACAAACCAAAATAAATTACTGAAATTGAATTCCTACTAGACTGTTGATTTTATTGATATACAGAGAAATACATATCAAGACATTCATGTTCCTACATTATAAATCGTTTCACAAAATATTCTAGAACTTTCTAATTAAAAACTCCTAAAAATTTTAATGAAGTATTCATATGCTTTTAAACTTACAGAATTTCTCTTAAAGTCTCATTTCATTTTTCCTCCTTGTACCTTTTAGTAATATTTAAGGAGATATTTTGGCTATATAAAACATTAATTATAATAAAAAACCTCCTATTGCAGGATCACATCATGATGCTAAGCAAAACATGAAGGAATCCATTTTACAATTATTTGTTTATAAAAATTATGTGTATCTTTTCACAGATTTTTGTAAATTTACACAATTTTTTTCAACTTGGAATGTTTCTCAGCTCAAACTGAAGTGACGTACAAAGTAAAGAAATTATTTTTGCCTAAGTTAGTTGTACAAAGATTTATGATAACTTCGTATACATCTGAGGCTTGTGTATACATTTCTTACCACTATAGCATTACTACACTAGAAATTAATGATATTGCCTCTTGCACAGAGTTCACTTAGGCACTGACTAGATTCTGCTAAAAATATAACTAGAAAAAAGCAAGGCCTGTATATGGCAAGAGGTACTTTTCATCTTAAGGCTGTTAGAATTCAAGAATCAGCTACTGCCACATCCCTTGTTTAAGAACTCAATGTCCATGGTTTAGGGAACTCCAAATGTTTCTCCTAAAACCATCATTTTTTTCTAATTAACGATGTGTAGTCAAAAAACTGTGAAATAAATCCTTCCTGGTGCAAATTGCAAGTTCAGAAAATATTTAGATGTCAAGGAAGTTGCAATCCTTGATCTAGCTTCAGCTTCTGATAAAGAACTACCTCGCAGATGATTGTATTTTGCTCTACAGTATTTCTTCATTTAGATGGCAGTTTCATCTGCAAAATGCTATATACTTTTTTTTTTTTGGTAAAGTTAGAAGAAATCAGTTTAGAAAGAGAAAAAAAAAATCCAAGGCCAATAGGTATCTTTTGCTGGAAAAAGGCACTTCAGTGTTTAAGAAAGAGTTTCACAAGTGGGATGGGTCACTTAGGGGTGCATTCCAGCTTGCCCTCATCTATCATGCTCGCTTTCTTAGTAGTACAAAAATCAATCTTAAATCATGCCTATCCAGTAGAGATTGCAGATTTCAAGGGCATAAAACAAGCAGACGAATATCATTCAGCAAATAGCTCCACTGGAGGTCAATAGAAAAGCCATTGCGATAGGTGTTATGGCCAGACGGGTTCACAGACATTAACTGCAGCATCAGCAAATAGAATTTTAGAACTAGCTTATATCAGGTCATTATCATTTATTTTAATGTCAATTCAGTTATAGTATAATCTCATATTTTGGAAAAAACAACCTATTTTTTCTTTCTCCAGCAATTTACAATAAATTGTTCTTAAATACACACCACTGAGTACTTTTTCCATCTTTTTCTCTATTTACTAACTAGATTTGGATCCTGGTATTCTGCACATTTGCAGCAGCTAATATCTTGGGACTAAATTTGTTTCATACTTTTAAATTCAATGCAGTGGAAAAATACTGTAGATATATTTGTAATAATTTCACAAACATTACAGCCATTTCATCTCTTTCATGGTTTTGTGCTGTATCTGCCAGTAAAGCTGATACTGCAATTTAACCTCTGGAAGTATATATTTCTAATGCTCGGTGATCCATAGTAGTGAAACTATCAGACCAGAAGGAATAAGACAACCTGTCTCATGCAGCTCACCAATATGTGCAACCACTAACAATACTTCTATCCCAACCATCTTCTTAGAAGATGGTGGAAACATTAGGTGGTTCTTATTGCACTCATAATCATTCCCTGGGGTGAGCAAGAGACATTAACAATAGTCTCATTATTAAGAAGATGAAATCTGCCTTCATGTTTCAGAAGAACTTTCTGCCTTTCACAGGGAAAAAGTTAGTAAACAAAATTCTGCAGCTGATATTGTGAGTGTTACTACACTTACCAATAAAGCAAAGCTTTTGGAAAAGTCCATTTGGGCAAACAGAAATATGTATTAAAAAAAAGAGATGATGTTCCACAAGCTTTGATCAAGGACATAGAATGAACTTTTACCAATATATTTTAGAATAAATAGACACAATAATGTCTGGTGTATGGCAATTTATCAGGTGATTATTAAAATTGGATTTTTTGTGATAGTTTGGTCCATTTCTTTCCCAATCCTTTGACATGTCCTTTATAAATTTTCCTTTATCTCTTTCTGTATTACCTGGGCTATCTCAGATAATTCCTCATAGTCTTTTCAAAGTAAGTTTCTAATGAATGATATTTAACAATGAAGCCAAGCAATTTCTTACAGTCCCCATTCTTGATTAGAGTATGTTTTCTCTATTTTTGTGAAGGCTACACTGAGTTTTTCTGCCAGGAAGCATGTCCATATAAGCTCCTTGTGCTGAACCAAGAGAAAATTCCTTGTCACCTTTGAGGGGTGCAAAAATAATTCAAACAGAATAGAAGAATTTCAAGAAATAAATCATTAGCTCATTTGGTTCAGTCCGGGTAGCTGTGTTCCCTGATGTCTAGAATACTCTAAAGCTTTATGAAATTTTGTATAAATTACATGTGACTTTTTTTCCCTACTACTTCCTTCTCTAGAGTGCAAGTAATTTTTTGTTAAGATTTGTGGAGATTTATCCTTGTTTTAAGTTTTCTTCAGTTCATTTCCTAAATTCAAGGTTTGTAAATGGTGCCTGTTCAGCTTATGGTGCTAGATTGGGCCCTGCACATTGCACTTTGCAACAGAGGGAATCATGAAATGAAATAGTTTTGCAATATGTCTTCATTTTTTATACATATCTGGTTTATACCAGTGAACCTGAATACATTTGGGTGTTGGAACCTTTTGGACTCAGGTATGACCAGAGTAAAATTCTTCAAAGGCCAGCAGTACTTTTGAGTTTGCAGTTTTGCATTTGACAAAACTCTGGTGGAAATGTGAAGAATATAGAATTTATTATGTATCTAGATACAGCATTATGTCTTTTTGACTGAGTGCAGAATTTGGCAATGATTACATTACCCAACTTTGAATCAAGTTCTTTATTTTTCCTACACAATTGACATATTAATATAGAATAGTTAAACTTGTGAGGGCATTTAAATAATCTGTAAAGGCTAGATAATACAGGAATTCTGTAGCTATCTCAAAATTAGCATTAATCAATTCTGGACATAAGTATTTAAGACTGAAGTGAAAACATTCTATAGTATGGAAAGGTATCCACACATACCTAACTCTGACCTGAAAAAACATTTTAAAAGAATCTGACTATCATTATTCATGACAAAGTTATTAATAAAAATGTTATCAGAGTATGTGATTAAAGAATTAATAACTGTCTTCTAAATATACTGAAGGCTGTCGTTTTTTTTTCTCTTTTTCATCCCTTGTCCATTATTTAGGAAAAAAAAAAGACATATATTTTTTGTACATATATAAATTTGTACATAATTTCTTTTGTTTTTTAATAAATATGTTCCTGTTAAAAGAGAAATTGAACAATTATTGTTTTTAATACTTAATTGCATACAAGTGCATTTCCAAATCAACTAAAATATCTTCAGTGTTACTCAGTAAGCAACTACTTCTCTGTCATTTAAACATTCATCTACCACAACAACTATATCTATGTAATTAGTTTGTTACAAAATAAGTTATTATTATAGACTATTATAAGACCATTTAAGTTTCCTGCTTTTCTAAGCTGTTTGCCTGGCAATGGAATATCTTGAGGATCTCTCTGCCTGCTGAGGCTCCTTCTCAGCTGAAAGTCTGGGCCTCATCTGAGCATTTCCTGCACCCCTCACTGTGCCCAGGCTTCGTGGCCATGGAAGGAAAGGTGTCTTGTGTTGGAAAAAAAATGCACAAGGGTAATAAGACTGCAAAAAACATGGGGAAAAAAATACCAAAGAAAAATTATGTTAACAATTACAAAAGGTAGCAGATTATTGTAATCCTTCCAGGGATACATAATTTTTTATAGAGAATTTGGAATAAAAAAGCTGTTCGGGTAAAGACTGAATATGTAGTTTCGATGGCCATATAATGACCCATACTTTACCCTAAAAATGATCACTAAGGAGAACATTAAATAGCACACTCATTTTAAGCACCACAAGATTTTAGAAATCATTTGCAGTCTCAGATGTGGATCATTATTAAATACTATACTATGCCAGCAGAATAATCACTAATATTATGAAGGTTTTATCTGAAGATATGGGTTGTACAGTCAAAGCAAACTTACACTTAATGGCACTATGTTTTTAAGGGGGTTTCAAGAGAAGGAGTTTGGTACACAGGTTCTGGTGATAATGGAAATATTTCACCACTAAAAAGCCCTGCTGTCTTTTGAGTGTGAAACATTTCCCTGTAAATATTTTTTTTTAATAATAAAAGTCATGCTCTAAAGTTTGTTATTTGTACATATCTACTTACATATTCATATGTATCTCCCTTACATAAAATTAATGAAAATGTAGATACTTCAGTATCCAAAACCTTTCACATAACCAGAATGGGGAACTAAAAATGGCAAATACATGAGTTAATACAGAGCTAAAGTTATCATCTTAGCAACAATTAATTACTAGATTTTTCAAGTGGAAAAAGATTGTTTAAGTGTGAGCTTTTAAATCTAAAAATTATCTTTAAACAGCAAGTTATTCTCCCAATTCAGGTAACATTTTTATTCCATTGATGTCAATGACAAAAAGCAATCACCCTTAACTTCTAAAATGAAGCAGTCCAATTCTACTATATACAGTTTTCTTTTATTAGATAACATGGGACAGTAGTGGTTAAGAAACTTTACTTCACCTCTGCTGTCTCGCTTTTTTTTTCATTTTTTCCCAATTTAAGAGTGGCTTTATTTGCTTATAAAGCAAATATTCACTGCATAGCAGCTAGGTAAATGGAGCATCGAACATATTGCAGTTTGGTATTACCTGAAAAAAAATATGAAAATGGACAGCTATGTACATTTTTCTGTACAAAAAGCATTAACAGATGCAGTTATTATGTCTAGTGTTTTGGGCATCTGCATAGTATCTATTTGTGAAGCTAAACACAGAGCTTAAGAAGGTACAATATCTTTGCAGCTGTGGCATGCTGAGAGAAGAAACAGAAAAGTGAACATAAGGCGAACAAGGGCTAAGAAAGACTTGGGGAAAAATACAGCACTGATCATTTATCAAACGATTTATACTATAAAAAAGTGGGTACTAAGCTCCAGTTTCTTGCCAAATTCTAATCCTCTCAATAAAATGTGCAATTTTGTTCTCTTAAAACTGAAACATAGACAAAAAGGCTATTTAATGACCAGAAGTGAGGTAAGAGCTAAAGTGAATCAAATTGAAATCAAGGTTGTTTGTCCCATGCTCCTGACATACAACTTTTACAATTAGAAACTTTAAAAACCAATTAATTAACGTGCTGTTGCAAACTCTCCTTTGCTTTGAAATGACATGCCCATGTTTCAATTTTGACTGGAATACTCTTCCACTTGCAAAACCACTCAGATCTTTTCCCCCCAGTCAGAATGCCACTGGCATTCACCAGGCAGGGAACAGAAAATCAAATTTTTTGCTCAAGATCATTCAGTTTGACTGTTTAAATGGAGACCAATGACCCTGAGATACAAGCCTGTGTGCAAGAACCTCCTATCATTCAGAGCTCAGAAGTGATCTGTTTCCCTGCAGTAATTTTTAAACAAGTGTGCTTAAGCTTAGATGCTTATGCCCTCCAGCCAGCCTTGGGCAGAAACCTACCATGAAGGTTTTACAGGAAGCAAAACAAAGAAACCTGAATGCTAGAGTACATAAATGCGTTTATTAGCATTTTTCTTTGGCTATTTTGTAAGAACTCCACTGGGAGGGCAACTTTTTCATTTTGTCTGTGCTAGAGAAACAAAGAAGAGAGTAAAATATTGGCCTGCTCACTTTCTCTGTGCAACCTATAATACTTGGACAGATTTCTTAAGTCTTCATGTTTGGGTAATTTATATGTATATAGCTCCTTTCAGAGATACTGAATTAGTTTGGACATAGATTAATCTACTTCAGAAGTGGATTTTTTTGTTATTGTTTATACATACAGAGGCTTATTCCTAGTACCACCTAAGTCAACAAGAATAATTAATTTCTTTATTTCATCCTTTTCTGCCACAAATCCCATGAGGCACTACCCTGCAAAGGGGAGTTTTGCAGGGACTGTTCTGCAACAGAGGAGTGCTGAGGAAGTGGGACTACACATCACATCACTGAGTGCAGCTCTGAAAGGATTCACTTAATTTCACTGAAGCAGAGGACATGGTCATCTGCAGAGTTTAATTCTGTTCTCATTTATACTTGTATTAATCCAAGAAAATAAGTGAAAATGCAATTCAAATCTTCTATGGGATCCTTTCTACAATTACTATATGTATCACTCAAAACCATATGTGGATGTCCTCATTCTGATCACATTCAGTTAAAACAAGTTCTGAGATCTGAACCATTTTATCATTGCAATAAAAGTAAAGACAAGAAAAATAACTTTAGTAGAAGCTAAATAAAGCCCCTTTTCCACCTCAGCGAGGTTTTCATTTTAAAACTTGGCCAAGGACTTACAGGAATATATTCCATATATTCCATAGAAATATATAGTCTACATATTAAAGGCTAGTCATTAGTGATATCTGAATAATAACTATTGATCTTGGAGCTGAATTGTTCTTAAAGGAGCTGATCACCAAAGGAAACATTAAGATAATCTAAAGATATACAGAGAGTCAGATACTGTATTCATGATATTTCATTTGAATATTGATGTCTTAGTAGCAATGCTTATTCTAAGCTGCAGCGAGTCCCTGGTTTTAACCCCAAACACTGTGGATGGGTTATATGCAATACATGCCATTTTGCACTTAATTTTCTTCCACTGACTTTAACTTGAAGTTTGAAGTTTGTTCTCTTACTTAGATTGCTATGAAGAAGTTATAACTTTACCCAAGATCAAAGTCACACTTCAGAAAGAAAAGTACATTAGACTTGTCCTTTGTTACAGCTGCAAAGCAGTAACACAAGGAAAAGAAACTAATACAAGGTTTTGTTTTGCTCTTCCCTGTAGTAACCTATAGTTTTCTTTTTTCCAAGGCAATTTCTTTGATGGAGTTCAACCCTAAGTTCAGCTTCAAGCTGTGTATTCTAGTGCAATTCCAATACTGCTGGCACTTCTGGAAAGCAGCCCAGGTGGGTTTAAGCATAGTATACTGTAAAAAAGTAATTTGCCTTGCACACTGTATGAGATCAGATATTGCTGGCCTCCACAAAAAAAAAAAAAAAAAAAAAAAAGTATTTATACAATAGAGTTTATTTATCTTTCCAATTTTTATTATACAGAGATACAGAAGTATAAATTCTTCACTAAGACAAAACTAATCTTCTGATACAAGGGTAGAAGAATATCGTATTTGTAGGCATGTAAATTGCTCCCTTTCCACCGAAAGATTTGAAGTTCCTCTACATTTGAATGCAAATATTCAATTATCTAGCATATCACTTTGAAACACGTTTCCTTCACAAGCACGCTCTCTTGTGCCCACTGGTTCAGGGAGTCATGCTATTCCCTGATTTCTATTAGAAATAATGTTTTCCAATACAACAGCTATAAAACCCAGACAAGCTATTATTGTCTGTCTACATTAGCTTGTCTTTTTTGCTTTGAGTATTGTTTCACTATAAAACTGTATAACATAGGCTTTAAAAAGACAAAATGTTCCAGTGTAACACTTCACATCCTGTAGCTTAATGAGGTAGTCAGATTATCATCTGATGATAATACAACACCCTTAAATTTCATTAGTAATCTGTGTGTGTTTTGCAATGACAACATTTAAATATATATTGCATTGTATTTCAAACCCAAAGCCTTTGTGCATATCAAGAAAATATGAAGACTTTAAAGAAAAGCACTCAATAGAAGGAGAAGGGGTAAATTTACCAGATTTTCTTTGGGTTTTGGTGCGTCTCAGTAACTGAATACATATCTTTCAGTGTCAGAGCAATGCTCTGCAAACGCGAAGTGTGTGAACTGTGAAGATTTTCCACTCTTTTTCCACTTCTGCAAGTTGGAAGCAATCTCACAGCTGGTTTAGTTTATGAGAGTTGATAATGGCTGCTTAGGAAGAGGAATTCTGAGTAGGCTACAGACTGCAGGAAAGAAGCCAATGCAGTGAAAGGATTTCTGCTCTTTTAACACCAGGTTGTGAAACTAGTCTACTTACTGTTCCTAGTACTCATAATCAATGCACTAGAAAAAAAGCATACCAAACTTGAGGTGGAGGCAGGAAGCTCGGAAGAGGGATTGTGCAGATTGGTGGATGTAGGTTTGAATTAACTGTTGGCATACCTATGAATGAATGAGTGTTAGTAGAAGATGACATTCTGGAGAAATAAGAATAGAACTGTAATTAATTTTTTAAGAGGGAGTAGGGGAAAGGTACGGCTGACAGGTAAATAGGAGACAGAGGCCAGGGTTCAGTTCCCTAAGTACAGATAACTAGTGCTAACTAGATTCCCTCAGATGTCTAAAAGTCCTCTGTATGAGCCTAGCAGATATGATGTGCAATTTATGGCAACTTTCTGAAACATTTTAGAGGCCAAGACCAGAAATCCTATGTTGCCTAAAGTGACATTAGATGTATATGTTTAGACAAATGAATCTCACCCAGAAAGTAAAATTCTATTTCTTTTCCACGCTCTATTTTAACATTTCCAAGAAAGGAGCCTGACATAAAAAGCCAAAAAAAAAATTAGATCTAGTTTTGACTACCGGTCTCCTTTTTAGCCTTCCATACACTTCCCTGTCAAGAAGCATGGAAAGATTGCCAACTTGTATGAAACAATAAAATAATTACAGTAAAGTTTTCTCTCTATTTATTTTCTGTTCAGCAGCCCTTCCCTGATCCTAAAACTTTTGCTTATCTTTATCCCTTACCAAGGCAAAGATCCTGCCACTACACCTAGAGAAGTTTGTATGATCTTATGACAAAAATAACAGTTGTCCATAACTGAAAAAACTGAAGATACTGCAAACTGTGTGTAGCTGAAAAACTGAAAACTGATTCAGAAAGGGTTGCCATTTTGCATATGGCTTTGCATGAATATTGACTTGTTTTCATTTTTACATTTGTTATTGTAGCAGTGCAAAGCATGTGTAGGAAAACTTATAATGTGTTTAAAACCGGTAAATCTGTTACAGAAACGGACATATGAGATGGCTGGCAAGAATACACTCAATGAAATATAAGCATGTGGTCATTTCTATCTGACAGGAAGTAGGTTAAAATTTAAAATAACATGATATTTACCATAGCAGGGGATGCAAGCAGAAAGACAATAAGTCAATATAACACACTTAAAAAGAGTTTGTGGGTAATCAAATATCAGTATCTCTTGATTAGCACAAACCTTTTTATTCTTAAAAAAGAGAAAAGAAAGATGATGGTTCATCTGAAATAAAAGGTAGTTATAAATATTCACTTTATGAATAAGCAGACATCAGCCTGGTACATTTTCTTACTTTACATTCAAATCCTGTAGCTTTTTCAATATATTCTGAAATAAATTTTAACAGACACAGTATTAAAGTGTACATATAACAGTCTTGTTGACAAAATAAAAGATAACTCTTGTGAATAAATGATATTTCTTTATCTGAAAATACACCTTCTGTTTCCTGTGCAGCTAGAGTTTGCCCTTTAATACAACTTTTTTTGAAATTATTCATTTTCAAAAGTATGTTACAAATCAATTTATCTGTACTTGGTTTTTTTTAATTGTAACACATTTTAGACAATATCCTGCTTAATGCTCTCCTGTGGTCAGTGAGTTTAGGACCGAAAGGGTACATTAGTGACAATGCCGAAGAAAAGATGAGCAGGTGAGCTCAGCCGTGATTGTCATACACACAGCAGTCAGTATTTATCAGGCAATTCAGTCTCAGCAAATGAGCTGTTCTGCTGCGAGTGCTCACACTTCCTGTGCTCTTTTTGTTCCTTTTGCTTAAGGAATAGCTGTTGCTATTTAAAGAGGCTGTCCAGAAAGATCCATACCATTTTTTTTTTTTTTCATTACTATGCAGAAGGAGGCATATGTGTATTAAAAGTGGATTGCAAGCAGTTAAAATCTTTTTTTGCATTCTGTAGTTGGTCTTGTAACCTGTTACAGTGTTCCCTCAACATGTCAGTTTGCTTTTAATAACTTCACCTCTGAGTACAGTGTCCTGGTTCTGGTTGGGATAGAGTTAATTTTCCTCCTAGTAGCCAGTATAGTGCTGTGTTTTGGATTTAGCATGAGAATGATGTGATAATACACTGATATTTTAGTAGTTGCTAAGCAGTGCTTATACTAAGTCAAGGACTTTTCAGCTTCCCATACTCTGCCAGCAAGGAGATGCACAAGGTGGGAGGGATCATAGCCAGGACAGCTGACCCAAACTGGCCAAAGGGCTATTCCATACCATATGATGTCATGCTCAGTTTATAAACTGGGGGGAGTTGGCCGGGGAGCAATGATCACTGCTAGGGGACTGGCTGGGCATCTGTTGACAGGTGGTGAGGAGTTGCATCACTTGTTTTTCCTGGGTTTTGTTCCTCTTTCTCTTTTTTGGTTGTTTTTCTTTTCATTACTATTGTTGTTGTTACTATTATTGTATTTCAACTATTAAACTGTTCTTATCTCAACCCACAAGTTTTCTTACTTTTGCCCTTCCAATTGTCTCCCCCATCACACCTGGGGGGCGGAGAGGGTGAGTGAGCAGCTGTATGGTGCTTGGTTGCCAACTGGGGTTAAACCATGACAGTCCCTTTTGATGCCTAACGTGGGGCAAGAAGGGTTGAGCTAACAACAGATCTGACCAGAACATGTTAAAATAAATTTTTTATAAACATTCGTTATATTAGTTTATGTTATGTGTCGCTGGTAACAATGTTGTTTTATTTGTTCTCATGGTTCTATTATGCAAATCCTCACTTGCAGTATGTATTCCCTCTGTTGCTGTTTATCACTTTTGGGAGGTGGGTCAGGATTATCATTTTGCTGTACTGTTTAACATCGGTTTATAATACGATACTATTACTGGTCAAAAGACTAATTTGGTATTTGTAGGTACTATTGCCGTCATCTCCGTACCTCGGGCGCCATCTCTCGGAAATTATTAATAATGACACCACTTTTTCTCCTCGGAGAACCAATGTGTGGGGAAGACGGCGGGGATACTTTCCCCCATTCTTTCACCTTCCTTTTCTCCTCCACGCTAGTTACACCAGCTCTCGAGAATTTTGAATATTTTTGGGATGTTCAGGCCAGCGTGGTCCTACTGTTATGTCTCCTGAATGTGTTTCAGGTCTTGTTTAAACACCTATTTTTAAAAAAATAACCCAGACATCTGCCCTGAAGCTGGACGGTCATGGGTGGCACAGCATGTGGTAGAATACAGGCAGGTATTTAGAGAACTTCTCACCTCCAGTGGTCTGGGACTTGGATCCGAAACAACTGCAGGATCCTGATGAAGTGATAGAATGCTAGAAAAAAAAATGCCATGGTTATTCTAAAGAGGCACAACTTATTGCACTGTGCTGCTCCCTGGCTAGTGTATACCAAACAGTGCTTGGTGTTATGCAGCACCCTCAAGGAGAAAAGAGACAAAACAAACCAACAGGCACTGCAGCTACTCCAACCCTGGCGACAGATACTGCAGTTACCCTAGCCCCCGTGACAGGCACTGCAGCTACTCCAACCCCAGCAACAGACACTCTGGTTACTCCAACCCCCACAACAGGCACTGTGGATAAATGAGGGAACCAGCCCATGCCGGTATCAGTCGCTCCTATACAGAAGAAGAAATCTTGGAAGTGGAACTCAGCTTCTTTAGAAAGGAGGAAGCTCCTCCTAAGAGGGAGCAGGAGGAAAAAGCATACTGTCCCATCAGCAAGGAGGCAGACTACTCTAAAGCAGGGCCATCATGAGAACGGGAGGAGGAAGAATTCCCCGTTCCCCTCAAGGAAGAACTTAGTCAAAAGGGTTCCCCCTCTGCCTCGGAGGGAGAGGAAGAACTCATAAACAAGATGGTAACCACCCCATCTCTATCCCTGAATGAGCTGTGAGATACGTGAAAGGATTTCAGCAGTCGTCTAGGTGAGCACTTTGTCACCTGGCTGCTCCGATGCTGGGGTAACAGGGCCAGTAGCCTGGAATTAGAGGATAGGGAACCCTTTCTAGGGAAGCAGCTGGGATCCCTTTCTAGGGAAGTGGGCATTGATGAAGCGATTGGAAAAGGGGCACAAGCCCTCAACCTCTGGAGGTGACTCCTGTCAGGCGTGAAGGAAAGGTGTCCCTTCAAGGAAGATGTTATATGTCACCCAGGCAAGTGGACCACCATGGAGAGAGGTATCCAGTACCTGAGGGAATTAGCCATGCTGGAGGTGATTTATAGTCACCTGGGCAACGAGCAATTATCCAAAGATCCAGATGAAGTCCAGTGCACATGACCCATGTGGTGGAAGTTTGTACGGAGTGCATCATCATCATATGCCAACTTATTGGCAGTAATGACCTGAAAAGACGGAAAGGAACAGACAGTGACTGAAATGGTTGACCAGCTCCAGCAATATGAAAAAAATCTCTCTTCCACCCTTGTCTCGGCTGTGGAGAAACTGTCACAGGAGGTCCCGCAACTCAAAGAGGATATGTCCTGCTCCCCACCTGTATGGACCAGTATCTCAGCCATTAGGAGTCAGCGTTATTCTGCTCAAGATAAAGGATATAGAGGATACACACCACGGGGCACCCTATGGTTTTACCTGCGTGACCACAGAGAGGACATGAGGATGTGGGATCTACTTCAACCCTAGAGGTATGGGTATGTGAGTTGCAAGGAAAAACAATTGCAAAAGGAACTTCTTCCAGGAAAATTGCTGCTTTAGTTTCCAGTGGGCAATTTCCCAGACAGAGTAGAAGGGCTGATTTTACTTCCAATCTTAATGAAGGGATTTCTGATTCACATGCACAAGAAGTGAGTAATGAATACTATGAACAGAACTAGAGGGGCCCTGCAGACCATACCCACAGGAGTATAAGGCTCTAGTGGACACCAGTGCACAGTGTACCCTAATGCCATCAAAGGGGCAGAACCCATCTGTATTTCTGGAGTGACAGGGGGATCCCAAGAGCTGACTGTATTGGAGGCTGAAGTGAGCTTAACTGGGAATGAGTGGCAGAAGCACTCCATTGTGACTGGCCCAGAGGCTCTGTGCATGCTTGGCATAGACTACCTCGGGAGAGGGTATTTCAAGGACCCAAAAGGGTACCGGTGGCCTTTTGGTATAGCTGCCTTGGAGACAGAGGAAATTAAACAGCTCTTTATCCTGCTCGGTCTCTCGAAGGACCCTTCTGTTGTGGGGTTGCTGAGGGTTGAAGAACAACGGGTGCCGATCGTTACCACAACGGTACATCAGTGGCAATATCGCACCAACTGAGACTCTCTGATTCCCATCTATAAGCTGATTCATCAACTGGAGAGCCAAGGAGTGATCAGCAAGACTCACTCACCCTTTAACAGTCATTACTATTTTTTTTTTCAACTATTAAACTGTTCTTATCTCAATCCAAAAGTTTTCTTACTTTTGCCCTTCCAATTGTCTCCCTCATCCCACCCAGGGGGTGGAAAGGGTGAGCAAGCAGCTGTGTGGTGCTTGGTTGTCAACTGGGGTTAAACCATGACATATGGTCACAATAATTTGGGCAGTTTTGAGTGGGTGACTAAAAACCAATACATGATGCAGGTGGCTGTCAATAGTACTTTTGACTTTAGCATGTGATTTGTTGGTAATGAAACTAGACAAGGGACCTGTATGAGAACTATAACAGCTAAGCCTAGCAAAGTGACAGCTCTTGCAAGAGTGACATCAGAGAGGTTGTTTTGTGATGCTGGTCAGGCTGCATATGTTCGTCAGAAATGGACATCTTACAATTTTCAGAATTATACTTCTGATTGCCTTTAACAGTAGGAATGGCAACAGCAAGAATATTGCAACCTTGAACAATATGGACACAAGCAGTCATAAATTGGCCCATAAAGAATGACTCCTGTCAACACAGACCACAAAGTAGCTGAGAGTTGTTTCACCTCTGCAACCTGTCAGACTGATGAGACAAATGGAAGAAATGTGTCATAAATGCTAGGCATCACTATAATCCTTTTATATTCAATGAGCACAGCAATCACTGGCTATATTGACTGGTATAATCAAAACACAGTGAAGTGAAGAAGGAAATCCTTTTATCAAAAACAAGGTGGATAGTAACAAATGCCCGTAAGAGAATGCAACTAATCATTCATAAACTCATTATTCATCTAACTTTCTATTCCCTGGAGTCAAAAGTGCTTTACAATAAGAGAGTCACTGGAGTCTGGTCCAGGAGAGCCTGCATACCCAGGCTCCCAGCTGTGTTAATGGGTAAGTCAGATTTCAGAGTAATTTAACCAGAAACCTATCTTTTCCTATTATAATCAGTGTCAAAAGTCTAACAATGGTCAGAGCATGTGTGGCATTATGGTTTTGTCTTTTTCTTCTTTTGTATCCACTGTCCCACAATGAAAATCAGCATGATTCATACAATAAAAAAGCACTGTAAATAGGAGATTTGACAGAGGATTGTCTGAGGTCTGCAAGAAGAATATGAACAGAGCACATACCCAGTAAAACTGGACTTTCCAATTGCAAAATAGGGACAAAGAGGGGAGGTTCTGCTGGTAGCGAGAAACTTGATGATACAAGGAACATATCAACCAGTTAATGAGCATGTTTATAGCATGTCAATAGCCAGTTCCAGAGAGTGAGTTCTGGTTCTGAGATTAATACATGTAAGCACACAGCTTATCTCCTGAGAACCCTCTGTGTCTAAAGCCCTTTCTAGCATACATTTTGCTTACAATTCATCTGCTTCTCACAAAACCAGTGTTGCTAAGTAAGGTGGCAATGTATCAATTGGTAATGAAAGCTAATGCCCTCCTAGGGATGGCTTTTTCTGCAGATTTGTAGATGCCAGAAATCCTCACTGCAGATAAACTCAGAATGACTATGTTTTCCATAGTTTGAGGATCTTCAAACATGGATAGGCTGAGACCTCCTTTCCCCAAGAAACATCATCCTCTGTGAATCATGTGTGAAATCCTCGGTGTGGATAGCACAATGTAACCATCACAGCCCTCATAATGCCACAAACACCTTTGACTGGGCCCTGAGCTCTTGCAGTATCAAAATAAACTGCTCATCTGATTTGCAGAGTACTGTGAGACTCTGAGGGGTAGTCTAATACTAGCATTTTGCATAATCTATGTAAAAATGGCAATGATCCATTTCACCTGGTTGGGAGTCAAGACCATGCCGTCCTATATTGTTTTGGTCTGTTGGGCAATGACAGCAACACAGCCTGGTTCAAGCTGCACACAGAACTCCAGCTTGCAGCCACTGACTCAGCTGCAGTATCAGCTCAGCCTCATAAACAAGGCTTATTCCTGCGTGGCTAGAAAATTGGTTATTCTAGCCATTAGCTATCCAAGACAGATTTCACAGCCAGTAGTACATAGGCTTCCTACTACCCACACAGCAGAAAAAGACATTACTTTCATTTGTTTCAATGTCCTCTGCCATCCCCTGTGGAAATGTTATTTTCTTATAATTTATACAGGCGAAGAGGCTGGAAATTAAGTAAAAGAAAACTTTTTTATTTTTTCAATCAATCTTTTCCCTAACCAAGAACTCAAAAAAATGTTATTTTCCTTTCCTCCAAAACCCAAAACCTTCAAGAAAAAAGGCACTGGTTCTCATAGTCTTTTGTCTTCATATGTTCTCTTCCATTTTAACTCTAAGTTTGCTCCAGCTCTGAGAAAGCTACCTGCAGAGACCCAGGGATGGGCACATGTGAAAAGAAGCTCCTATTAAACCCAACAGATAAACTTCTGTAAGAGGTAGCCAATGGTTTTCTTCATACCTCTTCTCTCCTTCAGACCTTGGCCCTGAATGATTCTTATGCTTCTATGCCCCTTTTCTTCCCAGGGGCAGCCCACCTGCCCCACAACTATAGCACTTTGTGGGACAAAATACTGAATAAGCCCCTTTGTTCCCACCGAGGAAAAAGATCACATAACACCTGACAGTTAGAGCATAGCAAAGCAAGAGATCCAGACCAAGAAATAAAAATCACACAGGAAAAAAAAAATGTGAACAAACCAACCATATAACTGCAAACGAGCTAATATAGCTATTAAAAACCAAACAGGAAAAAACATGTGGCCATACTGGATTTCCCACCACCCCTCCAAAAGTTGAGGCTAAAATATACTCGGTTAAAAATACACAAACCCAAGAACAACACATGGCAAATCAGTTCAGAAACAGAGACAAATATGAAGGGTGGGGGAAAAATAAAACCAAGAAAAATACATGAGGTGTCTACATGAGGAATCATGTGGCCATGGTTATGCTGGGGCCTGCAGACCCTGCTCTTCCTCTTTCCGTTCCTGCATTGTCATACCACCTGTTCTTACATCCTCCCTGGTATACCGATACAAGTTCTCCAGGAAGCAAGGGTATGTACTTTACTTTTGTGGTGTGTTTCAGAGAAAGAGGCTGGGTATCTCTCACCTCAAACACACAATCATCCAGAAGTGGTTAATTACATTCACATTTGGTCTCAGTCAATAGCTAATGTTTAGCAACATTTATCCAATTCAGAACCTTGTCTGATATATACATTTAACAGTCAGATGGACATATTGTGTTGATCTGGAGAACACATTCCAGCCAAGGCACAGCAGAGACTCAGCAAAGGGGGATATTTTTATTCCTGATTGATAGAGTTATTTGCTCTCTAGTTATGTACCGATGACTCAAAGTCTGACAAAGAAACTTTTGCATCTACCAGGAAGTAAAGCAGATCTTACTTTTAATTTAAAAGAACAGACAGACTGTCTCCTGAATAAAGAATATGGTTTAGGGTTGAAAGAATCTGTCTGAACCTACAGAAGTCATCAAAGGGAAGGCTGGTCAACAGAGCCACCCAGCTTGCAGGCAAGGAGAGCCTGAGAACTGGAAGATGAAAGATGTGGTCAGAGGCCTGCTTCTGAAGGTGCTTTTTAATGAAGCATCTTTGAAAACCCAAGACCTAGGTTGCCACCTGTTCTGAAACGAATATAAGGCAACTGAGCATGAATGACTTCTTTGATGTGTCCTCAGTTAACTTAATTTATGCATCATGTTTTCTCTTATTTCTTCATCCAAATCATTCATAGACATTTGCATCTGTTTTGGATGCTATGAGTAAAAAATGGTTGGATCAGGGTTTTCTCCTATGCAAATCTCTCAGAATGCAAATTCTGGCAACAAGAATTCAGTTCTAACTACCCACCCGCACTCAAAAGTGTCCTTTTTAAAATCAGTTTCCCCTTGCAGCAAGAAAAACTCAGGAAGTTCACTTGATCCTGTTCTGTCCTTCAACATGTTTTCCTTCAAGAATCAAACAAAAGCAATGTGGAAGCATAAAGTGGGAAAGGAGCTTAAACTGCATGTTGAAAAGGTGAAGTAAACTCATGGGGACCTCATCCAGAACACGAATTTGGATTAACCAAATTAACATAAACTAAGTAACAGCAAGAGAGACCTAGTTCTTTCTGCTGCCCAATTCCAACCCTATGGAGGAACAGGACCCAGCTGCCAAAAAGTCTTAAAACAGTCCCTAAAACCAGTATTTACACCTTCTATGCAAGGTGCTTGTGAGCACCTGCTTTAATATCCCCAGGTTTTGGAGTGCTGGCCTTAAAAGTACATTTTGAGATAAGCGATTTAAAAATGCCATGACAATAATTTTAAGAAAAAAATGGCCACACTGAAATGAGCACCAAATGTGAATATAT